>NC_089810.1:25447363-26195000 GCF_029633855.1 Hoplias malabaricus
TTATAGGACTGTGTAAAATAAAAGCACATAATATAAGTCCTGGAGATGAAATAAGGCATATAGAATCAACACAATTTTAAAATTTACAGTTCTAACAGGTACAGTCATGATCCCTAGCTAAATGTAATGAATATGTACCCTTGAGGGTAAAACCACAGAGACTTGTACTGGTTTGCCTCAGGGATGTGTAATCTCTCCTTGGTTCTTTTCTTTCTATACTAATGACTAATGTGATATCTCACAAGGAATCTGTTAAAATTGTGAAATATGTAGATGACACAATTATAGTATGCTTCATTTTCAAGAGCATTTATCAGCAGGAGGTGAACCAGTCAGCAACATGGTCAAACAATGGGACAATCTATATCTGTTGCTTAATCTTTCAAATATTTGGGGACTTACATTAGTGATTCTTTGAAGTGGAACTGTCATTTAGATCATATCCTCTACAAAGGATGTTCTTTTTAAACTGAAAAATACAAAGTAAAGCAAGACTTATGTGTGGAATTTATTTTATTGGTAAAAGTGTTCTTTCATCATTTATTATAGTTTTGTACAGATATCCAATTTCATGACAAATTGCAAGGAAATGTTGGTAAATCTTCAAAGATAATTGGAACACAGCTTCCTTCATTTGTGTTTATATAGAGAACTCTCTTAAGTGAACAAAGAGAATAATTACAGATTTTTCTCATCCAGCATAGCACCTTTACAAAGTACTTCCTTCTGGGAGGCGCTATAGATCTGTAAAATACAGCATTTTCTTCTAATTCTAAAAAGTTTTGAAACTCTTCTGAATAATATGTATCATTATAGGTTGTGTGCAATATATTCAGCCTATGTAAGAATGTACTGATTAAATTACCGTGTAACTTTTTATGAAAATATTGTATATTGTTAAATGTATATTTATCATATTTTATGTATAGTTTCACAAAAGATGTTTACTACCTCTTGCTGCACCCGATAATCTTACCTCCGACATGTCTTTTGGCAACAAAAGAATCAACCAGGGGCGGCACGGTGGCGCAGCAGGTAGTGTCACAGTCACACAGCTGCAGGGGCCTGGAGGTTGTAGGTTCAAGGCCCCCTCTGGGTAACTGTCTGAGAGGAGTTTTGTGTGAGAGGAGTCCATGTGTCTACGTGGGTTTTCTCCGGGTGCTCCGGAGAACAAGAACACACGTTGCTAGGTGGATTGGTGACTCATAAGTCAAAAAAAGCACAAAAGTTCCATAGGCGTGAATGTGTAAGAGTGTGTCACCCTGTGAAGGACTGGCGCCCCCTCCAGTGTGTGTTCCTGCCTTGCACCCAATGATTCCGGGTAGGCTCCTGACCCATCGCGACCCTGAATTAGATAAGCAGTTTCAGACAATGAATCAATGAATAATCAACCATAATTTAATTAATACAGTACTATTACCTGTAATGTATTTAATATATACTATCAAATATAATAATAGAGTTTCTATACACAGGACCCATATTTTTCCTTTACTACAACAGCCGCAGTTTTAAAGATCAAGTCATGGCATTTGGCTGCTTTTTCAGCAAGTAATTTCATGTTTGTTCAGCAAGCATGTTCAGAGATGTGGAGCTCTGAGTACAAATTGTGCTAAGATCAAGACAAGATAGAGTTCCACTCTCCAGTCCCGAGTCAAGCCTAGAACCCTGTAATACGATATACAATATACAATAAGAATACAATAAGAAAGTTGAGGCATTTTGAGTGAAAGATTGGTGCTTGTGTGAGAAAGAAAAGTTAGAGAAAAACTGAAATGCTGGGCCTGTGTTGAGAGCCTTCTTGGTAGGATCTAAAATCCAAGTCTTATGTAACTGGTGTGCTTTCAGAGCAGGAGAGATGCTCAGGGAGAACAGACTGAGCTGAGTCTCACACTGAGCCACTCTGGAGAAAAAGCCACTTTAAAGACATGAAAGAAGTTTGGAAGAAGTGTGTGTGTGTATATATATATATATATATATATATATATATATATATATATATATATATATATATATATATATATGTGTGTGTGTGTGTGTGTGTGTGTGTGTGTGTGTGTGTGTGTGTGTCTGTGTCTGTGTGTGTGCATGTGTTGTGAGGGAGAGAGCAAGGTCAGGACTCTGGAGGTTGTATGAAGTTGTCTTTATTTATTTTTTTTTAAATGCCAGTTTTGCTCAGGGCTCCTCAAGGCATCCAGACTGAGTTGGACATGTTGCACGTTCCTATGTGAATCAGGCCCTGTGACTCACCCAGTGTGAATTGGACGAGCATTTGAGGTGCAAGAACGTACTCCAGAACATGCTGTGTTTTTCCCATTAGTATTCAGCAAAGGAACTGGAGAGAGGAGATGGAGATGAGAGGGTTTGCACAGCGGGGTGGTCAGGAGCTGTGTGGGTTCACTTTACACACACACACACACACACACACACACACACACACAGAGACTTTCAAATAAGCAAATTTGCTCAAATAGCAAAAATGAAGAAAAACAGCCCTCTGAGGCACATTACTCCTCATGGGCCAAAAATTGTAATTGTTTTACTGAAAAGAACACTCCTGAAGTTCATAACATTTGTATGTATTGCTTCATTATGATTTCGTAGTTATTTTCCTGTCACTTAGTGAGCTCCATCCACTGGAGGCATTGTTTAACTGAATCAACTCAAACCGTCCGATATGAACATGAAAAAGTTCAGCCTATTATCTATTAATGATAGCTTTACACAAGCACAAATCACTGATGTTTCTAATCTTCTGGAGCTTACACTTTTGGGTACAACTAAGTTTAGGTTTGGTGTTAAGGTTAGGTTCAGTGGTACAAATAGTGTTAGCTTTAGGTTTAAAGGTTAGGATTAAGGTTTAGGTTAAGTTTAGGGTTTTAGTATTTTGGGTTGGTATAAGGATTAAAATATAGGGTTAGGTTTACGGTTTCGACATTAAAACACAAAATGCTGACATTTCTAATATATTTGTTAAGTGTTAGGTTTATGGATAAGTGTAGGGTTAGAGTTAATGTTATGGGAAAGCTGATGTTTCATGCTGGTCCACATAAACCTAATAAATATAAATAATAAACATTTTATGAGCATCGTATAGTACACATTTTATGTATACAGCAAAGTATGATTTAGATAAAGAAGAATTACATATATTGATTACCTTTAGGGGTAATGTGTAAAATAAAATAACATTCTATAAATCCTTGAGATTATATAGGATATATGACACAAATATAAATTTGTTCCCTATCAAAAAGTACTGAATTTGTAACTGTACGTGTACCACCACAGTGACAGTTCTTCTGAGAATGCATGCTGATATATGATTTATGGCAGAGGTCTTCAAACCCAGACTTTTGATCCAGGTTCCAGGACAAGTCACGATGGACACGATGGGAGACACTATACCTAGCCAGTCAGGTGATTTAGTAGTTGCAGTATTGGTCTGTCCTTTTCTATGGAGATTATACAAATAGTGTATGTGTAGTAACTCAGCTATACATGTGTAGTAACTGAACTGAATTAACTCAATATAGAGTGTCCAGCTAAATTAGAGTGTAAAAATAAACCAATAGGGTTCATCTAGAATCTAGGGCCACTGTGTTGCCATGGTAACAGAACATAGCTTCAGAACTAGACTCCAGCCCTGGGTCCTTCAGCTGTTCCAGGCTGAGATTTTCCACCTTATCAGATGATGTTGAAGTGTCAGAGCTGAATCATGTGAGTGAAAGGAGAAGTAGAAACACTGAGCTGTGGAGTGTGCTGGGCCCTGGAATTCATTTCATTGAAGCCAGTTAATTTCTGGCCAACTAACAGGCATCCAAAACTCCCAGTACAACCTGAAGGGAAGGGGAGCTTCCAAAGAGGCCCTTCAAACACCTTTGAAATCACCCCTCTTTAATTAGTGCATATGAAACATCGAATGATTCCAGCAATAAGAATGCAGTGCTGACAAGGACCTGTGCAAGATGTTACATATCCTTTTACCTGAAAGATCCTGCTTCACTCAGGCACTCAAATCTCTTCCGAAGTGTCAGTGTTTCAAGGTTGAAACAGATATTTTTACTCCCTTCACACAGCAGTGGCATTCTGAAAACTGTCTCGCTGTGTTAAATAGAATGAGTTGGGAGTGGTTGGAAGAGAGGAGAAGGGCTGCTATCTTCAGCTCAGGGTGGAGACTGAGGGAATTATATTATGCGGATGCTGCAAGGAGAAATGTAGAACTTTTAAAAATGATAGCGAGCTGTGGAATCAAAGGCAGCGTGTTGGATAACACACACACATGAATGGGCTCAATTAAATTCTGAACAGGGTCACTTCAAGTACAGAACAGTAAGAAGAGGCTGGCTACAGTACAGTGGAAGAGCACTGACAGAATTGGAGATGGCATGTTTTTACAGGGTCCTGGGTTCCACCCTTACCTCAGGTCATTTTTGGTGAGAAGTTTGGTTTGTTCTCCTTGTGTGTTCTCTACTTTTTAGGTGTATTGACTGTATAAAAATGTCAACAGTGAGTTTGAATGACTGGGTGTGTAAAACTGATATGGGGCTGTGTGGCAGTGAGATTGTGCTGTTCCGGCAGAGGACCACAGCATTAGAGTAATGTACACAAACTGTTCACCTAAAAACAGGGGTTTCGGTGTTGCCAAACTGGAGCCCTTCATCCTGTGCCTTCATCTTTAAGGGGCTCTTTACTTAGCAGGGTCTCAGGTTGCCATACAGAAGGTAATAGTATCTGTCTGGGTTCCACCAGAGGCTTCAGGGACTGGATTAGCGTGTGCAGCTCTGTTTCCTTTTTTCTCTCTATATATATTTCTCCAGTCTCTATCTTCTGAATGCACTCTACAAGCTTCAGATAACCATCTCACCCTTATCGCTCTCTTCCACTTTTCTGTGGAGGCAGCTCTTAAAGAGGCACGTCACTCTCTCTCACTCTGTCTGTGTCAAAGTATAAAAACCTAGCCCCACCGCTGAGATCATATTTTAATCCATCCTCTTAATCCAGGGTCTATCAGACCATTCCATGCTAAAGTGGTGTCTCTGATCCTGCTGCTTCTTCTATTACTCTAAATTCTGGAAATAATTCCTGTTTCATTTTCACTTTTCTGAACCTTATATAACATGCTTGTATCTGCCAACTCCGAGGAAGAGAATATGGCCTGACCCAGGAGTGACCAGTCCATCTATGTGCTTCAGATCCTGTTGAATATAATTAGGAATGTGTTATCTGTTTGAACATGTACTACACATCCAAGCGTTTTTGGCCAACATTAAAATCCAGCTATTTAAAGTCCACCCATTATGGACACACAGTTTGTTTATTGACAAGCATGAAAAGAAACCAGATGCTGTAGGGTTGTAAAAGTGGCTGGTCACAAAGTCTAGTGCTAAACGTTAGCTAAAGGGTTGTAAAAGCCTCCAGCACTGGAGACGTTCTCAGGAGTGATGGAGATCCATTCAATATCTTTGGGATGAGTTGGTTGGGGGGTGCTACCAAATCCTCACCGCAATATTCCAACATCTCATGTGAAGCCTTCCCAGAACATTAGAAGAAACACTATTGAAAAGGGGCAGCAAAATTTGTGCTGGTACCGTTCATTTGAAGGATTGACCAGAAATCATTGATTCAGTCATAGATAATAATTCTTGTTCATGAAAAGGCATTAGGTGAGGTTTAAGCATTTTCAAGATTTCACCCTTCTGGCCTGCCTGGAATTAACTATATCTCCAGGGTAGTGGTTTAGCCCTACTCCAAGTGTTTCCCACCATCACCTTGAGACAATTACACACTCACTGATTTTAACACTCACTGATTTTCTCATTTTCTCCTCCATCCAGTTCACCAAAACTACTCTGACCATTGCAAAGTGAAGTAGAGCTTATATATATAAAATGTAAAAAATATAAATGCTTAATATAATAAATACAAATAAATATAATTAAATATATATGCTTTAATATATATTTATATTTATTTATTTATTTATTTTTCCTCAAATGTAACATATGAAAAAAAAATACTCTGTTGTTCTGTTGTGCATGAGTACATTAATGTGAGGATCTGAAGTCCTCCCAACCACACACTGTGAAATAAGATCACCCAGTCAGGGTTTTGTGGACTTTTATCCAAAGTCTGAAATCTTTGTATAATACGAGCTGTTCAGATTTTGTGCTGCTTCTTATGTCAAGAGCAGGCATTAAGAACTGTCCTGCTTCCTAGTCTGAGCTTCTTCTATCACACCATTGGATCTTGATTTATGTGAGAGCACACAGGTCAAATGGATCAAAACCAACAAAAGTACTGAGAAATAAGTGCGCAGATTACATATGGAGAAAATAAGAGCAGAGAAGAAAGAACTAAGGGAAAATTAGAAAACTAAGGGAGCTTCTGCTCCTTGATCCTTAATCCTTGGTTCTTATGCTGAACTGAACTGTGGCTCATTCTACAATTATTCTACAAATCATGTCACAGACATTTTATTTACAACCCCAATTCCAATCAAATGTTGTTGTGTAAAACATAAATAAAAACAGAAAATGAAGATTTGCAAATACTTTTCAACCTATATTCAATTGAATACACTATAAAGACAAGATATTTAATGTTCAAACATTCATTCATTCATTCATTATCTGTAACCGCTTATCCAGTTCAGGGTCGCGGTGGTTCCAGAGCCTACCTGGAATCATTGGGCGCAAAGCAGGAATACACCCTGGAGGGGGCGCCAGTCCTTCACAGGGCAAAACAGACACACACTCACATTCACTCACACACTCACACCTACGGACACTTTTGAGTCGCCAATCCACCTACCAACATGTGTTTTTGGACTGTGGGAGGAAACCGGAGCACCCGGAGGAAACCCACGCGGACACGGGGAGAACACACCAACTCCTCACAGATGTTCAAACAAATAAACTTTATTGTTTTTTGCAAATATTCACTCATTTTGAATTTGAGGTTTGCAACACATTCCAAAAAGTTGGGACAGGGGCAACAAAAGGGTATAAAGGGAGCATTCACAAAAGGCTCAGTCATTCATAAGCAAGGATGGGGCAAAGTTCACCACTTTGTGAGCAACTACGTGAGCAAATAGTCCAGCAGTTTAAGAATTTTATCATGTACAGTCTATAATATCATGAAGAGAGTCAGAGAATCTGGAGAAACCTTCCAAGTATGCGGCAAGGCGAAACCCAACATTGAATGGTGACCTTTGACCCCTAAGGCGGCATTGCATTAAGAACCAACATCATTCTGTAACGGATATTAACACATGGGCTCAGGAACACTTCAGAAAACTATTGTCATTGAACAAAGTTCATCACTCCATCTACAAGTGCAAGTTAAATCTGTACCATACAAAGCGAAAGCCATGCAGGTGCTGGTCATAAAATTAGAATATCATGAAAAATGTGATCTGATATACTAGCAGTTATTTCCCATGCTGTCTGGCCAGGGAGAATGTGGCCTGTGATGTAGATGAAGTTCTATGATCTGACCCAGCACATCAACATAATGCTGCACTAGAGTAGATACTGTATGCACTTCTGTTATAATGTATTTTTTCATATATATATATATATATATATATATATATATATATATATATATATATATATATTTTTTTTTTTTTTTTTACACACTACATAATTACTAATTTTGGTTAAACAAAAGTTTTGAAACTGCATTTTCCTTTGTGGACAATAAAGATTATTTCTACAGCTTCGTGATCTGTTTTCACAGTGTTGTGTGTAATGACTATTCAGTGCTGTTAATCATTATGATTGACTTGAGGCCTGATTTGACAACATTGTTGTCAACATTTGAGCACTGCTTGGATTGTTTTGAGGCAACAGTTTGGTTTTGCAGGAAGAGTCAGAGGTTTTGTGAATTTAGTGTGTGAATTGGGTTTTGTGTTTACAGTTTGGTGAAATGGATGCATGGTTTCAGGAAATGTGTCTTGGCAATTGAGAAAAACTGTAATAAAACTAGATGCTGACCTTATGAAGAGCTGTAGATATCAAAAAGTGAAACTGACCAGCTTCTGCCCTGACCCACAACCTTGTCTGTGTGTTGATATATAAACACAGAGAAAACAAAGGTTATAAAACACTACATATAAACATTAGCGCATGGCACTGGTTTATGTGCTCAATTTCCAATAAATTAAAAAGAACTCGGCCATCAGTGGGTGTTCACTGCCCATTAATTTCACATTGTGTCAGCTTTCAGCAAGTACAAGCGCCCTAATGGAGTACGGTGAGTATATGATGATTTATGATATGCAGTTGAAGCTCATTTTCCCTCATTGTGAGAGGCATGTGTAAAAGAGAGAGAGAAAAACAGAGAGAGAGAGAGAGAGAGAGAAACAAAGAGAGAGAGAGAGAGAGAAAGAGAGAGAGAGGTGGAAATGATGAAGAGTGGTGGCACATTTTGAATGTTGGGCCTCAGTTCAAGCAGCAGTATGTCAAACTCAGTCAAAAATATTACTCTCTGCTAGCAGGCCTGTGGGATTTCTGGTGGTGAGTTAGCACTAAGCTCATAGTGATGCAGATAAACATGTTCATTTAAAGCCTAACCATCACACTTGGCTGTAGATGCCTAGAGTCCATAAAGAAATAAACAAGGACAAACAGTGTCATGCAAGCAAAGCACATTAGCAGTCCCTTGTGGATCAATGCAAAACCATGAGTATGTGAGAACTAGCACCCCCTTGTTTAGTAATTCCTGACCATGTATAAGTATGTATATGAGTTAATGAGTAGGTACGTGAGTGAGTGGTTGAGTGAGTCAGTGAGGGAGTGAGAACGTAAGACAACAAATGTTAATTGATGACCTAGATAATAACTATTAAAATAATCATTAGAAGACAAAATGTTTCACAGTTTTCTTCAGTTAATTAAAACTACAAGATAATGTAAAAGACTGACCTATTTCTTCTGTTTTCAAAACAAAATATCACAAGGAAATAAAAAATGAACAAAGCTCATGACCATGAGCAAGAATCTGTTTGTGGTTCCCAAGGCAAAATGGTGCACGTTCATGTTTCACCTTTCCAGTCGTTGCCCTCTGTTCAGAGTGCTGCTCAGATGACTCTGAACCACACTCTGAAATCACTTTACACGCAGCAAAAAGAACACACCACAGCATCTGTCGCTGTGTCACATGATTATGGGGAAGAAAGTGGGTTATAATTTAGCAGTGTGCAGAGATTACCTGGCATAAATCTACATATTCTGTCTTTAAAAAAAAACTTCTTTCTACCTCAGTCTTGTGACATACAGATTTTGCTGTTAAATATTCAAAGCATTCTTATTGTATTGTTCGAAATTTCTCCCACAGCAGCATTTCTCTTCACAGTGAAAGTCCAAACAGTTGTTTCTTTGAGCGTTTGGGAATCACCTTGGCCAATGATTCATAGATATGAAACTCTTGGAGTTGACCCAGTCTCAGTTTGCAAGCACCTTGTGCAGCACAATTTTAACTTAAAATGTTCTTGTTAAGTAAATGCAAAATGTTTTGAACAAAGAGTAGCCATATTCCTTCCATAGTTTTGGATGTTAATATGTTTCTACATGTGATATAGCTTTTAAGCAATTTTTTAATGAAAGCTAATTATAAATAATACCTATAAAATAGAAAAACCTTTAAAATATATAGGAATACATATAAGCTAATTTTTAATTTATTGAACAAAACTTAAATTATTTTAGTTGACAGACTAAAACTAAACTAACTAATAATCAAAGGACTAAAATGAGACTAAAATGAGACATTATAGGAAAAAAAAGACTAAAATTAAATCAAATTAAATTAGCTGGATGGCTATGTAATTGAACATAAGAACATTTCAATGTGTATATGAGTATGTATTTAAATGTAATATGCAAGTGAGTGAGATGTGTAAGAGAGTGCATTATCAGCCAGTTCCCGCTCAGATTAGATAGCTTTCTGCTGGGCAGTCAACAAATTTTGCTATTTAATTTTCAACCAGATATTAAGTAGTGAAATAAAGACTACAGTAGAGTTCAAATACAATAGGCATGATGACTATGTTTTATTAATTCGTCAGATATCCCAGAGAGCCTGGAATGTTCCTGACTGAGATAGAAAGAGAAAAAGAGACAGAGAAATTGGGGTTGACTGTAAAGAAAGAATAGTCTCTTTTCTCCTTTTTAATACACTCTGAGGTGCAGTCTTACAGCCTCACTGGCATATTTGCATTATGGCCTGCTAAGTTACTGGCCTCTCTGTGGCTCTGTGTTTGATTAATCAGCCTCTAAAGGCAAACTAGAAAAAAATCAATACCAATCAGCTGAGGTTTGTTCTATTTGTCCCAGCGATAAATACAGATTTACACTAGTGTCATCATAGAAAGAGATTCATGCCCCTTGACTCTGTCTTCATTAGTTAAGGATTAAATTACACACTAGCATTGGTCACTGTTGTTTTTGCTTGTAAGCTTTTGACTCATCTGGCTTGGACAGCATCTACTATATTGTTACAAAGTTTTGCTAAAATTTACATTAGAAAACAACCCCATGCCCCGGCCTCCACAAGATACATACATTTGAAAGAGATGTTCAGACATTACTAACACCTATATGTTATGACTGTCGGTTATTTTTACATTCACCTATGCCCCTTTCACACATGCATGTTAATCCAAAAATGTTCCGGAGGAGCTGTTTGTGTAAATGCAACCACTTGCAACATTCATCCCAGACATTACCCATACTTTATGCTCCTAGAAATCTAGTAAAGACTCCAGGTAAAATCTGAGTCAGCACATGCAAGTACAGAGCCGGAAATGGTCTGGAGTTTCTCTTGCACACGATGCACAGGTGGTGCACCAAGCAAAGAGTACACATTTCATTTCCCACTGCGAGAGCATGCCTGATGCAGAAAATCTCCTGTTGTGCACTGCATGTGTGAAAGGACCACTCCAGGGTGTAATTCTGCCTTGCGCCCAATGATTCCAGGTAGACTCTGGACTCACCGTGACCCTGAATTGGACAAGCGGTTACAGAAAATGAATGAATGAATGGTTTTATGATAAATGGCCAAATAGGAAAGTTCCAAAAAATACTTTGTAATGTAAATAAAATTCCATTAAAAGTTAAGGTTTCTTCCTGCTCCTACAAACCGGATTCCAAAAAAGTTGGGACACTGAACAAATTGTGAATAAAAACTGAATGCAATGATGTGGAGGTGCCAACATCTAATATTATATTCAGAATAGAACACACATCACAGATCAAAAGTTTAAAATGAGAAAATGTATCATTTTAAAGGAAAAATATGTTGTTTCAAAATTTCATGGCATCAACAAATCCCCAAAAAGTTGGGACAAGGCCATTTTTTACCACTGTGTGGCATCCCCCCTTCTTCTTACAACACTCACCAGATGTCTGGGGACAGAGTAGACCAGTTTCTCAAGTTTAGAAATATGAATGCTCTAATGCATTCATGTCTAATACAGGCCTCTAACTGTTCAATCATCTTGGGCCTTCTTTGTCGCACCTTCCTGTTTATGATGCACCAAATGTTCTCTATAGGTGAAAAATCTGGACTGCAGGCTGGCCATTTCAGTACCCGGATCCTTCTCCTACGTAGCCATGATGTGATTGCTGCAGAATGTGGTCTGGCATTATCTTGTTGAAAAATGCAGGATCTTCCTTGAAAGAGATGACGTCTAGATGGGAGCCTATGTTGTTCTAGAGCCTGAACATAGATCTCTGCATTAATGGTGCCTTTCCAGACATGCAAGCTGCCCATGCCACAAGCACTCATGCAACCCCATACCATCAGTGATGCAGGCTTCTGAATGGAGTGTTGATAACAACTTGGGATATCTTTGTCCTCTCTGGTCCGGATGACATGGCGTCCCAGTGTTTCATAAAGAACTTCAAATCGTGACTGATCTGACCACAGAACAGTCTTCCATTTTGCCACACTCCATTTTAAAAGACCCCTGTCCCAGTGCAAACGTCTGAGCTTGTGGAGCTTGCTTTGAAATGGCTTCCTCTTTGCACTGTAGAGTTTCAGCTGGCAACGGCGGATGGCACGGTGGATTGTGTTCACTGACAACGCTTTCTGAAGTATTCCTGAGCCCATTCTGTTATTTCCTTGACAGTGGCATTCCTGTTTGAGGTGCAGTGACGTTTAAGGGCCCGGAGATCACGAGCATCCAGTAGAGTCTTATGGCCTTGACCCTTACGCACAGCAATTGTTCCAGATTCTCTGAATCTTTTGATGATGTTATGCACGGTTGATGATGATAACTTAAAAGTCTTTGCTTTTTTTACACTGGGTAACACCATTCTGGTATTGCTGCACTATTGTTCTGCGCACACAATGCTGGAATTGTTGATCGTCTTACCATCTTGGCTTCAGAGAGACACTGAAACACTGAGAAGCTCTTTTTATACCCAATCAAGTTGTCAGTTGACCTAATTAGTGTTAATTGATCTTCCAGCTGTTGGTTATATGTTCAATTTCCTTTTTCCACTCACATTGCTACTTGTCCCAACTTTTTTGGAATTTGTTGACATTGTGAAATTTTGAATCAACATATTTTTCCTTTAAAATATTACATTTACTCAGATTAAACTTTTGATCCTTCATCTATGTTCTATTACAAATAAAATATTGACATTTGCCATCTCCACATCATTGCATTCAGTTTTTATTCACAATTTGTTTAGTGTCCCAATTTTTTTGGAATCAGGTTTGTATTTTTCCTTTTACTGCTGTTGATATTTACTGTCACTATTTTGGATGTTTTTCTTTGGACAGCAAGTATATTCATGCTTTATTGATTCCAGACTGCCTTAATGACTATTTGCCTGGAAAAAATAGTGGTACCAGAATTGTGCTCAGTATTTTCTAAAAAATGTGACATACCAAATTATTCCCCATAGCCAGCAATGTGATGTGGCATGGAATCAATCAGTCTGTGTCACTGCTCACGTGTTATGAGAGCCAAGGTTGCTCTGATAGTGGCCTTCAGCTTTCCTGCATTGTTGGGTCTGGCATACTGCATCTCCCTCGTCACAATAACCCATAGATTTTCTATGGGTTTTACGGTCAGGTGAGTTTGCTGGCCAATTAAGAACAGGGATACCATGGTCCTTAAACCAGGTACTGGTAGCTTTAGCATTGAGTGCAGGTGCCAAGGCCTGTTGGAAAATTAAATCTGCATCTCCATAAAGTTGGTCAGCAGCAGGAAGCATGAAGTGCTCTAAAACTTCCTGGTAGATGGCTGCATTGACCTTGGACCTCAGAAAACACAGTGGACCAACACCAGCAGATGACATGGCAACCCAAACCATTACTGACTGTGGATACTTTACACTGGACCTCAAGCAACGTGGATTCTGTGCCTCTTCTCTCTTCGTACAGACTCCAAAATAAATGCAAAATATAACTTTGGACCACTCAGCAGCAGTCCAGTCCTTTTTGTCTTTAGCCCAGACGAGACGCTTCTGATGCTTTCTCTTGTTCAAGAGTGGCTTGACACAAGGAATGCGACAGCTGAAACCCATGTCTTGCATACATCTGTGCATAGTGGTTCTTGAAGCACTGACTCCAGCTGCAGTCCAGTCTATGTGAATCTCCCTCACATTTTTGAATGGGTTTTGTTTTGTGTGGTTATCCCTGCTGCTTGTACACTTTTTTTTCTACCACATCTTTTCCTTACCTTCGCCTCTCTATTAATGTGCTTGGACACAGAGCTCTGTGAACAACCAGCCTCTTTAGCAATGACTTTTGTGTCTTGCCCTGCTTGTGTAAGGTGTCAATGGTCATCTTTTGGACAACTGTCAAGTCAGCAGTCTTCCCCATGATTTTATTCGAGGGTAGTCATTCATGTAGGGGCCAATGATATTCGTCTGCGGCAGTCTGAGGTAACTAAGGGTAATATTACAGAGGTGATTAAACTGGCCCAGACGATGTCCAATGCCGTAATCTGCTCTGGCCCCATACCAATGCGGCGTGGCGACGAAGCTTACAGCAGACTTTGGGCGTTAAACTGCTGGATGTCCAAGTGGTGTTCCGAAAATCAAGTGGGCTTTATAGACAATTGGTTACATTTTGAGGGCAAGCCTGGTCTTATAGGTAGGGATGGTATCCACCCCACGCGGGAGGGTGCTGCCTTACTTTCTTGCAGCATAGCACATAGACTTTTAGTTAGTCAGCAGAGTAGTGTAGATAGCTGCTGACAATCCAGAGCCGGGACCAGGCCGCAGACAGACAGGCTAAACCGACCGTCTGCGAACTGTCTTGAGGCGTCACCCAGGTTCAACTGTATTGAGACTGTGTCTTTCCCCCGAACTAAATGTAAAAGTAGAAAAACAAAATCAGCCTGTTTCAGCAACCTAATCAATATTAAATCATACACAACACCTAGCAGCAACACCTCAGAACTAAAATTTGGGTTACTCAACATAAGATCACTAAACTCAAAAGCACTCATCGTAAATGATATTATAAGTGATCATAAATTCAA
Source organism: Hoplias malabaricus (assembly GCF_029633855.1). Classification (NCBI taxonomy): domain Eukaryota; kingdom Metazoa; phylum Chordata; class Actinopteri; order Characiformes; family Erythrinidae; genus Hoplias; species Hoplias malabaricus. The sequence goes on from NC_089810.1 coordinate 25,461,873, forward strand.
TGTTTTCTGTCTCACGGAAACGTGGGTTAGGCCAAATGAATATTTAGCACTAAATGAAGCCACCCCCCTAGGCTATAATTATGCACATAGCCCAAGAATATAAGGCAAAGGAGGTGGAGTATGTGTAATTTACCAAAATACCCTAGAAATTAGTCTTAAACAATGTGACACCTTCTCTTCTTTTGAGGTACTCTCCACTATTATTACAAATCCGGTCACAAAAAAGGACGCATTTTTATTATGCAACATTTATAGACCACCAGGGCCTTACTTAGAATTTCTGAAAGAATTCAGCGATTTTGCTACAAACCTAGCGGTGTGCAATCATAAAGTTATAATTGTAGGAGATTTCAATATCCATTTTGAGAAGGAAAGTGACCCACTAAAAAAGGCATTTACCTCAATCTTAGACTCTATTGGTATTTCTCAAAATGTAACAGGGCCTACACACTACTGCAGCCACACTTTTAGTTCTGACACTAGGTCTTAACATTGATAAAATTAATATCTTACCGCAATCCTCAGCAATCTCCGATCATTACTTAATTTCATATGAGCTACGTTTTAGCCATAATATATGTAAGAACCCTCGCTATTCTACAAGGTGTATAATAAAATCATCTACCGCTCTACAATTTATAGAAAACCTACCAGAACTATCGACCCCAGTTCCAACTCCATCAGACCCAATGGACCTAGATGTATTAACTGATTACCTAGAAAATACCTGTCGATCTACTTTAGAAAAGGTAGCACCACTTAAACATAAAAGTATAAGACAGAAAAAGCTCGCACCATGGTATAATGATAAGACCCGTACTTTAAAACAAACATTACGAAAACTAGAATGGAAATGGCGATCAACCAAGCTTGAAGTGTTCCATTCTGCCTGGAAGGACAGCCTTATAGAGTATAGAAATGCCCTCACTAAAGCTCGCTCAGCATATCTGGCCTCGCTGATCTCCAATAATAAAAATAATCCGAGAGCACTGTTTAGTGTGTTTTCTAGAATTACAAAAAATCAAGCAGGTTCTGAACAACTAATTCCAGCAACTCTCACCAGTAAAGATTTTATGGACTTTTTTAATAATAAAATTGAGAATATTAGACAACAAACTCAAGCCACAGGATCAAATCCATCCTGGCTGCCACCCGATGTGAATGATATAAAACATAATATAACTGTAAAAGAAAGACTTGAAACCTTTTACCCACTCCCACAATCAGAACTAGAGAAGATTATCACCTCCGCAAACTGTACAACTTGCACACTTGATGCAATTCCCACAAAGTTGCTCAAAGAAGTACTACCAGCTATTATTGATCCTCTTTTAACTATAGTAAACTCATCCCTTAGTCTGGGCCATGTACCCAAAGCTTTTAAACTAGCAGTTATTAAACCTATGATCAAGAAACCAATCTTGATGCTAGTACACTGTCTAATTACAGGCCTATTTCTAATTTGCCATTTCTGTCCAAGATCTTAGAAAGAGCTGTGGTCCAACTACTTAGTTCATATCTACATAAGAATCATATATATGAAAAATTCCAATCTGGATTCAGGCAACATCATAGTACAGAGACAGCTCTAGTCAAGATAACAAATGATCTTCTTCTTGCCTCTGATCAAGGCCACGTATCCCTGTTGGTGCTTCTTGACCTAAGCGCAGCCTTCGATACAATAGACCACAATATTCTCATAGAAAGGTTAGAAAACATGGTTGGAATCACAGGGACAGCCCTATTATGGTTCAAATCTTACTTAACGGAACGTTACCATTTCGTAAAAGTAAACAATCTAAATTCAAATTATTCTAAAGTAAGATTTGGAATTCCACAAGGCTCTATTTTAGGACCATTATTATTTACATTATACATGTTACCGCTAGGCACAGTTATAAGAAACCATGACATTAACTTTCACTGTTACGCAGACGACACACAATTGTATATTTCATCCGAGCCCGATGACAAACACAGACTAAAGAAAATAGAGGACTGTGTAAAAAACGTGAAAGGCTGGATGTTGCGTAACTTCCTCCTTCTAAACAGCAACAAAACAGAGGTCCTGCTTTTGGGTCCAAAAGTGGCAAGAAATAAATTATCAGATTTAATTTTAAATCTAGCTGACTCTCCAATTAAACCTGGTTCAGCAGCAAAAAATCTTGTTGTCATAATTGACCTGGAGTTATCATTTGATCAACACATAGGTAGTATCACTAGGACAGCTTTTTTACATCTTTGCAATATTGCTAAGATTAGAAATGCCTTATCCCTTCAGGACGCAGAAACATTAGTACATGCCTTTATTACTTCAAGGCTTGACTACTGTAACGCACTACTGTCAGGATGCACCAGCAGCAATTTAAGAAAACTTCAACTAGTTCAAAATGCTGCAGCTAGGGTCCTCACTAAAACTAGAAAATTTGAACATATCAGCCCAGTTTTATCATCACTTCATTGGCTGCCTGTTAAATTCCGCATTGACTACAAAATTTTGTTATTAACATATAAAGCTCTACATGGGCTTGCTCCTGAATATCTTCAAGATACAATTTCCTATTATGAGCCTCCACGTTCACTCAGATCACAGAATACTGAATTTTTAATTGTTCCCAGAATTCAGAAGGCCTCAGCTGGGGGAAGAGCCTTTTCTTATAAAGCCCCCAGACTCTGGAATGATCTTCCAGAAAATGTTCGGGACTCAGACACAGTCGCAATCTTCAAATCTAGGCTAAAAACACATTTGTTTAGTTTATCTTTCGGTAGCTAATGCTCCCCCATAGATAAAGGCGGCAGATCCGGGGGGTCCATGGACACAGGGAATTATAGTAAACTGAGACGCTGGTGCTGTCGTCCCGCCGCTTCTCGCGATCACTCAGGTTTGTTGATGTGGAGCGGAGGGATGCCAGTGTTTCAGGATGCTCCCGTGTCTGTGTGTCCTCCTGGTTCTCGCCTTTTAGTTAAAGCTGTCATAGTCAGATCTGCCGGAGTCATTAGCCACACTCTGGAAATTTTCATATTTTCTCCTTTACAAACACAAAACAGTTCAAAACTAATTCCATCCCTTTACATTTTTCCGAGTAAACAACTGCCCACCTGTCTGTCTGGACACTGATGGATGACTGTCGAGACCCTCCTCCACGCTTCACGCTACCCACGCTCCAGCAACCACCAAGTGCCTTGAAGCTGTCCCTACACTGAAGTTCTCATGGACTACTAACTATCATCACCAGTAGATTGATCAGAGGAGGATGGGTCACCCCTTGTGAGCCTTGGTTCCTCCCAAGGTTTCTTCCTCAGCTGGGGGAGTTTTTCCTTGCCACTGTCGCCCCTGGCTTGCTCACTTGAGGGTTTTACATTTGTTTTTACATTTCATGTCAAATCTTTGTCTTACTGGAATTCTGTGAAGCTGCCTTGTGACAACATCAGTTGTGAAAAGCGCTATATAAATAAATTTGATTTGATTTGATTTGATTTGTAGCCTACAGAAGTAGACTGAGAGAAAATTTAAAAGCCTTTGCAGGTATTTTGTGTTAATTAGCTGATTAGAGTGTGGCACCAGGTGCCTTCAATATTGATCTTTTTCATAATATTCTAATTTTGAGATACTGAATTTGGGGCTTTCATTAGTTGTCAGTTATAATAATCAGTTATAAAATTAAAAGAAATAGGCACTTGAAATATATCAGTCTGTGTGCAATGAATGTGTATAATATAAACGTTTATATGACATACATATATATATATATATATATATATATATATATATATATATATATATATAATATTTTCTAATAGTTCTCCGGCACCATTAGTCTGAGGTTGTGGATTTTATAGATTTCTCTCATTATTATCTTTTGCTATACTGTGGAAAACTTTTCATCTGTAAAATGTATTCCCACCAACCGGGCTGCTGGAGAAAACAACAGGCCCCTTGGGTTTGGACTCCTAGATGGACACAGATTTCCATTTCGAATGTTGGGACAGGCAGCTTGTCAGTAATTTACAGCTGTCAATCAAAAATGAAAAAAAAAAGTTGGTTGATTTTTCAAGCCTGACATGTTTCCTTAGCAGCCCTGTTTATCTCAAACACATCCTTTTCAGTCCCTACCTCAAAGTGATGCAAGTGGAATGCTAAAGATGGTCTCAGAATGTCCCAATGTGTATGTAATTTCTGAGCGCAATCCCCAATCTCTGCCACAGTGTATTGCAAGTGAAAATGAACTCCAGCAAATTCCAGAAATAGACTAGCGCTAGCATCTCTTCTCCTCCTTCTCCCAGGTTTTCTAGAATGTGTCAGATTTCCTCCAATACATTTACATTAATGCCATTTAGCAGATGCCTTTATCCAGAAAATAGTGCTTCACAATCTACTCAGCAAGTATCTGTAGATAGTTTGTATAAATTATAATCTGAAGGACACCTCAAGCTAAGATGCAGCCATATAAAAGTCAGTATGGATACCTACACAATACACAATGCTCACTTAATACACTTTGCCTGAATGCCAGATCAATTAAAACGCAAGTACAAATATGAATGCAATATAAGTGCTGATTAAAGTAATCTTGAAAGACATGAGTCTTCAGTTGCCGTTTGAGGCCAGTACTCTGACATTCAGACACCCAGGGGTAATTCATTCCACCACCTAGGTGCCAGAACAGAAAGATCTGCTTCTTGAAAAATGGTTTGTCAAGCCAAGCTGTACTTGAAGTGTGAAGGGCTCTTTTTACAGATCAGGCTTTGTAGACCAATTTTGAATGTGATGTGGGAAGCTACCAGGGGTGTCTCCATAGGTGAGCTGGGGTGGGCATTGCCCAGACAGAGGGATTATCTGAACAACCAGATTTTTCTGCCCATCTAACCAGTGTTAATTATGTTAATGTAAACCAAAAATTGTTAACAAGCATTTTCACAACAAAATGTAGAAAAGAGCGAAATGATGTTCTCATCTAATTTGGCATGACATCCATCCATGCATGTTTTCCAGACTGAATTATGCCTTCTTTCAATAGTTGTATTTCCATCGTTGGCTAATACCTAGGCCTTTGTGCGCATCTCCTCCCTCTCCTTCCATCCTTTTTTTGCCATTATACTGTCACCAGCTTTGTTTCCCTCTGTTTTCAGCCGTGCTGTTTGAGGACGTTATAAAACTTATGCAGGAAAGAATGGCAGCTGGCTCCACTCCAAAAGTCAGTTCATGTGACATTCCGAAGATGATAGTCTAATCTCCATTGTGAACCACGGCAGGGATTTTCATTCGTCAGCCTCTAGAACCTCACGTCTTATCATCTCACTCCCCCTTTCTCTTTTCCAATCCACCCTCATTCTCTCCTTCTCTCCTCCCCCTTCTCTCTTTGTATCCTCCTCTCTCTCCCTCTCTCTGACATTTTGCTGAATATCCCTGGTGAGGTTCGGACACAACGTCCAAACAAGCATTGAAGATCTCCTCGAACTGTCAGCTTCACAGTGACACTCAATACATTATACTAGTTTCTCTCTCACTCTCTCTCTCTCTCTCTCTCTCTCTCTCTCTATCTATCTATCTATCTATCTATATATCTATCAAGATTCAAAGAAAAAAAAGTCTGTAACTGCTTATCTAGTTTAAGTCGAGGTGGGTCCAGAGCCTACTGTAATGACAAATTCATTTATGATTGATACTGAGCAAAATGTACCTTGGCGTTTGACGTGAAGAAGTGACCAGCATGTGCTCACATTCATCAGATTAAACTGACAGTTGCACCTTGCAACACGAACATCGCGTACTCACAACCAAGGCTACAGAACCAAGCTTACAAGGTTGCTGAAGCTGATAAGACAGGAGAACAAGGCTACAGAACATTGAGCAAGCTCTGTTTCACTGTCCTTACGTCATCGTCAGGAAAAGACAAAACTGTGTGTAACCTTCTCTCAGTGTGAGTGTGCCCGCTGGTTTCATCCAACAACGCACGCTCTCTCTTACTCTTAATAAAATCTTTTTGTTACTTGACACAAGAACTGCCTGTCTGATATTTTCAGGGTAAAACTTCCACCACAAACTTGGCGTCACGAACAGGATGACCACGTCGCCTCAGTGAGCGGAGGGAGAGGCTCTGAGGACGCTCTTCGCCTGGAGCAGGTGAACCACTACGGGACCTTGCAAAACCAAGGGAAGACCCTGTGGAGAGACCCGACCGCCGACCACTGAGCGCGTGCGTCATCTGAAGAACTAGAAGTGGTGAGTGACCCTACGCTGTTCTCACGGAGAAGTCACAAGACAGATTAGAGAATATCTAACAAAAGTGTATGCTCTGCTAAAGCCCCCTGTAGAAGGGGAAGGAAAATGGCAATCATACTGAGTTAGATCAGAGAATCTCGCTATTTTACGACGGTAGAATAGTTCATCCGCTCTAAGAGGGAGTGGAAAACAGTAAGCAGGTCCGGACCTCCTTGTGATTTTCTCTTGGTTGTGGGAGCCGTGGAAGGGACCAATAAACAGGCTAGTAGAACTGTGTCAAGAGAACAAAATGGGTGGCCACCAGAGTAAGTATATTTATAGGGAGGGGGACTGGACATCAGCTTTGTGCCACGATATGAGAAAACATTACGGCAATGATGTGACCAAGTATATGCCCTACTGGACGCAGGTTTTCGGGTTTCCCCCTCATGGTTCAATGAGTATTAAATTACTGAGTACGTTAAGAAGTAGAATAAAAACAGGCCCAACGGGAAACTTAAAGAGTGATAAGAAATACTGTGAGGAACATAGAGAGGGAATGCTAACCACACTAACCTTTTGGGAAGAGGAAGCAGAGAAGCGGGAGAAAGACCGCACTCGAAATGTACGTAATGATGTCCCTACTAATCAATTGCCTCAGTGTGTATCCAGGAAGGTGGACCCTGACCTCGACTCTGCCCCACCGCGACTTCCCGACCAGAACCCAGCGCCAGCGCCAGCCCCAGCACCAACACCAGCCCCAGCACTGACGCCAGCCCCAGCACCGACACCAGCCCCAGCACCGACACCAGCCCCAGCACCGACACCAGCGCCAGCACCGACACCAGCGCCAGCCCCAGCATCGACACCAGCGCCAGCACCAGCCCCGACACCCCCTGTCCAAGCACCTGACCGACCAGAGGGGTTGTATTCGGAAGCCAGAGCACTGATGGAGCGCACCACTGCTGACAACCAGACGAATTAGCCGCCTCCCTACGCGTCCGCGGATTCAAGCACGGATACAGGAATGTCAATTCCTCCCGCATCGCCTCGTGTGTCCAGAAGGACGACGAAACAGTGTCAGACTACGTTGCTCGGCTCACCATGGTCCACACTGAAAGCTGTGGATTAGATAAACCAGTGACATTGGCGATCGGAACCACGGACCGCTCCATATGGGAGTCTTACCTGGTCCAAAGCCTCCTGCTGGGTCTGAAGCCTCAGATTCTCGCAGGCGTAAAGACCACTTGCGTGGGTTACTCAAAGCAGCCCCTGACGATCATCGAGGAGCATGCCAGACACCACGAAACACTACTCCGCGAGCAAGAAAACAAGAGGAACAAGAAAAAGGCGGACGTCCAAGAACAAGCCATGTTAACCATGGTGCAGCAGTTCCAAGCCCAGACCATACGCAGAGGGCGTGGGAGAGGCAGAGGAAGAGATCAGAAAAAAGAAAGAACGCGACGCGCCTGGAGGACCTGACATGGAGCGACACAATCGATGCTACAACTGCGATAAGCCAGGACATTTAGCGCGCGATTGCCCACAACCACCAAAGAATCCAAAATACCCAACCAGCTGGACACCAGCGGATGGCGAGGAGGAATGACGGGCGGAGGAGGGGAACGGGAACACCAGGGAACACACCGACGCATCAGACAGGGAAGTACAATCACCTTATTTACTTTATCAAACGCAATTGACTAAGAATGCTTTAGATTTGCCTATGGTAACCCTCATTGTAAAAAACAAGCCATTGAAATTTTTAGTAGATAGTGGGGCAGCTCACTCAGTTATTAAAGGGAATGAAATAAATGTGCCACTCACAAACAAATCAATAACGACGATTGGAGCTGGAGGGAGAATGACCAAAGAGCCAGTCTCTGGCCCGCTCCAATGTAGATTGGGAGATAGAAATTTTCAGCACAGTTTCCTGATTTCCATGTGTTGCCCAGTAAACTTACTAGCCAGAGATCTCATGTGTAAACTAAAGTGTAAGCTGGAAAGTACCCCGACGGGATTGTCGGTGTGCTTTGCAGAAGAACACCCTGATTTTCAGGGCGTGAGGTACGGATTGGGAGAGCCTCTGTATGTATATGAATGGGAGTTGAAGAGCGGGCATGGAAATCTAGGAGCGATGCTATTAAACGAAGCTAAAGACTTAAATATGGAGACAGCAATGCAGTGGATGCAGCCTGATCAGCTGCATGTCACAGCCACAATAAGTGAAGGGCCAGATAAAGAATTCGAACTAAAGTTCTTTAAGGAAGTGCAGAACGAAATTATTAGGACTAACACAGTGTACGTGGGCGATACCCTCGCAGGCGCAACAGTCACCCTAAACAGGGACCAAATTGAGCTGTTTGAAGTGTACGACTCCATTCCTCATGTGTCGCTGGGAAAGGCTCCGCATGAGGAATGGAAGAACGTGGGTACATGGTTAAACACAGTAGTGTTGAAGGTTATAGACTGGCGTCCTGTGGAGGGACCACTGCCCATCATGCACAGCCGTTGCACAAATATATATAAAATAGTCACACCTTACCTGTTCCATGCGCACAGAGTGGTCACATTGGCAGCAAATGATACACTGTCCATGGTAACAGAGGTAGTTTTGCCAACAGACCTAGCAGATATCCCAGATACCCTCTGGGCAAAAGGTAAAAATGATGTGGGCCTTATTAGGAATTGTGAACCCGTTGTGATAACCCCAAAGAGCACATACAGACCCAAACAGAACCAGTACCCCTTACGGAAGGAGGCACTGGAAGGTATTAGGCCAGTACTCGAGGCACTAAAAGAGGCAGGAGTAATTATCCCATGCCCATCTTCCCCAGTCAGAACACCTATCTTCCCAGTTAAGAAACCAGGGGGAGATAACTGGCGTTTTGTTCAAGATTTGCAGGCTGTAAATGCTGCAGTTCACGCTAGAGCCCCAGAGGTACCCAACCCACACACCATCTTATCATCCATCCCGCCTGACACACAGTGGTACACAGTTGTGGACTTAGCAAACGCTTTTTTTAGCGTTCCAGTGCATCCTGATAGCCCATTCTGGTTTGCTTTCCAATTTGAGGGTAAACCCTACACCTTCACCAGGCTATGTCAGGGATATTGTGAATCCCCTACCATTTACAACGGAGCGTTGAAACAAAGCTTAGATGGTTTAGTTCTTCCTGAGGGCGTTTCCCTCCTACAGTACGTGGATGACCTGCTTATAGCTGCCCCCACGAGAGAACTTTGTGTTGTAGCATCTCATGACCTCCTGCTGCACTTGGCTAAGGAGGGGCACAAAGCGTCTCTTAAAAAACTGCAATATTGTAAACAAGAAGTGACTTTTCTGGGCCACATCCTGACAGGTACCACCCATACACTGTCAGCAGAACGAGCGGCAGCGATTGCAGCCATACCTAAACCGCAAACCAAAAAACAAATGCTTTCATTTTTAGGAACTACATCTTACTGTAGAGCGTTTATACCATCTTATGCTCAGGCTGAGGGCCCCTTGCGAAACTTAATACCCACTAAGGGAACTAGCTCTTCCAGACTGGTCTGGACTGCAGAGGCAGAAAAGGCATTCACTAACCTTAAACAAACACTGCAAACTTTTCCAGTTCTAGGAGTCCCCGACCCAGACAAACCCTACCACCAGATGGTGGATGAAAAAGAGGGCTATATGACTTCTGTCCTGTGCCAACAGCACGGACCACACAAACGCCCGGTTGCCTATTTTTCTGCAAAATTGGATGCAGTTGCACAGGGACTGCCAGCTTGCCTCCGAGCAGTGGCAGCTGCGGAAAAAGCAGTCTTAGCATCACGGGACATTGTTGCTTACTCTCCACTTACACTCCTAGTACCACATGCAGTTCACAGAATATTGCAGGACCAGAAGGTCTCACACTTGTCGGCGCAGCGATGGCTGAGGTATCACACTACATTGCTTGACATGCCAAACATCACAGTAAAACGCTGCACCTCCCTAAATCCAGCAACCCTGCTCCCTACGGCCGAGGACGGGGAACCACATGACTGTGTGGCAGTACTGACTGAAACATGCACACCCAGACTAGACCTGAAAGACGAACCTCTCACTAACCCTGATCTTGTTTTGTTTGTAGATGGATCAGCTTCCAGAGACCGACACGGCGTGAATAAGGTTGGATGTGCGGTTGTGACTGCTTCAGAGGTCTTAGTGGCTAAACCCTTGCCATCCACATATTCGGCCCAAGCCGCCGAACTGGTAGCCCTAATCGAGGCATGTAAACTCGCAGAAGGTAAGTCAGCGACGGTTTTCACGGATTCCAGATATGCTTGGGGCGTGGCCTCAGATTTTGCTGCAATCTGGAAACATCGTAAATTCCTGACTAGCAATGGTACACACATTAAACATCACCAGTTAGTGGCCGAACTCCTGGAGTCTATCCTACTACCCAAAGAATTAGCTATAGTTAAGTGTGCGGCTCACCAAAAGGGAACTGATTACATCACCAAGGGTAATGCAAAGGCAGACCTTGCTGCGAAAGCAGCAGCACTCAAACCCCACATCCAAGCCTCCGCTAGTCCTGTGACTAACCTTACCGTATCTCTTGCAGATATCCAGTCTTCAGCCACGGCAGCTGAAATAAGGAGGTGGAAACAAGACAAGTGTTCACTGACCCCACAAGGTTGGATGCATGCGCCAACAAACAAACCCTGCCTACCCAAAGCATACGCGAGAGGCCTGATTAAGATTGTACATGGGCGTAGCCACATGTCCAAAGGGGGGATAGTGGACACTTTGAGAAAACAGTGGTACGCTCCAGGCCTCACGAACTTAACCCAAAAATTTTGTTCTCAGTGTCTGATATGCGCACAACACTCTGCGAAAGCAGCACATGCGCAAACTTCCACAGCGGGCCACCCGCCCGCAACAGAACCATTCCAGCACTGGCAAATTGATTTTGTAGAACTGACTCAGGCAGAGGGAAAGAAATACATGTTGGTTTGCGTATGTATGTTCAGCAAGTGGACGGAAGCTTTTCCCACAGGTAAACAGGACGCACAAGCTGTTACGAAAATGTTGTTGAGAGAAATAATCCCCAGGTGGGGTCTTCCAACCCGCATCTCGAGCGATAACGGCACCCCATTCGTACAACGAGGTCTGATTGATCTGACCAAGCACCTAGGTATAGACATGAGAAAACATTGCAGCTACCACCCTGCCAGTGCAGGGGCGGTGGAACGAATGAATGGCACATTAAAGAATGGATTAGCCAAAATGCACCAGGATACAGGGTTATCCTGGGTCAAATGCTTACCATTAGTGTTGTGGCAGACGAGAACCAGACCTCAACCAAAAACAGGCCTCAGCGCTTTTGAGATAGTGTTTGGAAGACCTCCCAATATTGGGGTGGGACCACCCCTGCAGGACCAAGTCCTACTGTCCGACACTTTGGTAGCTTACTGCTCAAAACTCTAAACAATCTTGTCTGATATCTATCCACAGGTAAAAGCTGTCCTGCCGAGCCCAGCTGACCAGTTCCTGCACGACTTCAAACCAGGCGATTGGGTGCTGATTAAGGATCTAAGAAGACAACACTGGAAAGACGCCAGCAGAATCAGCTGACTTACATCGCAACACTGCCCCTCCCGGACGAGGATGCCTTGGAGTTGGGAGACCTGTTAGATGGACCACCTGTTTCTGTTTAATAAAACACTCGCTTATGTTCACATGTGCATAGTGAATTTGTAGAAATACGCTTACTCATATACAATGCAGTGCACGCGATTGCCTAGTAAAATTCAGCGACAAGCTGACTTAGGACGCTTACACCATATATTCATAGCCATGTCTAGAGGGTCTGTTTTAAGGTAAATTTTGATAGTATCATAGGGGGGATTGTAATGACAAACTCATTTATGATTGATACTGAGCAAAATGTACCTTGGCGTTTGACGTGAAGAAGTGACCAGCATGTGCTCACATTCATCAGATTAAACTGACAGTTGCACCTTGCAACACGAACATCGCGTACTCACAACCAAAGCTACAGAACCAAGCTTACAAGGTTGCTGAAGCTGATAAGACAGGAGAACAAGGCTACAGAACATTGAGCAAGCTCTGTTTCACTGTCCTTACGTCATCGTCAGGAAAAGACAAAACTGTGTGTAACCTTCTCTCAGTGTGAGTGTGCCCGCTGGTTTCATCCAACAACGCACGCTCTCTCTTACTCTTAATAAAATCTTTTTGTTACTTGACACAAGAACAGCCTGTCTGATATTTTCAGGGTAAAACTTCTACCACACTACCTAGAATCACTGGGCACAAGGCAGGAACACAACCTGTACAGTCCATCACAGAATTACACATTCCCTCACAGCTATAGGGACACTTTTTTAAGTAGCCACTCCACCTACCAACATGCGTTTTTGGAATGTGGGAAGAAACTGGAACAAGAGGAAGAGACCAACACAGACACTGGGAGAACACACTCCTCACAGACACCTATATATAGAAGTGTATACATATGCTTTATATATGTTTTTAATTATAGTACATACATACTTACATATATATTGTCACTGTCCAAAGAAATAACAAGTATCTATTTTTTTTTGTAGATTTTTAGTTTTCTCTCTCTTTCTGCACATTACACACCTCGATTTCTCTATCTACCTATCTTGTGGTAGGTATTAAAACTTCTCATTCATCATTCATTACTACATTTGATCATCAATCTATACATCCATCCCATACATTCATTGTAATAATAAAATACATTCATTGATGTAAACTATAATTTTCCTCATACGATTGAAGCCATAGTTTTCAAATCTTGTCCAACCAATGATAAACCCCAGGCTTCAAGAGGTCAAATCTCACTGTAAACAAGGACCCCTCTGAAAAGGACTTTGACACCAGGCCTGAGTTTAATCAATGGCCCATATTCCGTAGCCCACTGCGCTGATGTGAAAGCTCTCAGGCCCATGCCTGCCTCTATTTTAAGGCAGAGTGGAGTTGCAGAGCTTTTAGCCAGAGAGGGTTGATGGAGTTTCTTAGTGGCAGGAACCTCATGAAGTTTGCATGAGTGGACAGTGTTTCTCCTGGACAAACCAGAGCTATACAAAACTCCATACTGGCTCAGAAATTGGAATAAACCCTCCCCGGAAAATTCCAGCAGAGCTGTGAAGGCGAAGCCCACCAACTGCAGTCTAATTAAATATTTATACCGCTTAACTGAGTAAACTGACCTATTTATTATAACCCCTACTACACACATATACTGAACATTGGTCATTTTACTAGTGACAGCCACACATCAGGTCAACTCCTCACACCACACCATTATTCTCCGTCACACAGCCAGATGTTACTGCTCTCCTCCAAGTGGCTTGAGCTGTCTCATGACATTGCATTAGCAGCAGAAAATACATGATTTAACACGGCCTTTGTTTACACATGTTTACGCACACTGTCTTCAGATGTTGATAGAAGTTCTGCACCCTGCTAAGAGCATGATGGATCCTGAGTCTGATCTTTATTATTGTTTGAATGTTGGACACCTACCTGTGGCTGTTTGGCAGGGGGAAGGCGGTACTTAAAGGAAGTGTCCTAAAAGGTGAAGGTAATTTTTTTTTTTTTTGGTAGTAACAGCAGAAGTGCACCTCCATCTGCTTTTCTTTTCTTCTGCTTTCTGCTTGTGAGCCAAAGTTTTCGTAGACTGGAGTAACCTATATCTGCCTGTTTTTTTCTTCCTCCCTCTGCAGCATGAGTGGGAGAGCAGGAGAATGGGACTCCGGGTGGATTTGATCTTCGCAATGTCGAACGCAACTGTGAATAGTGAACACGTTTCAGGTGACATCTGACAGCTCCTTGACTGAAATGTTTTCTCAGGAGATGACAGGTAGCTCCAACACTGATGGAGCTCTCTCTGAACCTGCAGCAGATGGGAGAAAGCTCACTCTCTAATTCTCTTTCTCTCTCTCTCTTCTATACTTATCCTTTCCTCCCGTTTTTTGGTATCTCCCATTCTATTTCTTTCTCTCTCCCCATTCTGTTATACCCATTTTCCAGCCTTTTTCTCTTATTCTCCTCTCAGTCTCTCTCCCTCGCTTTCTCTCTCTTTCCAACTCCCGCCTTTCTTCTACCACCTTTCTCTGTTCCTCTCTTCCCCTTGTTCCCCAGCTCTCTTTAGCTTTTTTTTCCCTTCCTCTCTCCCTGTCCTATTTTTCTGTCTTCCTCCATCATTTTCCTGCCTCTTCTTTTGTTGTATTTCATTCCCGTAATTTCTCCCTTCTCTCCTGTTTTTCTACTCTCTCTGTTTTCTCTTGCTCCTCTTTCTCTATTTCGCTTTACCCCATACATAAGGTTTTTTCATTATCTTGTGAAGTTGCAGTTTGGAAGATCTTTCCTTCACAGGGCCACACACACACACAAACACACACACACACACACACACACACACACCTATGGACAATTTGTTTGAGTTACCAATCCACCTACCAACATGTGCTGTTGGACTCTGGGAGGAAACTGTGGGCACCCAGAGGAAGCCCACACAGACATGGGGAGAACACACCAAACTCCTCACTGACAGTCACCCTGAGCCTGCTGTGCCACCGTGTCACCCATATTTTAGGCAATAATCACTATATGGAAGTATATTTATCATTTTTATTAGTACTATTTAATTTGTGTCATTAAAACTGTAACTAATTTATGCTGTTACTATATTTCAGTCACAGCTATCTATGCTAGCACTGTGTAACATGTTGTCTAAATGTTGTATAGAACTGGTTTGGTTCATTTGGTGCCTTACAGCTGTTAGAGTGGAGAAGCACAATACTGATTAGCTGCTGTTTTTCCTCAGATTGTAAAGAGATGTGGGTCCAGTAAAGGCTCAGAGCCTACCTGGTTCAAGCTGGCAATTCTTTACCTAGGGACCAGGACAGCTGGGTTGCAATGGTTTTACATTCCTCTACTTGTTCCTTTAGCACAGGGGTCTTCAATCTACGCCCCACTGCTTTTGACCATTTGACCTACCCCTTTAACTATAGCAGCATACGGCATGTTGTCTGTCCAAGTGCAAGCTGGGAACTGTATGGACATGCCTCTATACCAATCTAGTGACTACTGAATTGTCCCTAACAATCATTTGGATAAAAATGACAATACAACAGTTTGTCAGTGTGTAGTCAATGTTTTTGGTACAAACAGTTGGGATTTGAACAGCTATGATGGTGTTTTAGGGCCACTTCAATTAAGCTCTTTTGGAGATTCAATATCTGCAATTTTCAGGGAGTTTGCCCAGTGCACTCACACATGTGTACCTTAAAACTCAATGCAGATGTGCAAGCAGAACGAATTGCCATCCTGTAATCCACAGTGATTTATTATTATTTTTTAATATTATGACTTTAACTTCAAAATATAAAAACTCTAAACTTAAAAAAAATTCTGACTTTATGACATGGAATATAAATTTTTTTCCAAGATATTTTCATCTCTGGCTGCAGTCCGGCCCCCAAAAGATTGAAAAACTGTGAGGACCCCTGCTCTAGCAGAATAACTCGGAATAAAATACACATAACATTTAATGATGGAACAGAGAGGTACCACTGGAAACTGTGGGGGCAGTGTATATGATATGATATGATATGATATGATATGATACAATATAAGATGATTTTTGGAGGTGTCTCTTTCATCCTCTAATGAAAAGAAACACTGAAACAAACGTCCATCCTTTTGGGGCAAGTGTTCTGAGTTCTCTTTACTGAACTATATATATATATATATATATTTCAGATCTTCTCTGTTTTCAATCTACGCCACATGCCCTACGTTCTTCTAAACAGTTGCTTTTAGACACCCCTCACCCTTGACTGAGGTTCAAAGGAGATTTCAAGGCATTTGCTGTAGCTCTGGCGTTTGAGTCTTTTTAAATTATTTCTGCCTTGGTTTATGTTGTCCTGCCATCAGTGGCTCTTACACATTATTTCATTGTTAGATTATTGTTAATTGTTTTATTTATTTTATACATATAATTTATAATTTATCTGGTTTTCTTTGTTAGTTGATTTTATTTGTATTTGTTTATTTTATACATATAATTTATAATTTTATCTTGTTTTCTTTGTTAGTTGATTTTATTGTTTATTGGTTGACATTCACTGTCTTTTAAATGTGTTATATAAAAAAAATGACTTGACTTGACTTGACTTGAACAATGAATGAAGTGGAAGCATTTCCATGCATTTACCAAACCATTACAAAATTGCTGCTGTCATCATGAAAACACAGAAGAAATTTTTAAGACTACTTTTTACTAAACTGAAGCAATTCTAGGTATGATGAATGATATTGCTTGCAGTAAAACTATGCATTTTGGTTCCATTTCATAGATTGAATGTATTATACCTGTCATAAGCTAGCTAATTCTAATAAATATTCATACTATTTAAACAGTCTTTTACAGCAGCAGAACACATTTAGACACTTTTACAAAGTGCTTTTATGAAATAAAAGCCTTTGTTTGCAAAATGTGTTGGCTCAGTTGGTGGTGGCATAGATTTTGTGGGACAAATATATAGGAAGAAGATGATGGTACAGATGAGTATGGGACATCTGTTGAATGAACTCATACCTCAAGCCAAAATTCAGACAGTAACAGAAACAAGGGTTTTTAATCTAAATATGGAAATGTGGTTGTGCAGATCAACAAAACATAGCATTTGTGGTTTTTGTGTTTTTATTACCAACAGTATATGAAATGTAAAGAGGTCAGAGAGAAGAACAGAGTACTCAAGGATTTCTGGTTTGCCTGATAAGCGCTGAAGAACAATCATTTGCTATGCATTGTTTAATTGAAATCAATCAAAATTAAGAAAAAAAAAATGTTGCAGTGAACAAAATGAAAAACAAATTAAAGAAAAAATATATATTGGTAAATGCATTGAGAAATTATATGATCCAAAAAAAAAAAAAACCCCAAAACATTTAGATATTTAGTTAAAGGGCCACATAATGTGTGATTTTCAAAAATATCGGTTTTATTGTATTATTATTTCATATGTCAGGTTTTAAAGGGGTAAAATAACATAAAAAATTCATATGCAAAGTATTTAACAGCCCCACAGACCACCACCAATTTACACAGCTCTTTTGTCTTTTTTTTGTAGTAAGTGATGCACCTCTTCAGCACCTCCTTCACCGTAACATTGTTGTTGTTGTCAGACATTTTTGACTATGAACTGTCAAAAAAGGGTTTGAATGGATTTTGAGAAACAGTGCCAACAGTGTTTTCAGGAATATGTTCAGTGTGTTCTACCTGGTGACACATTTGTGGGTCGATCATGGACAGACCAGTTCTCTGTGCCTCTGTCCTGTTCTTACAACTGTAACTCAGACTTATGTATCTGTCCATATGTCTGACTCTTTACCTGTCTGTCTACCTGTTTTTCTTCCACTCCATTGACATATTTGTGCAACTGATTTACTGTCTGCTAACCTGTGCATCAGTGTGTGTGTCTAGCATCTGTATGCCTACCCTGTCATCTGCTCTGACCGGTGTTTATCTGTCTACCTGTTTGTCTGGTGTCTCCTCAGTAGAATGTCTGTGTCCTGAGAGTGGGGGGAGTAGAGTGATGTGTTTATTTATGGAGTCTAATGAGTCTAATTGGGAAATTAGTGCAGAGATTGAGTATTGAATGTGGGCTGTCTTTTTCCGGACTCCTCTCTGAAGAATGATTTTAAATAGAGGCAGTGACACATAAAGTGAAAATGAAGCCAGAATGGCATTCCCACTAAGACAGATCTGTGTCTTCAAAACTCAATGCTAATGCTGCAAACTGCTAACAAATACCCATCAAACCTAGTGGACCGTTTGATGGGTAACTGAGATATACTTAGATAATATTATAACATGTTATATATAGCATTTATTACACAATGTATATATTTACAATTACACAAATGTAATTGTGTTTATTATCATGTATGTACACTGTAATAAAGTAGCAAATTTACAGTAACTATAAATCTTTGTTAATTGCATTTGTGATGAGCAGACATATGTAATAACTGAGTAATGAGCTTAAGATTAAAGGTCTTAGGTTCAGTGTTTTTGTATTCACATGTCAAACCCTGTGACTCATCAATATTTGCGTAATTGATTAACTCCCTAGAGTGTGTGTGCGCTCACATGCTTCGCAAAAAATGATTCACACAAAAGATTTTTCTGGCAGAAGTGACATCTATTAATAGGCCTTCCTTTGAAAAATCACACCTCCATCCGAGTGCAAATTAATCCATCTATTTTTGAGCTGTTCTCTACCCTGTGTGTGTGTATGTGTGTGTGTGTGTGTGTGTGTGAGAGAGAGAGAGAGAGAGAGAGAGAGAGAGAGAGAGTAATTACGCTCTTTCACCATCCCCTTTTTAACCCTTAACTCCAGACTCTGACTCACTGGGACCTAATCCAATAATTGCCATTTATCCCAGATTTCTGTGCACCGTATTATTACGAAGGGGTTTTGCTGGCCTTGGCCACAGTTAGCATTGAGCTGAACAGCAAGGAGACCCTTCATTATGACTCCTCGGAGCTACTGATAAAACGTTACTTGCCCCATAACAATAGCCAGAGGGAATTAACTAAGGGATTCTTTTCCTTCCTTTAGGCCCTGGATTGGATGACTCATTGCATTGGGCTGAGAGAGAGAGAGAGAGAGAGAGAGGGAGAGAGAGAGAAAGTGCATGAGAGAGAATTTTAATGGATTCTAAATAGAATTCTGCTTCTCAACAGGCACATCACTGCTGCTTAATGGCATTAAAGTTTCAGTAAGGCCATTTTTGCTCATCAACAGGATTCAGTACAGTAGAAGGCCTGTGTTGTAAGTGCCAAAGTAAGTCCCATAGGAAATCTGTAGAACATCTGGAAAAAAAACCCCACATGTAGATTTGTTTTTATTCAACACACAGATGTAGGTCAAAAAAGAGACAACATTCGGCCCTATGCACTGTAAAACCAAACAAGTTCAGTTTACTCAAAACTTCTGTTGTAACTGATTACCTAAAAAAGTTTAAGTTAATGAAATATTTTTTTTTAAGTAAACTTAACTCAAAAGTTCTGTTTTCTTTTTGTAAAAGTTTTAAGTTCTCTTAACATATATATATTTAAAATTAGCCATTTTTAAAGTTCTATATACTTAATTAGTTTTAGTAAGCAGTATATAATTAAACTTAGTTCCGCCAAGTTACTCAAAACATATAATTGTAGGCAAATTAATACTTTAAAGAAAATGTACTTAAAAGATTAAAGTTTGTCCTAGTCAAGATAAATTTTGTAATTCATAGGTTGAAATCAAATTTAAGTTAAATTTAAATTTATTCATTCACAAAACACATAACACCAATCTACTAATAAAAGTACTTTATTAAAAGTTGTAAAACACTTGTTAAATCTGGCTGCCATTCCAAAGGCATTAACATTATCAGAGCTTGAAGTATCTTCTCCAATACAATACAAAACAAAACCTGCAGGTAAAACATCAAGAGCTGCCATATATAATAATCTTCTTCATAATCTCACATCACATTTTATTCTTTATATACACGACTAGCCACTTAATTAACAACACCTAGTTTGTTTACTCATTGTTCATTTTAAGCTCCATATGCCATATAGAAGCAATTTAAAATTTTATTATTAGTCTGGAGTCCATGTCTTGTTCTGCATACGTTATTTGCCCCCTTTCACCCTCTTCTTCAATTGTCAGGACTCCCACAGAGCAGGTGTGATGTGGTGGTGGATCATTCTCAGTGCTGCAGTGACACTAAAAGTGGTGGTGTGTTAGTGTGTGTTGTGCTGATACGAGTGGATCAGACATAGCAGGAGATTTTTGGAATTTCTTTTAAGACACTTAGTGTCACTGCTGAACTGAGAATAGTCCACCAACCGAAAACATCCAACCATGTCCTGTGTCACTGATGGACTAGATGACAGAAAACACCAAATGTGCAGCAACATAGTCTCTGACTTTACATCTACAAGGTGAACCAGATTCACTACAACTGTAATTATAAAACTGAAAAGAGCTCCTGCGTGGCAAGTGGAGATAATATAATGAACAATAGGTTCAGAAACAAGGAGGTTGTGTTAATAAAGTGGCCAGTTGTGTAAGTACATTAACATTCTCCTCATCCTGTGTTCAAATTTTGAACTTTGAAGAACACTGCAATAAAATCCTGACAACAGACAATTGAAAAAGGCTGCAAACTCTATTATGGCACTGTTTTCACTGAAGTTATTTTAATAACGTGTGTTTTCAGTGTACATGGATAGAACTTTGATGCACATTTGCATTCAAGCTTGTTGCTTTGTTCAGTCTTTAAACAAATCGTTTTTCAAATTCAGCAGGCATGGTTTCAGTGGTTTACCATCATCCAGACACATCATTATTTTCTGAATAAAAGTGAAAGTGTGCATCAGTTTCTTTGGATATTGTAAATTGAAAGTGTATATCAAGCCAAACAATACCAATAATGCACCAGGCAACGCAGGAAGATCACTCACAACAATGTTGCCCTCAACTAAAACAAAGAAGCTCTTGGAGCTAAAGGGGTCTGCACCAGCCATGAGGAGAGCAACAGGAATGTCAGTGATATCTGGCTCCTCTTCCTGCTGCAAAATACAAACAACACAATTATGACAAGTGTTGCAGAAGGAAGGTTACAAGCCAAAAACTCTATGGTTCATTCATCGCTCCATTCACACTTGTATAGGGTTGCATTTATTTTTCCAGCTTTGATGCATCACTCATTTTGAAATATGCATATTGAGAGTTAGTCTGTACAAGTATATTGGTCCTTAAACCATTTTCATTTTTATAGCTTTACCACAAACAAATCTGACGCTTGTCTGTTAACAGAGACAAACATAACTGTGTGTGGCAGTTGAACTGACAAAGGCATTTAAGAAATCTAAAGACAACTGACCAACTGGACGCCTTGGCAATGCATGACTGACCCACATGTAAACGATGGTGTGTTGGCTGTCCACTATTGAACTGATTCCCCAAGATGCATTATTAAACCAAGTGTAAACAGGGCCAATCACTCTGTACATAAGGCATTTTACCAGTATAATAAGACAGACTTGCAAATGTCTATTCCAATTAGTCTATTACAATTGTGTGATACAACTGTGAAAGAGTGAAAGACATTAAAATGTGTTTATATGTATATGTTGTATTAACAGATATTTACATATTGCATTGCTTACATTGTAGGTCTTGAAGAACTCTGAGTCATCCTCACGCAGGTAGACTGGAAGTGCATGAAGGGCCATAGTCCGTCTTACACTGACATCATTTTCTTCCTTGATTGAGAAATCAAAAACAAAAGTTAAGCACATATTAGTTCTACCATAATACAATTTATATTAAACAACAACAAAAACTCCCTACATTGTGATTTGGAATAATTGTGGTTCCCCAGCACCCAGTACTAATACATTCATTTCTTATTTTAACTGTACATTTTTTTTTGTACGACTATACGACTATTTTTTTATGCATCCATATTTGTCAGTCACATGTTTTAGAAGTGCCAACGAGGCTAGGCCTTGCCATAAATGATTCTGGAGTGTACATACAATTTTCAATTAACATCTGTGATATGTTTGTGTAAAATATTTTTTTCTGAATCAAGCTTCTTGTGTTTATGATTCCTACTTATACTGAAAAGAAGTTAAATAATGCAATAATAAGTGATAGCTATATTTAGACAGCTCTATGTAATAATGGGTACAGACGATAACATAAGCAAATTTGATATTTATAGTGGAGATGTTTAAGTGCACAGCCCAGACATAGTACATGTGAATCCATTATATCAACTAATATTAACCTTAATTTACGTCTGCAAATTGTTAGATTTAGTCTGTTTTTACTCAGCTTAACCATTTGACATTGTGCTGCAACACTGAAACATCTGCATAAAATGTTATGAATATTGTGCTGATGGCAAAGTTAATCATAAACATACTTGGCAATCATAAGTTCCAAGGATCTCTCGAAGCACCACTGCTCTCTTGCCTGTCAGCAATGCTTTCTGTCTGAACAAAGAGATCAATCGTGGTGTATCTTGGTCAAGCTCTGTGTAGAACTGGTTGCGCAAGTTTATATTTGTAATACGGTGGAACTCTGCAAAGATCTGCAAACACACAAACACATGTTAGAGAATAATTGTTTCAAGCATCTTGCTTAATGACAAGGTATAAGTTAGCTACAGTTATGGTGACTGTGTGCTACACTTCTTCACACATTAAAATGTGTTGGTAGAATGAATTTGGGTTGGATTTTATAACAAATTTTTGCGGAAGGGAAGAGGACAGACATTACCTGTGACTCCATTCGTAGGGCTGGCCACCTCTCTAAAAAGTCCTTTACCAGTAGATCTCCATTAACCACACAAATGACCATGCCCCGAACTGCCTTACCCATAGACTCTATGAATACACCATCTTGTTCGAGTGTACAAATGTCTTTTAGCAGAGGACCGAGTACTCTTTCATATGAATGTCAGAAACTTTACACAATGCTGCCAGCTGAATCACATGCAAGGCTGATCTGTTTTTACTAGGGAGATCAGCAAGTACCCAGTACACTGCTGTTAGCTTATGGATTTCCTTGATGTACCAAGTGGGTTTGCTATTTCAAGATCATCAGTGTACAAAAGGAGAGGTAGCTTTAGCTCCTTTAAAGAAGACAACAGATCATTACCTTTAAAATATGACCCATCTTGGTGGCTCACATAATGTCCTTTTAGTGCAGTCTTTGTTTCTTTAATTCTGTCAAGAATGTCAGTATGTCTGAATATTACCTGAATCATTTCCAGTATGGAAACATGTACTACCGTGTGGCCTGGTTCTAGCACATACTGTACAGGCTTTACTACAGGAAATTTTTTCTCGATATAAGATTTCCGTCTCTTGGTCAAAGACAAGTCTTCACATTTAGCTGTTGCACAGGTAAAAATATTACTCTCCATAACAGCACTGACTACCTGGTCAAGAGATGCTTCAGTAACAAGAATGTCATGACTCTGTAAGGCATCTCGAATAGTCTTCTTGACAAGGGGTTGGGACAAGCAAAATATTTGTGTCAAATGTTCTACTATTTCCTGAATTGCCATGTTGGAAATGTGAAGAACAGTTTGCATCTTCAGAAATAATGATGCTAAGTTATGGTGCAACTGGGCTCTCAAATCATCAGTGTCACACTGACTCTCAACCTCAGAAAGATCTAAGAAGGCTGAGCTCTCACACTGAGAAGGTCCATCATCACAGTCCACAGATGTTGTTATTGGAGTACTATCAATTTCTGCTAACAACACATTATCAACAAAAAGTGAAGTACCCACGTTTTCTACTTTTGTGTGCATTAAATTATGAGTACACATTTGTACGGTATTTACAATCCTTGAATGGGCATGCTACCGTCTCATGTTTTCGTAAATGACTTCTCAAATGACCAAACAGTGTTGCTTCAGAAAATGGCTGCTTAAAGTTACACATGTTGCATGAATAATATGCATGTTCTTCTACTTCTCTCTCTAATCTGCGCACATCTTTATGAGACCGTGAAACATGAGCTTTCAGTGAATTAAATGACTGAAAAGTACAAATACAATTGTGATACATACACGGCAAAGGGCTAATTCTTGAATAATGGCTATGATGCAAACGATAGTGAGCAAATGATTTTGCCCTAGTATCTAAGAGTGCAGAACATAACTTGCACTTCCACTCCATTGAATGTCCTGCACCCTGAAAATATAATACTTTCTATGAAAACAGGAACTGATTTAAGTATTAGCACGGCACTATATATTCAACACACTGTTCATTAAAGCAGTGTCCATAAATGCAGGCTTAAGTTTCAGAAGTGTTTCACTGTCCCATCAAATGGGCAACATTTCAAATTTACACCTATACAAAGAGGAGTTTTTGTTGTCTTTGATTCCCCTTTTCTAAAATCCAACATAAAACATACCTCAGATTGCTGCTGAAGAAACTGTAGGTAGATAAGTCAAAATGACCCTGTAGAGGGGAAAAAAGAAAATTCCATCAATAAATAATTCCAAAAAATCCAATTAACAACAAGCAAAATATTTGATGCTGTTCTGCTTTAATACAAACCTTAACTATCCAAACCAATTCCAACAAGATGTAATGCGTTTGTTCAGCAGCACTTTCTCTAGTGCCACAGTACTATAAATACCTGAACGAAAAATATTAATGTAAAAAAAAAAAACAAACAACACTGCTAAAATTGTTAGCTAAAATGCACAAACAGGGACAGTATTAGCTGTTCTGAGCAATTAACTTGTTCTTCAAAACGATTAAAAATTATCCGCTTTTTTGGGGGGGAAAATCGCAAAGAACAGATTATACCACCGCTGATTTACCAAACAAACGAGAAGCAATACCTGACCTAATATTCAGACATGCTCTTATATTATTAATTAAGTTATAAACGTTGCACACTTGTACCCTCAAGCCTTAGCCCGCTAAATTGATCAACCCTGCACTTAAGTTACCGTGACTGCCAACAGATAACGTTTTTTTTTAAACCCTTTTTATTTACAATACCAAAATACCTACTCAAAACAAAAGCACAATAAAAAATTGTAAAAAATAAATCTTAAATCTTTTTTTGTTGACGACTGGCACTTATATTTATATGTATAACCTGACTTTTTCCAAGCTTCGGTCAGATATTGATACACAAATTGAAGTTTAAATAAAAATACCCCAAAACTTTTTTTTTTCTCACAATTACGGAACAAATTGTGCCCACGCAAGTTTTGTATAACAACTACATACCTGTTTTGCTCAAAAAATCTTCCGTTGAAATCTCCCGCTAACATGCAGCCATCTTGACAGTCTTGAACAGGTACAACAGGGACGCAAGGCACGTTGATGACGTCAGACGCTGCGTATCTCCTTATACTCATAAATTATAATGTATGTGGCACGGTTTACTCATAATTATATACTCAGGTCTAAACAAAAGAAAAGAATAGATTGAGGTAACGAAAAACTTTAATGCTGGGTTAACTAAATAACAGGTTTTGATTGTTATACTGTTACATTTTATAAGTTAGTAGTACTGTTCGGGTTTACAGTGTGGTTGTAATAAGACATTAATTAAAAATTATAATGCAACCTAAAAAAAAATAGCTTGTCCTTGCCCAGTAGATTACATATTAAATCCATTTCTTGTTTGATTCAGTCAACCAGAATTAAATATCACTACTGTCCAAAAAACAAATAAAAGTAACGTTTCTGGAAATCAGTAACTTTATAGGAAAACACCTTCTTAATTTTTCTACTGTGTATGTCTGTCTGCCTGAGGTCAGTGCTGGGTCAGAGCACGCTGGCATCTGTCTGGAGACTGCCGCTTCTACTCATGTCTCACTCGTCTGTGAGGGGACCTGATTGTGGTGTGGTTTTCTCCTCTGCTGATCAGACCTTGGGGGCCTGGTTTCTCTGTTGCTACCCAGAGGTTACTTATGTTCGATGTTGACGGCTGGGCCTGCTGACCGGGGGAACCCGTCTCCATTGCTAATGTTTGGTAGCCGCCTACCTGTTTTTGCTGCTCTGTCCACTAGGACTGTACACTGCTGGTGTTGCCTGTGCCTGGTGTCCTGCTGTGGCTGCTGCTGGCTGTCCCTGATTTTCTGGCAAAGCTCCTGGTAATGGCTGGGGAGCACGTCCTTAATATCCACTGACTGCTCTGTTTATAGTCTTCTATACTGCTCTTTGATAATAAAAAACTCTATGTTAATACAGTGCTCTGTGATTATATGCTGCTCTATGTTTATACATTCCTCTTTGTTTATATACTGCTCTATGTTTATGTAATGGTGTTTGTTTATGTACTGTTCTTTGTTTTAAAACTGCTCTTTATTTATTTGCTGCTCTTTTATTTATACACTGTATTTTTTCATACACTCTTTCATGCTTATATTCTGATCTGCGTTTATACACTGTTCTTTGTTTATATATTTGTTTACTCACCACTGTGAGTGTTAAATTGAATGACTTTTTGTACGGTGTTGATTATAAAAGCATCCTTTAGTGTCTATAAGGGCACTATAATAAATGTAAGTATTAATAATATAAAAATAAAACAATGCTCTTTAATTATATAGTATGCTGCTCTATTATTATATACAGCTGTTTGTTTATACACTGTGCCTTATTCATAAACTGCTGTATGTTTATATATGCTCTATGATTATATACTGCTGTATGTTTATACACTCCTCTTTCTTTGTATACCACTCTATGTTTATACACTGCTCTTTATTCATAAACTGCTCTGTGTCAATACAGTGCTCTGTGATTATATATTGCTCTTTGTTTATATAATCTTTTATTTCACGCCACCTCGGCGGCTCTCAATTTTGGGCTAGGACCCATCTGTAAAGCAGCTTTGTGACAACAGCAGCTGTAAAATGGACTCTATAAATAAAAATGGAATAGAAATTGAGTTGAATATAAAACAGGGCATACAATTTATATGCTAGTTCCTCATATTAAAATCCAATGTGCCACTGCTCCTTTTCAGAACCTTTGTGTTTAGGGATGGAGGAGCTGCTATGGTTCAGATTAACACTGAAAGGCCAGGGTCTACTCTGCACTCTCATGTAATTGCAGATATGCTGTTATTGTCTGCCCTGTCCACAGACACTTGGCATTTTCCGAGGTTAAGCCCTGTCTCTCTCCTGACAGTGGTTATTAATTCTCCAGCAGCACCATGGGTCCCTTGCGAGACAAATGAAGATCTGGAGCTGAAGAGGAGCTGCTGAAGACTGTCGGACCATCGAGTCCAGGGATAGGCCTTGATGCTCCTCTTCTAGAGGTAATGGATTTTTCTGGAGCTGAATGTCAGCACATGTTCAGGGATGAGATTGATGAAAAGCTACTGAGGTATTTCTCCAGAGATACAGTGCTCATTAACCCCCACCAGGATCAGGCGGGTGTCATTTGTAATCTGGTATATTTCCAAGTCTCTCACAACTGGTAGCAATGGTATTTTAACTCCAAACCCATGGATAATAATGTCAGAGATGCCCATAATTTTTCAAAAGTCCCCTTTCTATTTTTCAACACTTTCAAAAATCAGTTTTGGACATTTGCAACATTGTTTGTAGAGCCTAGATGATCCCATGAGATGCTGAAACTTGACATCATGGTTCTGGAACACCAGCAGCTGCCAGATTTCTTAATTTTTTATCTATTTTCTTTTTCTGTATATACATCCTGAAATGGACTGGCTCCCTGTCCAGGGTGTGCAATTTCAGGTCTTGGAAGTTTGATTTTATCTTACACCTGCCCTTGCATTTTCTCGCATCTTCCTTCTGCACATTAACTTGTATCTTATATCTGATTGCTTTGAAAATTTTCTTTAGTAGCTTTAAACAGTGAAGCGTGGTGTCTGTTGCACAGCAATGTAACTTGTACCCACTTTATGTACTTAATGATTTAATTATTATTTATTGACAGAATTATTAAAAATGATTAATAAAGACTTGTATTTTGCATTAGTTGTGGCTAATTGTGTTCCTGTTGGTGCTGTCACCTAAATACACTCAAATCCTCTTTTGTGTACCTGAAGAACTATCACAGAAATAGAGCTGTTCATCTCATGAAATATCTCATCCTGGGGTGACAAAAAAAAAAAATCACATGAAAATCTGCAAATAAAATCATATACATTTTACATGTGCCAACCATTTAAAAATCCTGTGAACAATCACATAAAAAATATGTGCAAATTCACCTTGTGAATTCACCAGTCTGGAATTCTAGGCATATGCGTTATTTGTTATTTGTGGTCTGATTTAATTTACATCATTTTCATAGAGACAGGGATTTCAGTTTTGGAGCACCTTTATGCTAAGCGAGAACACCTTGTGTTTGAGTAGCAAACAGAGCCATTGGGGTCCGTGGTGGAATCAAGAGCAAAAAAAAACAGAAAAACAAACTTTGGGCAGAATAAAAAAACAGGCAGACTTCCTCACCCTCCCTCTTGTCTCCCCATAAACCCTGATGGGCACAGGAGATTCTGAGGATTGTTTATTAAACTGACAAAGCTGTTCTTTTAAGGCCATTTCCTGCACTCCTTTGCATAATTCGCTTTCGCTCTGTCTACTCTCTGACACTGAAGCATTTTGTCACTCATTACCACTCTCCCCCACCCTGACCCCATCTCTCAACCTCAGTCACTTGGGTATAAATCAAGAGTTCACTGATGGAACCTGTGCTTGGGCAGCAAGACTGGACTATCATTTCAGATTTCCTCTTCTTTTTGCCAGAGTTTCTTCAGCCCTGTTCTAACTTCTAACAGTTTCATGCCCAGTTTTTCCTAGTTGTATCACTAAGCATTCATGCCAAACTGTTTCAAAATTGCTGTGCTAGTGGACTTGTCATAGCTGAGGAACCTGGGAAAAGTAATTATGAGTGCCGCCACTGTTCAAGCCAGAAATACATTGAGACAGGCCTGCAACATCACTGCACATCTCAAAACCTTTGGGGGAGAAAACTAAGGCCACATTCACAAAGCTGGTAAAAGTGGCCCCAGCCCCAATCTCTTTCTTCATATGTGACATAGTCATGCCATTTGTGTGGCTGTGTGAACAGAAAAAAAATCATATAGGATCTGACTTCTTTAAAATCAAATTTGGGCCACTTTCATATGTGGTATTGAGATCCAATCCATAGCTGACATGTGGCAATGTGATTCCATCTGAACAGTCAGATGAGAATTCATTTGGAATAAAGAAAAGGGTGGTTTTGTGATACAGCACTGCAGTAAAACACCAGTCCTCATGTTCCATTCCAATCAGAAATTGCGTTTAAAAAAGTTGACTTTATAGAAAGACATTTCCTTCTGGTCAGCAAACCTGAAACATCATCCTTTTGTGCATGCGGGACAGTTTAAGAGCCTGATCTGTTCAGACTGATGTCAGATATTGGTCAAATTACATTCACAATGTGAACACCAGAACAAAAAATATTCAGGCCAGTTTACTTTTCCCTCTCAGTCCAAAACTGCCTTGAATATAGCACTGTAGTTGCAGTGCAGGCTCCCAAACACTATGTTCAAGAGGTATGCCTGAAAACATCTGGTGGAAAGCCACATTCAAAATGCAGTAAAATGCAATGTTAGATAAAACAGATTTAAGACAATATCCAGGCTTTGTTTGCTTTGTGCTTGGTGTGAACGCTACATATTTGCTATTTGCCTTTTCATTCAGGGACCTGAGATAGACTTGTGCTGAATTAACTGCCTCCTCAGGGGTACAGGAAGACCCTGTAGGCTGTAGACTCCCCCCCGGCACACACTTCCTGGAGCCTGGGAAACAGAGTGGATGTAATATAGGAGGATTTACAGTGGATTGCATCACTGGGATGAAGACAGAAACGCTTAATGTGATTTTAACCTTTGAAACTGCGTGTAAGCGACCGCTCTCCTGACCCATCCACGTTTAATTCAGAGCAAAAGTGTTGGGTCAACCAGAGCCCTTGGAGACGTCAGAGCTGCCTGTGATGTTTTTCTGTTTTTGTTTTGTCTTGTTTGGCTATGTGGGTATGTGTTGCTCATGGCTGTGTAAAGTGGCATGTGGTTCCTACTGATAGCTTCTCACAACTTTGGACACCTAAAGCAACTCTGCAACTGACTTTCACTGAAAGTATCAGACCTCTGTGCAGTCCCTCTTCTTAATTATGCTGATCTGCTTTTTGGGGCTGATAAGCATATTCCATTTGCTTAACAGAGCCAGAACACTTTAAGGAAAGCACATTAGGTATTTGCATACGAGGCTGCTGATATTTGCTGTGCAGTCAGAAGAACAGAAAATACACTTGCAGACACTTCTTCCACTCTAATAAGTGTCCACTGTTTAACATGGTGGTTTAAACTTTTTGATTGGTTAACTCTTAGCTATGCCTTAGCAGTGTGGCTAGACATATATATCAGTATAGTACTTGCTCAGAATTCACCAATCCTCCCTCTACTGCATTTTTTTCACTGGTCAGTTTCAGACCCCAGGGGCTCTGTTCTCTAAAAGAGATTTGGCTAGTGTCACTGTTGCACTAGACACTCAGACCCTTAGGAACTTCAACCTGGAGGAATAGGGAGGCCTTGATCTTCTGGGGAAGTGTGGTTAGTTTTAAGATGAAAATGTATATTTGAGGAAAAAAAAGACTGTTGTTTGTATGTGGCTGAAGTTTAAATTGTCTCTCAGTTCTTACTCACTCTTTGAATTACCACAGAAATGCATTAGTAACTGGAGTTGTTTAGTTTTGTAGGACATTTTGTCAGTGTTTACTTTCATGAAGTTAATGGTCTCCAAAATTTGGCATCAGTTCCTCCCTACATATTCTATAATAGCAAAAACAATCAATATTATACACCTATGGAGTAGATATGGTGCAATTTCCTAATCTTCGTTCATGCATTTTAATGCTTGGAGAGAGAGAGCATTTTGTTTACATTTCATTTGTTCATATGCACATCTAATAATTTAATTTGCCCTTTATATTGAAATCTTATTAACTGGCTTTTTATCTTAATTGTTTTGTTTCTATTTGTAATTAAATCTCAATTATTCTGTTTATTTGAACTTAACCAGATTAAATTCCATTTTATTTACCTTTCAATACCTTAATCTTCACCTAAGGGCAAGACCACACTGACCTCCAGGCTGGAGTTTTCCAGCTACAGAGTTCTGCCTCTGAAGAGCCATGCTATTAGTGGTCCCCCACCATGAGAAAGATGGAGGATGATTCTCATGGTAGTGGTGGAACCACGGAGGTGTTTCAGATAGAGTGATAAAGCAATGACACAGACAACTGTTTTAAAACAGTTAATTGCAGCCGAATTAGTGTCCTTCATTCTTAGCTGTGTTAGTGAATCCATGGGGAACTCCACCAAATTTGCATACATCAAATTTCCCTCCACCAAAGTCCCCTGCATGAATAGATATCAAAAGTACCTAATCAAACCTACTGTAAAAATGTATTTGTCAGATATTATACAGCAAACATGTGATCAGTAACCTGCAGACATCTTGTTCCTATCCCCTTACTCTTTACACTTTGGACTGTACATTTCCCATTAATGAAAGATTTCATGAGTCCACTCTGAATAACCATGTTCATTGTTTCAACAAAACATTCAGTAGAATTCCCCTTCAGCTGTTGACATCTCTATTTCAGCACTGGGCAGTAGATGGTCAATCCCTACATTCACCTAAGGGAAAATACCTGCATGTCAGTCATAATTAATGGTCTCTGTTCCCAGTGGCCTGTAATTGGTGTTTTGAAATTCAGCCACACAGCGCTTCCTCTACATTGTAATGGCTTCAACTACAGTGTATTTCATGCTGTTTGGGGGCATTTTGCTGAAGTGAACAGTGGTCTCTCTGTGAAGGGATTGGGTTGTGATGAAGGGTGTGGAGTTCTGCCTCTGAAGAGCCATGCTCCTGCATATATTTCTTACTTTTTACTTTATGAATATGACTGGGTTTGCTGTTGTTCCTTTCCCCCCCCCAAACAAAATAATATATGCTCTCACTTCAATATATATATATATATATGTAAAAATTTAAATATTCGGAGACCATTTCTATCTGTGTGGTTATCTTGGCATGAGAATTTAGTATTTAAAGTGAAGGGTGGCTTTTTCTAAAATCAAGCTAAGTTATATATATATATATATATATAAAGCATCAATAAAGCATCAATTCGTATTGGGAATGACATATACAAGTCCTGTACAGTGGTCAGAGGGATTTTAAGCCATTCTTCTTGCAGGATAGTGGCCAGGTCACTACGTGATGCTGGTGGAGGAAACGTTTCTTGACTCGCTCCTCAAAAACACCCCAAAGTGGCTCAATAATATTAAGATTTGGTAACTGTGCAGGCCATGGGAGATGTTCAACTTCACTTTCATGTTCATCAAACCAACCTTTCACCAGTCTTGCTGTGTGTATTGGTGCATTGTCATCCTGATACATAGCACCGCCTTCAGGATACAATGTTTGAACCATTGGATGTACATGGTCCTCCAGAATGGTTCGGTAGTCTTTGGCAGTGGCGCGCCCATCTAGCACAAGTATTGGGTCAAGGGAATGCCATGATATGGCAGCCCAAACCATCACTGATACACCACCATGCTTTACTGTGGGCATGCAACACTCTGGGATTTACGCTTCTTCGGGGCTTCTCCAGACCGTAACTCTCCCGGATGTGGGGAAAACAGTAAAGGAGGACTCATCAGAGAACAATACATGTTTCACATTGTCCACAGCCCAAGATTTGCGCTCCTTGCACCATTGAAACCGACGTTTGGCATTGGCATGAGTGACCAAAGGTTTGGCTATAGCACCCCGGCCGTGTATATTGACCCTGTGGAGCTCCCGATGGACAGTTCAGGTGGAAACAGGAGAGTTGAGGTGCACATTTAATTCTGCCATGATTTGGGCAGCCGTGGTTTTATGTTTTTTGGATACAATCCGCACCCGAACATCCCTTTCAGACAGCTTCCTCTTGCGTCCACAGTTAATCCAGTTGGATGTGTTTCGTCTTTCTTGGTGGTATGCTGACATTACCCTGGATACCGTGGCTCTTGATACATCACAAAGACTTGCTGTCTTGATCATAGATGCATCAGCAAGACGTGCACCAACAATTTGTCCTCTTCTGAAGTCTGGTATGTCACCCATAATGCTGTGTGCATTGCAATATTTTGAGCAAAACTCTGCTCTTACCCTGCTAATTGAATCTTCACACTCTGATCTTACTGGTGCAATGTGCAATTAATGAAGATTGACCACCAGGCTGATCCAATTTAGCCATGAAACCTCCCACATTAAAATGAAAGGTGTTTCAGTTTCATTGTCCAACACCTATATATATATATATATATATATATATATATATATATATATATGTATATATTAGGGGTGGGACTTTAACGCGTTAATTTCAATTAAGTAATTACGGGGAAAATAACGAAATAAAAAATTTAAGGCATTTTAATCGCACTTTGCACCATGGAAAGTTTTTCAGTGCCTGAGTTCCAGGCATATAGATTATAACAAGGCACAATGTGATGAACATGATGGAGATGATGGAAGAGACTACGCTGTAGTCCACCCCACAAGTACCACCCCTTTAAATGCCAGGAAAACCACATATTTTAAAATATTTTAATATTTACATACACCGCTTTCTCCTTCATTACAGTCTCCTATAAAATTGTCAATGTGGACAATATAAATAAATAGTATTAAATTCCTATATTTTCCCATCACACCAGAACTAGGATACTGCTTTACTACCACAACAAAATAACACATGACAATAGAAATCAATACAGAAAATGATTTTAAATTCATCATGCATTCTATTCTACAGCAAAATAATGCTCTAAGAATAATGGTCATTGTTTATCCCAGACCTAAACATTAAAGCAATTAATTTCTCAGAGGAAATTTAGAAGTAGGACCTGAAAGGGACACCCACCCTGTAGGTTGCTCTGTGCTGTTACAGTAGAAAAAGAACGGGTTTACAAGAGTTATTTTTCTACAGGAAAGAACTGGAATAGAGAGAAATATAAAGCACCATTTATTTAAACATTTTGAAAGGTTCAACGGACCAATCAGAATACACCATGTCATCAAGCAAAATATGGTTATTCAGTATGGAGTAGACAAATGTTATACTGCTGCAGAACTTTAGATAACATCAGTGTAGCTCACTGCAGTGGAAAAGTTGAAGTTAAAAGTGGGTTTAAGCCTAGAGTGAACTAGCTCTAACCCTTGAAGAAGAGAAAAACTTCTTCTGGTCCCTGTCTATGGTCAGGAAAAATTACTAAAATCATGTGGTCAGCCCATGGATGTGAAATGTTATTGAACTGAATGCAACACCCGAAGTGCAATCCTGCCCCCGATACATTTCAAATCAAAGTTATGCCTGTGATAACAACTATGCAGACCATCATAAGATTTAAACCAACATGACATCACTGTATCCTCAATTTTGATGGGATTGTATTATGTACATGTTTGGCATTGTTCAGCTGGCACATACGCAGCAAGATCCTTCAAATTCAAAACAAACACAAACCTCATTCAGTGAGCTAATGACAGTTCTACATCAAGCTAACATTGGCTAATCATTTGGCTTGTTGTGGGGGAATGTCTCAGTAGTGAATATGCAGTGATGCTAAATAGAATTTCTGTGCTGTCAGCCAAGTGACATTATTCAAAGCCATTGCACTGAATTAAAAAAGCAGTCTGCTCAATTATAAACTGGAATTGTAGTCCTGCACCTGAGGCTACTAGATGAGGCCTGGTTCAATCAAATATCTTCCATGAGGTTTAACTCTAAACATCCACCTCCATACAGTAGAATACACCTCTTGCAGTCACATGCAGGCCCGGGCTGGGACATTTGATCCAGCCGGGAATCATGATAATACTCAGGCCACAGTATGCTTATATGTATATTAACACCAAAACAATATACCCTTTATAATTGTCCACTATTTGATTAGCAGCTCATTCATCAATTAATTAGAAATGTATATACCGGTGGCATGGTGATGCAACAGGTAGTGACACACAGCTCTAGGAACCAACTTTCATGGAGTGTATAGCTTTTTATGTAGGCTATTTTTACCTCACTGCAGAAAGACGCTATATGTTTTGCAAATTATGAATATGTGCATACAAATCGGATTGGAAAAGGCACAAAAACACACAAATATCACCATTTTTAGTGTTGAACAAGGTGGAAACCACCTGAGATTTATTTTAGTATTTTAGTGCCTATGTACAGCACTGTGCAAAAGTCAGAGACCACACAACATATATTTACTTTCCTGTCAAAACAATAAGAAAAAGTTGGTTATGACCAAAACAGCAAGCCCGAACAAATAAGCATTAAACAGACTTTATGATAATAAGCTTGTTTTTGATATTGACTTTTGTAAAGACTATTCTGATCAAAGCCAAACCTCAAATCTCTTCACCCCCACCTTGTTTCGCAGCCACCCCTGATAATGGAGTCACTGTCTGATGTTTATTCACGAGTGTAGTGGATGGTAGCATGATTCATTTCTCATTTCTTCTGCTGACATTTCTTTGTGCATCATATTTTTGAATTTTTAGATGGAAAAACTTTCACAAGAGGTACTGTGCTGTTGAACTCATCACATCCAGACCACGTGACAGCCCAGGCCACAGGGATGGCTATTTTGTAAAGGATGGAAGGGTTCTGTATGGTTTTGTCTCAGATGTACACTTCAAGTAAAAGGCTGTGTTTTGTAAAGGACATAAGGAAAGTGGAAATGTTGAACTTGAAACAGTATTTGAGCAAAATGACACACACCCACTTTACATTAAACATGCCTCCCACACACATACATGTCACTGTCACATAGCTCCACGGGCCTGGGGCTGTGGGTTTGAGCTGATGGTCTGGTGTGTTCATCCCATATCTGCATGGATTTCCTCCAACATGTCTATAGGTGTGAGTGTGTGAGTGAATGTGTTGCCCTGTGAGATACTGATGCCCCCTCCAGGGTGTGTTCCGGCCTTGTGCCCAGTGATTCCGGGTAGGCTCCGGACCCACCCCGACCCTGAACTGGATAAGTGGAATGAATGTATACTAGAGACCATATTTTTAAAGTAAAATGTACCAAAAACACACCCAGATAACCCATTCAGGATGTTCTTTAAATTTACTGTAATACTGTAAATACCTTTCTTTTTACCTGCTCTTCCATTTGGTTTATAAAACTCTCGGTATTGAAGCCTGCAAGTCAAGATGAGCCATGTCTCTGAGTGCAACAAACCACAGTTACAGCTGACATGAGTTTCAAACCCACAGCAAAAACTGTTCATGAACTTAACATGAAACTGTTTTCCACCAACATATATTTGTTCTCAAACCAGATAAATTAGTTCCCAGCTGGAACCAAAGAATAAAAATTATCCAGTGTGAAATGTGATTATCCAGGGTGTCTGTGGGAGCTAAAAAATCTTCAGGAAGAGCACAGAACCTCACATAAAGCATTATTGCTATTTGGAACAGGAATGTGGCAATTTACAGGTTGTTAAATTGCCATGGATGGCATTTCAGGTTAAAGACCAGAGAACCTTAATGGGTCTTTGGATCATTTCATTGTGAAATGGGAAATAAAAAAGTACTCTGTCTGTGTGTTCTGTGTTCAGCGGCAGACAGAACACTGCATGATTTCCACATGTGCATCATATATCACTGTGATCTGAACTCACTGCAAACAGTGGATAAACCATGACCCAGTCCTGACTCTATCCATTTATTTCTGGCCTTGGCCCTGGTGCTGAATTCAGCCCCAGCAACACTAGAGCACACCCACATTTTTCATTGTCCATCATATTAAATTAAGCCTATCAACAACAGGAGTTGTTTATCATTCTACACTGCAGCAACTTATCTTAACAGTTCTTCCAAAAGTGCTATTAGCCAGAGTGGGTGAAAAATGGCTTGCCAAGGACTGTCAGGACAGATACACCCAATATTATATTTATCTTTTGAGTGTTTGAAGTTTAAAACCTTGTAACCTCATGTCCCCTAGCCCAGTATTCCCCACAGTTTGAAAACCCTTGCTTGAGAAGACCGTCCAATGAATGATTATTTAAAGAACTAAAAATTATTCTGACCTGACCCCCATGGACACTTTTAGTGGCTGTCTGCCATTTATGGGTGTACAATTATTGATTTAAGTTTATCAATTTTATAGTGATTATCACACCACTTGTTATAGTTTGTCTTTAAAAAAATATGATTTTAATAAATTATGATAACAATAAATTGTTCTTCAAATGACTATTGATTCAAATCTGAATCTTGACTCCAGCTGCTGGAATTAATGGAGTCCACTTAATTTTAACCAAGACTGAACCACAACTAGAGCAACCATAAAATCATGCAAAATGTAATACCTATCTTGACCCCGCAAATTTTATTTTATATATATTTGATTTAGTTTGGGGTGGCACGGTCACACAGCTCCAGGGACCTGTCTGACTGTCTGTGTGGAGTTGGTGTGTTCTCCCCGTGTCCACGTGGGTTTCCTCTGGGTGCTCCGGTTTCCTCCCACAGTCCAAAAAACACACGTTGGTAGGTGGATTGGCGACTCCAAAGTGTCCGTAGGTGTGAGTGAATGTGTGTGTGTCTGTGTTGCCCTGTGAAGGACTGGTGCCCCCTCCAGGGTGTATTCCTGCCTTGCACCCAATGATTCCAGGTAGGCTCTGGACCCACCGCGACCCTGAACTGGATAAGCGGTTACAGATAATGAATGAATGATTTAATTTGTTTGTTTATTGCATGATGGACATCTTTTTCTACAACAGAAAGCTGTAGTTTTCCCATGCATTTTAATCTCAGCAGAAATGTTGCTTGTTTTAGGGGCATTTTCAGACCTCATTGATCACTAACAGCTCAACAAAGAGAAATGGTATAACAGAGTTACGAGGAGAAACTCTGAATTGCGTCACAAAATGCAAATGTCTGACATGATTGGGAGACTGCTGTGCAGGAACTTGCCATTTTATTTGACCAAAAAGCTCATCTGGGGTTAGTTCAAGACAATTTGAACATGTTCCAAAAGACTTTTAGTTTAAAGGAAGTGTGTTCCTCAACCCAGCAGCTTACACAGGGCAAATACATCTTAAATACACAGGTTAAATACATGAGTCCATCTCAGAACCATATTATTGGATTATTTAACACTGTGAAAACTGCTTATCCATGCTGCCTGTAGAATTAACTGCATGAAATGGGGTGTAACCAGCGTTGTCATGTGCAATTAGAGTTTAGCTGCAAGTGGAGTTACCAGTGCAAATCCATATATATCCACGTTTCATTTTTACAGTAGATGGTTTTGATGAATATATCAAGTCTGCAGCTATAAACCAAACCCACAGCCGTTATTAAATCCAGAATGGCTTTGTCTGGCCAGTGGCTTCTGAAATGACTCCAGTGCCAAAATGATGCACAGTTTAGGATTTCCAAAAGCCATCTCCATACTGTCTGTGCATGTTGCTATGCAGAGTACATGCATGTGAGCTAATATAAGAGCATTTTCTGCCAAGCTTTTTAAAAACAACACCTTTTCTCACACCTTTGATGCACAGTGTCACTGAATAATGCAAGCCTCAACCTGGCAATGCTTGTGACCGCAGACTGATGCTATTATACCACCTGGTAACCCTTGTTCTATGTTACTACCAGCATTTTGGGAGTTTTCAAGAAGCAGCTAATAAAATTGGCAATTTTGAATGGAAGTAGTATATATCCTACACCTTCTGTCAAACACCTCTGTGAATGATTTATGACTCCTTGATTTATGACCCCTGATTTATGACCTAGGTGACAGGTCAGTACAGGATGTCCTTATATGGGCTTCCCCTCACAACTACACCCACCCTGACACCCCAAAGCCCATGTATATATAGTTAACTTAAATCCTGTGTGACAAACCCTATACCGATACAATTTAGACGCCGTTCAGACACTATTTGGAAGTAGTAATGGCGTCCTACATTCTCGGTAAGTGTTAAACTACAGATTTCTACCTAATTTTTTGTCAGAATTTCGGTGATATAATATTTTCTTACCCACTTAACAGGGTTTATCTTGTCTAGGTATATCTGAGTTAGAAACAATCCATGCCATTAGGAGTATTGAAGGTTTATCACAACTTTGTGAAGGTATGATTCTGCTCCTTATTATTTTATGTGTCTTTTTGATTTTAGTTGTTATTCATGAGATTATTTTTTTCATTTTCTTCAGAAACTGTGGATGCTACGGGGTATTTAAATCCTCTTGGTAGGTTGTCTGATACATCTTATAACTCATGGTGTTATATTTTGATTGTGTGGCGCAATAGTGTGTAATTTATATGTTCTCTGTAGTAGGGTTGACCCATTTGGTTGAAGCAACAAATCTCTTAACACCGCCAGGGTTTGAAGTTGTTCCCGGCACCTCTGCTGCTGTTGAACCGTTGGATGCTACGTACGCCAGCAACGACCAAGCGCCGCAAACATTTACGCCGTGTTTAACAAGCAGTCCTTCCCGATCTAATCAAAGCGTCCCAAGGGACATCAGGGTGCCTGTTCCACAAGGAAAACGTGATAGTTTTGGATCTGGTGGTGCTCAAACATCGCGCTCAAGTAGTGGTAAACGTCTTAGATTGGACGATATCCACAAAACAAACGGTAATAAAAACACAATTAAATATTATTTGTATTATTTATAACATGATGTTTGCGTGTTAACGAGTGTTTCATTATATGATCTATTCATAGATTTGGACATTTTTGATCTGTCGGTGTATGAGGATTGTGTTGATCCTGGTCTGTGCGCCGCTGGATGGTCTGATGTGTTAATTAAAACATGGAATGATAACAGCTTTACAGTAAAGGAGGACAACGCTGCTGCTGTTGTGCCGAATGATGTGTTAAATGATGCTTTGATCGAACCTGGGGACTCTGTTACGGATGAAAT
Organism: Hoplias malabaricus; assembly: GCF_029633855.1. Classification (NCBI taxonomy): domain Eukaryota; kingdom Metazoa; phylum Chordata; class Actinopteri; order Characiformes; family Erythrinidae; genus Hoplias; species Hoplias malabaricus. The sequence continues at coordinate 25,501,686 of NC_089810.1, forward strand.
AAAATCCAATCAAAATCACGAACAACAACATCAACAACAACAACAACAACAAAACCAGGTGGGGGGTTGTAATTGCGCTAACTACCCTGTTGCGATTATAACGTTGATGAGACAGATGTCGCAGGACATCGCTAAAATCTCTATTGAACAGCGTAGATAGGCTGCTTTAAACCGCAGGCGTGACAATATTATTCAGAAACAGGTTGAATGTATTGAAGCCTTGTGTAAAGAACAAACAGCTAATACTAATTTAGTTAAGGATATTCTTGGTTTGTGTAAGAAACAGGTTGCGCACAGTAAAACAGCGTTAGAATTGTTGTATAAATTAAACAGACTTTTGCATTTAAAAAAATCAACACAGATCCCTGTTGCAGGACCGTCTTTTCTTGTAGATAATAGTTAATATTATAATTGTTATTATTATTATTATTTGTGTTGATTTTTCAAGTATGTGTTAAATAAAACAAATCATTAACGCACATTCAAAAGTAATAGCATTATTTTAAACCATTGACATTTAAAAACCAATAATTTGTGTATCGAAAAGCAAATAGGTCTAAACAGTCATGACATCTACAGATTTTGCGCGTGATGACCCAATATATGAAACGTGGAAACAGTTGTCTCCGAGTGAAAAAATGCGTTGTCTTATTGACGAGTGTGACATGGCTATTGACGAGATTAGTAATCAGCAAGACATAGACATACAAGACAGCGATAACAGTAGTAACGCACATGGCTTATTACAAACTACACCAGATGAATGGTTAACAAACACAAGGCAAACATCACATACACAACCGGTTAAGCGTTGTAGATATGATAGTAGTGGCGAACAATCAACAGATTTTGCATGTGATGACACAACATATGATGCTTGGGGGCGGTTGTCTCCAAGTGAAAAACTACGCTGTCTTATCGAAGAATGTGACATGGCTATAGCAGACCTAGAAAATGATATTCAAAATAACACACAACACATAAACAATGAACAAACAGGTAGCGGTGTGACGACACCTGGACATTCAGCATTTGACCCAACAGCTCCTAACTTTGGTTTATCTGACGGTAATATAGCAGAATTGGTGAGAAATGGTGGTGTTGTAGACGATTATACCATAGTGTCTAGGAATCGGTTTAACAGCGCTGTGCTTCACTGGATGCTGAATTTACATGACGCGCCATCCACAGACTGTTGTCAGAAATTGTGTCTTGGCTGGTGATGGTGGTGTTATCGACATCACCCTAAGAGGTAGTAGTTTAACATCTGATGTAAACACGGTGTTGTCTTCAAGGGACGGTTACAGTGTAGACAGATTTTCAGACGCTATTGAAAGGGTTATGCAGAGTAACAACAGTATTAAAACGGATGAGAATTTGGCGCTGACTGTCTCGATAGTCGTGGGTAAAAATGGTGGTGTTCGTCGTAAGGTGCGTGACCTAGCACACGATCAGGTGATCAAAAGGAACAGACTGAATCTTTTCTGCCCAACAAACATCTCAACTAATCTGTGTTTTGCAATCTGCATTGCTCTTTTTCTGAATCCGCATGTACCACATAACACATTAGAACCTATAGCCGAACAGATACAGATAAACATTGGCTACACACGTGACCATAGAGTAGGTTTTAATGATATTGGTCGTTTTGAATATAAGTATGGTATTAAAATAGTTGTGTTCCACAAGAGTCGTTCGGGTAAATTAGAAAAGTACCAAACCAAAGAAAAACCACATACCAAGATAGCGTTTCTGTACCTCCATGACGGTCATTATTATTTGGTAAAAAATTTGAAAGCGTTCATGGGGGTGCCGCATGTTTGCGCGTTTTGTTATACGGGCTACAGGCGTGTGAAATATTGTGATGACTGTTCGCGTTACTGCAAGTCTGTCTATTGTTATGAGCAGCATAAGAAACAGAAACAACAGTCTACTACAGGGGTGATAGCATCCTCATGCAATCTAACTAAGTATTGCAAAAAAATGTGGCCATCGTTATCACGTAAGTTTAATAAAACCAAAACCCCACAAGTGTGTGTCGGGTCGTTGTGTTCATTGTGGTGAAGATTTAATATCGGACACCACACATGAATGTTACATACAGCCGATCAAAATAAAAGAACCCAGTAATTCCTACATCTTTTTTGACTTTGAGACACGCTTTGAAAATGGAAAGCATGAAGCTAATTTTGTCTGCGCTATTACATATAATGGTACAGAATTCACTGCAGAAGGGTCTGACAGCATAGAAAGGCTTATGAGAAAGTTTAGACAGCTCAAATATCAAGGGTACACATGGTTAGCACACAATGTAGCCGGTTTTGACAATTTTCTATTATTGGAATATTTTTCTAGTGTGGGTGTCGCTGTCAAAATCACCATGATGGGGTGTAGACTGATCTTCATGTATGATGAAACATACAAACAATGTTACGTAGACTCATATTCATTCATTCCAATGCGTTTGGCTAAAACAACATCAGCCTTAAATCTAACATGCTCCGAGAAAGGACATTTCCCACACAAATTCAATTTAAAACAAAATGAGAACTATGTGGGGCCATACCCTGAAAAGTGTTTTTATGGTTATGACACTATGAACGACAAAGACAAAAAAGAGTTTGACGAATGGTACGACACAGTCTCAAACGGTGTTTTTGACTTCCAAAAGGAGTTGTATGTTTACGGCAGGAATGACGTTGTTTTACTGCGCGAAGCATGTATCAAATATCGCGAAGAATTCATTCAGTGCACAAAGCTAGAACCGTTTAATTATACGACATTAGCATCATGTTGTATACCAAAAGACACGCTGGCGCTGACACACAACAACGCATACATTAACCAGCACAAGACATTCTCTAACGTCTCTATTGAATGGCTTGAGTATGTTAAGCATGTAAGAGATGTTGATGTGTACCACGCTTTAACTCACGGGGAAATGAAGTTTGGCGCATATTATGTGGACGGTTGTTATGAAAAAGATGGTGTGCGAAAAGCTTTAGAATTAAATTGTTGCATGCATCATGGTCATGAATGTCGTTACAACCCGAACCAGAGCCATCCTATGTCAAAGGTCTTGTATGGTGATTTGCGAATGCGGTTTGATACCAAGGTGGAGACGCTTGTTCGAGCATATGGTCTAGAAGTTGAAGTGATGTGGGAATGTCAGTGGGCATCTGCTAAGAGGGATGATTTGGATGTTGTCACGTTCATTTCTAATTACACAGCTCCTGAAGGGCTCAAACCAAGAGACGCACTTTTTGGTGGTCGAACAAATGTGTATAATTTGTATTACAAAGCAAAGGAGGGTGAGAAAATTTGATATTTGGACTTCACCAGCTTGTACCCATTCTGCCAGGCCCGGAAGAAATACCCGGTAGGGCACCCCCAAATATTTTTCAAAGACTTTCAACCTCTTGAGGATTACTATGGTCTAGTCAAGGCAACAGTATATCCGCCAAGAAAACTCCTCCACCCTGTTTTACCATACCGTTGTAATGGAAAGTTAATGTTCCCGCTGTGCCGCACATGTGCCGAGCACGAAAACCAGTTGCGTTCGTGTATGCATAGTGATGAAGAGAGATCTATAACGGGGTCATGGGTCAGTATTGAACTAGTGAAGGCTGTTGAGAAAGGGTATGTAGTTGCAAAAATCCATGAAGTTTGGCATTTCCCAGACAGTTCAGAGATGTTGTTCTGCGAGTATGTAAAGACGTTTTTACAGTACAAGCAGGAGGCCAGTGGTTATCCAGCACATGCTGTCACAGAGGAAGAGAGGGCAGAATACATCAGGGATTACTTTGAAAAGGAAAATATCAAACTGAATCCTGACAAGATATGCCTTAACCAGGCGCGTCGCTCTATTAACAAATTGTTGTTAAACAGCTTGTGGGGCCGTTTTTCAATGAGGGAAAACCTGCCCGTGTCTGAAGTGTTAACGGACCCTGAACAGTTTTCACAACACATCTTTGGTGACGGATATGAGGTTAAACACTTTTCATTTGTGTCCAACACCACAGCATTGATTCAGTGGTGCTATTCGGCTGGAGACAACTGTCCAACACGTGATATTAATGTATTCCTCGGTGCATTTACAACAGCGCACGTTCGTTTAGAATTGTATAATCTAATGGATAAATTGGGAGACAGATTATTGTATAGCGACACTGACAGTGTTATTTTTGTTTCTCGTGAAGGTGATTGGGAACCCCCTCTGGGGCCTTATTTAGGCGATTTGACAGACGAGATTGGTGGTGGTGATTACATTACAGAGTTTTGCTCGGGAGGTCCTAAGACGTACGGTTATCTTACAGCTGGCGGTCAAACATGCATGAAAGCAAAGGGCATTACGCTAAATTCTGAAAACACTTATTGACCTTGTTGATAATTATGTGACGAATCGCGATACTAGCCGACACATACTTGCTCGCGCTGATGGCATTGTGAGAAATAAAAAGAACCTCACGCTGAAAAACAAATCAGTAGTGAAGCGGTTTAAAGTTGCGTACAACAAACGTGTCCTGTTGCCTGATTTTTCAACACTTGTACTAAAGACGGTCGAGGTGTGATAGATGTTGACGGGTTTGATTTTAGATTACAACACCCATTTTCGTGTGTAATAAGTGGACCATCAAATTCCGGAAAAACGTTTTTTGTAAAACAGTTGATTGAGCGTTCTGATGAGTTGATTTCAAATAAAATAGAAAACATAGTATACATTTATGACTGCTGGCAACCCCTTTATGATGAAATGTTAAAGATAAGAAATATTATTTTTGTTCAAGGGATACCAACGTTGCTATGTGACGACACACTTTTACCGCTTAACAGAAATAATTTGTTAATAATTGATGATGTTATGAAAGACGCCAGCAATAATGCCGAAGTGGAAAAGGTGTTTACACAGTATGTACATCACAGAAATTTAAGTGCCATTTACTTAATGCAAAATTTGTTTTTTCAAGGAAAGTCTAGTAGGACAATTAGTTTGAACACAAACTATCTCATATTATTTAAAAATCCTAGAGACAACAATCAGGTTTGTGTATTAGGTAGACAGATGTACCCCGGCAACACCAAATTTTTTATGGAATGTTTTCAAAACGCTGTTAGCAAGCCGTTCGGGCACCTTTTAATTGATTATAAAGCAAAGACTCCTGAAAACTTCCGTCTCAGAACAGCTCTGCTTTCAAACACGCCTGTTGTTTACATTCCGAAAATACGCAGATAGATCAGTATGTCGGACAGACTATATAGAAACCTACCGCTTCTTAAAGTTTTATTTAAAGCCACACCAGCACAGAGACGTGCTATTTTACAAACGGCGTCTAATGAACTTATCTTAACTCTGTGTGAGGTTGCCCTTAATGTTCTTAATGGCACCGTACCTCTCACATCAACACAATATCGTGAGTTAAAGAAGAAGAAGTCTGATATTAAATTTATTGCAGATAATAAGGTTGGTGTTTCACGGAAAAAGAAAATAATTAATCAGAAAGGCGGCTTTCTTTTACCATTGTTAAGCGTTGCTTTACCATTTATAGCAAGCTTGATAGCAGGGAGATAAAACTGAAGACATGGAGTACGCTGAAAAATTATTTTTGGTACCTCAGCACCAGTTGGATAAGTTAAAGGGTGATAACAGTCGGGGCGCTGTCAGACAAATTGTAGAAAATGATTTGGACATGTCGATCAGAGATATTTTGGCCAGGAGGGATCTCGACCCCCACGAGAAGGCCAAACTTTATACATCCGTCTTACAGAGATATTTAACCATCGCTAAACATGGTGATATGGAGACCAATACTTTAACATTGTCATTGCCGCCTGCGGATACTGTTAATAAGGAAATAAATGTTGTCGATCAGACTGGTAAGAAACATTCCATAACCGATGATGTTCTTAGAAATGTATCTTCGCAAAGCAACCAGAATGTTCAGTATGTTTTAGATACAATGTCTAAATCAAAAGATGTGTCTTCCTGGAATGAATTAGGAGAATTTGTCTTAAATGGACGTACAATTCCAGGGTCACATATTCTGGACTTGGTGAAAAGCATCACCGCCGCACACCATGTTAGCGATGATCGTAGACCTCAGGGGTGGAGCGAGTTTCTAGAGGCTTTTGCTGTTTTAAACATCCCTCTTTCTACCATACCAAATAAGTTTGTCAGACAAAAAATTAATTTGTTAAAAAATAAAAAGTCTGCTGATTATGCTACACCAGTGAAAGACACTTTGCAATCGCCGGTTAAGAGTGTTGAACACCCCAGATTTCTCTCCCCGTTTTAGACAGAAGTGTTTGGTTAAACTTCTAATTGTTATATATTTTATTTTATTTTATCTGATGTGTGATTGTGTTGTTTACTTGATTGTTTTGAATATTTTTCACATTGTTTGAAAAACTTTCATTTGTTGTTTTATTATTGTTACATGTATATTTGTAAATAAACGAACCAGAGTTGAAAATCTTTTTGAAAATCAGTGTTTTTATTCGACAGCTTTACACTACACAGGGTTATACAATAAACATCTCTCCTTTTTGAACATGTTGTATACAAATAAACAACCTGTTCTTACAAACACACGGATACAAATTTTTCACAAAGGCTGAAACCATATTGTAATTTTTTGTTAAATTAATACCATATTTTGACATCACTTCTTCATAATTACACAGTCTAACCATGTGGTAAAAAACACACAATGTTGACCGCATGTGGTTGATGTAAAATCTTGAACTTGTCTGGTAGAATACCTCAAAGTCGTGCATGTTGTTTTAAGGAAATCACTAATAATTTTAGGGAACTTGTCATAAGTAGGTGCCTTTCCAAAACTGTCAAAAAAAACACCCGACACGGTCTTCACTTATGTAGATAGCAAGCCAATATTCGCCAGGAAGATCAGATGAGTGTGTATTGACAATAGCCGTCACAGGTAATTTCCATATACCATTTGTTGGTAATTGGTCACATGCTAACACACCGAGAAAATGTGTGTTAACAGCCACTTTGTCCATTACAGCAGACAGCTACAACGTATTCATTAGTAAAAATCCACTAAAACTTGTCTTCGGTTAGAGATTTCAATGATGCTGTCAAAAACAGCATACACAACCAAATTTACAGTATGCGGGAGCGGCTGTCTGAAACGGGCCTCCAGTCTAATATTACCTGATTTGACCAAAGACACATGTTGACCACATTCTTCATCAGGTGTGAGATTAAACGTATACAGAGTGTAGCCCTGTAGGAAATCCTGCCTATCAATTGGCAATGCCTGGTTTTTTAGATGTCTTCCAGATGCAAGCGCTAACTGGAAGAATTCGCGCACGGCAGAACCAGTGTGGAAATCGGGTTGGTGTGGATTGGCTGGAAATTGTTGGCCGTCTAAATAGACCGCAAGAAACTCCAAGTTGTAATGTTTAAACGCGAAGGGGTTTTTATTATAGGCGCCTGTGAATGCGTCATTATCAACCATGGCTATTATCATAGACTTAGGTAGAGTCCCCAAGAACAAATTTTCTTGGTTAGAAACACGTGTTCCAGCGGGTATGGAAAAATTTTTTAGACACACTCTGTCAATGGGGTATTTAGCCGTTGTTGACAACAATGTCTGGGCATGTCCCAACCTTACAATTGGTGACACAGATACTTTTTTGACAAATAATGATGCAGAGAGAATATTCACTTTGTATGCTAATGCGTCATGCCGCATTAGACAGAAATCATTCATATTACGTGTCATGCGAATTTTTATATCAACACCGTTAAGTATCAATTTCTCCTGAAAAAATATGTCGCTATGAATCGGGGTCAGCAGTTCTACCACATTACTAGCGTTTGTAAATGCGGCCCTCTTTGCCAAACCGCGATTGTTCCTTGCGGGGTTTGTTTCATCCATATGCCCTGCAGTGTCCAGATAAAAGAGGCCTGCAGAGAAGACAGTTTCCAGGGTGTCCCCACCATAGTTGCCGAGACATTCTATCATGCTACGGTATGGGTAGGTACTTGAACTCTGTGATACCAGCCTGTCTCCTAGGGACACGTTGACCTGTTAAAATATTGTAGCTCCAGGATAGTTTATCAACCCCTCAGCGGCTCCGTCATCAATGTTGCTTCCGTCAGGTTATAGCCATTCTGAATTCGGTATAGCCATTCTGAATAAATTTCTAAAAATCCCACCAAATCCCGCACCATACATTGTTGGGCTACCTGTATAGCCGGGCATGTGGCCTCCGGCCTGACTTTGATAGTAAGAAACGTAACGTTCAGGATCCATGGCCAGTCTGTTGAAAGATTCCATTTCAAAACCTAATTCCTTGTTTTACAGGTCTCAAGTGTAGCTTTACAACCACTTTCCCATAAGAAAAATTTACATGCTGGTTCTGATCGATTTTCACTTCTATAGCGATATCGTTTATCTGTGATTTTGTTGTCGACACATAGTGTGGCTTACTGTATCTAACTGTGACAATATCATGGTTGTTCCCTGATATATGTACACATCTTAACAGGGGTACAAAACTGTCTCCAATTAGTTGGTAATCAACAATGTCTGTGTAAACAAACATTGAGTAGAAACCACCATAGATGTCGACAGGGTGTGGCGCGTACTCTTTCTGTATGACATTCGGGTCATTTGTTTTAACTGCACACTCTAGTATCACACCCGGTTTAAAACCCAAGATGATGGCTAGTTTACCATTAAATATCAAACCGATATCAGATAACGTCTTAATAAACAACCTGTGACTTATTTGGTCATAAACAAGACCTATTGAATGGTCTGCTAGATGGATATTAATCTCAGCAACTAATGCCGGTATATGGTTATAATACTCTGTAGGTAGAGTTATTTGTGTTGTTTTGCCCGATTTTTTATCAATTACGCTAAATGTGGCATCTAGCTCACAAAAGGTTGTCCACGTTCGTGGGTATTGAAACTCTATCACCCCTACTTCCCAGTCACCTTTTAGATCGATTGGTTTCTCTAGTTTTGTTCTGTAATTAGAAATTTGATTATCGGGGTACACCGACATAGACGAATTGCTCGGCAGTGTGACGCAAAAACCATTGTCCCCCATATTTGTCCTTTGATGTAAATGAACTAGTTCACAAAGTACAACACCTTTTAAGGCCTTTGTATGTCCACAACATCATTTTCAGGAACCCAGCTGTTAAATTTTGACGGCCAACCTAACCATTTCTCTAAAACCATTGTTTTTTTACTCTGTTTTTTTTTATCCAAAATTTTTTCAACTTTGAATGCTTTTTCTGTAGACATGCGGATTTTTTGCAACTCTTCTTCATAGAAACGGCCGTGTATAATGTCACCGTCATAATCTTTCAATTTATAAACGGGTGGTTGTCGTTGGATACAGTCTGATATAGTGAAAAACTCCTGTGTATAGTTCTCCTCATATCCCTTTGTAAACGGACCCCTGACTTTAGAAATACGCACAACGTCACCAATCTTGTACTTAAATATGGTTTTCTTGTCTAATTTGTTTCTCACACCATACAACGTTTTAAACACGCTAGATTCGTTTTCTTTCGTCACATCAGCTGGCTTGGTTTTGATACTACGGTGGTAACTATTGTTGTAACCGCTCATAATACCTTGTAAAACATCAATGTACCTTTTGGAGTTTACAGCTGTTAGATAACGCCACATACGACTTTTTAGCGTTCTATTAAACCGCTCTATGACACTGGCTTTTAGCTCACTACCTGTAGCAAAATGTTTGATTTTGTTTTTCGATACTAAATTTTGAAAATGTTTGTTGAAAAACTCTTTACCCCTGTCAGTCTGTAACTTTTGAGGAACTCTGCCTTCTTCTAATTTGTTCGCAAATGCCTTTGAGACTTCAATACCCGACTTATTTTTTAACAGTCGAGCCCACGCATATTTGCTGAACACGTCAATACATGTCAACATATATTTATATCCGTCATTTTCCCTAGAATACGTCAATGCCATATACTATAACCCGGTTTCTTTTGTAATTATGTCGTATGGGTTTGTGGAGTGTGTATGCATCCTCTCCAGCTAACCAGTCTGAAACCTGTTGATCAGACAGACACAATCCTGTATTCTCTAAAACAACCCGTTTCAAACGATTTTTACCGCCTAATGAACCAGAATTAGATGGCGTGTAATATACCGTTCTCATAAGATTTGATGTGTCGATAGATGACATTGTTGAAAATAATGCCCCCAGATTTGTTTGTTTGACTGTTTTATTCACAATGCATCGATGAAATCTAAAAAGTTTGCACACACATCTACATTTTTCTCAACTAGATATTCAACAAATGTTTCAATCACTTTACAAACATCAATTGGTTTCTTTGTTGAAAGTTTTATCACACAAATGTCTATTATATATGTACATAGACAAAGCACATAACCAATTTTTACCGCATTTTCACTCTTAGGCATGAGCGACAGTAATTTACTAATAGTCACAAGGGTTGATTCGTCAGAATCTATAGATAACTGTGTCAAATTACACCAATCATGCGATGTTGATTTAACAATATTCATTTGATTCTTGAAATTTTGTAAACGTTTAACATTGACATCATGCACGCTATTAATGAGTGTAAAATCATCCACACTATCGACAATACATTTATACAACAAACGTGTCAATTCGCAGTTCACACGGTGTTTCAGCACACACTTTGACAGACTTTGGTGTCCGCAAACTATCCCCATTTTCACTTAAACAGCTCTGCAAGTCTTTGAATCACCTTCCCAACAGTCAACGGCGTCGCTGACAAACTGTTCAGACGTTTGATCAATCAGGCTTTCTCTTAGTTCCTGCAGATTTTCCACAATGTACGGCTCGCATTGTAATTCACAGACGACTGTTTCAACACATCCTTGAATTTTTAGAAGGGGTAGTTCTATTCCAAAACACTTTAGAAGCCCAGCTATGGCGTGTTTTGAGGCGGGCGTGAACAATGTCCTTGTTATATCTTTATAGTATTTTTCAAAAAAGAAGATATCAGGTTCAAACAGACACAAATGTCGAAGTAGACTAGGGTGATCCACTTCACAACCAAGACATGTTTCCTTCAGCTTGTTGTTTATGATGTGTTGTAGGATTACAACGACAGTAGACTTTATCAGTTTTAGCGCCGTAGAGCTTACTTGCCAGTCCACCACATCAATCGGAGCAGATATAGCATTGTCTTCAGGAGCTTCAGCGATTGTCAGTTGTCTAGCCATCAACGTTGCCAAACCATCCACCGGGTCTTGTCGAAAAACATGCGGGTTCGCAATGTCCACACAACTGAGATCACCACCATATTGACCCAACAAACTGTTGTCTGATACCGCTTTGGCAACCGCCGTCGATTCACCATAGCTGTAGTTTACAAACCCACGACCCGTGTCAATTGGCGTATATTCAATGTCCGACAGTCGATAATTTCCACACCACATAGGTCCATGGGTGTCGGGATGTTCTGCTGGAAGAATGTCCTCAAACATGATGGCTTGCATGTTGTTCGTGTCTTGACTTCGTGTGGTTTCAGTGCCGGCTTATGTTTCTTTTAACAGACATCACTGGAAGGCGTTGATCCACTTTTGACCATCCCACAAACATCATAAGCCAGAGAATCAAACAGGTTAATTTTAACACCCCTAAAATATTCGCGAGGGCTGCTACCAAATGCTTTACCACGCTGTTTCTTCCTTGGCGCAAAAGCAAAGTTGGTTTCAGAACTAATAGTTGGTGTAACTGTAGATTCTCTTAAAAGAGACTGATTTACACACGCTGTAGACATTTTAAAAATCGCTTAACCATAGAAATCCACCAGGATCATTTTAAATGCCACATGCAAGCACAACCCACCCCACATGTTGGGGGGGGGGGGGGGTGTGAGGGAAAGCCCATATAAGGACATCCTGTACTGACCTGTCACCTAGGTCATAAATCAGGGGTCATAAATCATTCACAGAGGTGTTTGACAGAAGGTGTAGGATATATACTACTAATGGACGATTTTAATGAACCTGTCTCAAATACAATAACATCCCATATTACAATATAAAAAACTAATGAGAAGAGGGTTTATTGGGGTGTGGTGGTTTTGGTGGTGGGTTTGGAGTTCAGACAAAAATGTAATGGAATGAGGGGTATAAACAGAAAAATAAAAACACAAGGAGAGAGAAGTAGTAAATCAGAGAAAGGACAGTGAGAATAGTAATGCGAGGCAGAGAAACAATGTGTATACTTGAGAGACAGATAGATAGAAGCAGTGGGACAGAGACAGAACTAGGGATCTAGGGACCTGATAATCAATGAGACAGAGACAGAATTGGTGAAACGTTAATTTATGACTTAATAAATAAATTAATTAATTCATCCATCCATTCATTTTCTATAAACACTTATGCAGTTCAGGGTCACGATGGTAGTGAAATATGAGAATTAGTTAGACATATAGAGGAGGAGTGATACTGAGAGAAAACTAGAGAGACAAAAAAGAATGAGATTGAGTAAAAGAGTGAGTGAGTGAGAGAGAGAGAGAAAGAGAGAAAGAGGACTAGATAGACAGACTAATAGGTAGGATGGAGACACAGCAGAACAGTCCCACTGTTCAGGAGAAATGGAAGAGGGGAGGTGACAGTGTGGGGGTGGGATGAAAAGCTTTTCATCACCAGAAAGGGAGAGAGGAGGATTTATTAGTTGTGGGTTTGGTATTTCACACAAACTTATTACATAAATCCATTTATGAAAATCATTATATTTTAGCTGCAATGTGTGTGAGAAAAATGTGCATGAGAAAAAGTATGTAGGTTTTGCAAGAAACACTTGAAGACCTCAGTTCTCAGGGATTTCATGCGGTTTTGATTGGGCCAGAGAAAACTGCAGCAGAAAACCTGCAAATCCCTGAAGTTACTAATGAAGAGCTGCTGTATGAGCTTCGGCTATATGACTAATGCTCCATGAGCTAGCCTCTAGCTAGCGGTGAGTGTGGGAGGAGAGAGAGAGAGAGAGAGAGGGAGGGAGGGAGGAAGGAATATGGAGGGACAGAGAGGATGTGGGAGAGGGGAGAGAGAGAAAAAGACAGAAAGAAATACAGGGCCACCAAGGCAGAGGAGGAATAATCATTGCTAGATATCTCTCTTTCAGTCCATTCTGCAAATAACAGAATCGTTCCTTTCACACAAACACTAGCTTCTGTTTATTTCACAGCAGTGAAAATGTTAACGTGGCTAACACCTAACTGAAACTTAAAGCTAGCAGCTAGAAGTTGTTTCATTGTTTTCACTGAACTAACTTTTTAATGAGCACCTTCTGTTGTGCTTTTTTCTTTGCAAACAGAAGTAGGGATGTTCCTGTCACACCTGCTGTAATCTCAAACCATTTTAAGCAGTGTTTTTAAGAGGCTCTTTTTGATAAAATCTTAAATGGGACATATTGTCCCGCTTCTCCACAAGAGAACACATTTTGGGGTCTTAATAAAACATCTGTGACATTTTTTGCTCAAAATAGAACATGGATCAAACACCCCTCTCTAAACAGCCCTCTCAGCACCTGTTGAGAGCAAGCCTCTGTTTATTCCAAACGCAAGGCACACAGCAGTAACGATTTTAGCCTTTTGCACATTTTGTTTTTGTCTGTTCTCATTACAGTCAAATTTAATCAGTACAACTGAGTACTTTTTTTGTTTCTCAGTGCTTGTTGTGTTTGTTTAGATCTGATTAAAGTTGTCTTTGTGCTCTTACATAGATGCAGGTCCAGTGATGTGACAGTGACAAGGAAATGTGTGCATTCTATATAAGAAGCAGCAGAAAAACCTATTTCAATCTGAAAAACGGAATGGGTTGTTTTATGTCACATATTGTGGCCACATTAATGTGTACATGCACTGAACACATAACTTTCTCATAATAAGGAGAGAAAAACAGTCACCTTGTGAGGTTAAGGTGCACAGTAAATTCACCAGTGTTAAATAAACACTATTAGTGTTAACTTAACACTGAGAGTGTTAAATTAGTACCCTAATAGTGTTAATTTAACACTAAAAGTCTTGACTTAACACTGGTGAATTTACTGTGTGGTAGTAATTTCAGCCTCTTGTTGCTCAAGGCTGAGTGTATGACACCTTAGGGTGTACAAAAGAATATACTATAAAGGAAATTTGAACCACAAATGTAATTTAAAATATTAAAGCATTTTATTGTAACTTTGCTTACATTGAGCATGTGTGCATTGGCTGGTAACCAGTTACATTTGTTTGGCCTCAAAAGCAGCACTGCCTTCAGAACCATTACGAGTAGTGATTTTGCACATTAGCACATTGAGCTGCTGGACAATTGTGTCTTGGCTTTTGCTCATCATCTTAACGAGGAACATTCCTATCCCTGTATTCCAAGATGATAGTCCTCCCATTCACAGGACTATAAATGTGATTCATTGGCAAGATTCAGAAATATTCACAAATATTCCAGACTGTCATCAGATTTGAACTGTCTTGAAGATCGTTGGGACTCATGAAATCTTCATTCATGAAATCTGGCATAAGTGTGTTATTCTTTTATGTGCTGAATATTGATGTCTCCCACCTCCAGGAACTTGCCCAGTCCCTGCCAAATCAAATCATAGCTATCACATACCTCTATGCTATTGGTATGTTCCCATCACAGGTGACTCATTTTCTGTCCAGTGAGGTTATATATTCTTTAATGGGTCTAATGCTGAAACAATTTTTAAACAGGAATAACCAGATGATTTAAATGTGATGTACTCTGTTCACTGTAAAGAAAACACCTGTCATGGGACGTGCACATGCCACAACCCATCCTGGTAATCCAAAACATCCAGTGGTCCACACTACAATCTAGTATGCCAAGGGACACAAGATATGTGGTTGAGGTTAACAAAGAGACATGGCCAGACTTCAAAGATGAAAATAATTAAGGGGCGGTGAGAGGGATGCTTAAAATCTCCAACAGGAAAGGGGAGAGAGCTCCAGGAGAAAAAATCTAGACATGAACATTTTTGTGTTTCTTGTGTTTCACCCAAAGCAGGTTTTAGGAACTCAGAAAAGCAGAGCACTTCTGTTCCAGAATCCACAGTTCGGGTCTTCCCTACGTGGACACCAACCCCATTCACTGATTCTGGGACTGCTCTGTTCTCTAGGACTTTTTCTGTTGCTAATGCAGAGCAGTGCAAAATCTATTAAAACAATTCATCATATAAAATCTCAGGGGGAATTTGCTCTTTGCTGGTGCTTTGGTTAATTTGCTTCTTATTGATTTTTAAGGAAGAGAGGACACAGAATATGTCCTAAAAACAGCATGCAATCAGCTTGGCTCTGACATCAAATGTTGTGGTCCAATATCAGTATCATCTGGGCTATAACATCTGTCCCTGGATGCCCCCAGCATCGCCCCATAATTGACAGACTGATGAAAGCATCTTGGCTGAACTCGGTTTGAGTGACACTGCAGTGATACAGGTGCTATCTAAATCCTCAGGAACATGGTCTTATGAAGCCCTTGGCTCAGGCTGCTCTGTGTCTTGCTTTGAAGAGTGATACCCCAGAGCTTAAGCCCCTAGAAACTTTTAATACAGCCTGAGTAGGCTGGCTGAATGGAGCCAGTCCTCCGGCACACTGGCATACAAGGTCACAGACAGTAGGAAGCTCAACCCTGTGCAGTCAATGAATGTAACAGAAGTTTGAAAACACTGCGGCCTCCAGTTCAATAAAATGATGGGAGTCCAGAAACAGAAATGTCTACAGTATTGCAATATAATGAGAGTCTCAAAAAACAGTGTCTACAGTTGAGGAAAATGAGGGAACTCTGGATTCATCAGTGTGTTTACTCAGGCAATTTGATGTAGGTCTGGAAACACTCTACAGTTTCTCTGTAGTCTGTAGTCTCTACAGTTGAGAAATGTAATTTAATATAATGTAATGTAATGTAAGTCTGTAAACTCTGGTTTCTACAACCAAAAACTACAACAATAGATGAAGAGGACTCAATACAACTTCACACTTACTGTTAACCTGTTTCGAAACTCAAGCTGAACTTTGGTTGCCATGGTTTAAATGATGCTAAACAATTGCTGAAGTGCACAGTGCAGTTTTACTGGCTTGTAGATACAATCCATTTTTGGCCGTTTAGTGCAAACTTTTTTGGCTGTTAATGTGTCAAACTCATCCAAAATCAAGACAGTTTTAGATATGCTTCTCCACTAATAATTATACACACTAATATCACACATGCAAATATATGTAAAATTTGACACAGAGAAAAATGATTTTCTTCTTCCATTTCTAGCAGAAATTACTATTTAGTTACCAAAAAGAATTGTACTATTGCACACTGGTGGAGATACCCCACTGCTGATTGCTGAATTCTTATTGGTAATGGCCACATTGCTTCACTCCTAATTCGCGTAAAGTTAAACTTCAACCAGAAGGCAAGGTTACACCACAAAATTATGCCCTGGCAAAACTCAGTTACTGGCAAATTGCCACAAATGCTTTTGAATTAAAGCAAATCTCTCTCGTGTAACGAAGCTCTGTGTCAGGGACTCGCGGAGGGCGGACTGACGGAGGTGGACGCACACGCTAAAACACAACAAACTTTTAATTAAACAAAACAGAACCATACAAAACAGACTACAAAAGAAAGGAAACATGATGACTGAAAAACAAATCAAGACAGAGGAAACGAAACGAAGAACAGCAGAGACAGACTAGACTTGGAAACGACACAAAACGACGACATGGAAAACAATGACGGAGAATCAGCGGCGACAGACAGACTTGATAACATGACAGACTTGACCAAAACAGTACAAGAACAAATGAACGACAAGAGGAAGTGATACAAGGGGACTTAAATACTAAACACAGACGAGACGCACCTGAGACAGATAATGAGAAGGCAGGGTAACAAATGAGACACAGACGAGGAGGCAGAACAAAGGCGGGACTAAGGCGGAGACATGGACAACAACAAACAGAGCCATGTGCTAAGAGAGCACATTGCAGGGAAAACAGACACAACAGGATGAGGGCGTGACAGATGCCCCCTTCTGAATGCGCAACTCCCGGGGCTCGTACACCTAGACCCCCCGGAGCTGGCGCAGGAGTGAGCACGGAAAACGAGACAGACCCAGACAAGACAACTAACCAACGGGTGACAAGACGGGAACAGACACAGGAAATGGAGCTGGGGACTTGACAGGACCGGATATAGGAGACTGGACTCGGGACAGGACAGGAGACTGACAAAGCGGGGCTACAGGAGAAGAGACTTGGGATAAGACAGAGGACAGAAACGGAGACAAGACAGAACTAGAGACAGAAAATTGGACAGGGGCATGTGACAAGACAGGGTGTTGAACATTGGGCAGCATACTGGACGGGGATCGAGACTGGACAGGCATAGACAATGGAGACAAGACTGGGGACAGAACGGGACTAGAGACAGAAGGCTGGACAGAAGAAGGTGACAGAACAGGGGACAGGACAGTGGACCGGAAGGGAGACAAGACAAGTGACTGAACACTGGATGGACATGAGGCAGGACAGGTGACGGGACTGTGTGCTGGGAATGGACAGGAGACTGGACTTGAGACAGGACAGAGGGTTGAAACAGGGACTGGACTGGATTAACAGGAAACAGGACTTGGCAGGGGAACAGGGACCAGGACGTTTACGGGGACAGGAACGAACACAGTGACAGGGACAGGAACAGAGACAAAAGCAGACAGAGGTACAGGGACCAGTACAGAGACAGGAACCAGGACAGGAACAGACAGAGGAACAAAAACAACTGGGGGATGACCAGGACTGGCAAATGTCTGTGGGGAAGTCTGAGGAACCAGCCTGGGCACAGTTCTGGGGATCGACCCCGAAGTCCTGGGGGCCGACCTACGGACACGACATGGAGCGGCGGGGGACGCCGCCTTCACTGGGACAGGAGCGGCGGGGGGAAGCCGCCTTCGCTGGGACAGGAGCGGCGGGGGGAAGCCTTCACGGAGACAGGAGCGGCCTGGGTGGCTGCCTTCACGGAGACAGGAGCGGCTGTGGAAGCCGCCTTCACAGGGACAGGAACGGCGGATGCCGCCTTCACGGAGACCTCCAGACGTGCCAAGAGGCTTGCAAGCTTCCCCTGGAGGTCAGGAGGGATTGCAGCGACATCCATGGAGGCAGGGGGCCCTGCCATGACGTCCACGGAGGTCCTGTACTGGAGTTCTTAAGGGTTTAGGGGGTCTGATAGGCGCACTCTTGAGGGATTTCTTCAACTATGGATCCCCCAGAGGTGCGCCCCTGTTAGCCTCACCTCTGTTGTCCTGAGGTTGGAGGCTAACAGCCCCTATCCTTAACCCCCCAAAAAAATTTCCCCGGACCTGAGGGGGTAATCCACCAGCGAGGGGGAGACTCCAGCACGCTTCTTTCGCTGGCTCCTTCGATTCATGCTGGAGTAGTCACTCTGTCCATAAGTCAACTCCTCCTGAAGGCGCTGAGCTACACTGGCGTGTATCTGCCGGAGCCGGCTACTCCATTTCACAGCCCTGTTAAACGGATTCTCTGTGCTAGCTGCGTCCTTTAAATGGTCGGTCATTCTTTCAGGGACTCGCGGAGGGCGGACTGACGGAGGTGGACACACGCTAAAACACAACAAAGTTTTAATTAAACAAAACAGAACCATACAAAACAGACTACAAAAGAAAGGAAACACGATGACTGAAAAACAAATCAAGACGGAGCAAACGAAACAAAGAACAGCAGAGACAGACTAGACTTGGAAACGACACAAAACGACGTCATGGAAAACAATGACGGAGAATCAGCGGCGACAGACAGACTTGATAACATGACAGACTTGATAACATGGACCGAAACAGTACAAGAACGAATGACAGACAAGAGGAAGTGATACAAGGGGACTTAAATATTAAACACAGACGAGACGCACCTGAGGCAGATAATGAGAGGGCAGGGTAACAAATGAGACACAGACGAGGAGGCGGAACAAAGGCGGGACTAAGGCGGAGACATGGACAACAACAAACAGAGCCATGTGCTAAGAGAGCACATGTCAGGGAAAACAGACACGACAGGATGAGGGCGTGACACTCTGTCTAGAGGAAAAATAGAGAAAACATTTTTACCAGCAAAATCTCTTTAATGTTTCCCAGCGTACCATTTCATCATCAGAGTTCTCACACCAGGAGCTCCGTGTGACCACACTTTATTGATCGTACCCATCATTCCAAACGCTATGAATGCCCTGCCTTTGCAAATGAGATTCCCTTTCCATGTGGTAATTGGTCAACAACACTTCCGACATTGATTTCTGTAGGCTGGAACTTTGTGGTGCTGTTTCAGATCAGGTGACCCACATTTGGCAAAATGTCCTACAGACCTAGTGCATAATTAACACACTTGAGAAGTCCTAGTTTTATAGTGTAAAAACATTATTAAACCAATATATTCATTTTCATCAAATTCCAACATAAATCATGGACAACAACACTTTCCTGTTGCATGGACATTGCTGGAAGTTGTTCCATGTTCCTGTGGTGCAGGCTTTACTCTTTCACAGGATTAGCCATGTAGGTTAGCAGGTGTAGATTAAAGCCGCTGTTTCTGCTGGAAGCTTCTTTGGTAGACAGCTATGAAGCTGACCCTTCAAAACCTCCCCCACTGTGAAACAGCAGGAGCAGGTTTAGTAGCAGCAACTTTCACTGTATGAAGCTCAATTAAAGTATAGAGCATCTGAGGTGTTCGAGGCCAAATGGACGAGATAGCCTTGGTTCCATTTCAGACTTGTCCAGCAACACAAGACAGATCAGAGTAAACAGCAAATTAGAATCTACGGCAGTTAATGTCAAATTCATTGTGTGCTGTATGATTTGTGCTATTATAAATCTTGCTTTGTAAATCCTTGCAAAACTGAGACTGAATTTTTAAACATTTCAGCTGGTCAGTTTCTCATGAAATATTTAATCACATAATACATATACAAGCTCAGAGGATGAGCTCTAGCACATTATTCCAACAAAACAAATTTCATACACTCACCCAGTTACACCTGTGTACAGTTTCACATATTCACACAGTTTCTTATTCACTCACACTTGTGTACATTTTCACACATTTACCCACTTACACTTACACACTTTGTGTGGAGAAGAGGATTTCTGAACATCCTAGGTTCAACTTGAATCATGTTTGTCTGACAAAAATCATTGCGGTTTGCATTGACACAACATATAGATTCATTTCTGGGAAGGTTCATGTCAGGCTACAGCATAGGTTACAAGCATAAGGTTTGTGTCAGCTCAGGACATATGTTTTGTCTACTGTGTAGGTTTGATGCAGAGGCATGAATTGGCCTTAAGCCATGACCCCAAAACCCTGGACCTGTATGGCAGCGACACTGTCAGCAGCAACACAGAGGGTGGAGTATCTGAAATTCTAGCTGCTAAAAGAACTGCTTATCGGTTCTAGACAAGACACTTTTTACTAGAAATGAAGGCTAGGGAAATTCTTAGGCCTATGTTAAAAATAGACAAGTGTTTATCTGGTCCACACTTTCTGCATCCCTTATTTTTCCCCGTCTCGCTTTTGTCTACCTCCCTGTCCACTCATATGCCAGCTCACTGTCCCTGGGTCCTGTTTCTTTCTTCCTTTTTTTGCTTCTGTGCCCAGGGCTGTTATTTCTTTCTTTTTCTCATTTCCGCCAGACTCTGTTCCAGAGGCCAGATGAGCGCTTCGAGTTGACTGACATGAAGTCACGTCTACCCAGTCAAAGAACCTGAGCCTGCTGAGAGACCAGCTTACAGATTTCTTTATTCAACACACTGCTCAGAGGCTAGTTTCGGGGGGTGTGGGGTGGGGAGGGGGACATTGTATAGCACTCATCTAGAAGCTGAGCTCAAGAACATTTGCTATGATCCAACTCTTTGTGCTTCATTCTCCAGACATCTAGACCAAAGAAAAATAAACCTAGATCAATATTCTTAATGTGGAGACCATCCTGTCACACCAAAGACATTTTATTCCTTTGCTAGTTTGGCATTTTCCCTTCACTTTTTCTCTCCCTGTCTTTACCCTGGCTTCCTCTTACACCATTATCTACTATAAAGCTCAAGAAGTAAAGATGCAATAGAGGCTCAGCCAAAGCTAATTTAGCACTGATACTATGTTCGGCTAGTGGGAAATCAGAATTACAGCACTGGAGATACATCTAATGGAGTTATGTTGCAAGATTCATTCAGGTTGGTGTAAAGCCAACCTGATAAGAATAGCATACATTTGATGATACAGTGGATGACAGAAAGAAAACACACATATTCACAACCTTCCAGTTAACTCTTTAAAATCGATTCCTTATGGTGGTCTTCTGGTGTATCTTTATATGTTTGACTGTAATTTGACTATGTTCCCAGAGCTTCAGAATATTAGGCATAAAAGGTCTCTAAAGTTCTCATAGGAAATTAAAAGAAAACTTCCAACATCATGGCCCTCTCCAGGGTGTGTTTCTGCCTTGCGTTCAATGATTCCAGAAAAGCTCTGGATCCATTGCAAGCCTGATCAAGTAGAACCAGGTACAGAATATGAATGAATGATTTATATGGTACAGCCTTATTCATACTCCCCACAAACAGAGGCGTTGTCTGGCCTGGGTTGTTTTAATAAGTCCCGGAAGTGAACGTGTTACATGTTTCACCCCAGCTCTATGGCACTAGAATGCAGGGCATCGTCTTAAAATTCTAACCTCAAAAATATGAAATAAAACAATTCCCATATGGTTTACAAACAGAACATGGCTTTTAGTGTCCAAATATGAGATGGTTGAAGTTGTTAAATGATTCCATGGCCTAATTTGCATAATTGCCCCTTTGTAATTGATGCTACAGAAAAGAGGAATAACATGGGAGAGACAAAAAAAACGAGTGTCACAGTTTTATTATTTTAGTATTATTTTAGTGTCATACTGAAGAAACCTTTACATCCAGCTCTTTAAGCCAGTGTGGGATCATGGGCATGCACGATTTATTTGGCTGTCATGTCAGAGTCTCCAAAGTCTTCAATAAAACCATAAAAAGTTGCTAGATTAGTCACTTGTCCCTTTTTTGCAAGCTCACTAAATATACATGTTAAATATAGTGACAAAATCGCTAAGTTGGCAACACTGGTGTTAAAGCAGGGCAAGCATTAGAAAGTACAGAGGACAGGGCAGAATTTGAGAGGTATAGAAAAACAATGCACAAGAAGTGCAAGTAATAATTATGTTAAATTAAATTAAATTGTTGTTTTTAGGTTTAGGACTTGTAAAATGATGCCTGATGCAATGGTTTATATTTTAGCACAATCATTTGTATTTAAAATAATGTTTCCAATTTTCCCAAGTTAACCATTTACAGTATCAGTTTTATAGGTGCTGGTCATAAAATTAGAATATCATAAAAAAGTTAATTTATTTTAGTAATTCCATTCAAAAAGTGAAACTTGGGATATATTTCAAGTGTTTATTTCTTTTAATTTGATGATTATAACTGATAACTAATGAAAACCCCAAATTCAGTATCTCAGAAAAATAGAATAATTTTCTAAAAGACCAATAATAAAAATGGATTTTTAGAAATACTGGCCAACTGAAAAGTTTGAACATGAAAAGTATGTGCATGTACAGCAATCAATACTTAGTTGGGACTCCTTTTGCCTGAATTAATGCAGCAATGTGGATTCCGTGCCTCTCCTCTCTTCCTCCAAACTCTGGGACCTTGATTTCCAAAGGAAATGCAAAATTTACTTTCATCAGAGAACATAACTTTGGACCACTCAGGAGCAGTCCATCCTTTTTGCAGATGAGATGCTTCTGATGCTGTCTCTTGTTCAAGAGTGGCTTGACACAAGGAATGCGACAGCTGAAATCCATGTCAATCATACGTCTGGAGGTTCTTGAAGCACTGACTCCAGTGCAGTCCAGTCTTTGTGAATCTCCCCCAAATTTTTGTATAGGTTTTGCTTCACAATCCTCTCCAGGGTGTGGGTATCCTTATTGCTTGTACACTTTTTTCTACTACATCTTTTCCTTCCCTTTGCCTTTCTATTAATGTACTTGGACACAGAGCTCTGTGAACAGCCAGCCTCTTTAGCAATGACCTTTTGTGTCTTGCCCTGCTTGTATAAGGTGTCAATGGTAGTCTTTTGGAAAACTGTCAAGTCAGCAGTCTTCCCCATGATTAAGTAGCCTACAGGTGTTTTGAGTTAATTAGCTGATTAGAGTGTGGCACCAGGTGTCTGCAATATTCAACCTTTTCACAATATTAGAAACTTTTCTAATTTTCTGAGATACTGAATTTAGGGTTTTAATTAGTTATTAATTATAATAAATAATTAAAAAAAATTACTTGAAATATATAAGTCGGTGTGCAATGAAAGAGTATAATATACAAGTTTCACATTTTAAATGGAAGGGCATTGTGGGGAAATGTGGTGAGAATTGGATGGACTGATTAAACTGACTGGAACTGGACGTATAAAATAAAAGAAACAGGTTAAGAGAGGGAATTGTATGAAGAAAAACAGAGGATATATGTGTAATTCTTAAAGAGTATTGTTGAAGCACAATAGTTACGCCCCTTATGACTAATAATCATTTATGTCCTATTAATTTGTTTCAGTGAGCATAAGTAAATTTAAACAGCAATAAACATTATTTATAAACAATGATGAATTTTTGCACACTTCATTCATTTGTAAGACTATTAAGTAAAAAAGTAAAAATTTCACATTATACAGGATAATTTAATATCTGTAAAAAAATCCTATTCGCAAGCCAGGGATCATTAGCCATCCATAGACCCCGCCCACAATATTAGTTTTATGTGTGTTCTCTCTCTCAGGAGCAAATCGTAATTGTAGTTGTTCCTAATAAAATACACAACTCAGTAAAATAATTTGTGGCTCTGAGAATTAAGCTCTCCACTGACTCCTTAACCAGTAAAAAAAAGCATGAATTTGAATGTTCTTAAAATGACACTGGGTGGTACAGCCAGTTTCACTGTATATCACTGTATTTTTTGTTATTTATTAATTTGCATGACTGGGATGTTACATATATTTGCCATTTATTCTTGTGACAAGAGTACATAGAAAATAAAAACATTTTAATTTCATCATGTATATAATGCTGGTTTTGGATACTGTAGAGTTTTCATGGCCACACAAAATCACAATATATGAAGGAATAAAACAGGATTATTTTTACTACAAAAAAATGGTGTTTAAGTGCAGAAACTAATGAAAGATCTAAACAGCTAGCGAAAACCCCCTTTGTCCACCAGTGTGCGCGTATCAGAGAGTTTTTGAGAGTGTATGGTTGTGTGTGTGTATGTGTCTGTGTGACATTGAGAAGTTTTTTACGTCTGAAATGACCTTTTTGTTATTACACACTTTTACTCTATAGTTTCAGTATAGAACAAAATAAAATGTGTTAGGTAACAGTACCATTCCAGATACAAATATCGATACTGTCATTATTTCAAATTTGAACAATACAAGCCTTTGGCTGAGTGTCATGACCGTATTACCGCTTTAACGTTCAGGTAAAGAGTATAATTTCAGGTCACTTTATAGGCCACATCTTCATAAAACATGTCCCTGTCTGGGTTTGCATGATCAAGAGATGTTTCAAAGCTTTCATGGACTGTCAGCATGCCTTAAGTCTCAGACTGAGCTCATGTGTGCTATTTTAATCCAAAACTTCAGTGAGGAACAAAGCCAAAGGGAAGAAGGAACACACCGAAGACCTTCCACAAAGCTGGGGACTTTCTCTTCAGGAATACAGTAATTGTGCTGATGCCTTCAAATGAACACGTCAAATTTTTTTTGGAAATGGTATCAGCCTCGAAGCCATGTGTGGTGTCTGGATGTATGCAGATTTTTCTAATGCACTCTTTGAGCAAAAGAGCCCTTCTAGAGGGAATAGAGGGAAATCTCCTATTTTTATTCCACTGAGGAGGGCCATGGAGCTTCATAGCTTCTAGCAGATTCAAAGCTCCTGATGTCAGACTCAACAGGCCTTGAAAATTCACCATTGTTCCCAATGGATTAAACTAACTACTGAAATATGGATATTTTCAGGAAAGGCTAACACTTTATCTCCAGCTCTAGACATCAAGCTGTTTTTTTTCAAGCCCTGATGTGGGAGAAACATCTAATCTCCTTTAGTCTGATCGGTCATCTCAAAGAAAAATACCTTCCGGATGCTGTGATTGGAGACGATTCTTCACTGCCGCCACTGGGAAAAAATCAAATCCTGGAGGAGTGGCTGGATTGCGGTTTGATTGGATGATGTTGGGGTGAGTGAAAGCCAAGATTAGTGTATGGAATTGGCCAGCTTGCTAAGTATCCACTCACCTCAAACCCTCATTTTATTCCTGAGAGGAGTGCTGTCAATTGCTTCTGCAAAAATAATAAATAAATAAATAAATAACTCACTTACCTGTTGAATGGGCAGGCAGTGGACATGGGAAGAAAATTGTTCACCAGTTCCAGAGAAAGTGAGAGTGAGAGAGGGGTGGGGTGGGGGAACGGAGAGAAACAAAGAGAAAGAAAGACTATTAGTATTCAGGAGAAACAACGTTTAGCATTATCCAAATTTCAGTGGTGGATGTACCTTGTTTTTCTCAAAATAACTGACAATTATAAAAATGTACACAACGTCCAGCCGGGAACTTTTGGATGCTAGGTAAGTGAGCATGTGTAGCTCAGTCCCAGGCTTTCAGAAACTGAGCTGAAGGCCTAAGGTATCAGATGAACTGCTAGTATTAATGGCCTGAAATGATAAAATACTGCCTTTAAATCACTTTTTTCTCCATATCTTCAATCCAGACTGAGGATCTTTAGCTAAAGAGACAGAAAAGTTATGTAGATTCACAGTGAGTTGACAGATATATATTTTGGGCTCAGGCTCACTTAGGCATATACTGTTCTCATTCAGAAAATACAGAAAAATCCCAAGTGTACAGACTGTTCAGGAAAAGAAAATAAACCCCCCAACGCCCTCAGGGTCCAAAGGCTATATACTAGACTTTGTTATACCTCTCTTTCTCTCTCTCTCTCTCTCTCTCTCTCTCTCTCTCTCTCTCTCGCGCTTTCTCTCACCCTCCCGCACATGCCCATAGGGACTGGATGCTTACCAAACCCAAGCAGCTCCATCCGCTGTGAGTATCAAAGCCTTGCTACAGGCTAAACACCCGCTATGCTAATGGCTAAAGAACAGGGAGCAAGTGGATCTAATCTGTTTACATCAAATATATCATTACTGCGTAATTTAGCTGTGAATACAGACACACAGTGCAGGTCACGATGAGCTATCATCCCTAGCTCTGTACACTGTTGCTTAAAATCTTGTATCTTCAAAATGGTATCTTAAAATGGATTTATAATATGGAAGGTAATGCAGAAGTCTACAAATCTGGACCATGGATCCAGGTTCCATAGCAGGATTTTAAATATGGCCAGTTGGAATGACACTATACCTGGCCAGTTAGGTACATCAGCAGATGCAACTATAGTGTCATTCTGGCCAGACAATTTTAAACCTGGCCTACAACTTAGATCCAAGGTCTGGACATGAAGACTTTTGAATGCACTGTTTTTCATCTTGTCCCCGAATATTATTGAACAATTGTATTATTGACCAAGTATTGACCAATGAAATGGCAAAATGATGTGTTAGTGCCGGAACTAACCATCAACAATTTTAATGTTGTCAAAGCTGCCATCATATCCCCACAGTGACACTTCCTGAAAATGCTGTAGCAGAGAAGAGACAAACTCCTTATTACTCCTCCACTGGAAGGTTCCAAAAACCTTTGGCCATGTAGTGAAAGTGAGTTAAGGGGTATCGACTTTTAATTCGTAGCTGGTCATTAATAAATCATAAATTCTTAATAAAATATAATTGTATTCATATTTCATTATGTTAGCCAAGCACCTTTGCTATTAATCAGCCGGATGTATTAAAGAGTAGCTAACCAGGAGAGAGGAGCTGAATAATTCAGCTCATATCACCTGCCATCTCCAGCTTGGCCAGTCCACCCTGGCTCAGCTCAGCTCAGCTCACTTAGGACAGCTCTTGGCTTTGAGCTGGCTCCTGCCTCTAATTAAGCCACTGCAACCAATCAGGGTCATGCACTGGATGGAGGATTTACATAATTAGAGGGGGAACATGGGAGAATTAAGAGAGAGAGAGAGCAAGAGTGTCATGTTGCGTAATGCTTTTCTCTAAGAGCAGAGATCCACTTTTGAATATTAATAACAGAGGGTAAGGAAAGTGATCGGTCCTCTGAGGTCACTTAAGCAAGCCCAGGCTCATTATTTATTGATCAGGTGTTGAACAGTGGGAGTAAATAATGGATATTTAACTGACAGCCCCTTCACTTTGATTTAGGAAGGGCGTTGTAAATGCTAAGCTCATACACCTGCATGCATTAAGGGATATCTTTGTATAATGCTGGATATATAAAAACACTCATTAAAGTCAGATTTCTTTACGGTGGAAGTGAATGGAACCAGACATTGTCATGTCTACAGTACAAATTCAGCCATTTTGTTTACTCTCTACAATATGCTATGAACTCACTGGTATGATAATGGTGGGATGACTGTGTTAAATCTGTTACAAGTTGGGCATGTCCACCAAAAATAAAACCCCTACTCATCCAACAGTTCCTCTGAAATGGAATGAGTAGGGGTTCAACAGTTCCTTCCTTCATTCCCCTCTGAAATGAAGAGGGGAAACAGAGAATGTACTCCTCCATTTTTGCTGCAGTAAGAACCTTTACTCTCCTGGGATAGATTATTCTATCATGGCTTTGGGTTTTTGATAGCATTCAGCCACATAACCAGTAAGGTCAAGTACTCCAATGCCAGTACTTTTGGTTAGAGCTCCATGCTTTGGGGTTTTTACACTCCTTGGCCTCAAGGATTGTAAACCATACTTGGTATGGGGAATGATGAGCTAATGTGCAGCTGCTCCAGGGACCTTAAAAACATTTAAAACCTTCAAACATCTATCACTGACATAGTGAACGATTCTGACTCAGCAATGGATTATGTAGAAACAGGAGAAACTGGGTGGACATGCCCTTTAAAAAAGGGTGTGTGTGTGTGTGTATGTGTGTGTGTGTATGTATGTGAACTCCTTTCTTAGTTGTCACTAAGAAAGGAGTGCACATACACACACACACGCGCACACACACACACACAGTCCAGGAGTGTGACAGTTGCCATGAAAACAGCGACATTAATCACACTTAATTGAAGCTAATCAGGAGTAATTGAGAAAGTAACTGTTATGAGTCAGGTAATATGATCAGATTATTAGGGATGATTACATTACTGCTGTGTGTGTGTGTGTGTGTGTGTGTGTGTGCCTTAATGAACACACCTCAAAGGAGATTCTCTCTGGATTTTCACCAGACCTGAGGAGCATCCTTCAAAACATCAACAACACACCCACAACAACAACAACAACTCCCCCAAATCACAGCTTTTTACTTTAAGGAAAGCGTGGCTGGACAATAGGATGCACTGGAGGCCTGTCCTCCCTGATATATATATATATATAGGGCAAGAATTTCAGTCTCTCGATGTGCAAAACTGAGACATACCCCAAGCGACTTGCAACTGTAATTACAGCAAAAGTTGGCACTACAAAGTATTAACGCAAGGGGGCCGAATAATTTTGCACGCCCCACTTTTCAGCTTTTTATTGGTAAAAAAATTTTGACACATCCAATAAATTTCATTCCAATTCATGATTGTGCCCCACTTGTTGTTGATTCTTCACAAAAAATTAAAATTTTATATCTTTATGTTTGAAGCCTGAATGTGGCAAAAGGTTGAAAAGTTCAAGGGGGCCGAATACTTTCGCAAGGCACTGTATTTCAGTTGTAAAATCCATAAAAGTTTATAGTTTAATTATTTTTTTTTACCATTTTTAATTTGATGGCAGCAACATGTTCCAAAATTAGACCAATTGCAATAGTTCTGAAAGTGCATTAATTAATTCATTCATTGTCTGTAACCGCTTATGCAGTTCAGGGTTGTGTTGGGTCCGGAGCCTACAGGCAATCACTGGGCGCAAAACAGGAACACACCCTGGAGGTGGCACCAGTCCTTCACAGGCATAACCACACACACACACACACACACACTCCAGGTCCCTGGAGCTGTATGACTGACACTACCTGCTGTGCCACCATGCCACCCATCTGTGCAGTGTTTTCTAATTCTTGCTTGATATTGATTTCAGCTGCTCAACTTATCTGTTTCAATGTTACTGTGTTTTCATAATGCATCAATTGTTTTCAACAGGTGACTGATGTGGTCTAGTTTGACACCTGTACTCTTACTATGGAGCCATGCTGTTGTAATCCAAGCAGAACATAGATTGGCCTTGTTGCTCCAGAACCTGCATATATCATTCTGCATTAACGGTGCCTTTACAGATGTGCAAGTCACTCATGCCATGTGCACCCCCTCACACCATCACTGCGACTGGCTTTTTAACTTTGTTTTTTAATAACAAGCCAGATAGTCTCTCTCTTCTTTAGCACAGAGAACATGGCATTAATGTTTTCCAAAAGGAATTGTTTTTTGGTTTCATTTTATTTTTTTCATCTTCATTTAAAATTTATTTAACCAGACAATCATTTAGAACAGCTACTCATTTACATTGGGAGCAACAGGAAATGTTTTCACTTTGAATATTGCCCAGTGAAGGTGGCAATATTTCTGGCTCCTTTTAACTTGTATTTGTGGATGTAGCAAATCTCTGTGTTCATAGAAAATAGTTTTGGATGTGTTTCTGAGCCTGTGCGATGATTTCCACTACAGAATCATATCTGTTTTTAATGCAGTGTCACCTAAGAACCCAAAGGTCACAGTCTGCCAATATTGATTTTGGGCCTTGTCCCCTGCCTTTATAGATATCTCTGAATTCTCTGAATGTTTAATGATATTATTATATTTTATATTATATGAGTAATAAAGGGTCTATTTGTCTCTCTGTCTGTCTATCATTCTAATATACAACGATATATGAAATTTTTATCTGGAGTTCACCTGGTGTTGGGTGTCTTGTCTATGTCTTGTCTGAAACCCATCAGAGAGGGGTTCCTACTCTTTGGCTTTTTATATCATCCGTATAAAGTCCGGAGCACCAGGGAAAATTCCCCGGGACTAACAAGGTATCATACATGTTTCCTAATGGCCACCGTAGTGCTGTGGCAGCTGGGTGACTGACATGGGTGGTGTTGGTTCTTCTTTTTGTTCTATTTCCTTTTTAATTAGTTTTTTTCTTGGTGAGGAGTTCATGGTAATGAAGGGAAATCTGCTTCTCACTGCTTTTCTTAATGGGAAATTATGGAGCGTGACTAAAGGGCCTCACTGTGCCGCCATGCGCAACGCTTTTGCCAATTACCCAAAACCAATACCCCTTGTTTTTTTTCCCATTTTTCTTTTTCTTCTATTTCTTCCAATCATTTTTATATACTCACAGAGGGAGGCAAAAAAAAGAGAAGCAGATCAGACACACTTGTGGCTTCACTGGCCGGGCTACAGAGCACTTACTGAACACCTCCGTCTAATGTCATGCTCATTAAAATGGAGATAGCACCATGAAGAGAAGACCTTAATCTATGACACAGAGAAAGAGAAAAGAAAAAAAACCTCTGTAAAGGAGCCAGGACATCATCCGTGAGAGGAAAACGATGAGAACGGACTCTGATTCGGAGGCAGGATTAAATCAGATGAGCTGCTTTTTGGCCCCAGGGAAAAGAGAGGAACGATTCCAGTTTGTGTTGCTCTTTATTTCCTCTTTTATTTTCTCTGATGCCTTTTTTGTTGTGTGAAGGAGTGGAGAGAAGGGGTCAGCACTGGGTGTCTGATATCAGAGCTTTTAGTCTGATCTAAAGAGACTGTTCTTTTTGCCATGAGAGCCAAATATCATTTAGGGCCACTGGAAAAGTGACCTCTCCCCAAGAAGCCATAATACTACTTATGATTATAGGAAGGACTATAGAGTGTTGTTAGGCAGTAGCATTAATTCTAGTGTTTCTTAAGGTGTTGCTAATGTAGATGCTAAGGTATTGGTTTTATGGCTGTAAATCCAGATTTATATATTTTCTGTAATGACAGAGTAGCAGTGGGTCCAGAATCTACCTAAAAAGCACCCAAATCAGGAACACACAGAGCATCAGTCCATCCCAATCCATCATACACTCACCCAGTCACTCACACACTCATTTCTGTAGACAATGTCACACAGCCAGTTCACCAAGTGGCAGCTGGTGTTCCACATTTCCAACAATCCCAAAACAGTTTACAGTAACACTTTCTATGGAAAAGCAGTCATTTTTAATGGACATAAAACAATAAAGAGACTAATACTTATCAAAAGGATAACAAATTGCAACCATAATGTGCTCAGATATAAAGTACATCATTTGTTTGTTTGCGTGTGTGTGTTTGTTCTTTGATAAGTAGTTTCTCCTCTAATATTGATTTTGAAGTAGAGAGTGATCATACTGAATGTTGAGGCTGCTGGAATTCTGTGCCCTGAGTAATCACCAGTGACTGTCACGTTTTTACTCCACCATGGACTGACTCTGTTGGGGTGATATTCTTTCCGACATATTTTATATATTACATCAAACCTTGCATTTATTACTTACTCACTTTTCAAATAAGTAGTTGAAAAGTAGTAGATGGTTGTGCAGAAATGATTATTTAATAAAGCTGAAAACTCCCATCACATTTCCACCATGGAGTGTGGGCCCTAGCCCTATTGACCCATGAACCTACCGATGTTAACCTACCATGTGTAAACTCATGGTCCCAAAAACTGGTGTTCTCCAGCAAGTGTTACAGGTGTTTTTAATAAAGTGCTCAGTGACTGGCTTTTTTGATAAATCTGTGCTATATTTGTGCTTATCTCCAATTAAAGCTCTAAATTGAGTATGAATCACACATAGATCGCCCCCTCTGCTCTCTGCTCACCCCAGTGCTCTGCACTGCTTGGAACCCTATGGGCTGCATTTGCCCAATGAAAACACACATCTCCCTAACAGAGCCAACTCCTCTTTAAAGCCCCCCTGAGCCAACAACAACAAAACATCCCTCTTTGTCTCTTTCTTTTTCTTACATCATTCATGCTGTATATATAATATCACCCCCCAATGTTTGTGGTACGTGGAGTGTGATGTATGTGTTGTAGCTGGAATGTGATATGTGTTGTAGGTGGAGTGTGTTGTGTTGTAGGTGAAGGATGTTGTGGGTTGTAGGTGGACTGTGTTTTATGTTGTAGATGGAGGGTGATGTGTGATAAAGTGGAGTGTGATGTGTGTTTTAAGTGCAATGTGTTTTGTAAAGTAGGTAGAGTGTGATTTGTTTTATAGGTGGAGTGTGTTTTGTATTATAGTTTGGGTTATTATGTGTGTTGTAGGTGGCATGTGATGTGTGCTGGGTGAGATTTGATCTTACAGAAGTGGTCATAGCTCGTCTGATCCAGTAATGGATCTCTGTCAGTGTGTGTTTAGGTGTGTATTGATCAACCCTGATGCCAGGAGAGGAACTAGAAGATGAAGATGATGGCTGTCACTGTGTTACAACAGATAACACAAGTGTGTGTGTGTGTGTGTGTGTGTGTATTGGTTTCACTCCTTTTTATTTTCCATTTTCTAGAGCAGCTATAAAACTCCCGCGTCTGCATAATTTCACATATTAACTTTATTCCATTTGTATTATTACATTTGTATTACAACTTCTGGATGTAGTTATTATACATTTATTCTTTATTAAATTTTTGTTAGTCATTTATTCTAGATATTCTTTTTTTTTCTTTTACAACTGGTAGTGTCGCTGTGTAGTCTTGCTATAACATAATGCTATTTGTTTGTAAATTCACATGAGGGTTTTGTAAATGTACACACAGGACCCTTGTCTGAATCTGGAATTATACATATACTGAGGATGTTTATCAATAAATATGTGCTGTTCTTAAATTCTGAGCACCATGTTTTGAGGCAAATTTCAGATTTCCAGACAGTGTGGATCTTTGTGGAAATTACTGCTGCAAATGTAATGCTGAGCAAATCCTACAGTTCCCACCATGCCAGTGGATTCTTATACTGATTATATATACTGAGTATATTTTGTAATTGGATTGGAAGGCAGTGCTAGAAATTTTGCTGTAATATTTAATTCATCTGATGTCTCATTTCGCTGAAATGATTGATCTAGACGCTCAGTTCCCATTGGGCTTGTACTCTACAGGCCTGGATTTAGCTAGAATTCACTCTAAGCAATGGATTAGATGTTTTCTATTACAAGATCTAACCCTGTTTATCCTCCACAGTGACTCAGCAATGCAGCAGATCTCTGTGACTCAAAAGCTGTGCACTGTGCAATCCTTCTGAAAAATGGAGAACAGTAAAGTAGAAGTCTGAGACAATAAACAAAATAGCCACTTACCCTTGAGACATGGACAGAGTTCTCTCATTCATTACATTCTATTAATAAGGTGGCCAAAAGGGTCAAAACATAACATTGTTGGGGAAGCAAACCGAAAATTAAAACATGGCATCATTTAAGGTTAAGGTAGAATGTGGTCAATTTTCAAAGTCATTAATTATATTTGTATATATGGATGTTCTTAAAAAGCTTCGAGGTATGAAGTGGAACAGTACCACTGGAAGCCTTGGTGGCAGCATAGCCGATAGTTTAAATGAAACATGACTACTGGTAAAATAACTAAATAAAATGTCCATCCACATTTTGGCAAAATATTTAATGGCATTTAACTTTTAGTTAATATTTAGTAAGCATTTAGTGTGTTGTTGTCATTTATCCATATCATAAAATACAAACCGGATTCCAAAAAAGTTGGGACACTAAACAAATTTTGAATAAAAACTGAATGCAATGATGTGGAGGTGCCAACATCTAATATTTTACTCAGAATAGAACACAAATCACAGATCAAAAGTTTAAACTGAGAGAATGTATCATTTTAAGGGAAAAATATGTTGTTGAAAAATTTCATGGCGTCAACAAATCCCCAAAAAGTTGGGACAAGGCCATTTTTTACCACTGTGTGGCATCCCCCCTTCTTCTTACAACACTCAACAGATGTCTGAGGACAGAGGAGACCAATTTCTCAAGTTTAGAAATAGGATTGCTCTCCCATTCATGTCTAATACAGGCCTCTAACTGTTCAATTGTCTTGGGCCTTCTTTGTCGCACCTTCCTCTTTATGATGCGCCAAATGTTCTCTATAGGTGAAAGATCTGGACTGCAGGCTGCCATTTCAGTACCCGGATCCTTCTCCTACGTAGCCATGATGTTGTGATTGCTGCAGAATGTGGTCTGGCATCTTGTTGAAAAATGCAGGGTTTTCCCTGAAAGAGATGACGTCTAGATGGGAATGGTGGAATTGGTGATCCTCTTACCATCTTGGTTTCAGAGAGACACTGACACTATGAGAAGCTCTTTTTATACCCAATCATGTTGTCAATTTACCTAATTAGTGTTAATTGGTCTTCCAGCTGTTCGTTATATGCTCAATTTCCTTTTTCCAGCCACTTATTGCTACTTGTCCCAACTTTTTTGGGATTTGTTGACACTGTGAAATTTTGAATCAACATATTTTTCCTTTAAAATGTTACATTTACTCAGATTAAACTTTTGATCTGTCATCTATGTTCTATTACGAATAAAATATTGACATTTGCCATCTCCACATCATTGCATTCAGTTTTTATTCACAATTTGTTCAGTGTCCCAACTTTTTTGGAATCCGGTTTGTGTAAGCTAAATCAGTTAATACTAATATCAATGTAGTGTGAGTGTTTAATGTAGAATATAGGTTCTCAGCCTTTTCTACCTCATACTGTTTCTAACTAGAAAGCAAAACGGCTCATGAGAAAACAAAACACAATATAGAAATTGACTATACATTCTTAAGAGCTGATACTGAAAGCTTGAAATTTAGGACCTGAACAATTGCTTAGAAGAAATATTGTGCATTTCAGTTCATTCACAGAACCTATAAAAGTAATGTTACCCAGGGAGAAAACTTAGATGAAGTTTTTAAGGTTTAACACTAGAAATGCCAGGCAATAGTGATTTCATTACGTCCTACTGCCACGCAGCTTCTACCCCTAAGCGTTATGTTCCTGCATTTAAAGACTGTGATTCTCATTCTGCTAACAGGTGTCTCCCCAAACGCTGCTGTAGAGTGCATCTACATGATGTCATACAATTAGTAACAGCAGTGTGGTATCATCACTGTGTGTTGATTTGTTTGTTCTCCCTCTTTCTATCGTGAAATATTTGTGTAAATGAAATTCATTGCTGGCTTTATTTTGTTCTGGTCTAATCCTTCTGTGATTTGTTGTTTTTGAAAGATAGGACAAATGTATATATTTGGACACGGACTAAAAAATGTGATTGTCTTGGAAAAAACATGACGTCTGGTCAATCTACTCTTGGGGCAGGGATGATTACAACATTTAAAATGGACATGTTCATTTATGTGTGTAACAGAAGTATAAATGAGCCTTAAGCCTACCCTAACCATCAGGCATGAACCCCTAATGTCCCTGTACTCTTCCTGAATTGTCTTGTGTTCTTGTCACTGGATTACTTCTCAAATGCTGTTGTGTTTTGTCCCTTTGCGCCACTGTATGCTCCTCGCAATTACAACCCCAGCCATCAGTAACAGCTGATGACAATCTTTATCAACACCAAACAAAAGACAGTGTCTTCCTGAGATCATTCACACTCTTTAAAACACTGGGGATGTTAATGAGTCAAACACCTAAAGCTCAGTTCACACATCATTTGGGTCATTTAGGTCGTGAAGTTGACCGGCCTCATTACAGCCTGTTATAGCTGATAATGGGCTGAAGTGGCCACGGTTACTGATTTTAAAATAAGTATAGGGTAAATGTAAGTGTTTCTGTTGGTGTGGAAGTGTGTGTGCATATGTGTGCACCCCACCCCCCAAACCTAGCCTTACTCCTCCTCCTCAGAGCTTTTACAATTCATTCTTGTTATGTTTCACACAGCAAAGGCAATTGAAAGCACTGTGGCCATTGTATTAATGATGAGCCCAGTTACCTGCCATCGAAAGATTATTTATGGAATCACATAACACATTTACTGCATTTGTGGCCTGAGACTTGATGATATTATTTACATTTATTGGTAAAGCTGTGCCAGTACTGGAAATATAATGGGCACAAGAGAAAGTCAACAACTTTACATGGGGATCTGAGCACATTAAACAAACCCTAAACAATGGCAGTAAAAGATTTGGTCACAGCCTCTATAAAACGCTAGCACTTATAGATTATATTATCCTGGTATGCATTAATCAATGCCCACCAAAAGATATAGGAAGTTCAACCAGTAGCAGGGTTATGGATAGACAAAGCTTTAATATGCAAAACAATATGCATAATTCCCCATCTTGTTGGTTACACAGAAAGGGGTCAGAACACATTTTGTATTACCTTATGCTGTTTATGGGACTTTGTGCCCATGCTGAGCCTTTTGCCTCTCACACATTGATAAGCTTTAGTTTCTCATGACCCTGTCTCCATTTAAATGGTTTTCCTTTCCTTAGACCACTTTTTGTAGGTACTGCACTGCATACCAGGAAAACTGACCAAAATATTGTGACAATCACAAATTGGCCCTGGTCCTATTCTTTACTCCTTTCTTCAGCTTCTAATATCAACTCCATACACTGACCATTCACTGCTGAAAAACATATCCCACCCTTTGACAGCTGCCATTGTATTAATCCAGTGATTGCCAAATTGGAGGTGGGGGCCTGAAGCTATTGCAAGGATGAAAGACATAATGCACCTCACTTGTAATCATTCCACTATAAAGGTGATTTGTCATTGTATTATTTTTATCTGGAAGCTGTTTTGTATGAATTAAATTGAGTAAAATAAATTCCAGTGGAGTCAAAATATGAAAGTAAAATATGTGTATACATTTGTCAGGATTGGGAGGCTTGAAAATATTTTCACCTACAAGAAAATGCCCACTGAAGAAAAGATTGGAATTCACTGATATAATCAATCTTAATCACTTCCCCTGGTGGTGGTTTTAATGATGTGGCTGATTGATGTATAATGTCGTATGAAAGTATTTGTAAATACTTTATCCAATATAGCCCCTACAGCCACCTTGTACCCAGTGATTCCAGGTAAGCTCTGGACCCACTGCAACCCTGAATTGGATGAGCGGTTACAGACAATGAATGAATGAATGTATGAATATATTCATTATCCAATATCAAGAGGTTTTTGGGAACAACAAGTGTGATATTACAGTTTAATGATACTGTTGGCCTCCATATAGCACACCAGGATTCGATTCCCCACCTGGGCCACCACACCACTCTATATCCTGGAGAAGACCACTAGCGCCATAGTCACCTTCTTTTAAAACATTACAATTGCATGGTCTTTTGGACCACAGCATTGGTCATATCATTTAAAAATCAATAAAGACAACACAGACTATAATTTTGTACACATCTCTGGTCACAGAAAAGACCAGTGGGACTAGTGTAGCTGCTCAGGACAATAACACCACCCCTGCTTTCACAGACACATCCAGCTATTTCTTATATAAATTCTCTATTAAAGTGCCACTCTTAAAGGGACAGATAGCCTCAGCTGGACCATGAAATATCTGCCCACTATTTTATGGGACAAGAATTGGCAATAAAACCCACTGCTGAATAACTGAAGCCTTTTCCATGCTTAGTGCTGACTGGCAGCTTTTAGGGTTGAACTCTCCAATCATGAGTGCATTAAAAGTGCAATAAGTATTATGACCAGACACTGGGTGCAATCTTAAAGAAACTATAAGTTGTAATAAAGGACCCTTGGCTTGGAAGATGTCCACTTTATCAGAAACACCTACCTTAAATGGTACAGTGCTTCTTATATGGTACTAGAAGTGTACTGAAGTGTTTTTATTTCCTCCCACGTTAAATTGTGAAGAAGTTCTGAGATACCTTAAACAGAGTTTGGTAACATTTGCTAAGAGGAACGTCAACATTAAGGTCCACCTTAAAAAATTTAACATTCAAATGTATCCTTTGTGTTCTTTGTGAAGCTGAAATAAATATGCCTCTTAAAAAGGGAGTTCAATTTTGTCTATGCAGCAAACATTTCCACAAAAATTACAGCATAAATGTCAGCAACACATGTCAACAGTCCCACCACCAAAACTACTGAAAAAAGAGCTCCTTAAACTGAATATAGAGAAATGGCCAGAGGATGGACAGTACAAATGTGGTGCTACAAGGTTGGTGTTTCCAATGAAGTAGTGAGGAACATTGTAATTATAAGGAAGGGCTGGATCTGAAAGCTTCAAGAGGTCAAGTTCCAAGGAACAGTTGTTTGGTTTGAACAAATACTTGCTAGTGTTTTATTTTTACAGAAACAGGATCGTTTGCTTGACCTCATACACCTCTTGCTTGTGCGTGCCGTCCACTCCTTTCATTAAATGTCATTCTGACCTTTAATTACAGCCTGCTTGTGAGTGTCTCTGGAACATTGTATTGATTTCATATCTCCACTGTCTGTCCAATGTCATCAGATTATATCCTCCCTCTCTCTCTCTCTCTCCTCTCTCTCTCTCTCTCTCTCTCTCTCTCTCACACACACACACACACACACTCACTGCTGTTCAAAAAGACAATATGTCATTCAAATCTTCTTCGGTATGATGCTATGAGACAGCCATTACACTGACATCTGGGGGGGGGGGTCTATGGAGTATAAGTCTTACTGGAATTCTGTGAAGCTGCTTTGTGACAACATCAGTTGTGAAAAGCGCTATATAAATAAATTTGATTTGATTTGATTTGATATAAGCAAATTGATTTCAAAAACAATATGAATTTATTTCAACTTTTTAATACACGCTGTACTAACATGTTTTAAACATGGCCTCTCCCATGTGGGAGGCACAATCTAAAGACTAGAAACTTGTACACATAATTGTTGTTTGCAAAATATCAATAGTGAAAATGACTGATTGCACTTTACAATCCTGTTTTCACCCTGTTCTTCAATGCTCAGGACCTCCAAAGGACAACAGTAGAGCAAGTATCATTTGGGCAGTGGTTAATTCTCAGTGCTACATTGACACTGACGTGGTGATGGTGTGTTAGTGTGTGTTGCACTGGTATGGGTGAATCAGACACACCATGTCATAAAAAGAATTGGAGATTCAGTTGATTAATCAGCCCCAATGCTTGAACAAGAACTCCTACCAGCTACCAGTGCCTTATTGTATATATAATGTACAATAAATAAAAACATGTATAAATTCAGATTTATTTAGTTGGTACTAAATAAAATTCAAAGTCATATGGACACTCTCTGAACGATGGTTTGTTCTTGTTTTTCTTTGTTCCAGTCGACAATAGACGTCCAGGCACTGACCCACTTTCACTAGCTCACAAACTAAATGAGTTATGAGAGACAGCGACACACACACACACACACACAGAGAGAGAGAGAGAGAGAGAGAGAGAGAGAGAGAGAGAGAGAGAGAGAGAGAGAGAGAGAATGCATC
Source organism: Hoplias malabaricus (assembly GCF_029633855.1). Lineage (NCBI taxonomy): Eukaryota > Metazoa > Chordata > Actinopteri > Characiformes > Erythrinidae > Hoplias > Hoplias malabaricus. The sequence goes on from NC_089810.1 coordinate 25,541,371, forward strand.
TGGTATTCTGCTTTAATAGGAAGTCTAATGAGCAATTTAAAGATGGAGAGAGAGAGATGACTAAGCTTTTATTGTTAAACGTAGTGGGTCTCAACCCAAATACCTCAATGATGAACACAAACACACAGCCTGTCTGTCTCTCTCTCTCTCTCGACAATCCTATCTGCCTCTCGTTTCCCCAGTGTGCATATGAGTTATATCAGGCCATTGTTATTGATCATGCAGAGTCTGTTTACAGCTATAAAAAGCTCTCACACATGCGCAAACATACATGCACACGAATCATGCCACATCTGTGATGAGTGAAGACAGGGTTTCACACTTTGTGTGTGTGTGTGTGTTTGTGTGCATACATCACACAAGTGTCAGATGGTTCATATACTGTGTGTGTGTGTGTAGTTTCTATGTTTAGCTGAACGTGCTGCTACATTTAGATCCAAACCCAACATTCACATTGTCCTGGTAACAGATCTCAGCTCAGCTCCAACCAACCAGAGGCAAGGAAAAGTGGTCATGTGATCAACCTGCCATCCAGACTAAAACCACACAGCAGCAGTGTGATGCTGTCCTCATCCTCATGTGTTTGCTCGTTTCTCCTTTCTCTCCTTTGTTCATTCTTTTCCTTTATCATTTATTTTCATTATTCTGCTTCATATATTTCATGTTTTTCATGTTTTTTTCTTCTTATGTAACCTGCATCTATTTAGTTCTTTTATTTATTTATTTATTTTGATATCAATATCCAAAATCTACAATAACTATTTTATTATATCCAATATAAATATGCAACCCATACCAATATATAAATAATGAATGATCAAAGAGCACTATATGCACATATAGGGAGACTAAATGAATACAAAAATGTTAAAATTTCTAATTTCTTCAGTGCACAGAAACATACCTCTCTGTATGAGAGGTGGAGAGTGGAGATCTGGCAACCCGTTTGGCTGTTTCTGTACCCGTTTGGAAGCTGTTTTGATCGCTCGGGTTTTCCTGTTTAATCGTTTCCATTGTTATTTCTATATTTATATCTGTTTTTATAACCTACTAACCATCCATAGATCTATCTTTTAGATTGTCTCCGCAGGAATATTCATTACAGAGGCACTAAAACTGCCACCGGACCCTGGAGTAACGTTCTTGGTGTAAGTTACTAAAATTCACTAAAAGCGGTAAGTACCTGCAATTCCATGGCTACTACTGGCTGTTTTGCCTGTTCAGAGTGTGGCATGTTTAGTTTAACGCCCTTTTCCACCTCTAGCGATAAATATAGTGGTTGTATTTGTAGTAAGTGTCAGCTAGTTAGCTCTCTGGTGGATAAAGTGGACCAGCTAGAAGTGCGCATCCGGAGCTTATTATTGTTGAGGGATAAACAGCGAGATTCAGTGTTAGCAACTCCGGGTGCCTTAGGGAGAGTTAGCACCCCCACGACTCCGGCGTTAGAGCCCTCACAGCGGGGTGAATGGGTGACGTCTCGGCGTCATAGCCGGAAAGCTAAGGCTGATGCTAACGCTGAGGCCAAAGCTAGCCCACCGGGACACCACGCTCCTCCGATTCGCGTGTCAAACAGGTTTGCCCTGCTCAGCGAAGCACCCGCTGAGGAGCCTGTTAAGAGTGCTCTGGTTATAGGAGACTCTATTGTTCGGCATGTGAAATTAGCTACTCCTTTAGGGGCGCCGGCAGTAACAGTTAGCTGTTTATCGGGAGCCAGAGCGCCGGATATTAGTGGCAACCTTAGACTGTTAGCTAATAGGAGATATTCGAGGGTAGTCATTCATGTAGGGGCCAATGATATTCGTCTGCGGCAGTCTGAGGTAACTAAGGGTAATATTACAGAGGTGATTAAACTGGCCCAGACTATGTCCGATGCCGTAATCTGCTCTGGTCCCATACCAATGCGGCGTGGCGACGAAGCTTACAGCAGACTTTGGGCGTTAAACTGCTGGATGTCCAAGTGGTGTTCCGAAAATCAAGTGGGCTTTATAGACAATTGGTTACGTTTTGAGGGCAAGCCTGGTCTTATAGGTAGGGATGGTATCCACCCCACGCGGGAGGGTGCTGCCTTACTTTCTTGCAGTATAGCACATAGTCTTTTAGTTAGTCGGCAGAGTAGTGTAGATAGCTGCTGACAATCCAGAGCCGGGACCAGGCCGCAGACAGACAGGCTAAACCGACCGTCTGCGAACTGTCTTGAGGCGTCACCCAGGTTCAACTGTATTGAGACTGTGTCTTTCCCCCGAACTAAATGTAAAAGTAGAAAAACAAAATCAGCCTGTTTCAGCAACCTAATCAATATTAAATCATACACAACACCTAGCAGCAACACCTCAGAACTAAAATTTGGGTTACTCAACATAAGATCGCTAAACTCAAAAGCACTCATCGTAAATGATATTATAAGTGATCATAAATTCAATGTTTTCTGTCTCACGGAAACGTGGGTTAAACCAAATGAATATTTAGCACTAAATGAAGCCACCCCCCTAGGCTATAATTATGCACATAGCCCAAGAATATCAGGCAAAGGAGGTGGAGTATGTGTAATTTACCAAAATACCCTAGAAATTAGTCTTAAACAATGTGACACCTTTTCTTCTTTTGAGGTTCTCTCCACTATTATTACAAATCCGGTCACAAAAAAGGACGCATTTTTATTATGCAACATTTACAGACCACCAGGGCCTTACTTAGAATTTCTGAAAGAATTCAGCGATTTTGCTACAAACCTAGCGGTGTGCAATCATAAAGTTATAATTGTAGGAGATTTCAATATCCATTTCGAGAAGGAAAGTGACCCACTAAAAAAGGCATTTACCTCAATCTTAGACTCTATTGGTATTACTCAAAATGTAACAGGGCCTACACACTACTGCAGCCACACTTTAGACTTAGTTCTGACACTAGGTCTTAACATTGACAAAATTAATATCTTACCGCAATCCTCAGCAATCTCCGATCATTACTTAATTTCATATGAGCTACGTTTTAGCCATAATATATGTAAGAACCCTCGCTATTCTACAAGGCGTATAATAAAACCATCTACCGCCCTACAATTTAAAGAAAACCTACCAGAACTATCGACCCCAGTTCCAACTCCATCAGACCCAATGGACCTAGATGTACTAACTGACTACCTAGAAAATACCTGTCGATCTACTTTAGAAAAGGTAGCACCACTTAAACATAAAAGTATAAGACAGAAAAAGCTCGCACCATGGTATAACGATAAGACCCGTACTTTAAAACAAACATTACGAAAACTAGAGCGGAAATGGCGATCAACCAAGCTTGAAGTGTTTCATTCTGCCTGGAAGGACAGCCTTATAGAGTATAGAAATGCCCTCACTAAAGCTCGCTCAGCATATCTGGCCTCGCTGATCTCCAATAATAAAAATAATCCGAGAGCACTGTTTAGTGTGTTTTCTAGAATTACAAAAAATCAAGCAGGTTCTGAACAACTAATTCCAGCAACTCTCACCAGTAAAGATTTTATGGACTTTTTTAATAATAAAATTGAGAATATTAGACAACAAACTCTAGCCACAGGATCAAATCCATCCTGGCTGCCACCTGATGTGAATGAAATAAAACATAATATAACTGTAAAAGAAAGACTTGAAACCTTTTACCCACTCCCACAATTAGAACTAGAGAAGATTATCACCTCCGCAAACTGTACAACTTGCACACTTGACGCAATTCCCACAAAGTTGCTCAAAGAAGTACTACCAGCTATTATTGATCCTCTTTTAACTATAGTAAACTCATCGCTTAGTCTGGGCCATGTACCCAAAGCTTTTAAACTAGCAGTTATTAAACCTATGATCAAGAAACCAAATCTTGATGCTAGTACACTGTCTAATTACAGGCCTATTTCTAATTTGCCATTTCTGTCTAAGATCTTAGAAAGAGCTGTGGCCCAACAACTTAGTTCATATCTACATAAGAATCATATATATGAAAAATTCCAATCTGGATTCAGGCAACATCATAGTACAGAGACAGCTCTAGTCAAGATAACAAATGATCTTCTTCTTGCCTCTGATCAAGGCCACGTATCCCTGTTGGTGCTTCTTGACCTAAGCGCAGCCTTCGATACAATAGACCACAATATTCTCATAGAAAGGTTAGAAAACATGGTTGGAATCACAGGGACAGCCCTATTATGGTTCAAATCTTACTTAACGGAACGTTATCAATTCGTAAAAGTAAACAATCTAAATTCAAATTATTCTAAAGTAAGATTTGGAATTCCACAAGGCTCTATTTTAGGACCATTATTATTTACATTATACATGTTACCGCTAGGCACAGTTATAAGAAACCATGACATTAACTTTCACTGTTACGCAGACGACACACAATTGTATATTTCAGCCAAGCCCGATGACAAACACAGATTAAAGAAAATAGAGGACTGTGTAAAAGACGTGAAAGGCTGGATGTTGCGTAACTTCCTCCTTCTAAACAGCAACAAAACAGAGGTCCTGCTTTTGGGTCCAAAAGTGACAAGAAATAAATTATCAGATTTAATTTTAGATCTAGCTAACTTTCCAGTTAAACCTGGTTCAGCAGCAAAAAATCTTGGTGTCATAATTGACCCGGATTTATCATTTGATCAACACATAGGTAGTATCACTAGGACAGCTTTTTTACATCTTCGCAATATTGCTAAGATTAGAAATGCCTTATCCCTCCAGGACGCAGAAACATTAGTACATGCCTTTATTACTTCAAGGCTTGACTACTGTAACGCACTACTGTCAGGATGCACCAGCAGCAATTTAAGAAAACTTCAACTAGTTCAAAATGCTGCAGCTAGGGTCCTCACTAAAACTAGAAAATTTGAACATATCAGCCCAGTTTTATCATCACTTCATTGGCTGCCTGTTAAATTCCGCATTGACTACAAAATTTTGTTATTAACATATAAAGCTCTACATGGGCTTGCTCCTGAATATCTTCAAGATACAATTTCCTATTATGAGCCTCCACGTTCACTCAGATCACAGAATACTGGATTTTTAAATGTCCCCAGAATTCAGAAGGCCTCAGCTGGGGGAAGAGCCTTTTCTTATAAAGCCCCCCAACTCTGGAATGATCTTCCAAAAAATGTTCGGGACTCAGACACAGTCGCAATCTTCAAATGTAGGCTAAAAACTCATTTGTTTAGTTTATCATTTGGTAGCTAATGCTCCCCCATAGATAAAGGCGGCAGAGCCGGGGGGTCCATGGACACAGGGAATTATAGTATACTGAGACGCTGGTGCTGTCGTCCCGCCGCTTCTCGCGATCACTCAGGTTTGTTGACGGTGGAGCGGAGGGATGCCAGTGTTTCAGGATGCTCCCGTGTCTGTGTGTCCTTCTGGTTCTCTCCTTTTAGTTAATGCTGTCATAGTCAGATCTGCCGGAGTCATTAGCCACACTCTGGAAATTTTCATATTTTCTACTTTACAAACACAAAACAGTTCAAAACTAATTCCATCCCTTTACATCTTTCCGAGTAAACGACTGCCCACCTGTCTGTCTGGACACTGATGGATGACTGTCGAGATCCTCCTCCACGCTTCAGACCAGCTGCCCACGCTCCAGCAACCACCAAGTGCCTTGAAGCTGTCCCTACACTGAAGTTCTCATGGACTACTAACTATCATCACCAGTAGATTGACCAGAGGAGGATGGGTCACCCCTTGTGAGCCTTGGTTCCTCCCAAGGTTTCTTCCTCAGCTGGGGGAGTTTTTCCTTGCCACTGTCGCCCCTGGCTTGCTCACTTGAGGGTTTTACATTTGTCTTTACATTTCATGTCAAATCTTGTCTTACTGGAATTCTGTGAAGCTGCTTTGTGACAACATCAGTTGTGAAAAGCGCTATATAAATAAATTTGATTTGATTTGATTTGATTTGTATAAATTCCAAACTGAAAATTGCCCGTCTCACTCTGTATTCACTGAGAATATTCAATAAAACTCAGGCCACTTGTCCCTAATGATGTTAAAAACTCTGCTAATTATCTTAGCTAAATCATTATTAATGACACTGAAATGTTCTTAATGAGGTTTTTTCCACATGCTGTTGCTCTTGATACATGCTCTCTGCAGCTATGTCAAGCTGAACCAATCAAAACCCTGGCATTAATTAGAGGAGAACACAGTTCCTGTGTCTCCCTGTCTTGATGTGTCTCAGTGGGAACTGTGTTGTGATCCGACTGATCTATTGATCGCCCTCCAACTGATCAATCACCTTAGAGTGGTCTTGTAATTACAGTATTAGTCAAAACCAATCAGAGGTTTGGATGCCCGGCTTATTGACATCAAATCTGCTGCTACATACCTCAAATCCTTTCTAATTCAGTAACTGCCAATCACATCCACTAGCTCAGCCTGGGGCATGGGAGTATATCACTATGGGGCCTCTATCCACCATGTGACAGGGTGCAGGTTTAAAAGCATTTACTTGTAAAGCATGTACTTGGGCCAGAGTAATTCCAAGTTTTTTTCTTAAAGTAGGAGCTTAAACTTTTCAAATAATGAAGACTGAAGAAATTGAGTAATGGAACATCATATTTCATACAAAAGATATATTTCCTCTATATTTCCATGGTTTATTCTGTATTTACTAGTAATACACACTCACTCATTCATTCACTAACACATTTACTCAGTTATGGACAGTTATGGACCGTGAAATCATTGTACTCATGGCTCCACATCATGAATAATTCAGAAACAGCTTTTACATTTGAACAAATGAATCATGCTTCAGGGGCAAAGAGCCCCCATCTGGATTTTTTAGTAGACATCTGTCAGACTCTGACAACTGGCTCATAATCTTGAGGAAAATGATTCTATATCTGGAATTATTCTGAAACACTTTTCCACTCAAATGGGTCACACTTCAGGGGCAAATGGCTCCACATCTGGAATAATCTAGAAACAGATTACACATTTGAATAAATATCATACACTTGTGGGCCAAATGACTCCACATCTGGAACAATTCAGAATCAGTTTTCACACTTGGACAAATGAATCTTACTCGCTGAGCTGGCTCCACATCTGAAAATAAGCTGAAAATCAGGCAATCTGGCCTTGATCAGTATAAGACAATAGAAACTGGTAAAATAAAGAAAGCCCTTGGAGCAGAAAATTGATGCCTAATTGATTCTGTAAATATGCCCCTCTCTAGAGGCCTGCTTACATGGGTCACGTCATGTGGCTGTGTAAATACCTGCTGACCTATTTTGCATTATGTATGATCTTATTCATGTTCATCCCCATCGTCTGGTCCCCTTGTGTGGATCTCTCAGCCTCTGAACTGAATGTTTATGAAGGAGCCTGTGATCCACATCAGAATACTAACAGCAGTCATTAGTGTGAGCTGTGTGATTTCCTTCACCAGTTGTTTGCAATTAGGTCCTGCATTCACTTGGGCCTTTTGGTGCCCATAACATATGCTTTTCCTGCCCACAGAATCTGTTCAAAGATTATTATTGTACTTATTTTTTATTTAATGCCCAAAGTAAATCACTTTACATACAGTATCCTGGAAAGCCTGGACTCTAAATCTGTAGTGCATTTTAGAAAACATTTTGCTACCAACAGCATATGCTTTTCAAGCCTATAGAGCTCATGGCTGAAGCTTTAGCATTAGCTAGACAGCTGTTATAGTATATATCATATCATATCATATCATATCATATCTTATACTGCTAAGGAGAATTGTGAATAGTGGATGCTCATGATAACACCATGATAACATTTGGACATGATAAAAATTACATTATAGCATGTATCTAATAGATTACAAGCCACTGAAGACCCAGATTATGCTATGTATAGCAACAGTAGCCTCAACTACATCTGGAAAGTGATCATGAGGGTGACTATTAACAATAGCTCATGAAATCATATGGTCTAAAACATTGGTTCTCAATCTAGTGGTCGTGACCCCCTTGGAGGATTTTCCATGGTCCTATGGAAGTCACAAGGGTGGTTCTTCAAAAAAATATATCTGTGCTAACCAATGCACCGCCCTTGTGGAGCAGTGGCAGATGTTGGTTTTGATGACATAAAACAGGTGAGTTGTTATCCTATGAACATCCACCAATCAATCATAATTCCTCAAAGCATTCATTGTTTACACATATTTCTACAGCAGCAGAAAACAGAAATCAAAATTAAAATAACTTTGCTCGGTTGTGTTCCCTAAATGTACATTAGATTCTGTTCTCCAGAAGGAGAGATGAATAATTGTAGAATATTTATAGAACTGTGTAAAATAAAAGAATGGCCCAGGAGATGACATGGGGCGTATGAAATCAACACAACTTTAAAATCTACAATTATAATAGACTGTGGTAAAATTACGCTCCCTAACTAAACTTTAAGGTTTGAACATTAGGTTTTCATTTCTGTCACACTGTATGCAAGCATTTATAAATGAGTCATGAACGATCCATAGTTTTGGTTTTGGGAAAATTTGTTTAGAATATTTAAGCATTTTAGAAACGTTAATTTACTACAAATTTTGTGAAAACAACATGAATTGTGTTAATGGTATAGTCCACAACTGATGGATGTTATGCTAATTGTGTTTAGAATTTTGAAAATGTGACTACAGGTGGACAAATTGATGTCAGTAATTGTAAAAAACTGTAACAGGGTTTGTGTTTCTATCTGGATTGGCTGCAATTTATTAATAACTATATTTGGAAGGTTTAATTAAAGTGCTTGTTTTATATGTGAATAATGGTTATCGTTTATGTCTTCCAGGGATTTTCCTGTTTATAAAATGATAGTAATATGGTCAGTTGCTGACCAGTGTATACCTTCATCTACTGTGGGAAACCTACAATAGCAGATGTTAACAATCCCCACAGGTAACCATTGAAAAAGAATGTAAACAAATGGTGGGTTGCAAAATGTTTCTGGTCTAAAAAAAGGGGTCACACTTTGAAAAAGGTAAAGGACCCTGGGCTAAAAAACATTCATCTTTATACAGGTATAATACTATAAACTATTAATGAACATATTAATTCTAATGATATACTAATAAAGCTAATGACCCACTGATACAATTCCCATTCTAATGATTTCCTATAGATTACTGTACTACAGAAGCAGGCAGGTGGATGGAGACCTGGATATGGCGTCCTGCTGCTGCCACCTGGAAAACTGTAATTAATTCTGTCCTGTTGATAAATGCACTCTGGCCTGTTAATGAGGGTCTGGGAGAAATCTAGGAGAGAGGGTTTGATTGACAGGCATGGTTATTGTGAGGAGCAGCTATTGGGTGAATGAAAGGCACTTTGGTTGCAATGGCCAATTAGAGGCTGATATTGAGAAGGTCTCTGTGGAGATGAGGCCATTAACAAGTGATTGTATTCGCCGGCAGGTGCGAGAGGCCAGCTTTCTGCTTTTTGCTAAAATGTCTTGTCCCTGGGTGAGATTTCTCATTCATCCCCAACCCCAAACCAACAAAACACAGAGACACACACACACATGCAAGCACACACACACATACGCAGACAGTGGTCTCTCTGTCTGTTGATCAGGGGCCATGGACCCTCGCAGGTGCAGGTTTCAGTTTGATGCGGCGTGTTAAAGTCTTCAAAGTGTTCCATTCCTCCCAGCTTTAAAAACAGAACTGCTTGTTGTAGTCGTTAAAAAAGCTTTGTTCTTTTTGTACGGCTATAAATCTTTCAGTTCCACACACATGCAGCAGTGTCCAGAACTGGACTTTAAAAGAACTCTGACCTTTTCATTTCCATTCCATCACATCACTATTGTTTTTCGTTGAAATGTCTGAATCGCCTTGTCCACTTCCTGTGTGTGTGTGAGCAATACATCACATAAATACCAACTTGGCAGGTCTTCATTGTGGGGGACCATCATTATATTTTAAATTGGAGACATAGTTTAAGGCTATACTTAGGATTAGGACTAGGGTTAAATGGTTATACGCTAGAATTAGGACTAGGGTTAAATCTTTAAAAGTTAGAATTAGAGAAACTTTAGGATTAAATTTTAGAGCTAGGGAAAGGTTAGAATTAGTGTTAGGTTAGGGTAATATTAGGATTAACTATCTGGTTATGTTAAGGATTAGGTATGAGGTAAATTTATGGTTAAGTTTTAGGTTATGTCTAGGGCTAGGGTTAGGGTAAAGTTAAGTAATCTACAGTTAGGGTTAAGTAAATGTTTTTAGCAGTTTCAAGTTTTTGGTCAAGGTAAGAGGTAGGGTAAAGTCATTCAGGGTAACATTTAGGATAAGCGTAAGTCTCCAAAAAATGAATGTAAACGAATGTAATGTCCCCACACAATGCATGGAAAACATCTTGTATGTGTGTGTGTGTATATACACACACAAGATCTGATGTCAGTAACGATATATATATTTATAAAATATATAAAATAAAATATTTATATAAAACACAAGAGGGAGTGTGTTATCAGGAAATAACAGCATGGCTGTGATGCGCACATGTCCAAGGTGCTGTAGTCCATCTCAGCCATGCTATTATTTTGCGATAACACACAACCTATTGCTTTTATACAACAGTTTGGGTAATAAATATTTTTATGAAATTAGTAAATCCTTCCATCAATTTATAGTTCCTCATCAAGTAACCTGTTGTCACATCACAGTAATGAACTCCACGGCACTGCACTCACTGCTCAGACTGGATCAGCCTCAGCTCACAGACACCTCACTAAATCAGTAACCGGCCGAGTAAACTACCCAGACCATTAATCTGCTAAATAAACTACTGCAGATAATCTTGCTTCTGCTGAAAAGAGTCATTATCTAGCCTTGTGTGCTCAGTCAAGCTGCAACTATCTTAAATTTGCATATGTTCCCTTTGGGCACATATGGGACCTGGAGGTTGTGGGTTCGTTTCCCACTCCGGGTGACTGTCTGTGAGGAGTTGGTGTGTTCTCCCCGTGTCCGCATGGGTTTCCTCCAGGTGCTCCGGTTTCCTCCCACAGTCCAAAAACACACGTTGGTAAGTGGATTGGTGACTCAAAAAGTGTCCGTAGGTGTGAGTGAATGTGTGTGTGTGTCTGTGTTGCTCTGTGAAGGACTGGCGCCCCCTCCAGGGTGTATTCCCTGCCTTGCGCCCAATGATTCCAGGTAGGCTCTGGACCCACCGCGACCCTAAATTGGATAAGTGGTTACAGATAATGAATGAATGAATGAATGTTCCCTTTGTAGTGCACCATGACCACCCAGACAATGCATTATTATCTTGTTTTTTGTTTTGTATTTTTAACCTGGCTTTGTCATTTCATGTTGTTTTATTAAGTTTGTTTCTTGTTTCATGCTCTTCTAAATTAAATATACATGGTTCATTACATTTTTCAAATAAAATTACACAGATTTATGTCTTATGTTGTCTTTAGTGCCAGTCAATGCCCTCAGTCTCCATTTAACATGTTAAACTTATGTTTATCATAATGTATAACATGTCAACATGTATAATTGGTACTATCGGTATGAGTATTCTCAAAGTAAACTGAAGATATTTTATTAGTGTGAAACATGAGCTAAAGCATATTTAGTGGTGTAAAACGTAATAAAGAGAGCTGCAGAGTAAAGAGAGCTAAGCAATGACTCAGTGGAGTGATACAGTGGTTGTGCTGTTATTGTGAAATTGCAGCATGGTTAGAGCCCTTCTCAACCAATCAAACATACAATAAGTGTGTGTGTGTGTGTCTATTTCTGTGTCTGCATGCATTTCTTGCCTAAGTTTTTCTGTTTTTGTTTTATGAACATGCAAGAGATCCACCTCCATAGCAGATGCTGAAGTCCATGGGAAGTATGTGTTTCTCAGTTTTGCCAGCTGGCTGTTGTAATAGTCCCTAGAAGTCACTAAATGACATCATCACCTAATTTGCATTTGTAATTTAAGCCGTAGAAGAGATGGATATTGTCATGGAAGAGACAAAAATTGAGTAAAAACCCCACGCTAAATATGTTTAGAACTACTATTGAATATTCTGTTGATTCTTGTTTTTTTTGTCTTTGTTTTTGTTTGTCATTGAAGTAGGCCATCACCTCTCAAAACAACTTCATGACTTTAATGCTTTGTCTAGACCCACATTACATACATCAATTTTAGGAGTCAGATCCTTGCTCCTTCTTAATTTTTGTATTCAAACATTTAGTTCCACCATAAATGGTTTCATTTAAGAGCCTTATTTGCATTTTTCTCCAGTTTCTTATTGAATACTCTTTTCCACCTTAAACAGCTATGCGAAACTAAAGCTAGCGCTAGGTTTCATAAACAGAACTCATTTTGAAACACTGATTATTTTCCATTTTATCAATTTAAAACACACGACCAAGTGCATACCATGTCTTCAATGTGAAACACACGACCAAGTGCACATCATGTCACCAACACATCTATCTACTAGTGAAACGCTTATATTTGCTGTGTTCTACCAAGCTTGATTTCTCCCTACCATTTTAAATAGGTGAATATGTGAGGCTTTTCAAACACAATTCTTACACCTTTATTTGTTTAAAACACACACGCACTATGGAGAAACACATATGAATCTGCCTCAATTTCTTTAAAACAAACAAACAATGGTATTTACACCTTTCAGTCATGTTGTTATTCATATATTAAACACAGTCCTGACACCATTCAAACATTGCTATACCTTACTTATATATAATACACACATCTTATGGTGTTTACTCCTTTTAAACTTTACATAGGCGTATGTACAATTATATATTTTTAAGAAATTATTTGCTACTTGTTCAGGAGAAAATTATTTGTTACTTGTTCAGGAGAAAATTCGTCAGCTCTGGCTATGATAGGCAGCGGTGTTTTAGCTTTGAATGTTTCCTTAATCTATGAGCACACACCCTGGACAATTTATGACTAAGTTCAGTAAATATCTTACAGATTGATCCTTTAAATGTTAGAATCGCATATAATCAAAAGACCTATGTGTGTTGGAATTGCTAGCTATACGTCCAACCCTCCTCCTTTATCCAGGCTTGGGACTGGCTTATTTTAAAAGAGACACTCTGGCAGAGTTATTAGCTTTTTTATTTTTGTTGTTGTTGGTCCAAACGCAATGTACACATGTTGTGCTGGCTCACAGATAGAGTGATAGATAGATAGTCTCATAGATATCTGACTAAGACTGTGTGAGTCAAATGCAGTGACTTGTTTTTGTGTCAAACTGATGAAACATTTACATTTACATCCCATTCTATAAGCCAGGGCGGGATCATTTGTGGCTTTGGGCATGCGCGATTCATCTGAAGTTTGGACGTGGAGTGGAGAGGTTGTGGGTCTCCTCTCTACTCTGACTGCAACTACTGGGAGACTGTCTGCCAGTGAGTGCTTTGAGTTGAGGGATGGGCTCGTGCCAGCATTGAGGACATTAAATGCAGAACGAAATCTGCTTTCACGTCAGAGTCTGAAAAAAAAACTCCAGTAACACCAGAAAAAAATCACTAGATTAGTAACTAGTTGCTTTTTTTTTTCTTTTTAAGCAACTAGATGTGTCTGAATACTCGTTAAATATAGTGGCAGAGTTGCTAAGTTAACACTGCTGTGTGTGAATATATCAGATGGATCTGTAATCTAACACATAAATATTGACTCATCTTAAGTAACCATTTTATCCTGGTAAGGGTAATGGTGGGTCCCTGTTGGGTATCACTCAGCAAAAGGCAGGAACACACCCTGAACAGGGCTGTAGTCGATCACAGCTTTTTAACATTAGATAAACATACTGTACATCCAAAAACACCCAGACCCTTCACATTGCTCCCTGCATGTGTTCTTCTCCACAGTCAAGAGATAGTGTGCACTCAGTGTGCACCATGCTCTCATTTCAGATAAGGTTCTGAAGACTGAGCCCACCAGCCTTCACACAACAATGGCCTTGGATTTGGATCAGTGCAGAAACCGAGAAAAACAAACAGAAATGAGAAGGGAACAGGGAACATAGCATGCAAGTGGGGAAGTGAGGGAACAGAGGAGAGAGAGAATGAGAGTGAGAGCTGGCGAGAGAGAGAGAAAGAGAGAGAGAGAGTGGGTGGGGAGGGAGAAAAGTGCGGAGGATGAAGGTTTCATTAGAGCAGCTTATTTCATTATTTCATTATTTATTCGCTGTTATTTTCTGCCTCAGTGAGCAGGCTCTAGGCCAAACTGAGAGAAGAGACCAGTTCCACTGAGTCACCCTCTCTATCCATCTGCCCCTGTGTGTGTGTGTGTGTGTATGTATGATCATGCATTTTGATGTATGTACATTGTTTCTCTACATAATATGCACGTCCTGACCAGTAGGCTGATACCTTAAAATACCTCAATATCAAGATATCTCAACCATGTGACCTGCTAAACTGTATTGCTGATCTGTTCAAGATGAAATTATAAGGGAGCATTGAACACTAGCTCAACTGCTGAGGCAGCATTCACAGACTATGGTTTTGCTTGAATGCAGCATGTCCAAACTACTGCCCAATTCAGTTTTCCTCCAGGTTAAGGCTGGATGTAGGTTGGAATGCTGACTACAGGTGTCTTTGTAGGCAGTGACTAATAAAAAGGATCAGTGGGAATTGGGACACCCTCATGTTCTATAGGTAAGAGATGTGAGAGATGGGAGGAATCCATTGTGACCATTGCATGACCAAGAAAATGTTTAGAATGTTTATTTGGTGACATTTAAATTTGATTGGATGAGCTTGGATTGGATTAACTGGGGAAAAGTGTGCGTGTGTGTGATAGTCTCTGAGTTAATTAGCTGATTTGGCTAATATCTGTTTTTTCTCTCTCATGAGAAATGTTGTGTTCTATTACAGCTGAATTAACCAACACCATCTGAACAGCACTGGCATGTGGCTTCTTATCTGTGTATGTGTGTGTGTGTGTGTGTTTATTTTAAGCCCTTTATAGTATTGTTAGAGGTGCTGTGCTCTAACTCCATCTTTGATTTTGTGTGTGTGTGTGTGTGTGTGCCTGAGAGAGAGAGAGAGAGAGAGAGAGAGCACATTTCTGACAGCTCCAAATCCACTGTATATCCTGAGCTTCCATTGGATTTAAAGTGTTTATTTTGTAAAATTAATTTGCTTTGTCTCTGTGGTTGCCTTATTTAAAGGAACACCAGCTAGTACTTTTATCTTAAAATAATAGCATCCAAATAATTGTAATTCTTCACTGATGTGTAATATGCAGAAAAAATGCCTCTGTCTATTCTACTTTGGGCTCAACACTGTAGAAATCGCACTAATTTAGGAACAGAGTAGGAAAACGATTCCCTGTCTCTCCCCTTCCCCTTTGAGGACAGTAAAAGTGAGTTACACTTTGAAACTTTGAAATTAGTCTTAAACAATGTGACACATTCTCTTCTTTTGAGGTTCTCTCCACTATTATTACAAATCCGGTCACAAAAAAGGACGCATTTTTATTATGCAACATTTACAGACCACCAGGGCCTTTCTTAGAATTTCTGAAAGAATTCAGCGATTTTGCTACAAACCTAGCGGTGTGCAATCATAAAGTTATAATTGTAGGAGATTTCAATATCCATTTTGAGAAGGAAAGTGACCCACTAAAAAAGGCATTTACCTCAATCTTAGACTCTATTGTTATTACTCAAAATGTAACAGGGCCTACACACTACTGCAGCCACACTTTAGACTTAGTTCTGACACTAGGTCTTAACATTGACAAAATTAATATCTTACCGCAATCCTCAGCAATCTCCGGTCATTACTTAATTTCATATGAGCTACGTTTTATCCATAATATATGTAAGAACCCTCGCTATTCTACAAGGCGTATAATAAAACCATCTACCGCCCTACAATTTATAGAAAACCTACCAGAACTATCGACCCCAGTTCCAACTCCATCAGACCCAATGGACCTAGATGTACTAACTGATTACCTAGAAAATACCTGTCGATCTACTTTAGAAAAGGTAGCACCACTTAAACATAAAAGTATAAGACAGAAAAAGCTCGCACCATGGTATAATGATAAGACCCGTACTTTAAAACAAACATTACGAAAACTAGAGCGGAAATGGCGATCAACCAAGCTGTTCCATTCTGCCTGGAAGGACAGCCTTATAGAGTATAGAAATGCCCTCACTAAAGCTCGCTCAGCATATCTGGCCTCGCTGATCTCCCATAATATAAATAATCCGAGAGCACTGTTTAGTGTGTTTTCTAGAATTACAAAAAATCAAGCAGGTTCTGAACAACTAATTCCAGCAACTCTCACCAGTAAAGATTTTATGGACTTTTTTAATAATAAAATTGAGAATATTAGAAAACAAACTCTAGCCACAGTATCAAATCCATCCTGGCTGCCACCTGATGTGAATGAAATAAAACATAATATAACTGTAAAAGAAAGACTTGAAACCTTTTACCCACTCCCACAATTAGAACTAGAGAAGATTATCACCTCCGCAAACTGTACAACTTGCACACTTGATGCAATTCCCACAAAGTTGCTCAAAGAAGTACTACCAGCTATTATTGATCCTCTTTTAACTATAGTAAACTCATCGCTTAGTCTGGACCATGTACCCAAAGCTTTTAAACTAGCAGTTATTAAACCTATGATCAAGAAACCAAATCTTGATGCTAGTACACTGTCTAATTACAGGCCTATTTCTAATTTGCCATTTCTGTCTAAGATCTTAGAAAGAGCTGTGGCCCAACAACTTAGTTCATATCTACATAAGAATCATATATATGAAAAATTCCAATCTGGATTCAGGCAACATCATAGTACAGAGACAGCTCTAGTCAAGATAACAAATGATCTTCTTCTTGCCTCTGATCAAGGCCACGTATCCCTGTTGGTGCTTCTTGACCTAAGCGCAGCCTTCGATACAATAGACCACAATATTCTCATAGAAAGGTTAGAAAACATGGTTGGAATCACAGGGACAGCCCTATTATGGTTCAAATCTTACTTAACGGAACGTTATCAATTCGTAAAAGTAAACAATCTAAATTCAAATTATTCTAAAGTAAGATTTGGAATTCCACAAGGCTCTATTTTAGGACCATTATTATTTACATTATACATGTTACCGCTAGGCACAGTTATAAGAAACCATGACATTAACTTTCACTGTTACGCAGACGACACACAATTGTATATTTCAGCCAAGCCCGATGACAAACACAGACTAAAGAAAATAGAGGACTGTGTAAAAGACGTGAAAGGCTGGATGTTGCGTAACTTCCTCCTTCTAAACAGCAACAAAACAGAGGTCCTGCTTTTGGGTCCAAAAGTGACAAGAAATAAATGATCAGATTTAATTTTAAATCTAGCTAACTTTCCAGTTAAACCTGGTTCAGCAGCAAAAAATCTTGGTGTCATAATTGACCCGGATTCATCATTTGATCAACACATAGGTAGTATCACTAGGACAGCTTTTTTACATCTTCGCAATATTGCTAAGATTAGAAATGCCTTATCCCTCCAGGACGCAGAAACATTAGTACATGCCTTTATTACTTCAAGGCTTGACTACTGTAACGCACTACTGTCAGGATGCACCAGCAGCAATTTAAGAAAACTTCAACTAGTTCAAAATGCTGCAGCTAGGGTCCTCACTAAAACTAGAAAATTTGAACATATCAGCCCAGTTTTATCATCACTTCATTGGCTGCCTGTTAAATTCCGCATTGACTACAAAATTTTGTTATTAACATATAAAGCTCTACATGGGCTTGCTCCTGAATATCTTCAAGATACAATTTCCTATTATGAGCCTCCACGTTCACTCAGATCACAGAATACTGGATTTTTAAATGTTCCCAGAATTCAGAAGGCCTCAGCTGGGGGAAGAGCCTTTTCTTATAAAGCCCCCCAACTCTGGAATGATCTTCCAGAAAATGTTCGGGACTCAGACACAGTCGCAATCTTCAAATGTAGGCTAAAAACTCATTTGTTTAGTTTATCATTTGGTATCTAATGCTCCCCCATAGATAAAGGCGGCAGATCCGGGGGGTCCATGGACACAGGGAATTATAGTATACTGAGACGCTGGTGCTGTCGTCCCGCCGCTTCTCGCGATCACTTAGGTTTGTTGACGGTGGAGCGGAGGGATGCCAGTGTTTCAGGATGCTCCCGTGTCTGTGTGTCCTCCTGGTTCTCTCCTTTTAGTTAATGCTGTCATAGTCAGATCTGCCGGAGTCATTAGCCACACTCTGGAAATTTTCATATTTTCTACTTTACAAACACAAAACAGTTCAAAACTAATTCCATCCCTTTACATCTTTCCGAGTAAACGACTGCCCACCTGTCTGTCTGGACACTGATGGATGACTGTCGAGATCCTCCTCCACGCTTCAGACCAGCTGCCCACGCTCCAGCAACCACCAAGTGCCTTGAAGCTGTCCCTACACTGAAGTTCTCATGGACTACTAACTATCATCACCAGTAGATTGACCAGAGGAGGATGGGTCACCCCTTGTGAGCCTTGGTTCCTCCCAAGGTTTCTTCCTCAGCTGGGGGAGTTTTTCCTTGCCACTGTCGCCCCTGGCTTGCTCACTTGAGGGTTTTACATTTGTCTTTACATTTCATGTCAAATCTTGTCTTACTGGAATTCTGTGAAGCTGCTTTGTGACAACATCAGTTGTGAAAAGCGCTATATAAATAAATTTGATTTGATTTGATTTGAAACTGTAGGGAGAGCCCAGGAGCAAAAATACCAAATCTCAGTTAGCGTTCCTCTAAAGTTTTAAGGCTTTCACTTCATCTCCTGAAGACCTATATAGTGGAAGCTTTGACCCCGGAGGAAACCCATGCAGACATGGGGAGAACATGGAATCTCCACCCAGGAAACACTTCTCAGATCAAATTCAAAAATCGCAAGTGGAGAAAAACAATTTATGCAAGGAAATGTAGGCTATACTGGCACCTAAGCAAATGATACCTTGCACAAACTAAAGCATTTAAGTATGGGAAATGAGAAATGCATGAGTAAAAACACTGGTGCACATGCAGTGAGAACTGTGCACAAGGAAATCAGACTCTGTGGTTTTTAAAATCTTTACACATCATGGAGAGTTTGCCCAGCAACCCACTGGAGAAAGCTCATTTCGGTTGCTTGTATCCACAATCACGTTCTTTTGGTCATTACCCAGAGCTCATGATCATAGGTGAGAGTGGGAATGTAGACTGAAGTAAAATTGAGAGCTTTGCTTTATGGCTCAGCTCTGTCTTCATCACAACAGTCCTGGCATTCCCAGGGAGGCTACAAAGTGTGATGCCACAATAATTGGCACACTTTATCCAGTCCCTTTTTTTAAAAATGGGAATCACCACTCCCATTTGCCAATCCAAAGGCACCATTCCTGAGGTCCATGCAATAGTGTAGAAATGTTTCAGCCAAGACAGTCCCACAGTATTGAGTGCCTTAAGTAAATCTGGGCGAATCTCATCCACTCCTGGGGCTTGGCAAAGCTTTTTAACCACCTCAGTGACTTCAGCCAAGATAAAGGAATCTGACACCCCAGACACTTCTGGCCCTACCCCCTGCACAGGAGGCATGTCTCTCAAGTTTAGGAGTTCCTTAAAGTGCTCTTTCCAACACCAAACAATACACTCAGTTGAGATCAGAGTTTCACCATCCTTATAGAGCACAGCTTGGACAATGTCCCCCCTCTCCCTCCTGAGCTGTGGGAGTGTTTTCCATAAATTCTTTGAGGCTGCCCAGAAGTCCATGGCCTCTCCAAACACCTCTCACGCTCTGGATTTTGCTTCTGCAACTACCACACCTGCAGGGTTTTTTGCCAGCTGCGGAATTCCCTGAGCCAGCCAAGCTTGAAACGCCTCCTTCTTCCACTTGACAGCTTCCCTCACCCCTGGTGTCCATAAATGAGTTCTTAGGTTGCCACCATAACAGGAGGAGTTTGGTTCCGTATCCCATACTGTGTGTAGAGGTGAGCCCAACTAAATCTAGCTGGTACCTCTCAACCTCCTGTAACAGCTCCAGCTCCTTCCCCACAGTGAGGTTATGTTTCATGTGTCAAGAACTAGTTTCTGCTGCCAAGCTTACATGAAACCTGGGGTCCCTTTGCCCCAACTCTGTGTCAAGTCGGGCATGTCCAGTGCACCACACCCCTACTCTGAATCTTGCGGGGGGTAGGCCCACATGATCTGCCCATGTTGCCTTTGGTCCCAGTAACCCTCTCCCGGGTAGTGTACACTTAGTTCTAACTGTTGTATGCATAGGGATGCTTCTTGGATTGTGTTTGTGTGGATCTTCACGCCAGACCTGCACTCTCAATTAAAAAAAGTTAAAATGACATGTCAATTTTACAGCATACATTAATCCTAATACTTAATCAGACAAAAAAAGGCACATTTTAGAGGACTTCTGCAGTCATTTTACTGACAGTATTAATTTACAACATCTCAGTGTAGCTCAGCCCTCAACCTTGCATATTGCTTAGTATAAGAGCGTTAGCTAGATGGCATAAATGTAAACACAGCAAGTCATGTATACTGAAAAAAAGAAAAACAGGTTACATAAAATCTGACTGGACAATATTTAGTATGAAGTCTTATTATTAAAATAAATACCATAAATAGCTAAGTATTTAGCAATTTTTAACTTGCAAAGCTAAGCAACCTGCCTGACAACATTTCAAGTTAGTTGAACTTTTAATATTAACGTTAACATTGATTGGCTTATTATTTGTAAATTTAAAAAGCTGGCAACTCTTTATTTTCCACATGTATATTATACATTAACATGTATATTAACATTTCAGATACCTCACTAAAGTTTTCTTACTAATTTGCTTTGCTTTATGTTTGTGTGCTTGTGTATGTGAGAATGAACATTCAGCCAGACTGCTATTTGTTTTGCTGCAAAGTAAAGTCTGCAAAGAGATATTCTAATCTTGTGTAAACAAATTTGAAGCTGAGATTAGACATGCCCTAATTTAATGTGCAGACAGAATTCATTTATGATGGCATCTTTAGACCTAACAGTTACTGTCAAATGGGAGCAGTACTCAGATCAGTTATCCACAGAGTGGACTTCCTTAACACATTGTTGCCATGATCTCTCTCTTTCTCTCTCTCTCTCTCACATACACACACACACACACACACACACACAAACACACACTATTCATATGGATTAATAACAGGCTCCAAACATATAATCCCATGGGAGCAGTGTTTGTTTTGGCGTCTCGCTCTGGCTCCCTGCTGCAGTCTAAACATACCATTCTCAGCAGCTGGCTTCTATTGAAAAAAATTTAATCTGCCTTTGCAATGCAGGAATGTTAAAGCTGGATTTGCCATCTGAGGCAGTTTGTTCCCTAAACTCAGCACAGTGCCACCATCTCCTATTGGCTGGGGCTTCAGTGAGTTATCAGAAATGTAATTAGCGTGATTAGTAAAGCACAAGTGAGTCCCAGGCTTTGGTACCCTCACACACACAGGGTCTGGTCTCTAGGAACTAATTACAAGTGTATACTTATCCGGCTCGGCAGAAAAGAACATTGTTGGCTTGCACTGAGCCAGAGGTCTGCCAGAGAGTGGTTGTTTTTGATGCTCTACCCCCCTCTTTTTCTGGGAGCTCTAACGAACCTTGGAGTCTAAACAAATGTTCAGAGAAAGATTGCTTACTGTCTTCCACCTCTGTAGTCAATTAAGTCACTGCGATCATGAAAACAAAATATGTTGCACACTGATTAATAATTTTGGAACCATTTGATTTGGTGACGGTGGACTGCCAAAGTGGCAATTACACCATTGAAGATTTGTCATGTAAGAAGTACCTGCAGATTTCAGAATAGAATAGATTTCAGAAAAGGTTAAAATAATGGTGGGGTGCCAAATTTGGCACAACCTGATAGTGTTAACTAACTCACAAGTGCTAAAACTGTTCTTTCGTGGTTTGTGTACATTCAGAATGTGTTTTTAAAGGCTGAATGGTAAGTTTGAGAAAAAAAGAGGTGTAGGTGGTTGAAGTTTTACATTTTCATAAGATTTATTCACTGTTTGAACTACCACAGAAGCTCATTTGTAACTTGAGTTGTTTAGTTTTTTACCTTTCTCTGTCTGTGTCTATTTTCATGCAGTTAGCCGAACAATACCCTCATTTTGGTTGGTGCTTTGCAATGTTTGGTGTTCTCTCCATTGTCTAAAAAATTCCAGATGCCTTTTCTCAGCCTAGTATACCAGACTGAAAACTAGTCCTCCAAAGGGGACTAGTGGTGGTGGTCAGGTGCTGAGGTATTTTATAAAAAATATTTTTGATTAAAATTGTTAACATCTCTTTAAAGTTCAGCATTTGGGTTAATGCTAGCATGTTCTTGTATTTGTTGTTCTGTCCTTGTGTCTGTAGTTCTGATCTCACATTTGTTTAGTGTTGCATTTTCCCTTCCTGCTGCTGTGAATTCTTAACAAGGTGCCAGTCCATTACAGTGCATGACACACTCACCCAGTCACTCAAAAACTTACATTTTTGTCCACAGGTCTGAATGTGTGTGTGAGACACTGTGGTTGTATGAACTTACCCACTGGTGCAAGTGTGTGAGTGACTGTGTGATGCCCTGTGATGGACTGGCGCTCTGTCCAGGGTGTGTTAGTGCACTGAACCAAATAATTCTGGGTAGGTCTCACTGTGACCCTGTTCAGGATGATATGGTTATAAGATGAATATATAAACGAATGAATGGATAAACATGTAGCAGCAGGAGCTCTTCTTTGTCTTTGTTTTATTTATTTAATTTATTTACTTATTTTTATTTCAAATCTATTTTTTCAAGACAAATCCTTGTGTACATCAACAAGGCACGTCTCAAATCAGGCAATTTTTTGCAAATGTTTGCTTCCCATTGGATTTCATTAAAAAAGAGCACAGAAGTGCATGCACATTGATGTTTAAATCCAAGGATGAGAAAACAATCCCAGCTCTAGGCATCTTGTTCAAAGTCATAATCACTGAAACATGCTGCAACTCTTTGGTGAAAATTTTGCTAGATCAAGCGAAAAAATCAATGGCAACGTCAAAGCTAACTGCTCACATTTCTTCAGCACAACAGTTCTGAGAAGGACCTCCTGCTGAAAATGTCCAGATCAATGCTCATCCAAAGCAAATGATGTTAGGAATGTGCAGCTTCTACAAATATATATTCTCCACTGTGATTTGAGGCAATGATCTGTGGTCTATTGTCATCACCAAGGAGGCAAACAAATCAACCAACCAGCATTACAGACCCTACAGGGGTCACGAATAAGTGGACTGCGGTCCGAGTCCAGACACAGATGCTGTCCTATTCAGACCTGGACCTGTAACTAATTAATTTAGAACAGTATTTGTTTTAAGTGGTGTGGTCAGTAGTTCAGTTTTAGTGCCCCAATGGAATGAGACTTCATACAAAATATTGTCCAGTCAGATTTTATGTAACCTGTTTTTCTTTTTTTCAGTATACATGACTTGCTGTATTTACATTTATGCCATTTTAGTGGAATGTTACTATATTTTCCGATGTAACAATATCTCACAGAATGATGAACATTATGTCCGGTCACATTTGTGCACAGGTGCAGTCTGAGAATTTCAAAAGAAATTGCGGTATGAGTTTATATGCACTTAGAAATAATATTACTTCAAAAATTAGATTAAAATCTAGCACTCTTAAATGAATTACATAATCTAGACCTTACTCTGATCTTAGAAATCAGAGTATGCTGTTTACATGACCACTTGAATTATCAGATTTGAAGAGCAAATTTGAAGAGCAAATTATTCTGTTAATGTTCATACACACACACACACACACACACATTTCATAGCACATCTCTAGCTACATAACAGAGTGAAGGAGCTCCATCAGTGGACAAAGCATAGTAAAGTAACTCAAAAGAGATTTAAAACCAACCAATGAGTTTCTGGCGTGCTAGATTTAGTAGAACCTCTACTAGTATTTTGGAGATCTTGTTGACAGGCAGTGCAAATGGCCCTTCCATATTACAGCAGTTGTGTACCTTGAAGGTTCATTATATTCTTGTATCCAGCAGGAAAGTTGCATATTGGTGTGTTTTCATAATAATCACTGTTTTAAACATTCATTCATTCAATCATTCATTATCTGTAAGCGCTTATCCAGTTCAGGGTCACGGTGGGTCCAGAGCCTACCTGGAATCATTGGGCGCAAGGTGGGAATACACCCTGGAGGAGGCACCAGTCCTTCACAGGGCAACACACATTCACTCACACACAAACACCTACGGACACTTTTGAGTCACCAATCCACCTACCAACGTGTGTTTTTGGACTGTGGGAGGAAACCGGAGCAGCCGGAGGAAACCCACGCAGACACGGGGAGAACACACCAACTCCTCACAGACAGTCACCCGGAGCGGGAATCGAACCCACAACCTCCAGGCCCCTGGAGCTGTGTGACTGCGACACTGTTTTAAACAGAAAAATAAAATAAATGTTTGGAACTGAATGGGTTTTAGAAAAGAAATTCAATTTCACAATTGAGTTTTGTTGTTGTGGTCTTTGCAGCTTATTAAATATGTGGCCAAAGTGCAGACTTTAATTCTGCATTTTCATCATGGATTTAAAAGAAAGCCACAGTAGAGGGAGGCTAGCCATATTGAGGGTCTAGCCTTTGTGGGTTTGAGTGGGTTTGGCCATATGGATGGAGGCTTGGGTTGCTCTTCTGCATTCTCTTCTTAGACAACATGAGTTATCCCAACTACAGTAACAGGTTAACATTATAATGGATTCATAACCCTGCTATCAATTAGCACATGTTCAATCCTGTGTGACGCAGAGACAGCAAGATTCAATTTAATGTTGCTTTCAGAAATAAAATGTCAGTTACAACTGATAGGAAACACAGAGCTCTCTCTCTCTCTCACTCTCTCCCCAACCTCACTTTCTCTCACACACTCTTTCTTTTTCTTTCGCTCACTCTCCCCCTCTACTCTGCTCTTCCTCTCTCTCTCACTCTCTCTTTCCTTCTCTATATTTCAATCTATTTCTCTCACTCATTCTCAAGCATTCTTTTTCTTTTACTCTCTTCTTTCTCTCTCTCTCTCTCTCTCTCTCTCTCTCTCTCTCTCTCTCTCTCTCTCTCTCACCCCCCTCTCTTTCAGTCCTGCTCCCTGTGGCTGCTGTCAGTGTAGTAAATAACCATGGTGCTGCTCAGTTGTTTGCCAGAGCCACTTTGAGTGCCCTGAGGAATGACATGCTGTGGGGAGGAAGCATGGATGGACATCAATGTTCGGCTTAAGAAAAATAAAATGACAGGGGGAGATGTCACTCTGCCGGTTTAGTGCCGGCTAACTAGCTCATGAGTCAGAATTGGCAGGAAAATGCGCTCAGACATTTATGGGCCAATTACAACACAGCCAGTGCGATGGCTCTGGATTAAGGTGAACTGGACGCTATGCAGGCCACTTGGTGGATGATGTTCCTGTGTCTACAGCTTACTGTGTAATCTGCAGAGTTAGTGTAAAAGCTCATTTCATTATGGAGCTGTATTCTCTATGAAGCTTTATGAAGGTGTAATTTGCTGCAAGGGTCCGCTGTACCCTCTTATAGGCGCCCGATCATTAGTGGCTAACATCCCGAACTTTGTGAACTCTATGCACTTTCTCACGCGACACACTAATGAGCTTCATTTCATTGGCCACCTCTGCCTAAATCCACAATGCTTTCCTGCTGTGCTGCTTTGCTGTGGAAACCCCACCCATCCCACAGGCCCCTGCAGGGCATTAATGACTCACAGAGTGGCCTCTTTATTGTACAGCTCTCTGTACTTTGTTCTTTAACACCACCTCCAGAAATCTCATTAATTCCATCCTAATTGCTGCAGCTCGTTGTCCAGTGGCCAGGAACTAGCAGCTAGCTGCTAGCAATGGAGGAAAACATAACATCAGCACCACTGCTGGCAAATAAGTGTGCCAACCCAATGTATTGTGGGTAATTCATCATTTACATAGTGACCCTGTAACCTGTGAGGCCACCAGCTCTTTCCCCACCCTGCTGCACATCTTATTAAAATGCTAATCAACAAAAAAAGCTAAGCCATTTTGGATTGCTCTCAATATCAGCCTTCTCTTTTTTATTATTTCTAGTGCCCTGAGGATATTCCAAGACCACCCCTCCCCCCTAAAAGATCAGCCTGGACACTCAGAGGTGATGGCAGGAATTAAGCTGTTATGGAAACTAAGAAACTGTATTCATTTATGCTGCAGTAATGCCTCTGGCTTTTTCAGGGCATCAGGGGCTCATTAGCAGGGTTTGAAATATGCACACACACACACACACACACACACACACACACACACACATATGCACAGATGCACATATACTCCAGATTCTCTGATTGCAGGTGTGAAAGCAGTACTAGATCAGTATATTACTGTCAGTCATGGACCAGGGGGCCTGACCAGGCCACGGGATACTGAGCAAAAGGTCAAACAGGTCAGCATTTAATAAGAAAGTCCACATCTTCCAGGCATCTAACTGCTCAACACTCACCTGACCATTTTCACGGCTCTCGAGATCACTCACCCTAAATTTAGAAGCTGTTAGATATGAGTTTTTGGCCTTGCTGGGGATGAATATTGCCCTGACTGCTATGCAACTTGCTAACCTCTCATTTTTGTTTCTTTTTTGCTGTTATTTTGTGATCATTTTAAATAATAATATATGAATAACATTGACATTTAAAGGCAACATCTATGATTCTGTGGAACCAAAGTTCAAATCTACATTGATCATATTAATAAAGAACATTAAGACCTAAATAGTTCTTAAATTAACACTGGAAGGAGAATTTTGCCTCTTGTGCATATATTATTTCTTGGCATCTACTTTTTTTTTTTATTTTGATGCACAGAAGGCTGTTAGATGCCACACCGTGTGCAAAAT
Organism: Hoplias malabaricus; assembly: GCF_029633855.1. NCBI lineage: Eukaryota > Metazoa > Chordata > Actinopteri > Characiformes > Erythrinidae > Hoplias > Hoplias malabaricus. The sequence goes on from NC_089810.1 coordinate 25,568,295, forward strand.
TGTGATTGCTATGCTCAACTGGGTGGAGGGGGGAGGGGGGGAGTGGTGGGGTGTTTTGCTGGACCCTGCTGGGACAGGATGACCTAAAAGCCTATAATCACCGCTTTACCTTGTTGCTAAACGCAGCTCTTCCAGATGACACTGCACAGAGATACACAGTGGAGTGCATTTAGCATTTTACCAACTACACAGCTCATTCGTAAATGCAGGGTTGATTGCCAGATGCTTTCACACACTCTTAACCCTTTCTAGCAGTTGCTGGCCACTCTGACAGGTAAAGTTACTGACAACAGAGCTGGTATTGTTTGGATATTTTAAACCAAACTTCAACCAAGATGTGACATGTGTATAAAAGCCCCAGATACAACACTGCTGTGGCTGATAAACACAAACCTGCACCACACATGGTCCAACAAGGATTCACCCCCACTCTGAACAGGTTCTTCTTGTCTGAAAATGTTCTTATCTTCTCTCTACTTCTTGTGTGTTCTCTCTCTCTCTCTCTCTCTCTTTCTCTCTCTCTCATATATATATATATATATGTGTGTGTGTAGGTCACATGATGATATCTGTATTTCGGAGGGAAATTGCAGGTGGTCTGCTCGTAATTGCAGATAAATTCCCAGTGCAGCCACTCAATGGATATTGCTTCCAAAAAGAAAAGAAAAGCAAAGAAAGGAGAGAAAGTGATAGAGAGGAAAGTAACAGCTGTATATGGAAACATGATGCAGTCTTCCAGCCATAGCCGAATGTTGTTGGTGGGCAGAGGGGCTGAACACTGCTGTGCGTGAGGAGGTGAGAGAATGCCTGGATTAATGGGAAGAGTGTGTGCATGATAATAAGCCCAGATGAATGCAGCATGACGAGGCTCAGTGCCTGGCTCTGATACTTATTTATTCCTCTCTCTAATGAGGATGTTCATGCTCTTAGGGAAATCAGAATGGGTGTAACTCAGAGGGGAACTTGTTGACTGCTGTTGTGCAGCTACAGCAGACTGGAAAACAAGGTTTACAGGGTCAGCTTGGAGCTGTGGAGCAGTGAAACTGTACTCTGGAGTGACAGAGCTCCATCAGTTTCCTTTGGGATGAGCTGGACTGGTGTTTGTGACCCAGAACTAATCAGCCAAAATAAATACAGGGCCTGGGTGTCTGGGGTTTTCTCCATATCTGTTGCTCAATTGCTGGTGGCTGTGCTGGCAAATTCACTCCTACTTTCAGTGCTAAACTCTGGTGGAATGGGATTAAGGAGGGCATTCAGCGTTAAACTTGTGCCATAATGACTGTGGGGATCCTTTGATCTGTGAGCTGTGGTGACCCCACATTGGGGCAGAAAAAGTGGAACATGAACAATGTGATGTAGATTCAATGTCTTCTGTCAGCTCTGTGACTTAATTCAGAAGTAAAGTCATGGAACAGCTCAAAACATTCAGGAGAATCTGACTGGGGAGGGGACGAGAGGAGTTTGGACTGACAGGTGCTCTGAAACAACATCTAGCTGTTGAAGGAATGATCTAGTCAACTAGTCAACTGGATGCGGTGCAAATCCTTATGTAGGTCTACGATATCTAAAAAAAAAAAAAGAATCACATTAGTTAAAATGGTGCCTTTTGGGTCAGCTCCCAATCACTCTTGAGGTTTTTTCTTGTTTTGTTTAATATATTATTTTCATAAGTTTTGTTAATAATAATAATAATAATAATAAAAAGTTCTGCCACTCAAAGTAGAGTGTTGAGGGGACAGTATAAAGACCAGAGTTGGAAAAGCGGAGACAGCGAGAAGGACAAAACAAAGAAATTAGTACAGACAGATATCCTTGAAGGTGAGAAGAAGGATTTTGTATTTGATGCTAAGCTCAACAGGCCAAGCCAGTGCAGCTACTGGAGAACAGGTGTAACATGTACTGTATGTTTGGTGGAAGTAAGAACCCTAGGTGCGGAATTCTAAATGTATTGAAGATGGTTTAACAGATTGACTGGATCACTGTCACTAAGCATGGGGCGCAAGCGTGCAATATTCTGCAGATGATAAAAAACTGTTTTAGTTTAATATGAGAGTCAAGGGTGAGACCTGAATCTAGGAGGCAGCCAGTTTCTTAATGGAACAAGCTGACTTAATATCAACACCATAAATATCCATCCATCCATCCATCCATTATCCACCGCTCATCCGTGTCTGGGTCGCGGGGGAAGCAGTCGTAGCAAAGAAACACAGACCTCCCCCTCCCCAGCCACCGCCTCCAGCCCCTCCGGGGGTATACCGAGGCATTCCCAGGCCAGTCGAGACATGTAGTCTCTCCAGCGTGTTCTTGGTCTGCCCCGGGGTCTCCTCCCTGTTGGACATGCCCGAAACACCTCATCAGGAAGGCGTCCAGGAGGCATCCGGACCAGATGCTCGAACCACCTCAACTGGCTCCTCTCGATGTGGAGGAGCAGCGGCTCCACTCCGAGTCTCTCCCGGATGTCCGAGCTCCTAACCCTGTCTCTAAGGGAGAGTCCAGACACCCTCTGGAGAAAACTCATTTCAGCCGCTTTTACCCGTGATCTCGTTCTTTCGGTCACTACCCAAAGCTCGTGACCATAGGTGAGGGTTGGGACGTAGATTGAACAGTAAATCGAGAGCTTTGCTTTTCTGCTCAGCTCTCTCTTCACCACAACGGACACATTACTGCTGACACTGCACCGATCCGCCTGTCAATCTCACGCTCCATCTTTCCCTCACTCGTGAAGAAGACCCCGAGGTATTTAAACTCCTCCACTTGAGGCAGGATCTCACTTCCAACCTGGAGAGAGCACTCTACCCTTTTCCGACTGAGTACCATGGACTCGGACTTGGAGGTGCTGATCCTCATCCATCATCTCTTCACACTCGGCTGCAAACTGGCTCAGCAAGAGCTGGAGGTCCCGGCTCGATGAAGCCAACAAGACAACATCATCTGCAAAAAGCAGACATGGAATCCTGAGACCACCAAACCGGACACCCTCCGCCACTTGGCTACGCCGAGAAATTCTGTCCATAAAAATTGTGAACAGAACCGGTGACAACGGGCAGCCCTGACGGAGTCCAACTCCGACTGGAAACCAGTCGGACTTACTGCCAGCCATACGAACCAAACTCCTGCTCTGTTTGTACAGGGACTGGATAGCTCATAGCAAAGAGCCCAGTACCCCATACTCCCCAAGCACCCCCCACAGAATACCCCGAGGGACACGGTCAAATGCCTTCTCCAGATCCACAAAACACATGTAGACTGGTTGAGCAAACTCCCATGCACCCTCCAGGATCCTAGCGAGGGTAAAGAGCTGGTCCTGTGTTCCACGACCGGGGCGGAATCCGCATTGTTCCTCCTGGATCCGAGGTTCAGCTATCAGTCGGACTCTCTTCTCCAGTACCCCCGCATAGACCTTACCAGGGAGGCTGAGGAGTGTGATCCCCCTATAGTTCGAACACACCCTCCGATCCCCCTTTTTAAAAAGGGGAACCACCACCCCAGTCTGCCCCCAGAGGTACTGCCCCCGATGTCCAAAGACATGTCAGCCAGGACAGCCCCAAAACATCCAGAGCCTTGAGGAACCCGGGGTGAACTTCATCCACCCCCGGGGCCCTACCGCCAAAGAGTTTCCCTACCACCTCGGCCACCTCAGCCCCAGTGATAGACGAGAGAGCCCCGGATGCAGTCGAAGCTCTGCCAGATGTGGGAGTTGAAGATCTTTCTGACAGGTTCCTCTGCCAAAGGTTCCCAGCAAACCCTCAGCACACGTTTGGGCTTGCCAGGTCTGTCCGCCATCCTCCCCCGCCATCTGATCCAACTCACCACAAGGTGGTGGTCAGTTGACAGCTCAGCGCCCCTCTTCACCCGAGTGTCCAGAACATACCACCGCAGGTCAGATTATACGACTATAAAGTTGATCGTCGAAATGCGGCCTAGGGTATCCTGATGCCAGGTGTACTTGTGGACACCCTTATGCTCGAACATGGTGTTCGTAATGGACAAACTGTGATGGGCACAGAAATCCAATAACTGAACACCACTCGGGTTCAGATCAGCAGGGCCGTTCCTCCAAATCACGCCCCTCCAGGTCTCACTGTCATTACCCACATGAGCGTTGAAGTCCCCCAGCAGAACAATGGAGTCCCCAGAATGAGTGCTCTCCAGCACCCCCTCTAGGGTCCCCAAGAAGGCATGGTACTCTGAACTACTGTTCGGTGCGTAAACACAAACAACAGTCAGAGCCCTTTCCCCAACCCGAAGGCGCAGGGAAATTACCCTCTTGTCCACTGGGGTAAACCCCAACGTGCAGGCACTAAGCAGAGGGGCTATGAGTAAGCCCACTCCTGCCTTATGCCTCTCACCCTGGGCAACTCCAGAGTGAAAGAGCATCCAGCCCCTCTCAAGGAGATTGGTTCCAGAGCCCATACTGTGTGTCGAGGTGAGCCCAACTATAGGCACCAGCTCAGGCTCTTTTCCCACCAGAGAGGTTACGTTCCATGTTCCAAAAGCCAGTTTTAGTAACGGAGGGCCCCTGACCCCGACCGCCACCCAATCCGCAATGCACCAGACTAGGATTACTACCTCTCCCACAGGTGGTGGGCCCATGGGAAAGTGGACCCATGTAACTCCTTCGGGCTAAGCCCGGCCGGACCCCATGAGTGAAAGTCCGGCCACCAGGCGCTCGCCAAGGAGCCCCTCCCCCAGTCCTGGCTCCAGGGTGAGGCCCCGGTAACCCTACTCCGGGCAAGGGAGGCTGTGTCCATGTTCTTGACTTTTTCATCCACCAGGTCTATAAAGTGATGTCTTCATTCCAAGCAATACAACTTTTTTGTCTGCATTTAATTTGAAGAAGTTGTTCTGCAACCAGATGTTTAACTCTCATTATGCACTCAAAGCCTGGGCAGAGCCAGTGAGGGAAGAAGTGCTGCTGTAGATCTGGATATCGTCAGCCTAGCATTGGAAATTTAAACCATGTTTGTGGATGATCTGACCATAAGGAGAAATGTAAATAATAAATAGCAAAGGACCAAGGACAGATCCCTGAGGAACACAACAATTTACCGGGGGCCAAATAGATTTATGAGAACTAATAGTAACATACTGATGTCTCTTGGCAAGGTATGAATGAAACAACTGAAAGGCAAAGCCAGAAATACCAATAGATGTTAGTTTTTTTTACTTTCATCAGTGCACTATGGACACCAAAGTTATGGAGTCTGTACTGATAATTCTTATCACTTTTGCACCGTTTACGTCCATGTTTGGGGACCCCGTGTGCTGCCGCAACCTTGGCCCTAATGTTTACAGTAAGGACCAGCTGCTAGTGTTCTGTCATACAGCGGTGCTGCTGGAAGAGAGACCTGAGATCCCCCGTGATATGAAGAGAAGGCAGCGGGGGTGCCGTGCCAGAGCTGAGCTTCGTGCGAGGAAGAGACAATACAGGCCTGTCCTCCTCATCATAATGGGAAATGTAAAATCTCTCCCAAGAATTAGCTGCGCTGACCTGAGAGCAGAGTCATGGTGTTTATGGAGACATGGCTTACCACACTAACTCCAGACATGAATGCTAAGCTGGATGGCTTTAAGCTGGTGTGCGTGGACAGGACAACGGAGAATGATAGGAAAAGAGGAGGGTGGCTGGTGGTGTTTGTAAATGATGCATGGTGAAACGTTGGGCATATCACTATTAAAGAACTCTGCAGCAAGGACATTGAACTTTTAGATTTTAGCATGAGGCTGTATTATATGCCCAGGGAATTTACACATAATATCATGACAGTGGTGTTTATCCCCCCTCTGTTAACGCTGATGTGGCCTGTGCCGTCATTCATTCTGTCACATCCAAGTTGCAGACACAGCACCCACAAGCACTCTTCCTTATCTCTGGGGACTTTAACCATGCCTCTCCATCATCTGCTCTGCCCACCTTCACACAATATGTTATTTGTCACACCAGAGATGATAAAATACTGGACTTATTTTATGTTAACACCAAGGTGGCATACAACTCAACAGCCCTTCTCTCTCTGGGAAGATCGGACCACAATCTGGTTCATCAGCTGTGACCAGCACAGTGACGATATGGTCTGATGAGACTGATGAGGCTGAGGGACTGCTTCAGCACAACTGTGTGGGAGGAGTTCTGTGACTCTCACAGGGAGGACATCTATAGCTTCACACACTGCATCACAGACTATATCAGCTTTTGTGTGGCGAACACTGTACCCACCAGGACTGTGCAGTGTTTCTTTAACAACAAACCCTAGATAAATCCTGACATAAAGGCTCTCCTTAAGGAAAAAATAGGGACTTTAGGTCAGGAAACAAGGAGGAGCTGAAGGCTGTGCAGAGGCAGTTAAGGAGCAAGGTCAGGTAGGGGAAAAGGACTACAGAAGGAAGATGGAGGCCCAGCTGCAACAGAACAAGACCAGTGGAATTTGGAAAAACCTGAAAACCATCTCTGGAAGTCTCAGAACAAAGAAATCAAACAAACAAATAAACAAATAAATATAACAGCAACATGCAAATGAGAGATTGCACAAGCAAAATATTTTATTAGCAAAATCCACAAATGAGAAAAAAAAATTAAAGGAAAGAATGGCAAAATGCAAACAAAATTAATGACCAAATAACTGCAAACAGTAATATAATAGCCAAGTATTCTTTTAATATATATTTCATATATTTTTGTTGTATTGCTTTGCAACATTAATTTTTCACAGTTTCACAGGCATGACACTCATGACGTGTCACTGTTTCACACGCAATGCAGATTTAAGTTGGCCTGAAAATGAGCCTGCTGAATTATTGATGCCAACATGCTGCGCTTAATGTTTTTCAGGGACAAAATGAGAATTTTTATGATTTTCATTTTTAATGAGAGCACCTCATCTCAAAATGTCTTTTGCAGTTTTAATGACACATACGCACACACATACAAACTGGCCAACTTGCAACCACATCAGAAGCCAATTAGAGCAGGGAAAGTTGCACAGAATGTAAAGAGACTTTTTTGTAAAAAGATTTTAGAAAAATTAATAATGGAGGCCCAAGTTCTGCAGTAAGAACTCTAGCGTTTTTGGAGGAAAGAAGAAATGGTGTTCCTGTGTCTGTATGTTTTGTTCATCCTCATTTGTGTAATGAATTGTTAGGAAAACAGTGAGCTGAAACACACTGCAGCACACACAATGCACCACATTGGCAAGGACCACTCAGGTGCCGTTATTATATGTGGTGGTCAAGATTTTTAAAAATAAATAATGCTTAATTAATTCAAACAGGCCATGACAATACTCATTACATTTAAACATGTCCACTCAAGGAGACAGAGACAACCCACAATGTCTACCCCCCCCTCTCTTTCTCTCTCTCTCTCCTTTATTTTGTCCATTTTTCAAACTTCTTTATAAAGTCCTTTTTTATAGATCTCCCTTGACAGTCTATTTCACACACAAGGTCAGTGCTCAGTTCAATATATAGGCAAGAGACGAACAAAGTCCCCCAACACTGGACAATTCAGCAGTGGGTCTGTGCTGAAGGAGCTTTATCACTTCAGAGAGCACTGTTCTATTGTTCCACTGAATTGTTACATTTTCTGTTTGATGTCAGAACTCTACTTGTGGAATGAGTTGGAGTATTGTCACCAAACACAAAATTTAGAAGAATTATTTAATGTCAGTTATTGATTAGAAATTAATTTAATGAAACGTCTTATCTGGTCAGGTTTGGCCAGAAGTGTCTGGATATTGCTGGCTCTTTCAAAAGTTCAGACAGACCTCAAACTCCAAACAGAACTCTTTAAATGGGATCAATAATCTAAATGTTAGGACCAACCACTGGGGATTACGATGATTCCTGTCACTAAGGACGCTGACTATCACACATCCTCAAACACACACATGCACACCCACCCACACAGACCCACACTGACTCTATTTGTGTATTTATCACTGCCTCTATGACAGCTCACTTATGGCCCCTTTAACTCTGAAAGCATCCCTAATAAAGTACTGATTTATCACTGGTCAACCGAGAGTCACCACTCCTTTTCCCAGCATGCATTATTGCCATTATGCTTATTCCCCCAGGTAAGAGCCGCGATTTCCCCTTTGTAACTGAGCTCTGTCTGAATACCTTTGGACAGGGACATCCTCTAAAGCCTAGTTCTACCCTTTTGCACCTGACTGAACTCATGGAATAATTATGAAGCTCTTCATGAGGTAAATTAAGGCAAAGTACCACCCCCACAAAACCCCCCTCCATAATAGGTGCTGACAGAATTGAGTTTAAGTGGAGCGCAGCTTAAAATGGAGCACTGAACTGATCACCTTCAATTAATCTTTCATTTTTCACAACCTCTACAGGCGCATGAGCACATCAGGGACATTGATGGGTGCATTAATAACACAGTAATGTGGTTTACAGCCTGGTTTATGGTTATAAACATTTATTACATGACAATAACTATCTAGAGCTGTCTTAGTTAATTGCTATGCAATTTCAATGTACTTACACACATATATCATTATCCATGTATGTAGTAGAGGATTATTTCATCCTATGACTTATTACATTGTAACGGCAACACGAAAATGCATGAAAATTAAATTCTTATTAATTATGCATTTGCATTATGCAATTATGCACATATATACTTGAAGGTAAATGTTTCAGAGGAGCATTCATAGCCTTTCAAGGAATGTATCTATCCATGAATGGTACGTATTTGGTTTAATACTTTTGTACTTCTAGTCCATTTGCTTTATTCCAGGCTGAAAGTGAATACCTTTCTCTGAGTATGTGGATGGTCTGTTCCATTCATTCCTGCAGTGGAAAAATTAAAGATTAAAAATCAGTCACTTTGTACCCAACCTGGCTGTCAGACCACATAAATCCTTATTGACAGCACATGGGATTGAGTGGCCATTTAGCACATGAGGGCTTAGGAAGGTGTGCACGCTTGGGGCCTGCTAATCGGCTGTTTAAATTTGAACGCCCTAATCGTCAGGCCGATATAGTAATTTGCAACTAATCCCTACAGAGGGTCAGGCTGCATTAAATAGATGAAACACCCTCGTTGCAGCTGGAGGCTCTGGAGGTATCTACATGTGCAGCTTCAACAGATTCGTGTTTCCTTTACAAATATTAGCTATCATACACACATTAAAAGGGTGCACATGTTGCTGACGTTTCAGATGAGGACAGACACTGCCTGCGCCAGAAGTGACTAGATTTTAGATTTTCAAAGATGGACACACCATGTGTGTATTCCCTGTTACGTGTAACAGTGACTGACGACTGATTTATTCAGTAGCTCATAGCTTGGCACTTTGTTCCTCTATTCTGCTGAGAACACTTGAGTGCAAAATGATATGGCTCTGAGGGTTTGATGATACTCATCCATTAATGCATGTTGGATGGTTAGTTCTGGCAATTAAGCTTATTCCAAATCCATGATGAAGCACCATCACTCCACAACACAGTTCCACTGCACCAAAGCACAAGCAAAACATGCCTCCATGCCTCCATGTGTAGGGTTGAGGGTTGGATTTAGGGTAAATTTGTAGTGAAAGGATTAAAAAAAGCACAAAAATCTAATCTTTGGAGTTTACTGTCACGGATCACGGGGCGGACTGACGGAGGCGGACACACTTGCTAAAACACGATGAGTTTATTATAACAAAACAAAGACAAGCTATAAAGAAAACAACAAGACGAGGATATTAAACTAATAGGGACAGGAAAAACACAGAACGACAAAACTACGAAACAAACATGACCTGATTAGACAACGGGAGATAAACAACACGACTTGACTTGGGACAAAACAAAGGTGAAACAATGACAAAAGGAAATGAAACGACGACGGGGGAAACTTCGGAAACAGACAGGTAACATGACCGACTTGAATGAGGACAACGGAGAAATGTTCGACAAACAGGACAGACACAAGGGAACTTAAATACAAGACACAAACGAGACACACCTGGACAGATAACGAGGAGGACGGGTTAACAAATGACAGACGAGGAGGCGGAACAAAGGCGGAGACTATAACATAAACAAACATAGCCATGTGCTAAAAGAACACATGGCCGGAAAAACAGACTTGACGAGACGAGGGTGTGACATTTACACAGCAAATTCTGTTCAATACTTTTAGTGTTAACACTGAGACACTTATTACACAAATAGTGCTAATTTAACACTGGTGAATTTGCTGTGTAGTACTGGATTTAGGGTTAAGTTTATTGTTAAGTATAGGGTTAAATTAAAGGCAGGGTTAGAGTTGAAAAGGCTGACTTTTCACAAGGGTCTGCCAGAAATTTAAGAATATATTTCACAAATATTAATGGTACAAATTTTATCAAGGTCAATAATATTTAGTACACTTTTTAGTAAAATACACAAATATACAAAATACACAAATATACAAAATCTCTTTAACACCAGGCTGTCCACAAGGGGTGCCCCTTAAAGCCATTGAATTCCCTTATTATAAAGGGTCTTTTCAAAGCCTAAGACATATAGTGACATATAGACAACAAAGCTCCAGTCTGATGTCATCAAAATAACTTTCAGAATTACTGGGAACATTAGTGAGCTAAGTGATGATTAAAAGATGGATGGATAAATATGATCCGTTGGTAATTGCATTAGCCAGGGCCTATTTCTGTCCACTGTCCAAGCATAGAATGATTCTTTTCACTCCCTAATTTCATCTGATCTAATCTAATCGGATTCCAGAGGATGATGTCACTGGCATATACAATACTCATAAAATATATTTTTCAGCTGTGTCTTCTTTGATGTCTTTTATTTTGCTGTGGCTCTTGGTTTGGTCTGAGTTTGGTGTGGACCATGCAAGGTGGTCACAGCAAAAGGAGGGTCTGAACTTTTAAAACATGTGCCCAAAAAGTATTCATTGTCACTGTCCAAAGAGAAAAATATTTAACTTTATAAGAGAAGGAAAAAACTCTCAACTGAAGTCATTTTAAAAAGTATTGTGTTCAAAAAATTTTTGGAATATTTCTACTGATCCATTCATCCTGAAATGTTATGATAACACTTTGATGTAGTTAAGTACAAATTGACAAGAAAAGAGGAAACATTTTCCTTGGATAGAGACAATATTGTCCCTTCAAAACATGTGGAGATTTAAAACATCAGTTTTTTTAAACTTTTAAATCTTTGCTGCAGAGACCTTAAAAACAGCAGCAAACAAAGGGTCTGAACTCTTAAAACATCTGCACACAGACAGTCTGCAGCCTTAAAACATCTGCCATGTAGAGACAGGACTCTTAAATCAGCTGCATACCTAGGAAGACATGGTCAGCTGTAAACAGAAAGTAGTTGATGTCCACTACATTTCATTTTCTTTTCTTTTCGTTTTCATTGGTTGTTGACTGGGAAGTTTAAACTGTCATATCATGTCCAGAGTTATGTTTGATGCACAATTATTTGTCTTTATGCCTCACACATTACAGTTAAATGTTCGCTCTAACTGACCCAAAGCCTGGAGGCTGGAACCAACCACCACAGACTCAAGCTTTTAGAGAGAAGGGGCAAACACATGGCCAGCGCAACCCTGGAACACAGGGTTGAACACAACACAGACAGAGATACAAAAAAAAATGTCTATGTGTGTGTGTGCATGCATATTAGTGTGTGTGTGTGTGTGTGTGTGTGTGTGTGTTTTGACGTCAGACCTAATAACCTGCAAAGAAGAAGATGCAGTAATCTTTCTGACAATACGTCTCTGGCTGGTATAATTCTATAATAACAATAACCCGATGTTTTGGACCCCAGTTCCCTTGCAGCTGGGGGAACGCCTCATTTCCATAAAGTAGCTCATTTGAAAAAGCAAAGAGACTTGATGTGTTTTACGCCTCAGCAAAAACACACAGAGTTTAGAGGGGAATGCAAATGCCAGTCCTTTCTTATCTGCAGCCGCATTAATAACTCCGCCTGTTATGCCCTGTAAGCTATTTATTAAGCTCACTTTGTATCCTGTACTGTGGTCTGCTTTTCAATCCCCTACTTGAGGGTAGTGCAACTTTGGTGTCACAAAGCAGTTGAAGTGGACAGTTACTTCATGGTGAGCTTTTTCAAAACACTGATTTTGTGATAGTTTTAAGGATCACAGAAAACCGTAACACTGTGATATTTACTGACTGCTTTATCACACAACCCAAGAAGATCTCCAAATCCTATATCTTAATGAAAAGAGCACTCCAGAAATCCATAGCATTTGTACAGTTTGCTTCATTATATTCAGAGTTATTTTACAATGTTTAAGATGTTAACATCTATTGGAAGTGCTGCTTTACTAAACATATTGAAACTCTCCGTTATGAACCTGAGAAGAGTAGCCTGTTTTTCGTTAGTGTTAGCTTTAAACTAGCAGTAAGTACTGCTGTTTTTAATCTTTTGAAACTTACAGGTGTAGGATTAGGATTAGGGTTAGGTTAATAGTTTTATATATCATCGAAAATTTAGTTATTCAATTCAAAAAGTGAAACTCAAATTATATAGATGCAGTACAAACAGAGTGATCTATTTCAAGCGTTTATTTTTATAATGTTGATGATAATGAAAAACCAAAATTCATTATCTCAGAAAATTAGAATAATCATTACAAAACACCTGTGAAGGTTTCCTAAACTACTAAAATGGTCCCTTAGTCTGGTCGGTAGGCTACACACAGATTGGTAAGACTGCTGACTTGACAGATGTCCAGAAGACAGTCATTGACACCATCCAAGCATATTAACGGAAAGTTCAGTTACTCAAGCAACAGGGATAATCACAGCCTTAAAAGGATGGTCAAGAAAAGGACAGTCAAAAATTTGGGGGAGATTCACAAGGAGTACACTCCTTCAAGAGCCACCACAAACAGACATGTCCAGGACATGGGCTACAACTGTCGCATTCCTTGTGTCAAGCCACTCATGATTCAAAGACAACACCAGAAGTGTCTTACCTGGGCCAAGGAGAAAAATGACTGGACTGTTGCTCAGTGGTCCAAAGTTTTCTTTCAGATGAAAGTAAATTTTGGATTTCATTTGGAAATCAAGGAACCAAAGTCTGGAGGAACATTGGAGAGGCACATGCTGCTTGAGGTCTAGTGTGAAGTTCCCACAGTCAGTGATGATTTGGGGAGCCATGTCATCTGCTAGTGTTTGTCCACTGTGTTATATAAAGTCCAAAGTCAGTGCAGCAATCTACCAGGAAGTTTTAGAGTACTTCATGCTTCCCTCTGCTGACAAGCTTTATGGATTTCATTTTCCAGCAGGACTTGGCACCTGTCCACACAACCAGAAGTACCAATACCTGGTTTAATAACCACAGTATCACTGTGCTAGATTGGCCAGCAAACTTACCTGATGTAAACCCCATGGAGAATCTATGGGGTATTGTCAAGAGGAAGATGAGAGACACAAGACCCAAGAATGCAGATGAGCTATCAAAGCAACCTGGGCTTCCAAAACACCTCAGCAGTGCCACAGGCTGAACTTTCCATGCCATGCTGTATTGATGCAGTAATTCATGTAAAAGGAGCCCCAACAAAGTAATGAGTGTATATACTGTACACATTTTTGTAGGTCAACATTCTTGCATTAAAAATCTCTTTTTCATTGGTCTTATATAGAATTAGAATTTTCTAAAATAATGACATTTGGGTTTTCATTGGCTGTAAGCCATACCCATCAACCTTTAAAGAAACAAACGCTTGAAATATATCATTCAGTTTGTAAGGAATCTATATATGAGCTTCACTTTTTGAATTGAATTACTAAAATAAATTAACTTTTTCATAATATTTTAATTTATTGAAATGACCTGAAATGTATTTAATTTATTGAGTAATTTATTGAAATTACCTGAAATTAGCTTCTTAAATCAATTTTTTCAGGGACCTATAACCTTTGGAAAAAAAAACACATTCTACTAAAATTGGTGGTGTTTCCACAGCATTCGTGAATCTGGTGAAGAGTTTTGAGGAATGCACATTTACTAGTAAAAATCTTTTGCTGTTTGTGCTTTTTATGAAGGTTTCATGAATGAGGCCCAGTGAATTTATTTATCTCACAGCAGGAGCTCCAAAAAGTGGTAAATATTTAACTAAAATGGTCATTCCAGAAATTCATAGCATTTGTATTCCTTAACTAAAATTTATAGTTGCTCTATTATGTGCCTGAAGAAGAGCTACAAAAACAGTGCCATTATCTTATAGTTATAGCATTACACAAACACAAAGCACTGCTGTTTTTAATTTCTTGAACAGTTAGGGTTAGTTGGGTTAAACTTAGGGTTAAGGTTTATTTGGGCTTAAGATTGTGTGGTTAGGGGTTAGAAAAAGCCCTCAACCAGTGCAAAATGTTGCAGATTCTAATATTTTGGACCCTAAACAGAACATTTAGAGTTCAGTTTAGGGTTAAGATTAGGATTGTATTTTATAATTAAGGTTTGGTTTAACATTAGGGGAAATATTAATGCTAATATTTTTTATTCTAGCTTGAAAAATTCATGTGAACGTCCACACATATATAGAGTACACTTTTCTAGAATGGCAATTATATTTATACATTGGGCAAATCCTGGGAACTGTCTTTTAGTGAAATATGTACAAATTCACCTGGAGACCAGTCTGCATCTGAACTAGTTCAAAATGGTTTGATTTCCTTTTGAAAGTTGTTGAGGACATATTGGAACATGTGGCAGGAGTGATTCACTTGGTCCAGTTGCTTCAAACCAGTTTATTTACTGATGCAGAAAATGCTCTTACATAAGTCATCTCAGAGAAAATGGAGCCAGTATGCAATGCAATGATCCATTGGCAGGGGCTGATGTTAAAGATAAGGGCTTTCAGCAGCTGAAACTGCAGTGTTAGCACTCAAGCGTTCACTACATGATGTGCTGTGTCTAATTAGCAAAAGCTGTATCTGTATTTGAAGAGCAAGCAAACAGCATTGTGTAAACAGTGGGAGAATACGGCAACTCTGATTCAGTCCGGTTACGTCAAACCAGTCTAGCAAAGTTGTAACAGAACCCAATGTGTGTTGACTTATATAAACCTGACTTTATATGCCCTGAAGTTCTCTTATAATAACAACTCAGAAAACACTGTACCAGTCAAGCTCCACACACAACAGGGACCTCTCAAAAAACAAGGCCTTGATTACAGGGCAGCTGTATTTACTGTAGCATTCTCTTTTCTTCTGAGAAAGCATTAGTTTGTATATTATAGACTCTAGCCCATTTGTTGCCCTGCCCACACAGGACAACCAGGTTTCATTTTTGGTAGTGGATATTTTTGGTTGGTGGTCTAGCAGTGGCCCTGAGGTGTTTAACAACTCTAGTAGCACTGCTGTGTCTGATTCACTCATACCAAAATCACACACATTGACACCAACACGTCAGTGTCATTGCAGCACTGAGAATGATCCACCACATTAATCATAAATTACCTGTCCTATGGTGGTCCTTTGGAGGTCCTAACCATTAAAGAACAATGGAAGAGTGGGCAAAAAATATATGCAGTACAGAATACCATATAACAATAAACCCTAGAATTAACCCTAACCCTAAACTTAACTTTAAAACATAAGTGTTAACTACAAAAGGTTAGCAACAGCGGTGGCTTGTGCTTGTGTAATGCAATCACTATCAGAAAACACAGCATTGTGTTTTTAGTTTTTCTTTGAGTAAGTAACAGAAAGTGAAACAGCTTCACTAGAGGACAAAGCTTGCTTGGTTGACGCAAAATATCTTACAAACCGGATTTCAAAAAAGTTGGGACACTAAACAAATTGTGAATAAAAACTGAATGCAATGATGTGGAGATGGCAAATGTCAATATTTTATTCGTAATAGAACATAGATGACAGATCAAAAGTTTAATCTGAGTAAATGTAACATTTTAAAGGAAAAATATCTTGATTCAAAATTTCACAGTGTCAACAAATCCCAAAAAAGTTGGGACAAGTAGCAATAAGTGGCTGGAAAAAGGAAATTGAGCATATAATGAACAGCTGGAAGACCAATTAACACTAATTAGGTCAACTGACAACATGAGCTTCTTAGCTTCTCAGAGTGTCAGTGTCTCTCTGAAGCCAAGATGGTAAGAGGATCACCAATTCCACCATTGTTGCGCAGAAAGATAGTGCAGCAATACCAGAATGGTGTTACCCAGCGTTAAATAGCAAAGACTTTTAAGTTACCATCATCAACCATGCATAACATCATCAAAAGATTCAGAGAATGTGGAACCATTGCTGTGCATAAGGGTCAAGGCTGTAAAACTCTACTGGATGCTTGTGATCTCCGGGCCCTTAAACGTCACTGCACCTCAAACAGAAACGCCACTGTCAAGGAAATAACAGAATGGGCTCAGGAATACTTCCAGAAAGCATTGGCAGTGAACACAATCCACCGTGCCATCTGCCGTTGCCAGCTGAAACTCTACAGTGCAAAGAGAAAGCCATTTCTAAGCCACCTCCACAAGCTCAGACGTTTGCACTGGGCCAGGGGTCTTTTAAAATGGAGTGTGGCAAAATGGAAGACTGTTCTGTGGTCAGATGAGTCACGATTTGAAGTTCTTTATGGAACACTGGGACGCCATGTCATCCGGACCAGAGAGGACAAGGATAACCCAAGTTGTTATCAATGCTTCGTTCAGAAGCCTGCATAACTGATGGTATGGGGTTGCATGAGTGCTTATGGCATGGGCAGCTTGCATGTCTGGAAAGGCACCATTAATGCAGAGAACTATGTTCAGGCTCTAGAACAACATATGCTCCCATCTAGACGTCATCTCTTTCAGGGAAGTCCCTGCATTTTTCAACAAGATAATGCCAGACCACATTCTGAAATGATCACAACATCATGGCTACGTAGGAGAAGGATTCGGGTACTGAAATGTCTAGTGTAATGCTGGGAGAGCATTGTCTATACCCATTTCTGACATCACTGGTCAAAATTAAGATGCACAAAATCATATGCACTGATGCGTCATGAGCATGAATAATCCAACTGTCAGTTAAATCTGCTGTTCATATTGTGTATATCTGCCTCAGGGTTAAACCGTTGAAACAAAAACCCTATGTCGTAAAAATCACATCACACTGTACACAAACCCTGGCTGCTATTCAGTACTCTAAATTCCACTGGGGGCCAAGTTCTCCTAACAAGGCAATGGCTGCATGGCTACACATTAGCTGCAGTTGCTAACACTATCTAGAAAAGTAATCTGTTCCCTAGGCAACCACTTCATCTTCCCACCATTAATTAGTGACATCAGCAAAAGTTACACCCCTTTCACACATGAACTCGGGAGAACTGCGGAGTATCGGGTCAGATATGTCCTGAAACGGTTGTTCAAAAATGCAGTGCACAGCACGAGATTTTCCCACATCATTCTCACATGCCCTGACTTGGACTTCACCAGTTTTCCTAGGGTGCGAGGAGGATAAAGTCAGGATAAGGTCA
The DNA here is from genome assembly GCF_029633855.1 of Hoplias malabaricus. Classification (NCBI taxonomy): domain Eukaryota; kingdom Metazoa; phylum Chordata; class Actinopteri; order Characiformes; family Erythrinidae; genus Hoplias; species Hoplias malabaricus. The sequence continues at coordinate 25,585,773 of NC_089810.1, forward strand.
GAGATGAATGTTGGGGTGGTGGCGTTCACACATACTCCTCAGAGTAAACATTCCGGAATTACTGTGCATGTGTGAAAGGAATATTAGAGACCAACATTCATTTGGTCCTTTTCCAGTCAGAAAGGCCAGTGGGTAACCCTCCTTATATATGGAGATGTTTCTGAGGAGAGTCTATTAATACACAGATACTTTGGTAAAAATTTACTTTAGGGTGCTGTTCTTAAGGCTATGTGACATCTATATAAAGCCTTTATGACAACTGACATAAGCATACACAAACATTTATAAATGCCTATTCCAAAAGGCAGCAATTGTCAACTTAGATGTGACATTAAGGTGTGATAACATTTTCTGGTGTGACATGACATTATAGTACATTATAGTACAACTGACACTGTAGCTCTTTTTGTTTTTGCTGTTATGTCAGATGACAGTGATGATGAGATGACATCTAGATTCATGTAATCTCACTCTGTGTTTTTGGTTTGTATTTTATTTTGCTTTACACTTTATGACATTTATGATTTCTTAAGCAAATAACATGACACCATTATAAAGTGTTTCTCATTAAAAGTGTTTAAATCAAACGTTCGCATTATTTCTATTAATATCTTAGCGATAGCATAGTGCAGAAATACAACTCAAACACTCTTTGAATGTGTAGAAACAGCTCTTTCTATTTCATTTTATTGTGAGACTGTATGAGATTTATATCCAGAGTTAATATCTCAAGGGGTAAAACATTAATGGCAGACTTAGTGTTTGGCTAAATGCTGTTTATGTGCACAACGCATGAAGCCAATGTGATACAGTAGCCATGAGCTTTGACAAAATGTTGTCCCTTAGTAATGTTTACTTGTTGGAAAAATTCATAGTCTGTGCCTAGTAATGTTTACTTCACTCTGTAAAACTTCATAGTATGTATCTTAGTAATGTTTACTTTTCATTGCAAAACACATAGTTTGTCCCTATTTATATATAAATTATAATATTTACATTTCTCCATAAAAGCTCATAGTCTGTCTGTTAGTAATGTTTAGTTCACATTGTTAAAGTTTATAGTCTACCTAAGTAATATTTACCGTGTACAAGTTACTTCCTTGTGTAAAATGAGCTTCCCTTGCAAATAATATAAGTTTTAACTATAGATTTGACATCATACTGCTCTGTGCACATGAGACTTTTGTTTAGAATCACATTTATTTAGTTGTGTGCATGTGCGACTTTATACTCAATGTAAAATTACTGGACATCTCTATTTATAATGTCCTGCATTTTTTTTACAGAGAGAATTCACAGTTCTCAAGGCCCAGTGAACCACATGTCTACACCAGCTCAGGCATCATTGCCTCAGCAGTCACCAGCATCCCATGTACCATCTCCTTCACAGAGTGTGACAGACCATTACTGTTCCCAGCAGCAACCACATTCTTCTCTGCCTGTTGCCACACCCCAGTCCTCATCAGGAGACAGGCCTCCACCATGGCCATCACCAGCCCGACCCATGAAGAGGCTCTATTCCACCCAAGCACAAGCTACAGTGCCCCCCCACACAGAATTTTTGTTCAAACTTGACCTCCCTATACAAACTGAACAAACACTGTGTCAAAATATAAAAAAGCAGGCTGCTAAAATAATCTCACAGGGCAAGAAATACAAATGGACAAATTTGGAGGGGGGTGGGGGGTAAACAATTAGCTACTATAGGACCGACCATGTATTTTTACAGAGTAACATTTACTAAATGACAGACCAGGAATATTTACATAATAAAATATTTACTAATAGAAAGAAAATTAACTTTTTTTCAGTCAAGTAAGTGTTATTAAGGACTAATTTTGTCAAAGTTGAATGAACATTTTGTTACGCATAACAATATATTCATTCATTCATTATCTGTAACCGCTTATTCAGGGTCGCGGTGGGTCCAGAGCCTACCTGGAATCATTGGGGCGCAAGGCAGGAATACACCCTGGAGGGGGCGCCAGTCCTTCACAGGGCAACACAGACACACACACACACATTCACTCACACCTACACTTTTGAGTCGCCAATCCACCTACTAATGTGTGTTTTTGGACTGTGCAAAAACCGGAAACCGGAGCACCCGGAGGAAACCGGAGCAGACACGGGGAGAACACACCAACTCCTCACAGACAGTCACCTGGAGCAGGAATCAAACCCACAACCTCCAGGTCCCTGGAGCTGTGTGACTGCAACACTACCTGCTGCACCACCGTGCCACCCTAGCAATATATTTAACTTAATTTAATTTTAGACACTCATTACAAATTTATAGCATATTTAATTTATGTAATACCCTATATTTGTGACCCTAGGAGTCTGGTAAACCCATTTCAATCACCAGAACAATTCATCCACATCAGTAAAATAGTGTTTACACAAGATATAGGAAGAATTTCTAAAATCAGATTTTAATTCTTAATAGAATTAATTCTTTAATTCTATGTCAAACACAGAGATTGTCCTGAACATTTTGATATAAAATATGTTGGTGTTATATTATAATACAATATGTATATTAAGTATATTATTTTATAAGTATTTAATGATTTTAAAGAAAAATTGCAAAAATTGAGAAAATGTCCTTAGACCCCAAAAGGGTTTAATGTAATTTTATTCCCAAGTTCTGGTTAATTGGCTAAGAATTCATAAATATATTATAAAGAGTAAAACAGAACTCACTTTACTTAAGGGCTAGTGACAACATGCATAAATGTGTCATGGTACTGCTTAAGAAATTGCAAACTCCTACATTAAAAATCATTTTACTTAACCCACTTGCAGTTTCACTTGTTATGGAATGGACATTTACATGATTGAGTAAATTAGAAGATTATCTTAAACAAAACAAAAGGTGGAACAGTGGATGTCAAAAAATACATAAAACGTGTGACTAGAACAATTTAAATACTAAAAATCAAGCCATAGTGAGTAAAGCACTAATGAGTTTGTGTCATTGTTACATAAAGTTACTTGCTGATAGTGCAGAACGACATCTTGAAGTTCTCACATGTTCAGTTTTTTCTTATTTGGCAAGTAAAGACACATAATCAAAACTATGTCATGTAACAAAGCTTATGGGACACCCATTTTTGTCACCAAATCCTATGTCACTTGACCTTGCTTTTATGTCAATATTGATATCAAGGTTGACAAAAGTTGTCTTGATGTCAATCAATATTTTGATTTGGAATAAGTGTTTATAAATGTTTATGAATGCTTATGTCATTTGTTAACAAGGCTTCATATAGGTGTCATGTAGCCTTAAGAACAGCACCCTAAAGTAAAGATGTACTAATGTTTTAATGAGTGCTTTACTTCTTCTGTTAAAACATACCATCCTAAAAACCACCACTTTAAAAAGAAAATAAATAAATTAATTAATACATTAAAAAATAAATCTATCCACATGAAGAAGTAAAAACACACTATCCTTAAACATGTCCTTCAATATGTATGCAGCCTGGTCTCAGGGTGATTTTGTACATACTGTAGTGTTTGTAAAGTGTGTGCTAAGTGGACATCTTAAAATGTGTACTAAATTAAATATTTGTTGATGTAGGAACGGTGCTGTATTTAGTAAAATATTTACCAGTTTACTGAGATCATGCTGCTGTGTGTTGGGAGTGCAACAGAGATGCAGCAGTGGGTTCTGGATCTCATGCTTATGCCTCTGGTAATGCTAATGCCTCTGGTAGGAGTGTTACGACCCAGTCTAGGGTTGAGCCGTAACAGAATGAGGTGATGTGTTGGATTAATATTTGTGAAGAGAATAACTGTAACAGAGATGTAAATGGTGAAACAGAAAGGACACAAACGGAAACACAGAATGGATAATGAATAGAATATATATTGTAAATGTGATATGTACAATGAAACCAAACACCAGTGAACTTCAGGATGGCCTTTAGCTGACAAAAACAACAAACAAACACCCCTCCTAACTGACCCACAAACAACTCTAACTTACCTAAGTGTAAACAAAAGGAAACAAAAGACAACATCTTACCTTCCTCCCTGTCTATACACAAAAACACACACAAAACCCACTCCCAAAACAAACGGCAGCCAACCCTACTCTGGTGAAATATATACACAGTGTTACAATAATTTACAAAAGATAGATCTAGCATCAGTATTAAAAAGGGCAAAAACAAACTCGTAGTCGAAATAGGAATGGATCAAAGTCAAAACCAAGCAAACAGAATTCAATATACTCAACAAATCACAGCACAAAACAAAGCTTTCTAACAGCATACACAGAGACGCATTTATGATTCCCGCCGAGATGACGTAGACGAAGTGGTGACAGACACAACACATGGACTGGATGGTGGACCGGACTTTGGACGATGAACAAATACACGAACTGGAATTTGGAATGAACTCTAGACGGGTGAACAAACATGGACTGGAACAGACTGCAGAACCTATAAATTTACAGAGATAGTGAAAGAGAGAAAACACACACATACACAGCGCAGCGTAACAGGAGAAACTGTTCAGGTATGTGTAAACAAGTCTAAACAGTGTTATAACCATCACTGTTTTAGCTGTGTCCACCAGAGCAAAAAAAAAAATCTCACCTAATGAAGATAATGCCATTCTGATGTCCAACAAAGGCGATGACAGTGGACATTGTTGATATTACAAGGTCTCTTCTTTTTTCTGTCTATGTGGCAAAATCAAAAATAGACCTTTTGTATGTGTTCCTCTTGGATGGAAAATTCAAAAACAGATCATCTGTTCATCAGCACCTACACTACTTCACTCTACTCAAATCTACTTGCTTTTTGGTACTTGGCCTGTTTTCCACTATAGTGCCCCCTGAAAATGATCTGGCAATGTTGCAAGCCACCATCATTAACAGTTTTTGAAAAAAAGGACACTTGCAAAACAAAAGCTGATAGTGCTGATAGTTCAGAATTTACATCTATGCCTAGTATAAAGCCAAGGAATAATAAAAAAATGGTCTCATAAAAAAAATGAATCTGGAACAGAAGTAAAGAGAGGTCACATTAAATCCTTACACTAAGTAATTATTTTTAGCTGGGGAAGCTCACAAGTATTTTGCATGGCAAAAGTGCACCAAGGGTGCTGTCAGCAATCATGAGGGTGCATATATCCCTGAGCAGGATTCAGATGACCTGTGTTTGTATGTGCGAGTGAATGTGTCTGTCTGCATGAGTGAGAAATGGTCAAGAGCTTTGACCTAACTTTAAACCCACCCCCCCAGTCCACATCCTTCCATCCCCCCTAATTCCCCTCATCCCCTTAATCCTCGCATCCCCAAATGTCTCCAGGACCCAGAGAAGCAAAGATTAATTGTCCCTGTGAGCATCAGTATCATCATAATGAATGCAAACTCACTCCCCTCACTGACAGCCATTTGACGGGACTGGCATTTAGCAGCGTCCAGCCACATGTAGATGAGTCAGGGATGGTGGACTGAGGGGGGTTGTATGGGGGCCTGGGTGACAAATTTGAAGCTTGAATTCTGTCCGGAGACTTACCCAGCTATAATTGCTTCTGTGCCATTTGCTTTTCCACCAGATGCTTAGCGACTGGTGTTACCTTGGAGAACCCAAGAAAGGATGAGGACTGAGAAATGAAGGGCTTTGATAAACGATGAATTCCTACTTGCTGGAGAATTTGTTTGTGCCCTTAAATGGTTTCTTCAGCAAAGGGAATTAATATATTAGGCCCACGCTAATGTAGCCGGACCCCCTCCAGCGAGAACAAAAGCCAGAGTGTGAGAGGGGAGTAATAGGTTCAGGCCTGAAATATCCATTAGGGTGGGGGAAAAAAATCAATAAAAAACATCTTTTAATGTCTAATGGATACCTGAGGTGAGGCATGATGGAAATCAAAGTTTTTAAGAGCTTACTGGGTTTAGGGCTCTCCTTTGAGTGTGTCGAGGCCCTTGAAAGCGGTTGGCCAAGTGCAGTTTGAAACCGTACACAAATAGAAGTGCCCAGATTGGCCGCAGTGGTTGGCAAAGTAACATCTTTGATTCCCAAATAAACCTTGAAAAGGCACAGTCTTGTGCAAAATTTAGAGAAAAACTTTTGTTTGTTGATTTTATTTCCAAAATTGCCACCAACAGTGTGAAACAAATGTGAATGTTTGAGTGACTGGTTGAGTGTGAATTTCTTGTGGAGTTATTGCGGGTAGGCTCCAGACACATTGTGATGAGGCAATTACAGAAAAGAATGAATGAACAGCCACTATGCAAAAAGTATTCATAAAATTCATAGATCAGATCAAAAACTGTTAGCTTCTAATATTGTTTTGTGAATGGAGGTCTGGGACAATGGGAGCAGGTTTTAGGGGGGAGGTTTTTAGGCCTTGGGCTTATTGTAGATTTATGGTCCACGTAACAAAGAAACCCACCCCTGGAATATGGCTTTAAATTCAAAGTACACATTTTAAAAGAAGCATAAACAAAAAAGAATAACTGGATTTGGAGTCTTCACAAAGCACCTTAATAAACAAGAGTCTGGAAACAGAAGGTGTCAAGGGGAACGACGGCATTCTGCACCAAAGTCCTGAAAAATAGAGGAGCTGAAATCTTCTCTCTCACCTATGAGGGGACTCGACAAATCCCTCCATTGTGGTGGGCCTAATGCAAAAATCTTGACTCTGTGGGTCCTTTATAGAGCCTCGGCAATCCTCTTACTCTCAAACACCCACTCCACAGCCTCTCTGCCTCATGAGCTCCGGCCACAGCTAATCTATTCCTTCAGTTATGATGGAGGCAAAGAGTGTGAGACCCTCAATATCCACCCCAGTCCCAATCCTCCTCAGCGGAATTAACACAGTTCCACAACTGAAGGGGTTAAAACAACGTAAGTGCCAGGATATTGTTGGTGCTGTTTGATTTATTTCCTCTATTCTTGCTCAGATAACAAAGATGGCTGCTGGGTTGATCCACACTCCAGCCGTTTCTATGGAAATAGGGTTTGATCAAAAGGGTCTGTCATAAAAGTGGTGGGCTTCTGACTTTGGGAAGTGCCTTCTGATAAGAAACTAAGCACAGTGATAGCTCCAGTTTCAGTGTAACAAACACTATGTCCCAGCCATTAACTTTCATTAAATTATGGATATAAAAACTCTTCTTTTTCTACTCCTTTTTCATCCTTTTTTCTGTTAATTACTTTTTCTTGTCTTCTCCCTCTTCTTCTGAAGGATTTTTGCTAGTTAACTCATACCACAATTTGAGATATGAACATGTTTCCAGGTGGCTGCAAGTAGGAACTGCTTGGGACCATTGCAACCATCCTATAAACCACTGTAGAAACCTGAATTACTATAGAAACCACTGTAGGAACCACCTGGGTTACCACAGCAGCCACTTAAACAACAAATTCTCCAATGTTAAACCCACACTATTAGTGTTAAATTAACAACACTCTCAGTGTTAATTTAATGGTGAATTTGCAGTGAACATGAATGGTGGATTTAATGGTGTTAATTTAATGGTGAATTTGCTTTGTAGGAACACATAGGCAACTCAGTCAGAGGTAAACACATCAATTCTCCAACAATCTGATCGCTGTAAACTGTTCAGCCAATTTATCAACACATTATATCGTCTTATGTCTATCTGTCATCAGTGCTAGGTCAGAGCACGCTGGTGCCAGTCTGGTGATCCCTTCTGCCTGTGTCTCACTCGTGTTTTGTTTATTTGTATAGTCACTTTGATTAATTTATGGCTGTCAGTGTGGGTGCCTGTGTGCATTGGGTTTTTCTCCTCTGCTGCTATAAGATCTGACCTGCTGGTTTCTTTGTCACTAGCTGGCGGTTAGCTGTTTGATATCTCTGATGCTACGGGGGCAGCCTTGGTCTCATAACCGGGCTTAGTACTGGAAGGTCGCTGGATCGATCCCCAGGACCGGCAGGAACATCCATGGCTGAAGTGCCCTTGAGCAAGGCACTGTACCCCGAAATGCTCCCTGGGCGCCGGATGGCTGCCCGCTGCTCTGGGTGTGTGTTCACAGCCCCTAGTGCACTAGTGTGTGTTTGTGTATTCACTGCCACCGATGGGTTAAATGTGGAAGACACATTTCATTGTACGTTGTACAATGACATGTAATGGCACATTTCACAACAGCAGGGCCTACTGACTAGGGAAGCTTTTTCCATTGCTAAAGTCCAGGACTGTAGACCAAGAAGCCTGCTGTTGCTGTTGATGGCTGTCTCTGATGTCAACAGAGGGAGTGTTTGCTAACTATGATTTTATTTACTAACTGATTCGGCTGAGGAGCATGTCCCTCTGTCCATGCTCTGTGGTGGGATAGTTTTCTATGGTGGCCATTTGTGAAATTCCACCCAGACATTTTTTAAGTCTAAAAAAGAGGACATGTCCAGTTAAAAGAGGATGTCTCGTCATCCTACACTTGGGATACAAATGCAGCCATCTAGGTAAACCTTAGCAACATCATAGCCCCCATTTAGCAATACCTTAGCAACCACTTGAAATAAAATACCAACCATTATCTTATAAGCCACACGGAATGACATGGCAAACAATTTGCAAAAATAAATAAATCCTAATTAATAGGTAGCCACAGCTTAGCAACTGCAGGCCAGTAAATACCCAAGCAACATTTGGAAACCATAGCTTTGCCACGATTATACATGTTCTTCAAGAAATTCACTGTTCTAATTCTATTAAGTTATTCAGGTGCAGTCATAAACAGGACACAGGAATTCTATGAACAGAGCTGATATCAAAACTGACAAATAGAGCTTTCCCACTGCATAGAACCTACTCAAATTGCCTTGCCTTTGCTTTTCCACTGAAATCTGGTTCCTGGTCCCTGGTACAAGGCAAACAGAGTAGGTACTAAATGTGACATGTAAACCTTGCTGAGCACTGTTTGGTCAGAGAAACTTGTAAATCACCTTGAAATGCAGACCTCCAGCACAAATTAGCCATTAGTACAATCTTCAGGTTACAGCAGCAAGTTACGTTACTCCATGGTGTTTTGAAGAGGCACCACTGTAAACTGACCTCCCATTGGCTGAATGGGCAGTTAATGAATGGGCAGGATTTTAGAAACACTTCATAGCTTCACACTCACGACAAAATACATGCACAGTTTTCCATCAACAATATTAACAATGGTTGTGTACTGTGCTTTCCCTGTATGCAAAAAAATAATCAACAATTATTTGTAGACAGTGTGCACAGCAAAACTTTTCCATAAACACAAACCATCAGCAGACACATGTACATCAGTATACACCCAGGCATGCAGCTCCCTAGAAGCAGGGAATGCAAAACACTGACCACGTGTCTAACAATAAAAAAAAAAAAAATACTTTCCTCAAATTACTTTTACATACCTACCACAGTTCTTACTCAGTATAGTATAAGTGATTTTTCATCAACAACATTGTATTAGAGTCATTTTGGACTTTATAAAGTATTTTTTCATGAGGAGCAGAGGTAACACTAACCTCTTCATGAGAATAAAGGGATATTTAGCAAATTCTTAAAGTGACAGCACATGTATTATACAACTGAGCTAACCATGGAAATGTGAAATAATGCAATATATATATATATATATATATATATATATATATATTGCATTATTTCACATTTCCATGGTGACTGTCTGTGAGGAGTTGGTGTGTTCTCCCCGTGTCCGCGTAGGTTTCCTCCGGGTGCTCCGGTTTCCTCCCACAGCCCAAAAACACACGTTGGTAGGTGGATTGGTGACTCAAAATTGTCCGTAGGTGTGAGTGAATGTGTGTGTCTGTGTTGCCCTATGAAAGACTGGCGCCCCCTCCAGGGTGTATTCCTGCCTTGTGCCCAATGATTTCAGGTAGGCTCTGGACCCACTGCAACCCTGAACTGGATAATGAACTGGATTATACAGATAATGAATGAATATATATATATATATATATATATATATATATATATATATATATATATATATATATATATATATATATATCAGAATTTGGTGGAATTTCAATACAAATATGTATTTAATTGTGTGTATTTATTTGAACTTTTCAAGATCTGAACTGGGATCTCCTAAGAGTTTATTCCCAAAAAAGTGTTCCAGTATCTTCCGGCTCATGTATATTATTATTATTAATTTTTTTTTTCCTGAAATGCAAGTCAACTTTGTAGAAAAAAAGAGCGTATTTCAGACTTTAGCTGGAGATGTCTCTTTTTGTTTGGTAGGGTGGTCAGCAAGAGTGCTCTACAGAAAAGAGACAATCAACATTTCTATTTCAAGTGAATGCAGATTATACACTGAGGTCTATAGTCATGTGAAAGAAGTAGATGTAAATTATACAGTGGAGTCCAAATGTCTACAAAAACTGGGTCTACTCCAAATCCACAAAGACTTGCTGATCAGAGGGGAGGCATACCATATACACACCCTGCATTGTGAAAAGACCTGTCAGTCAAATCACTTCACTGGTGCACCTTGGACAATCCCAGTGGAATGAAAGATGAAAGGGGAAAAAAATAAAAATCTGGCTTTTCCAGGTCTGCCGCCAAGCCAGAGGACTGATATTATTCCAGCACTATGCCTGTATGCTTCTGAAGTGCCTCGCCTAATATTTCACTTTCAATCTATATTTCTAAATTGAATTGCATGGGTCTGCCTGTCTGAAAACATCACAGAGCATGCAGGAAAACCAGCAGCAAGGACCTGAGCTTGTCTGGATGGAATCTAATGGGTGGAATTTTCTTAGGCAGAAGTTTCTAGTCTGAATCTCAGCCTCTTTTTTCCTCGACACTGCTGTGGTGATCACATTTTGCAAAAATGCAGTGGCTTTCTAATATCATAAAAAAAAAGCTGCCTCCTTAAATTCCTTATCAAGAAATGATTTAATTGTGTTTCCAGTAAGATAGCAGCAAGTACATTTTTGATGCAGAAAAAGTTGAGATGCAGAATGCAGGAATGTTTGGAGGCAGGAAAAATTTGGAGGCAGGAAAGATTTAGAAGCAGGATAGTTTAGGATACTGTATGCAGAAAAGTTTCAGATGGAGAAAAATTAAGATGAAGGAAATTTTTGAATGAAAGAACATTTTTGATGCTGGAAAGTTTTAGATACAGGAAAGCTTGGATGCAGAAATTTTGGTAGCAGGAAAGATTTTGATAGAGAAAAAGTTTGAATGCAGGAACGTTTGGATGCGACAAAGTTCAGTTGCAAGAAAGTTTCTCTTCCCAATGGTAAAGAATAATTTCCAACTCAATGGTTTTGTATCAGTAAATGTTCAACATCTGTCTTAGGACTAACCAGGGGCATTTCACTGTCCTACCTCAGTGCACTCCATTGCTTCACAGCTGGGGCAGGAAGAACAGCCCCCAGGGTTTTACAAAGGTGGTCTCATGTAGAGAGGCTTTTCGCACTTGTTCATTCAGGACTTGCTGAATTAAGATTTGTGGAAAATCTCTCTCTCTCTCTCTCTCTCTCTGTCTAATCATGAGGTTGAAACGTGTGTATGTTGATAATTGCATGTTCCTCTGCATTGATGATGAGTGAAGTATTAAATTTGACTAGTGTACCACACTGGTTAAGTCAGACTCAACCTGCAGCATGCCACAAAGAATCTCAACTGTAATCTCAAAACAGAGCCAGGCAACAGAGCCAGGTTCGGCTTCTCCATGCAAATAACATCCATTTGGAATAACCTGGTTCAGGGATATCAGGCGAGTGCCTCAGGACTGTAAAAGTTTAAAATTCTTTTCCACTGTTGTAGCAACAGCATCCCATTTTATATGTAACACTGTGTATGATTAATGACATCATAATACGTTACTTATTATATAGTTTGCAAGTCCAGTATATGTAGTAACATTACAGGGGATTTGTTGGAGGGCAAGTTCTGCTCTCTTTATAAAGTAATAGGGGCCTAATCACATATATTTTAATAATATAGGACAAAAATGCAAAAAAGAGAAATGTCCAACCTTTATTTCAAGTATATTTATTCAACGGGAAACAAATCCCACAATTATTGGCTCCCCTGATGTTAATACTTTATACAAACCCCTTTTGCCAACAAGACAGCAATTAACCTTCTCCTATAAAATTGCACAAGGTGGGAGAATACAGAGAGAGGGATCTTTGACCATTCCTCTTTGCACAATCTCTCTAAATCATCCAGAGTCTAGGGTCCTCTCCTAAGCACTCTCCTCTTCAGCTCACCACACCAGTTTTCAGTTGGGTTAAGGTCTAGGGACTGAGATGGCCATGGGAGGAGCTTGATTTTATGTCTGGTGAACCATTTTTGTGTAGATTTGGCCACATGTTTAGGGTATTATCTTGCTGAAAGACCCAGTGACAATTCATCTTAGGTTTTTGGGCAGAGGCCACCAGATTTTTATTTAATCTGTCCTGTTATTGAAAGAGTTCATGATGCTATACATCCTAACAAGGTACCTGGGGCCTTAGGAAGAGAAACAGGCTCACAGCATCACCCACATACTTCACATTGGGCATGAGGTGCTTTTCTACATACTCATTTTTTGTGTTACTCCAGACGCACTTAGAGTGTTTGTTGCCAAACTGCAATATATTGGTCTTATTTGACCAAAGCACATGGTCCAAGTTGAAGTCCCAATACCACTTAGCGAACTCTAGAAGTTTATTTGGACCATCCAAATAAAGTGAAACACTGTCCAATTAAGTAGATTATATACAACATTCTTGCCATCCTTAAGGTTCTATTGACTAATAAACACTGTACATTTACATATACACAGCTGACCTTCAGTGTGGTTTCAACTGATGTTTAGAGACTGTATTGATAATAATTATTTATTTATTTATTATCTGCTAATATTGAACACTTAATGTAATGTCTAATGCAGCAGTATTTTTAGCCAAGACCTATTTAATTTCAGACAATATTAAGAGAACATAACGCAAAAATTACAGTTTTTCAATCTAACATTAATCTCACATTAAAGATATAAATAAATAATTACAAGCCAGCTCAGCAATTTCAATAACTTTTAAATGTGCCATGGTTCCAAATGTGGTTACAGAGTGTTTGTTACTACAACAAACACCTTCTGTTCAGTTCTACTTAACTCATTCAACCCTATCTATATAGTATTTTGCTATTCCGTTTTTTTTTCAGTGCCTCTTTCATTTGCATTTAAATAGTAATTATGTGACAATAGCCATATTCAGTATGCTGTTTTCTTTTCTAAAGACCCTTGCTTACTCAATATGTAATCACTTGAGGTTTACATCCTGACTGATATTTGACATTTTTTAAACTGGCCATGTTTTGACCAAAATGTTTCCAAGCACCTGTTGTTTTTTGCATACTTCTCAATGTACAGCCTTCAAAACATATTCCCTCCTGAGATATCTTTGCACAGATTGTTATTCTGGGGTGTCTGATAGATGAAAACATAAGCATTTTTGATGCAAACTTATTACATGGTATATTACTGTGACAAAAATTATTATAATCAGACGGACTTATTTTTCTTGATATTCTAAGCTCTGGGATGTATGACTGATAAAACTCTGACAGTCACAGCAGGCCCAGACTTTCAGGAATTCAGTATGGACAATATCCATACAAATAAAAACTGTTTTGTTACATTGACTGCTTTCTCAGCTGCTTATAATAGTAACCATTACTATTATTATAATAATCTTTTAAAAATATGGTGAAATAATAATTGTTTTATTAGAATACACACAATGAATAATTATTTAAGATTTTTTGTTTATATTTTTTGATCTAATTCAATATTAGACCCTGGAGCTGTGCGACAGTCACACACATTGCTCAACACTAGGAGGCTGACAAGTAGAAATTTTTCTTGTGATTCATATAAAGTCTGCCACCACATTTTTTTTAAAACTGCCGCAGATGTAACCTTACCTAGAACCTGAACACACTCTTTGGAAAACAAAGCTCAGCTCAGGTGATTCATCCAACTGACACCTGTGCCAGTGAGCAGCGTACTACTTATGATGTGAGGACAGAGCAATGCATTCTTGTTATAGACCTCATACTGTACCACAATCATTGTGTGGTATTAAACCAAAAAATATTTTGCCAGCCCCCATATTGTTGTCTGGGATACTGTATATACCTTCATACTGCATATACCTTCATGTAGCAAGCAAATGGAACAATGTAGCAATTGCACAGCAACAGCATAGCAATCATTTGAAAGTTAACAAAAACAATAGACAGCTATCTAGGTTTCTATTTATTATTAGCAGTAACAAACACTCTGTAAGCACATTTGGACTCATGGCATTAAAAGTTATTGATATTACTGAACTGGCTGGTATTTTATTGTATTTATTTATTTAAATAAATAAATAAAATAATGTTAACTTAATTTTTTTTTGCCTTTTTTGTCTTAAATTGTGGTTCTTAATTTATTTAAATAGGTCTTGACTAAACATACTGCTGCATTAGGAAAACTTTTCCTGACTCCCTCCTCCAAAACACCCCAAAGTGGCTCAATAATATTTAGATCTGGTGACTGTGCAGGCCATGGGTGATGTTCAACTTCACTTTCATGTTCATCAAACCAATCTTTCACCAGTCTTGCTGTGTATTGGTGCATTGTCATCCTGATACACGGCACTGCCTTCAGGATACAATGTTGGAACCATTGGATGCACATGGTCTTACTGGTGCAATGTGCAATTAATGAAAATTGGCCCCCAGGCTGGTCCAATTTAGCCATGAAACCTCCAACACTAAAATGACAGGTGTTTCAGTTTCACTGTCCAACCCCTGTATATGTCCCTGTAGTTTATATTAAAGAGACAAAAAGAGTGATGCTGACAGTCTGCTGATGCTTTTATTAATGGTAAATTAACTCTCTACAGATACCGTCTTACAGCCGGTCAACAGATGTACTATTAACAAGTTACTGAAATTATTTTGAATATCTACAGGGGGATCATCATAATAAAGTGTTACACTCACGGTAAATAAATAATTGAAGAGAAAATTCAACAAAAACCTTGGGAATAAGCAAAACATTTTGGTTCATACATATTTCCAATTTAAAAAAATGTGTTGTGTCCTTATTTGCATAATAAGTACATCCTTTAGTTCATTTCTGCTCATCAGTGTTGGGTTCAAATGGGCAGAGGGTTGAGATAGAGCAAAATGACATGTATGCATCTGATATAAAAGCGAGACTGCAGAGAGCCAGGGAATTTCTCATTAATTCTCTGCTCGTTGCTACTTTTATTGGAGAGCGTGGTTTTGTAGGGTTGTTAAAATAATGTTCCCACCAAAGCAGAGTTGAATTTTACTGGAGAGATGAATGGATATTGTGGAGCTATAGTGAATGGCCAGGAAGAAGGCGACAGATGAACAGCCCCAGTGGAGGCCCAGACTCTCTGAGCAATGACAAATTTAGGGAAGATGGATTATTTTATTTATTTATTTATTTTTTGTGCTTGGTCTCCTAAAGTTTTAGTGGGCATTTAGTGGTGGGCTCATTCCTTTTTGTGGGCTAATCTCTGTGTGAGGGCCAGACCACTGCCTCTGAATGCAGAAAAAAGTAGAAAGCCATGCTGGTCCACTCCATCATGGGCTGAAGGCCATAAAAACCCTGCAAACGTATCAATTTCATAGCACATGCCTGCTGCTTATAGATCGATCTCCTCTGCTCCGGGGGGGGAAAACCCTGGGCTCCAGATCCAGGACAAAATAAACAGTCTGCGGCCCTTGGACATCACCCTTTTCTTGAGACTAATTCATTTTCTGTCACCAGCTGCCCGCTTAGGTCTTTTTTTCATGAAGACCAGAAAATTACATTCCACAGCCTATTAGCACAGTACACAAACATAAACACACACAAATGGCTATACACACACACACATTTTTCAAAGAGCTTCTGGCACTATTACATCCAAAACAATCAAGTGCAACTCGACTGAACCTATTTGCGCCACCTTCCTTGGTTATTTTCAACTTTTCTGGTTGTGGCGATGCTTTTGAAGTGGACCCCAGGCCATTAGGAAAGTACAGGAAATGATTGTGTGCCAAAGACATAGAGCTCCGCATCTCCCCCATAATAGCTGCAGGACCCCAATAGCATTTATCACACTGATTCCTGGGAGGATTTACAACATCTAATACTAGCACTCCTATTCCTGAGACATGCACTATATACCCAGATGACCACCAGACCTGGTAAAAAAATACTTATAATGATTTAAGGTGCACTTACTTCCTACACAGGTGTTCAAGTACACATATGCAGCTTGGGGTGCACTGGTTCTACCACAGAAACGCCTGAATGCAGCAGACTCATTGCTATAAATTCCCCTGTGGTCTGTGGAACACTGGAACTGTGACCTCTGGAATGATGGATCTCCATCCTAAATTTTTGCATGAGTTACAGTGCCAGAACTTACCATCCAGCATTAGCACCTGACCTCACTATTACTCTCATGGTTGAATGTAATCGAATCCTCACTACAGTGTGCCAACATGCACTGCAAAGCCTTCACAGAAGAGTTATGTCACATCGACACACACAGTGTTTTGTGATGTAAGGGAATGTGTGGACCCTCTACAGTTCTGTTCCTCTCTTTCTCTAGCACTGTCTCCAGTAATGGCATATATTACACATTCTCTCCTAATCTCTCCTCTAATCTATCATCCTCTCTCACTAGCATTCCTCCTCAATTTCACTGAGGTTCTCTCATCTCTCTATTATCTATTAAAGCAGGCCATAGTCCAAAGGTTTGTCAAGAGCTGTAAAATTCAGTGGTTAGGTTCACTGTAGTGAAAAAGATTCAGATTTTTTTTTCTGATTTTCTGTACAGTGGTGGTGAATGAAACCATAAGTCTCCATGTCTCCAGAACAAACCCAGCATTTTATGCCCTCTCCAAACCCAGCATTGACCTTCCCAAATCTCCAAAAATTCACATGGAATGAGGATGATGATATATAGTGGTATATATTTAAATGCTCTGCATGTATATCCACATTAAATGCTTTTTCAAATGCATTTTCCAACCTTTGTAGTATCTTAGTTGCTAAGCAGCTTGCAGCTTGATTCAAAGGTGGGAAACTCCAGAGGAACAGGTAGATCTCGTCCTTAAGTATGTAGGTGCTTTTTACAACCGTCAACATGCCAGAGGTTGTATACGAACAGCACTTGCTGGGTGTGGACTATTGTGCTACCAACAGAAGGAATTCATATTCCACCTCTGGAGGCCTGGATCTGTGGTAGTGAAAGTATACTCATGATACTATGGGAAGTAAATCCTGCCCAAATTAAAATTGAAATGAAAAAGCAAAATAAATAAATAAAAATATATCTTCTCTAAATGTGTCATTGCTCAGAGAGTCTGGGCGTCCACTGGGGCAGTTCATCTGTTGCCTTCTTCCTGGCCATTCACTATATCTCCACAATATCCATTCATTAAACGCAATTACTTTTTCCAAATGTGTGAGCAACTTTCATGACAAAATTTAAAGTAAAATGAAATAACTTCATTTGCAATTTCATTTTTCACTTAAGCATGGGTCAGCACTGACAAAAAAAAAAAAAAAAAGTCATTTGATTTTCAAAACTAATATGGTGTTTCCTGGTCAAATCTACAATGGAAAATCTAATGAGGAAAAGTAAATTCAAACACCACTCTGGCTTTCATTTTTCTTGTAAAACAAACATGTATTTAGCTTTTAATTTTTGACTGTAGTATGCAACAGATGGGACAAAATGAAAATGAAAAATGGAAAAATAAAATCAAAGTGACCATTTAAGTTTCTGTTTCCAGCTCTGTAGGCATTTTCACCGACAAATAGAAAATGAAAAGCACTACCTTGTCATAAATTTCAGTCTTAATAAATATTTAGGAGTCAGTTGCAAGTTTATTCAAGAGACAAAAAACCAAGGTGAATAGGAGTTAAAAAACCATGAAGACCGTCCGAGAAAAAAGCAACCATAATCCTAAGGGTTAACCGATCAAAGGAATAAACCAAGCCCAAAGCCAAGATTTAAAAAAAAAACAGGAAAAGCTTATACAAAAACTAATGCTCGGAATTGCCAATTTCATTCAAACAATGCTTCTCAACCTGTGGAACAAAACAGTGAGCTTAAATGTCCTACAAATGATTTGACTAATCAGAAACAGGTGAGGAATCTAAGCTAGAACTGAGTGCTAGGTGAGTGTGACCTCTGGTGGTTTGGAGGAGAAACTTCTTGGGCTGATGTGACACACCTGATGTGACACACCTACTGCCAATTTCTTTTTCATTTTCCATTTTGCCTTTTAATTTCCTACTTTTCATTTTCAGGCTGAACAACATGCAAATATATGCTGATTAGCAGAGGGTGGGGTTACCCTCCCTGATTGTCGTGTGACCCACTGCGGAGCTGCTTTTTTTTTTTTTTGTCATATGTTATGTTAGAATGTGATGTTAGAATGTGGTATGTTGAGGAACCTTGTTTGGAATCCTTTTGGGGGTTTTTTTAATGGAAAAACACAAGCATAACGATCTAATTGTTATTTATTCTTTATGACAATGATGTGTTTTATTCTTGAGATTTCAAGAGTCTGTTAATTTATTGTCATTTCTTGTCATCATCGATGTTTTGAGGGAGAATGAAATGTAGTTTCTCCAGGACAATGTGCTAACATAAGTTCCATCTGAAAGCAGAGCTGTAAGTTCCCAGAATTTTAGCTCTTGCTGCGCTCAGCACCACTGCAAAACAACACCCCAGTTGTGACCCCATTGGCTGCCGCACTGAATGATGGACAGATAACTCTGGCTGCTCATTGGCTTAGTAAAAGTGATCAACATCAATTACCAGGGGTGCAATGACTAACAACCAATGAGAAATGCATTGACTGCCTCTCCCTCCGACTGAGTTTCTCAAACAAATCATCTATCTTAACATTCTAACCTCAGAAATACCAAACAAAACACATCCAGTATTGGTTAAATAGGAACACATCTTTTATTGTCCACATATTGGACGATGGGGCGGCACGGTCGCGCAGCAGGTAGTGTCGCAGTCACACAGCTCCAGGGGCCTGGAGGTTGTGGGTTCGATTCCAGCTCCGGGTGACTGTCTGTGAGGAGTTGGTGTGTTCTCCCCGTGTCCGTGTGGTTTTCCTCCGGGTGCTCCCGTTTCCTCCCACAGTCCAAAAACACACGTTGCAGGTGAATTGGCGACTCGAAAGTGTCCGCAGGTGTGAATGTGTGTGTGTCTGTGTTGCCCTGTGAAGGACTGGCGTCCCCTTCAGGGTGTATTCCCGCCTTGCACCTGATGATTCTGGGTAGGCTCTGGACCCCCCTCGACCCTAAATTGGATAAGCGGTTACAGATAATGGATGGATGGATGGATATTGGACGATTCCATATTTTACAGAACGGTTGGCAACCCTACACAGTGTGTCTGCTTTAGCCAGCAAGCAAACTCAAATTCACGTTGTCCCTTCTCTGAGAGGATCATTTGGGTCATTCATTGCAGGAAAGAGAATGAAGAGTATTGCACTAGGGATGTTCTGATACACTTAATTTTGCTCAACGAGTGACTAGGGCTGTGCTACTAGTGTGGCTTCACCCAGAAGCTCTGCTAAAGTGTTGTTTGGAGTTTATTTTCCTCATTAGCTTTTTCATTTTAGATTTGACCATGAAATACTAGCATAGTTTTGAAAATTAAATTTCAAAAAGATCTTTTTAATTTTAATTTTGTCAGTGCTGACCCATGCTTAAGTGAAAAATTTCAAATTAAGTTATATAATTTCATTGTTTAATTTTGTCATGATAGTTTGGAAAATGAAATGGCAATTTGCATTTTCATTTTATTGTTTTCATTTCAATTTAATTTTGGCAGGATTTACCTCCCATAGTGGTACAACCATGACAAAAGCTTTTTGTGAGGAGCTTTTGGAGGCTTCAGAGGTGTTGTTCATCGCTTACGAAACTAAACTCCTCTCAGGGACTGTTTTTACATACTCATGTTTTGAAAAGTCAATGAAATTCTCCCCCAATTCCTCCCTTTTTCTGAAATTCTGGTGTACAGGTAAGAGTTGGGAATTGCATTTGAATATGGCAAAGTGTCACATTTCTCTCTCTCTCTCACTCACTCTTTCTCTCTCCTCTCTTCCTCCATCAGGATTCATCAGTAGATAAGCATCAGTCAGCCGTTTCAGAGCTCTTCCTCCTGTCAGCAGATTACACTGCAGAGGCTGACAGCTTGTTATCGCTCTCTGTGGCAGGAGGCCTTTCTCTTTTGTTCTTTGAAAACAGGCCTGACCCTCACTCATCCACCCATCCATCTACACACAAACACACACAATGACCCCCATAGGCCTCAACACCAAGTGTGGATATTTCTAATGATGTATGAAACTAATAGAACCAGATTCTGGCACTTTTTACATTGTATCTGACACTTTTAACCTTATATATATATATATATATATGTATGTTTAAAGACCTCCAAACCTTGAAAAACATGAACCAACATGTGGACATTGGTCTTTTCCTGCTCCAGTTTTTTTGCTATAGAAGAAACAGGCTCTTAATTCAGGAGAGTGCTAACTGTTTTAAAGTGCTACAAAACTGAACAACTCAGTGAATAAAAACTTACAAACAAGTTAAAGGAGCAATCTGTAATACTGACACCAAGAATTTAAAATGAGAACTCCAATACATTTTCAAAGCAGTCGAGAAATCTGTCTGCCTCCTCCCTTTTCTCCCCATACACGACCAGGTTGCCAGTTTGAGGAAAACTGAACGTACAAACAAGTATTGGAGACGAGTTTAACTTTGGACCATAATAACTAAAATGAATATGCCATAATCAATAAAACATTTACCTATGCTAGAAAGACCAAAACGAGTTGTGAACAAACAGCCACCATTTCCAAAACTTTACTGTCCAAATCCACATTAAATATTTCAACTAGACTACTAAGTTCTTATTGTTGTTTTGGGTGATCTAGTTGCAGAGTCACAATTTTCATATTTAAACATTTCTTTCCACATTAAATGCATTATTTGTATTATTCTGCAGCTTCTGAATTCTCAGATCCACCTTAAGAGCTAAAGCTATAACATTAAGTTTTGAAACTTTTTTCAGCAACTGTTATTCCACATTATCCATTTAAAATGCACAAACCAGTTGCACATTCCGTCACTAAACATCCATCCATCCATTATCAGTAAATGCTTATCCAATTTAGGGTCGCGGGGGGTCCAGAGCCTACCTGGAATCATCGGGCGCAAGGCGGGAATACACCCTGGAGGGGACGCCAGTCCTTCACAGGGCAACACAGACACACACATTCACGTCGCCAATCCACCTGCAACGTGTGTTTTTGGACTGTGGGAGGAAACCGGAGCACCCGGAGGAAACCCACACGGACACGGGGGAGAACACACCAACTCCTCACAGACAGTCACCCAGAGCTGGAATCGAACCCACAACCTCCAGGTCCCTGGAGCTGTGTGACTGCGACACTACCTGCTGCGCCACCGTGCCGCCCCCGTCACTAAACATTTACCTAAGTAAATTGCAAAAATTGAAAGAGCAGATTCTGTTTTACCTATATTTACCAGCCTTTACTGTCTAAATCCACATTGAATATTTAGAATAGACAGGGCTCGTGTTTGTTTTTTTTTTTCCTTCAATCATTAATGTAATTTTAGGAGGCAGATTCTTGCTTCTTATTCATGATTTTTGTTTTCAAGCGTTTAGTTCCCGATGGCTCAGTTTAAGAGCCTTATTGGGGATAATTTCATTTCATTTCATTAAGCAGACATAAATAAATGTGTTGAACTGAAATGTTGTGAAGTGTCTGCTTCAGTCTGCAACTGGGCATGTGCAGAAACTTCAGGTCATCAAACAATATTTTGAATTCATCCAAACAACAGGCCACTGTGACACTGAACTAACTACATTAAATTTGAAGGTATGCAATACTTTTTTTTTTTTTTTATTTCTGCAAATCTGAATTTCTTCAGGAAAGTTTTTGGCATTCTTTGCCCTAATATGCTCATTGTGATTCTAGGTAGCTTTCTAAATATTTCCTGCCTGCGCTAAGTTTGCTGATATTAACATCATTTTCTTAAACACAACACGCACTCCAACTTCACAAACTTGATATGTGGTCATTGATTTTAATACAAAGCTTTATGGCCATGTTCTTTTGTTTATTTACTTTGGGCAATAAGCTTAATAAATTAATCTATATAGTGAAGTAATTTCACCTGCTTGCTGGAAAACCAATTTGATTCTTCATCTGTACATTAAACATAGTGAAGTCACAATGTGACATAATTTTGGGAGCCAGACAACACATTAATCATCTCTCCATCATGCTATTTATACCCTTTGACTCTCACTTCATCCCTGTGTTTAACAACACTGCATCACATATTCTCTCTCACCCACCCATTTGCTAACTGCCATAAACATTGCCCTTGTTGCTTCCAAAAATAAAATCTTTTCCTGAACTCCAGGCCCCTTGTCTACCAGTCCACAAAATATTTCTAGGCTTTGCTCGGTGGTCGAGGATACAGCCACCCCTGCCTCAGGCTCTCTAATCCAGCCACTCCAGAGATGTCAGTGATGTTAGACAACAAACTCAAGCCACAGGATCAAATCCATCCTGGCTGCCACCCGATGTGAATGATATAAAACATAATATAACTGTAAAAGAAAGACTTGAAACCTTTTACCCACTCCCACAATTAGAACTAGAGAAGATTATCACCTCCGCAAACTGTACAACTTGCATACTTGATGCAATTCCCACAAAGTTGCTCAAAGAAATACTACCAGCTATTATTGATCCTCTTTTAACTATAGTAAACTCATCGCTTAGTCTGGGCCATGTACCCAAAGCTTTTAAACTAGCAGTTATTAAACCTATGATCAAGAAACCAAATCTTGATGCTAGTACACTGTCTAATTACAGGCCTATTTCTAATTTGCCATTTCTGTCCAAGATCTTAGAAAGAGCTGTGGCCCAACAACTTAGTTCATATCTACATAAGAATCATATATATGAAAAATTCCAATCTGGATTCAGGCAACATCATAGTACAGAGACAGCTCTAGTCAAGATAACAAATGATCTTCTTCTTGCCTCTGATCAAGGCCACGTATCCCTGTTGGTGCTTCTTGACCTAAGCGCAGCCTTCGATACAATAGACCACAATATTCTCATAGAAAGGTTAGAAAACATGGTTGGAATCACAGGGACAGCCCTATTATGGTTCAAATCTTACTTAACGGAACGTTATTAATTCGTAAAAGTAAACAATCTAAATTCAAATTATTCTAAAGTAAGATTTGGAATTCCACAAGGCTCTATTTTAGGACCATTATTATTTACATTATACATGTTACCGCTAGGCACAGTTATAAGAAACCATGACATTAACTTTCACTGTTACGCAGACGACACACAATTGTATATTTCAGCCAAGCCCGATGACAAACACAGATTAAAGAAAATAGAGGACTGTTTAAAAGATGTGAAAGGCTGGATGTTGCGTAACTTCCTCCTTCTAAACAGCAACAAAACAGAGGTCCTGCTTTTGGGTCCAAAAGTGGCAAGAAATAAATTATCAGATTTAATTTTAAATCTCGCTGACTCTCCAATTAAACCTGGTTCAGCAGCAAAAAATTTTGGTGTCATAATTGACCCGGATTTATCATTTGATCAACACATAGGTAGTATCACTAGGACAGCTTTTTTACATCTTCGCAATATTGCTAAGATTAGAAATGCCTTATCCCTTCAGGACGCAGAAACATTAGTACATGCCTTTATTACTTCAAGGCTTGACTACTGTAACGCACTACTGTCAGGATGCACCAGCAGCAATTTAAGAAAACTTCAACTAGTTCAAAATGCTGCAGCTAGGGTCCTCACTAAAACTAGAAAATTTGAACATATCAGCCCAGTTTTATCATCACTTCATTGGCTGCCTGTTAAATTCCGCATTGACTTCAAAATTTTGTTATTAACATATAAAGCTCTACATGGGCTTGCTCCTGAATATCTTCAAGATACAATTTCCTATTATGAGCCTCCACGTTCACTCAGATCACAGAATACTGGATTTTTAATTGTTCCCAGAATTCAGAAGGCCTCAGCTGGGGGAAGAGCCTTTTCTTATAAAGCCCCCAGACTCTGGAATGATCTTCCAGAAAATGTTCGGGACTCAGACACAGTCGCAATCTTCAAATCTAGGCTAAAAACACATTTGTTTAGTTTATCTTTTGGTAGCTAATGCTCCCCCATAGATAAAGGCGGCAGATCCGGGGGGTCCATGGACACAGGGAATTATAGTAAACTGAGACGCTGGTGCTGTCGTCCCGCCGCTTCTCGCGATCACTCAGGTTTGAGTGGAGCGGAGGGATGCCAGTGTTTCAGGATGCTCCCGTGTCTGTGTGTCCTCCTGGTTCTCTCCTTTTAGTTAAAGCTGTCATAGTCAGATCTGCCGGAGTCATTAGCCACACTCTGGAAATTTTCATATTTTCTACTTTACAAACACAAAACAGTTCAAAACTAATTCCATCCCTTTACATCTTTCCGAGTAAACAACTGCCCACCTGTCTGTCTGGACACTGATGGATGACTGTCGATGACCTCCACGCTTCAGACCAGCTGCCCACGCTCCAGCAACCACCAAGTGCCTTGAAGCTGTCCCTACACTGAAGTTCTCATGGACTACTAACTATCATCACCAGTAGATTGACCAGAGGAGGATGGGTCACCCCTTGTGAGCCTTGGTTCCTCCCAAGGTTTCTTCCTCAGCTGGGGGAGTTTTTCCTTGCCACTGTCGCCCCTGGCTTGCTCACTTGAGGGTTTTACATTTGTTTTTACATTTCATGTCAAATCTTTGTCTTACTGGAATTCTGTGAAGCTACTTTGTGACAACAACAGTTGTGAAAAGCACTATATAAATAAATTTGATTTGATTTGATTTGATTTCCTTCATGCTCAAGGCCACCAAGCCTCAGTCTTCCAAGATCTTGATGAATTCTCTGTGAATTCACACAGAATTTCTCCATCTACCATGACATTCTCTGCTCCAATTTTCTGACCTGCCAGCAGGAATTCGATGATTACTTGACCACCATTCTCAATCTCACGGTAAATAGAGGTGCATGTTTGTGTGTGTGTTTGTTTGTTTGTTTGTTTGTTTGGGGGGGGTGGGGGGGGGGGGCTTGGATGAGTATGGATAAAGCTTTAATTAAACTAATGTATCTTGCTTTAATTAAATCCTCCAATTCATTTATGGAAATTTTTCCTGTGTAAATGGGTAGTGTCCTGAGGATTGAGGGAGACAGCTGACTTCTCTCTGCTACCTCCCTGCTGTGCTGACACAATGTAATTGGCCCAGCTGTTTATTTATTTCGTTTTTTGTTTTGTTTTGTTCTTTGGGAGGGGTGGGTTCTTCTTCCTCTGCTTCTACTTTTTTGGCAATTCTCCTCTGCAGGCACTCCGCCCCATCTCACAGCCAAGAGAAGAGACAGCTTACATAAGACCACCACACTATCTTACTCTCTATCTCTTTCCTCAACCTCTTTTTTTCCTCCATTCTGCCTTTTCTCACAGTTCTGTCTCTTTATTGCCTGCCCTCTCTCTCTCTCTCTCAGTGGTGGTCTCTGAGCCCTGAGACCCTGATACTTCTTATGATTCATACATGGTTGGTGTTACCATGCTGAAGTCGAGCTGCCTATTGTTCATACTTGAAGTGACCAGATTAGGTTTTGCTTGCACATACTGATTGATGTTACAAGATCAGCTGCTTATGTTGTGGATTAGTTGCTCATAATTCATTCTGTTTGATGTTAATATGTTACGGTTTAACTGAGTGGTTGAAATTAACCTGAGTACACTAATATTTATTTTGCTGCTATGAATTCCTCACAGCAATGTGGGATGTAAAGCCTCCTAGAAGAATGGAGAAGAGAAGGGTTAAGGTTAGGGTTAGAGAGCCATACTGTGAATGTGCTTTTGGGGGACCTAAAGTGTGTGTGTTGGGGGTGGGGGGTATCTTGGTAGTATAGTGGTTGAAATCTTCTTACCACACCAAGACAGTTCAATCCACAAATATCCCACGCCTGTTCTTATTTCTCCAGTGATTTAGAGGTTTCCTTTGTGTCCAACAATTTGAGTCCATTCACCATTACCCACTTCCTGCAACTCCTGGGAGAATTACCCAATTTGAAATGACAAGGTTTGTGTGTCTGTGGACATGCCAACCTCCAGGCCTAGGGAAGAGGTAGGCTTAAGCGCAGTGTGGGGTAAATTGAATGCATTAAATGGGTCGATTGAATGTGTTGAAGGCTTCTGGGCTCCAAGTGACATCAGAGGCTTCAGAGTGATTTCAAAAAGCAGCCACACAGGGGGATATCTGGGACACGTCCAGTTTAGATTCTCTGACCACAACCACAGCAACTCAGAAGCCAAACTGACCCAGGCTTATATAGGCATCATGACCACTGACAATTATTAATTAAAAAAGTGATCATTTTTATTATTAATTCCAAATACTGAGTTTGTAAACTCTGTAGGTTAATTACATATTAAGTAATTAAAATAGTACTACTGATGATGTACTGACTGCTACAAATTGTATTACAGCTATAGAGAATACACAAATACAGCACTTGACAATATAAAAGGGGTTATCAATAAAATGATATTTCGTATGTGCAATTACATGTAATATGTAATTACATATGTGTGTGTGTGTGTGTGTGTTTTAAGTAAGCTAGATTTATACATAGATTTTCACTTTTTGGCTCCTTCTTTCTTTTATCCTTTCCATTCATCTAATCATCCTTCCTTCTTTTCAACTGTCATTGTTCAATATACTATAAGTTTTCTTTACTATTCATCTCTTGCAAATATTTTGCATGCTCTCTCACTTTCTCTCTCCTTCCTCCAGGACTTTGGTAAAGATAGATAGATATATACATATATTTGTAAGGATTACACAAGTGGACAATACATAAGTGATTTATCAATAAAAAAACAAAATAAATAAATTATATATATAGCAAGCTAAGTTTATAGACAGATTTTCTCTTTTGTGCTTTTATATCTGTGACCCTCACCATGTGGTTACATAACCAAATCTTCAAGTTACCAACATTCTTTAGTGATATTCTCTCAATAATAAAAAAGGACCCACTCAATTCATTGGAGACTGATGCAATAGAAAGACATTTATTTAATCTATAACTCTACACATGACAAATTGAAAGGATGAAAATGAAACTACATGCCATTGACAAAACAATAAATACACTCTTTAAATTTTTATTTACAGATACTAGTTAAAATTTATATCACAGCATGAGTTTTATTACATAAAAACCTAATTATGGTCCCAGAGTGTCAGACAATATTACTAAACACCACCAGCCATTCCCCAAAGGAGCAAAAATGTAGTCACCCTCAACTCTAGCGTATCATACAAGGATATCACACTCCAACTACTGACGTTTTATCGCCCACATTACTGACTATATATAACAAAATCACAAAACAAAGCCAGGGAATGAATAAATTAATAAATTTAAATAATGTGGGTCTGTGACCTGCTCCAGGCCTGTATGCCTTTCCACTAACTAGTGACTGACTCCCTCCTCCTCAGTTGAACTTTGACTCAGCTCCAACTGTTCACCTTCTAATGACCTCCCTATATTATTTAATGCATCTAGGGGATCAACTTGCTCCGGAACTACTTGCATTTTTGTTCTGTGGATATTTCTTTCTGGATATTTGTCTCCTATAGGGTGAATGGTATATACTCGACTGGACTTAACACTTCACTACCTGGTACTTAGTACTATCCCAAAAATCTTGTATCTTGTTTCGGCCTTGTACTAGATTTTTCTATAGACCACTGTCCCCACTGGAAGTATATAAGCAGCTCCCATAGGGTACTGCTGTGCCTGTTGACTGGCTGTGTTCAAAAGGCCCAGTGTTCATAACCGACTTATGGTCATTCAATATCTCAGAGTTTAAGTTTAAATGCTAAAATATTTAAATGTTAATATTTTGTTTCTTTATAAATGTTTCAGGAGGGACAGGTCAGGGTGACCCCTCTCCTCATTGTTCCCCAACACAACTGCAGCTGAGACATGATGCTTTCCTCCCACAAATGGATAATGTCTATGCAGTCACAGATGTGAAGTCTGACCAGAATATGCCAGCCCACGAGCTGTATACAGAGCCCCAACATGATCAACTGTTTCCTAGTTACTTAAAGCCAGTTGGTCATGTTAGAGCAGAATTAGAAGAGATACGATGTGAGCGACTCTTGCTTCAACAATCCCAACAACGTATCTCCTCGGACCTGACAGAGCTTAGAGCTATCAGATCAGAAATGAAACAGCCAGTTCATACAGCACATACAATTCAGTATGACATAAGGCATACAGGTGCCCCTCAGGGACAGGAGGCATACCTCCAACAGCCAGGACCTTCTTCTGCCCAAAAGTGTTTACCCCTCAAAACTGCACCAGAGAGCGAGGAGGAGGATGACTGGCTTCCTCCACCCCCATGGCCGGACAGTACAGAGGATGTACCAGGGGGAGAACAGCCAGTAATAGAGAGGCTTGACCAGCTGATGAATAAGCTTCAACTTCTCAAAATGGAGACCTTTGCCACAGGACAGTACAGGCCAGCTATAAAGGTACATACAACAAGTGCAGCCTCTGAGGTGTCTCCTCACAGAAAGTACTGTGTCACTGGGACCCCTTATGCTCCTCCAGGAATGTCAACTAAGACTTCAGCACCCTATAAACTTTATGGGGGGCCACCCAACAGCCATCCTCAGATGGGACAACCTGTAGTTGCATCGCAGCGACTACCAGGCATGCCCTTACTGCCATCACCTCACCCAAGGCAACTGCCTCATTGTAACTTCACTCCTATGGATACTACCTACAGAGGAGCTCGACCAACAATACCCAACTTTACTAGTTGTGATCCAAGTGAGTTCGTTCGATTGAAGCTAGCACTTGAGAACCTTTTACCAGCTGATGGGACTTATTTAAATACCAGGTCTTGGTGGACCATCTAAAGTTAGACGAAGCAAGACTAGTGGCAGATACCTATCTGCATTGCCTGACACCATATACAGACACCTTGGCCGCATTGAATGAAAGTTGGGTCAGCCACACCAGTTAGCATTGAAGCGGATTGCTATGGTGATGGACTCTCCAGATATAACATGTGGAGATATTGCTACTTTTGAAAGGTTTGCCCTTCAAATCCAGTCCCTAGTGGGCATGCTCCACACCCTTGGCTCTGAGGGAGAAGTGGGGTTGCAGTGTGGTTCACGCGTCACACATGTCCTCAGTAAGCTACCTCCAGAGCAGAGAGCAGATTTTCGTCGCTGCATATATCACCGTTCAGGCACCAGCTACATTCTAGTTGCAGACTGGCTTAAGTATGAAGCCTAGTGTCAAGACTTTAATGCTACACTGCCTACTAAAACAGCAAAAGAGGGTCTGGGAGCCAGATTCAGTAGCCGTCAAGGGAAACAGTCTGTCACGGTTCTGCATGGAGCCAAAGATGAGATAAGAAGGACTACTTAATGCCACTACAGTAAAGAGAAAGGGAAAACCATACGGTCCATTTTTGATAATTCTCATCATTACCTCAGTAAGTGTACCGTCATTTCCCAGCTCTCCTCAGACCAAATAGCCGACTGGATAAAGGCAAACAAAAGATGCTGGGGATGTGCATGATCACATCAGGCTGCACAATGTAATCTAAAGAAACCTTGTAACATTTCCCAGAGGAGACATTTGCAGATTTTGCACAAGGTGTTTATAGGGCAATTATATAAAAATTCCACAGCAAAATTCTTCATCTTCAGGATATCAATAGTCTATTATATTGTGTCTTCAGTGGGCCTTTCAGATTTTTGAGACACTTTGAAAATAAAGAGATAATATGCGCTGAAGGAAGCTAAACGGGTAGTTTCTCCATGGTGTGGAAGTTGTGTTCGTATTTTGCCATCTAGAGGCGACAGAATGCAACTGGTGCACCAATTATGGTGAAACAGAAAATCCCAATGAATCGATTGCTTATCCTTAGTATCCCAGATGTGTACTCTTTTCACTCGTTTTTTCACTTGTATTTTGCCATCTGAATTTGGTCTTTGAATTTGAGCAACTTCAAAATATATTGTTTGAATATATTTAAGCTTGAATTTTTTTTCTGAATTTTTTAGCCTTGAATAATAACAGTGAAAACCTGTTCTTGAAAATTGACGAGTTCAGTTCAAGAGCAATTATATTCAGATGCTAGTTATCTCCTCCTTGGATCACCACCTTAACGTGTTGGAGGGGTTTGCGTGCCTGCGTGAGCCTAGGAGCTATGTTGTCGGGGGCAATAGCCCCTGGTAGGGTCTCTCAAGGCAAATTGGTCCTAGGTGATGGGCCAGACAAAGAGTGATCCATAAAGACACGGATGAAAAAGAGAATAACGTGGACACAGCCTCCCTTGCCCGGAGCAGGGTTACCGGGGCCTCACCCTGGAGCCAGGCCTGGGGGAGGGGCTCCTTGGCGAGCGCCTGGTGGCCGGACTTTCACCTATGGGGTCCGGCCGGGCTTAGCCCGAAGGAGATACATGGGTCCACTCTCCCATGGGCCCACCACCTGTGGGAGAGGTAGTAATCCGGGTCTGGTGCATTGTGGACGAGAGGTTAATTTCCCTACACCTTCGGGTTGGGGAAAGGGCTCTGACTGTTGTTTGTGCTTATGCACCGAACAGCAGTTCAGAGTACCATGCCTTCTTGGGGACCCTAGAGGGAGTGCTGGAGAACACTCATTCTGGGGACCCCATTGTTCTGCTGGGGGACTTCAACGCTCACGTGGGTAATGACAGTGAAACCTGGAGGGGCGTGATTGGGATTGAGTCCGAGTTGGCCATGTTCCGGACCTCCATTGTTGAGGCGGCTGAACGGAGCTGTGGCTGCAAGGTTGTCGGTGCCTGTCGGGGTGGCAATCCCCGCACTCGGTGGTGGACACCCTGGGTGAGGGAGGCTGTCAAGCTGAAGAAAAAGTCCTATCAAGCCTGGTTGGCTCAGGGGTCTCCGGAGGCAGCCGACAGGTACCGAGAAGCCAAGCGGCTTGCGGCCTCGGCAGTCGCTGAGGCAAAAACTCGGGTGTAAGAGGAGTTCGGTGAGAACATGGAAAACGACTTTCAGTCGGCTCCGATAAGTTTCTGGCAAACCGTCAGGCGACTCAGGAGGGGAAAGCAATTTTCCACCAACACTGTATATGGTGGGGGTGGGGAACTATTGACCTCGACTGGGGACGTCACCAGACGGTGGAAGGAATACTTCGAGGATCTTCTCAATCCCACCAGCACGTCTTCCGCAGAGGAAGCAGAGCTTGGGGACCCCGGGGGGGTTCGTCTATCACTGGGACTGAAGTGGCCAAGGTGGTAGGGAAACTCCTTGGCGGTAGGGCCCCGGGGGTGGATGAGGTTCACCCCGGGTTCCTCAAGGCTCTGGATGTTGTGGGGCTATCCTGGTTGACACATCTTTGCAACATCGCGTGGACATCGGGGGCAGTGCCTCTGGACTGGCAGACTGGGGTGGTGGTTCCCCTTTTTAAAAAGGGGGATCAGAGGGTGTGTTCCAACTATAGGGGGATCACACTCCTCAGCCTCCCCAGTAAGGTCTATGTGGGGGTACTGGAGAAGAGAGTCCGACTGATAGTTGAACCTCGGATCCAGGAGGAACAATGCGGATTCCGCCCCGGTCGTGGAACACAGGACCAGCTCTTTACCCTCGCTAGGATCCTGGAGGGTGCATGGGAGTTTGCTCAACCAGTCTACATGTGTTTTGTGAATCTGGAGAAGGCATTCGACCGTGTCCCTCGGGGTATTCTGTGGGGGGTGCTCAGGGAGTATGGGGTACTGGGCTCTTTGTTACGAGTTATCCAGTCCCTGTACAAACAGAGCAGGAGTCTGGTTCGTATGGCCGGCAGTAAGTCCGACTGGTTTCCAGTCGGAGTTGGACTCTGTCAGGGCTGCCCGTTGTCACCGGTTCTGTTCACAATTTTTATGGACAGAATTTCTTGGCGTAGCCAAGTGGCGGAGGGTGTCCGGTTTGGTGGTCTCAGGATTCCATGTCTGCTTTTTGCAGATGATGTGGTCTTATTGGCTTCATCGAGCCGGGACCTCCAGCTCTTGCTGGACCAGTTTGCAGCCGAGTGTGAAGCGGCAGGGATGAGGATCAGCACCTCCAAATCCGAGTCCATGGTACTCAGCCGGAAAAGGGTGGAGTGCTCTCTCCAGGTTTGAAGTGAGATCCTGCCTCAAGTGGAGGAGTTTAAATACCTCGGGGTCTTGTTCACGAGTGAGGGAATGATGGAGCTTGAGATTGACAGGCGGATCAGTGCAGCGTCAGCAGTAATGCGGGCTCTGTACCGGTCCGTTGTGGTGAAGAGAGAGCTGAGCAGAAAAGCAAAGCTCTCGATTTACCGTTCAATCTACGTCCATACGTACCGTTCAACCCTCACCTATGGTCACGAGCTTTGGGTAGTGACCGAAAGAACGAGATCGGGGGTACAAGCGGCTGAAATGAGTTTTCTCCGCAGGATGTCTGGACTGTCCCTTAGAGACAGGGTTAGGAGCTCGGACATCCGGGAGAGACTCGGAGTGGAGCCGCTGCTCCTCCACGTCGAGAGGAGCCAGTTGAGGTGGTTCAGGCATCTGGTTCGGATGCCTCCTGGACGCCTTCCTGGAGAGGTGTTCCGGGCATGTCCAATGGGGAGGAGGCCCCGGGGCAGACCAAGAACACGCTGGAGAGACTATATGTCTCGACTGGCCTGGGAACGCCTCGGTATACCCCCGGAGGTGCTAGAGTCGGTGGCTGGGGAGAGGGAGGTCTGGGTTTCTTTGCTCCGATTGCTTCCCCCACAACCCGGACCCGGATAAGCGGTGGATAATGGATGGATGGATGGATAGTTACAAATTTATATCACAGCATGAGTTTTATTATATAAAAACGTAATTAAGGTCCCAGAGTATCAGATGTTACTAAATCAAAGGTTCAGAGGTTACTAAACACCACCGGCCATTCCCCAAAAGAGAAAAAAGGCAGTCACCATCAACTCTAGCATATCATACAAGGATATCACACTCTATCGCCCACATTACCCACTATATATAACAAAATCACAAAACAGGCCAGGGAATGAATAAATTAAACCATTTAAATCTCAAAAGAAAACAAACAGAAACTTAACTTTAGCAACACCACACACCAAGTTAAATCCAGGAATGAGGGCATAAAACGTTCAGCACAAGGAGCTCCGCAAAGACCACTAGGGGTAGGATTTAAGACCACACTATGCGTGACTTAAGAAATTACTGTTAATATGGCTTGCTAGTCAATAACATAAAGGCAACCAGTGATAAAATTAAAATACAAATAAAAGAATCAAAAACAGTTTAACCCCTAACCATGCTGGCCACATATCCATCTCGTTCCTTCCTTCATACTTTCCTTATTTCATCCCCTCCTTCCTCCTTTCCATTCATCCATCCATCCTTCCTTCTTTCCAACTGTCATTCTTTCAGCTTTCTGTACTATTTCAGTCTCCCTCTCTTCTCTATTAAAACCAGACACTTCTATTCCCTCACTTGTGCCTCTGCTGAGGGATGCTGGCTTTCATTACAGCTTTGTAGATGGCACTAGATCAGCTGGGTTGAAGTTTTCTTCTTCTATGTAATGAGTGAAGGTGATAGTGGGAGAGATAGAAAGAGAAACAGAGGGAGAGATAGAGGTAGAGATGGATGGATCTCTCCTCAGCTCTACTTTAATGTAATTTGAGGCTCTCCAGCTGCAATAAGCTCCATCCAGCCAAAAAAAAATAAAAAATCCTTCAGCTGTATCCTGGCGTGTCTGTCCTCAGCAGCATTCCTACATCACTGTAATAACCACAGTGCATTTATGACCAGAGGAGAAGGAGCCTGTTATCCTGAAGATGCCACTTCAAGCTGGATGTCAATATCTAATTAGAAATACCATAAAGTACTGCAGGCATAGATGCACTACTAATAGCTGTAAAGTGGTTGCAGAGATGATTGCGGGGGTCTTGGTGGTCCTGCAGGGATTTACTCTGTTTGAATGTGTAAAGCGATTCCATATCAGTAAAATAATTTACAAACATATAATAACTGTCATTGGTTTAAATTCTGTCAGTTAATTGGCTGGTAATTTTATTTGCCTAACGGTACACAGAACAACAGCCAGACCCAGAAACATGCCATCATCTATAGCTACTGAGAACCAGAACATGGGAACCCACTGAAGTGGTGACAGTGGAGCCAGCAGGGGAGTCCCTGTTGGCTGTACTGAAGAAATGGTGTCATCAATGTAATGCAGAGGTCCTGCCTCTCAGAGGTCATAAAAGTCAGCGAGTGACCCCAGTGTCCGTCCAGATCTACCATTGTGGTCACAATGGTTTCCATAATTCCTACCTATAAATAAAATGGCTCAGTCATTCTCTCTACCTAATATCTCATGTACAGTCAGTGCTGATTGGCTTACGTTGCATTATCCAGGTGGACACTGCATATTTGTGGTGAATGAGGGGACTCCAGCCAAATGTAAAGTACATTGGGTGTGTAGCAAAGAGCTACACACAATATATCTATTCATTCATTCAATCATTCATCTAGCACAAAATCATATTAAATGGCAAATTATCAGACACACTGTCCTAGAACAGTCTGTCCACTGACATTTAGCTACAGCTCTAGACAGTTATTTCCTCTCATAAAACACCAGGCTCATATCTCTCTTAATGGATACAGACTTGCCAAATCAGCAGACATTCTGTTTCCAAAAATGGACCAGGAGTGCCAGCTAACACATACTGCTGTCAAAAGAAGGCCCAGAGTGTGTCCAGCACAACAGGACTTTTTAAGGTCCACACTGAGATTGATGTCAGAGGGAAGAGGAGAATAAAAGCCCATTACAAAACAGCATTCCTCTCTTTTTCTCTTTCAGGGCTGGACCCCTGGATGCGGTGCAGCTGCTGTCATGGGGTCAGAGGCTCAATTTAATTACATTAAGAGACAGCTAAATTTGGCTGTGCAAAAAAAGCAGGATTAAGGGATTAGTGAAGGACTGCAAAGCACTGATCAAATTCAGGTTAGACAAAGGAGAGGCAGAGGATATAGAAAAAGCTGTGGGTTCCCAGATAGTCTAGAAATCAAGGTACACCCAATGCTGAACAGAGAGTACACCACTCTCTGATATGATGGAGATCCAAGAAGCACCACAGTATGAGTTAGAGAGGCATTTCTGATCCAGAACTCATTATCCAAGAATAGCTGCCCTCACTAATAAGCTTATGGTTGTTGGGATATTTTGCAATATGAAGTAGATTTCTGGGCTCTGGAGTGGCCAGTCTACTGTTATAAAACCAAAAAGATGTGTTGTACCAAAAAAGTACACATTGTACTAAATATAGCACTACAGATATTACTGATAGATCTATGTTAGGATTAGGTTGTTTTATGGTCACTAATCCAGCTGCATCCACTAGAGGTGCTGTTTCACTAAGTCCACTCAAACTAAATCTACATTGTTTTCTCTCAGCAATAGCAATAAACAAGCACTACACACTGCTGTTTTAACTTAAGCTTTAACTGGAGTTTGGGTGTAGGGTGAGGGTTAAGTTAGGTTTAGTGGAAATATTTAAGGCTGATGTTTCATGCTGGGTTATCAGATATTCACATGAATATTGTGGCAGCCAATGGGAGGTGCCAATGGTGCAGAGACTCATGGGACTGTTTTTATTCATTCTTAGATGTTCTAGTTATTAATGGTTTCAGTTAATCAGTGATGTTGTGTTGCTTTTACTGTTGTTTCTGGGTTGTGATGTCAGTTATGCATTGTTATTTTGGGTGGCCACTATGACCGAGATGGGTATGGCAATTAATGACCTTGGGCTATTTTTCTGTGTTGTGAGGCTCTGGCTTGTGTCAATAAAGGTGCAGTTTCTGTGGTACACCACCAGGTGGGCACAGGAAACCAGCAGAAAAGCTAAAGAAGTCTCTTTCTTCTTGTGGTGCTTGCCACATTGGTGTCAGAAGTGGGATTTCAGCGCCTCCCAGAATGGAGAGAGAGATTGAGGAACTGCAACGTGCCATACAGCAGGATCTGCGCCTTCTTGAAGAAGTGATACAGCGTCAAAGAGGCTGAGCCAACGATCAACGTTCGCAAGGCTTCCCAGATAGGGCCAGCGCACTGCGACGACACCACCCCCCACAGGCACGGAGGAGGGGTGAAAGCCTGCAACACACAGAAGACGGTGAGCTAGTAGCTAAATGATACAGCTTCTCCCGCTAGCGAAACAGCTCCGCTAGCGCCTATGTTTAGCTCACAGCAGGCAGGAGCTATGCCCAAGACGCTAGCCAAGCAGAGAGCTCTCGCCCACCACCCATATGCAAGTGCAGCTGACAGTGAGGGGTCGGAGGAAATAGCAGAGGTCTGCCAGCTTCAACCCAGGACAGCTCGAAGACGTCCATGGCGAATAACAGACCGTTGCTAACAATGTGATGAGCCTGGCCATGTGGCACGCAACTGCCCTGCACCAACTCCGAAGGCCAGGGCTACACAGCCACAGGGAAACTACAGCGGAGTGGCCTAGTGAGGGGACAACCACTCCATCTAACCACCCCCCTCCAAGGACGATGCACGCTGGTAGGCCGGCTAGGTCATGAGAAAGGGCTATACTTGCATTGTAGTGTTGATGGCCAACCTTGCAGAGGCCTCGTTGACACAGGATCTACTATTTCCCTCATTTGACCTGGTGTCCTCCCGAGCACACTCGACTCACGTGCAGGTGGGTGGCTACCAACCGACACCCAGTTGATGACAGTGACTGGAGAGAGGACTGGCATGAAGGGGAGGAAGTTACTGCAAATCCTGGCGGGGGGCATGGAGCTGGCACACGAGTTCTGGCTCGCCAACATCCAGGACCAGTGCATCATTGGTTTGGACCTGCTGAGCCGCTGGGAGGCCTGTGTTGATGTGTCGAGGCCGGCCATCACCCTTGGCACAAAGACTTTGGCCCTCCAGCATGGCCAAATAAGTAGAAAGAAGATCAAAAGCAGGCAAGCAAGTTGTCATGCAGCCACACACCAGCGAGAGACTTTGAGATCCAGCATCGAGCAGGTCGTCAGCATGGCAATGCTGATGCCCTCTCCAGACGTCCCTGCACAGCGGAAAAGTGTCATCACTCCCAACGGCAAGAAGAGCGGGGCCAATTAGCAATGATTGTAGCAACTGCTCAGGTTACCCCCGGTGGGGAAGGGTGGCTCCCTCTGACTCCGCAACAACTGGGGCAGCACCAGGAGGCAAACACGGTATTGGCTCAGGTGAGGGGCTGGCTGGAGAGTGCACAGCGCCCCGAGTGGAAGGGAGTGTCAGCACAAGGACCCGAGGTGAGAGCCTATTACTCCCAGTGGGGCAACCTGGAGATCCATGATGGCCTCCTGTACCGGAAATGACATGCCCCAGGGCGGGGTAAAGACATACTACAGCTGCTAATGCCCCAATCGCTACGACCTCAGGTACTCAAGCTGGTCCATGGTTCAGTGGGGACGGGACACTATGGGAACGCTAAGACACTTCACCGCCTGAGGGGAAGTTTCTATTGGCCTGGCTGCAGACAAGATGTAGAGTTACATGTGCACTGCTGTGACACTTGTGCAGCCCAGAAGGGACCAACTCAGTGGTCCCGTGCCCCACTGCAACGGTACATGGTGGGGGCCCCAATGGAGTGGGTAGGAGTGGATGTTCTGGGGCCCTTCCCCATCACTGTGTCAGGCAATCGGTACATACTTGTGGCCATGGACTATTTCACAAAGTGGCCTGAGGCGTATGTGGTACCGGACCAGAGTGCAACTACGACTGCAGGAAAGCTGGTGGAGGAGATGTTCACTCACTTTTGGGTCCCCACCGAACTCCACAGTGACCAATGGAGGAACTTTGAGTCACAGTTTCTTTAACGAGGTCTGCAGGCGGCTTGGGGTGGACAAGACTAGGACAACACCACTACACCCTCAAAGTGATGGTCTGGTTGAGCGATTCAACCACACACTAGCTACTCAACTCGCCATCCTCACCAGTCAACACCAACGCGACTGGGACCAACATCTGCCCCTGGTCCTTTGGTCTTATCAAACTGCTGTCCAAGAGTCCAGCCAGTGCACACCTGCTGCCCTCATGTTCGGGCGGGAGCTCCGCACACCAGTGGACTTGGTGTTTGGGACCCCACCTGAACCGGAGATTGTTGGAGGGACTGAAATGGACTACCTTAGGAGGCTGAGGGAACGTCTACAGGTGGTCCATTACTACACTCGCCAAGCCCAGAAAGAAGCTGGAGTCCGGCAGAAGAGGGCCTATGACTCCAGGTGCAGGGGGAGGGCTTTTGTGCCAGGGGACAAGGTCTGGGTGTATTGGGTGCTCTCGCCCACCACCCATATGCAAGTGCAGCTGACAGTGAGGGGTCGGAGGAAATAGCAGAGGTCTGCCAGCTTCAACCCAGGACAGCCCGAAGACGTCCATGGCGAATAACAGACCGTTGCTAACAATGTGATGAGCCTGGCCATGTGGCACGCAACTGCCCTGCACCAACTCCGAAGGCCAGGGCTACACAGCCACAGGGAAACTACAGCGGAGTGGCCTAGTGAGGGGACAACCACTCCATCTAACCACCCCCCTCCAAGGACGATGCACGCTGGTAGGCCGGCTAGGTCATGAGAAAGGGCTATACTTGCATTGTAGTGTTGATGGCCAACCTTGCAGAGGCCTCGTTGACACAGGATCTACTATTTCCCTCATTTGACCTGGTGTCCTCCCGAGCACACTCGACTCACGTGCAGGTGGTATTGCCCGGTCCGCAAGAAGGGTGTGTCCCCCAAGCTTTGTTGTCACTGGCAAGGGCCTGTGACACAGCTGTCAGATGTGGTGTATCGGGTGTGCATGCCCGGCCGGGGCGCATGGTGGTATTGCACCAGACTCTCACTATATAGGCCACTTGCCTTGCCGACCATTGGAGATGGGGGTACTGGAGGTACCCCATGTACCAACAAGGACGATGCCCCCTCTGCTGGTATCAGGCAGCTTACTCGTCTAAGACGGGTTCCGGGACACTTGAGAGACTTTGTGTTGGGCGATGGGGTTGTCGGGGGCGACTAACCCCTTCTGGTGGGGGCTATGTGGCAGCCAATGGGAGGTGCCACTGGTGCAGAGACATATGGGACTGTTTTTGTTCATTCTTAGATGTTCTAGTTATTAATGGTTTCAGTTTATCAGTGATATTGTGTTGCTCTTACTGTTGTTTCTGGGTTGTGATGTCAGTTATGCATTGTTATTTTGGGTGGCCACCATGACCGAGATGAGTATGGCAATTAATGACCTTGGGCTATTTTTCTGTGTTGTGAGGCTCTGGCTTGTGTCAATAAAGGTGCAGTTTCTGTGTTACACCACCAGGTGGGCACAAGAAACCAGTAGAAAAGCTAAAGAAGTCTCTTTCTTCTTGTGGTGCTCGCCACAATATAAACAGTACACATTATATAAATACCAATTACAGGTGCATCTCAATAAATTAGAATTTATTCAAAAAGTTGATTTATTTCAGTAATTCAGTTCAAAAAGTGAAACTCATATAGATTCAATACAAACAGAGTGATGTATTTCAAGTGTTAATTTATTTTGTTGATTATGGCTTACAGCCAATGAAAACCTAAAAGTAATTATCTCAGAAAATTGAAATATTTTATAAGACCAATTTAAAAAATATATTTTTAAAACAGAAATGTTGGCTTACTGAGAAGTATGTACAGTATATGCACTCAATACTTGGTCGGGGCTCCTTTTGCATGAATTACTGCATCAATGTGGCATGGCATGGAGGCAAAAAGCCTGTAGCATTGCTGAGGTGTTATGGGATACCACGTTGCATTTATAACGGCCTTCAGCTCATCTGCATTGTTGAATCTGGTGTCTCTTATCTTCCTCTTATACAATACCCTCATAGATTCTCTATGAACAAGACTAAGGGACCAGTTTAAAGGCTTAGGAAACCTTTGCGGGTGTTTTGTGTTGATTATTTACATTTTCCGAGATAATGACTTTTGGGTTTTCATTGGCTGTAAGCCATAATATTTTTAAGAGCAGTTTTATTAAGATTGACTATACATTCCTCTTGGATAGAAATCATGGCCAGAGTTTTGAAAGAATGACTCAATGTTGAGGCATGCGTGCCATGTTTTGATACTGTAAAAATTGCTGTAAATTTACATCGAGTTTGCTACAGTATTATGCTGTATTTTTTAAATACACTAATTTACTGTGTAATGCAATGCATAGGTGACGGACTGGAAGCATCAATGAAGCAATTAGCTTAACAGTATTTCACTGTATTGTGAGCTGGGGAGGCTGAGGACCAGAGGCGATTTCTCTAAGACTGCAAGGGAATCTCAGCATCCCCTAAAATGTCAAAAAATAAGTGATCAAATATATTCTGTTGTGTGTACATGTCAGTGAATAAATATGCACTACAACGCGCTCAACATTAA
Source organism: Hoplias malabaricus (assembly GCF_029633855.1). Lineage (NCBI taxonomy): Eukaryota > Metazoa > Chordata > Actinopteri > Characiformes > Erythrinidae > Hoplias > Hoplias malabaricus. The sequence continues at coordinate 25,626,409 of NC_089810.1, forward strand.
TTCAGAATCAGCTTCTTATCACTGGTAAAGACGCGGCTTTCCCGCAGATTCACAGTGCTTTAAACAGTGTGGATGCCGAGCGTCCACAGAGTTCAATATCGAAGCAGCGAAGTGCAGCGAAGTGCAGCGAAACGAGACTCATCGGATATCCGATATCCGAGAGTCATCGGATAAATGCTGGGCTTTGTCCCACCCATCGGACGCTCAGTGTCTCTGGGGGTCTATGGGGCAGTGGGCTGGCCTCGTCTGGCCCGGACGCTCAGCTTCTGTATGATGATTGGATAATCTGTCTGAGGCTGAATCTCTTTTTGATTGACAGCGAAATGAGCGAATCAGCGATACTTTGGTGTAAAGATTCGTGGAAGCATTAAATTTTCATTCTGTTCTGAGTTGAACCAGACTTTCTTAATCCTCTTAGCGGCATTTTCTTTGTTAAAAATGACTAGAGACAAATCGAGCTTCTATTTCTGGTGGGTTTTTTGTAGCTGCTTGTGTTTGGAGACTGACTTCTATCACTCTTTCTGACTTCTATCGCAGTTTCTGTCCAGCGGGTGCTGCTGAGCCCCTCCACCGTCACAAAGCACTCACAGGCAGACACACTTCACATGGGCCAAGGCCGTTTAAGCAGCCTAGCTCTGCTGGCCATTGAAAGGACACTAGTCAAGTCCCTGGAAAAGACGCCTTGTTGGTATGACAGGGTCACAGATCATTTTCTTAAAAAGGAACGGAGGGTAGAATTTACGTATAAATAAACCGACACATTTTATGATGTAGGCTGAAATTGAGCTTCCCCTCCTTGAAAGACCAGCATCCGCCACTGCTGAGGACAGAACATTACATCTAAAGGTGAGTACCTCATTTACACCATTTGTTTCTCACATATTTTATTGTTTTTGCAATGAAAATATACACTGTGAAAAAGTCCTAATTTTATAGAAAATAACTAATTTTTTAAAGTAGTTTTCTTTTTTTTCTGATTCTATACATAACTGTAATATTACAGACATTATCTGTAAATGAATAACACAAAAGTTATTTTACATATTATGTTAATAATTACAAATTACTTGTATTTCTCTTTTTTTACAGAAAAAATACAATATTATTTATACAGTTATTTTTTCTGCTTTCTTAAATTATAAACAAATGAATGTAAACTTACAGCAACTTTCTGTAATTAAACATTCCATTAATTTTTTAAAGCTTTATGTTCATAACTATTTTTCTTTGTAATTTTACTGAAAATCTTATTAATTTTATATTTCTGTGTCCTTTTACATTAAAATTTTGCAATTCTGGTTACAAATTTATCAAATTTGTTTTATTAATACACAGTCTTTTTTCTTTTAAAAGAGTACAAAGCAACACCTCACATGTGCCTCTGCCAGAAATAAATCAGTGATGTCAGTGAGAAAAAGCATATAAAAGAATCTGTTAAAAGTAAACTTAAGAGTAATACTAATATGTAATGCCATGCACCAGTTAGACATCAGTGAGCTACGCGAAAGCAAGGTTCTATAGTGGTGGTATCATTTTGTGGGTATTCAAATTGGAAGACTAGCGTGGTAAACAACGTGGTTGTTTAAGATGTGGCAGTCTAATTTCAAACCAGTGCACGGGAATATTAGTTACATGTAGCAATATTCATATTTTGAATATTAATTTCTGCCCCTGAAAATCATGCTCATGCCCTTCTTCATGATGTCAATTCAGACAATAGATTTTTATATAGACATACGTATGTCATATGGATACAGATTTTTTTTAAGTCGAAGTACCTGTGAAGTAGAAGTGGCTGTAAGAGATGAGATTTTTGTTGATTGTTCCATCTGTCATCTGTCAGTTCTCATTTTGGTTCTTGTGCAGTCAATGTCAGTAAAATGTTTTTGTATGTTTTTTTTTCTTTGTAAAAAAGTGACACGTCTAAAAAACTGGGTCTATGTTTGAGCATAACTATAGTTACACACTTAAATGAAAACCCCATTTTACAAAAAAAAAAAAAAAGTTATCTTTTCCTTGTTGCTAGGTTACCATGCCAAGAAATTGCTATTGGCTAAATCAGCGTGTTGCTGTGACCATGATTGGTTAACCTGAATGTCATTCAGGAAACTAGCCAGTGACAAATGTTCGCGGTTCTTATCGGTCAAGTTTGAAAACAGGTCTGTTACAGTGAGTGTACCGTTATATTTTATATATAATGTGCGTGAACATTATATTTGGTCAGTCTGCGAGCTATGGTGATTAGCTAGTTACCTACCTGGATTATTTTACATCTGGCTGACAAATTCTTATTTCGAGTGAATTGTAGTTGAAGATTGCTAGAAGATAAGCTGGAAACTGCACACAGTAACTTTCAACAAACTTATATCCTGCTGACATCAGGTAAGAAAAAGTTCTTAATTTATGAAGTTAGCCCAGTTAAAAAAATTCACATCGTGTCTCATTTTATAAGATGTAAACCATAAAAACATGAATATTTAAAAATGTCAATGTAAATAAGTCTTTGTCGTGTTATAAATGCATTGAAATGCTGTAACGTCGCTAGTGTTGTACTCTAACTCGGTCTCGACCTCATTTTAAATTTGAATTCAGTACATAGCGCAACAAGCTACATAGCATGACGCTATCACATTTACACAGGCCTTTTACATTCTGCAGCATTCTGTGTATTTACATAAGCGTGAATGAACGCGTTTTCTTACATAATTATGCTATATATCTTACATGTGTTTTACATTCATTTACGCTTGTCACATACAAAAGTAATACTTATTTAGTGTATTCTTTATTTTAATTTACCCGTAATTTGCTGTGTTAACACATTAAGCACGAATGAACGCCGAAGACGGGTTTATTTCATTTGAAAGAAAGGATTTCATTTACCTATGACAAAAATCCTCCATGGGATCAGTCCACTTCTCGAAATAAAGCATTTCTTACTGTCCTCCCCGCTTTCGGCAGATGAGCTGAATCCTTTTCAAACTCCACAGTCCGAACTGTTAACCGTGTGTGCGCTGCGACTAAGCCTTCCTCAGAATGAAAACAAATTCCCGACGTGCTATGTGTTTACAATAAACAAATGAGCGTTTTCATGCAAATTCTAGGCCTCTAATCCTCCACTCACAGCCGCTGAATTAAAATGTTTTTAACATATGAATGGCAGATCTCGTCTGTGCGTAACAAAAAAAGCGTGCCTCAAAAATGTGCCTCTTGTTGTTTATGCTTCTCTCACAAGAATATAAAAATATATTTTGTTTCAACCTATATAGAGTTGGAAAGTAGACCCTTCAAGGTTTCCGAGGTATGTTGGTTTTTTTTTCTAGGATAAAATCTTGCAGTTATATATGTGTTTAGGTGGAATTTCAGTTATATCCCGCCGACGGGATAGCCATAAGATTGACCAAAAAGGTAAAAACACTTTCAGTCAATTTGCAGAGCTTATCAAAGAAAGCTATGTCAAAGCTTTATCATGTTTCAGTGACTATTAGATGAAAATTACTGCATCAAAGCTTTCCTTGCTTTCCTTCAACACCAGCTTCTGCTGGTGACAGGTTTCAGTAATGTAAGCTGGGCGTTCATGGTCAGTGGTTGAAAGGCTACTCAGTAATAATTGTAGGCTATATATTACTTAATGTTATGTTTTCCAAAATATATGACAGAGTGAAACTATATCCATCCATTATCTGTAACCGCTTATCCAATTTTAGGGTCGCGGGGGGTCCAGAGCCTACCTGGAATCATCGGGCGCAAGGCGGGAATACACCCTGGAGGGGACGCCAGCAGACGCCATCACAGGGCAACACAGACACACACACATTCACACGGACACTTTCGAGTCGCCAATCCACCTGCAACGTGTGTTTTTGGACTGTGGGAGGAAACCCACACGGACACGGGGAGAACACACCAACTCCTCACAGACAGTCACCCGGAGCTGGAATCGAACCCACAACCTCCAGGCCCCTGGAGCTGTGTGACTGCGACACTACCTGCCGCCCGTGAAACTATATATTAATGTATATCATGTATACATATCATTTTCCAATTAAAAACATGTATATCTATTTTTAGTTTACTAAATTATTTGAAAACAAAAGTTGTCCCTCACACTGAAAATTTAATGATGAATGAACCAATAGAGCTGCTCCAGAACTTTGTACATAAAATCTTTTTACATTGATTTTCATTAAAAGTTAAGTAGGTGTTTTTACTCCTCCTGTAAAGTTACTATTTTGTTAGTTAAATGGTTTTTAACTTTTTTTTAATAATGTAGATTTATGGTAGTAATATAAATAAACTACTGTATATTTGTCAAAAACTTTCCAGGTGAATGCAGAAAAGGCTCTGCAATTAAAAGTCTTGTTGCAGCTGAACCACATTTCAGTTAAGCCAATGCAGGTCTTCAGAAAAAAAAGTGAATGGACGAAGGAGACAACACATCTTACAAGCATAGGCATGGTTTGTGTAAATTTATTCAAGATCATTATTGGGTTCAATGTAAGGATTTTGTACATCACACCTTATTTAGTCCTAATGGAATCAATTGTCTTTCCTGTATACTAAAAACATAAAGTAAAATAATGCATAACAAGTTTGACCTGTGGTTTGTTTACAACACAGCCAGAGCAGCAACAGCGCAGCACAGCCCAGAGCCATAGCAGCAGCACAGCCCAGAGACCAGTGTAGCAGCACAGACCAGAGCTATAGCAGCAGCACATCCTGGAGACCAGTGCAGCAGCAGCACAGCCCGGAGACCAGTGGAGCAGCACAGACCAGTACAGCAGCAGCACAGCCCAGAGACCAGTGCAGCAGCAGCACAGCCCAGAGACCAGTGCAACAGAAGCACAGCCCAGAGACCAGTGTAGCAGCACAGACCAGAGCCATAGCAGCAGCATAACCCAGAGACCAGTACAGCAGCAGCACAGCCCAGAGACCTGTACAGCAGCAGCACAGCCCAGAGACCAGAGCAGCAGCAGCAGCACAGCCCAGAGACCAGTGTAGCAGCACAGACCAGAGCCATAGGATTTGCAGTGTTCATTCTTGGAAGGAATCTGATATTTAGACGCATAAACAAAGTTCTTTAGGTTTTCAAATGGACTCAGACAAGCTGAACTTGATAAATTTTCTAAAGAAATTTTCACAGCCACATGTTCACCTAATTTTTGTCCCTTTTAAAAATGGAGCTTCAGTAACCTGCACATTTGTGACCCCAGACATCCATTTTTCCAAGGATGAAATTTATTATGTAATTTCAACATCAAATATTCTACATTCAGAGATTCAGAATCTAAGTAAATGATGAATCAGAGACTAATTGCTTCAGTATATAAGCACTGTAATATTTATAATATAGGCACATAATTAACAGCAGCAAACATCCACTTTTCTAAGTTTTTTCTTAATAATTCAGGAAAACTGTAAAATAATGATGGTGGCACGGTGGCGCAGCAGGTAGTGCCGCAGTCACACAGCTCCAGGGGCCTGGAGGTTGTGGGCTCGATTCCCGCTCCGAGTGACTGTCTGTGAGGAGTTGGTGTGTTGTCCGCCTGGGTTTCCTCCGGGTGCTCCGGTTTCCTCCCACAGTCCAAAAACACATGTTGGTAGGTGGATTGGCGACTCAGAAGTGTCCGAATGTGTGTCTGTGTTGCCCTGTGAAGTACTGGCGCCCCCTCCAGGGTGTATTCCCGCCTTGCGCCCAATGATTCCAGGTAGGCTCTGGACCCACCGTGACCCTGAACTGGATAAGCGCTTACAGATAATGAATCAATGTAAAATGACGGCATTTCTCTATATACATTTTATTGGCATTTTCTGTAAATTTATTGTATTTCCACTGAATTTAATTGAAGTTATACTATAACAGAATTTTGGGAGTTGGGCCATGCCCACGCTCCTCCCCCCAGGCCTATTTATACCCTTCAACCTCACGTAATCTCCGTGACAATCAAGTCGCTAGTCTTGCGCTTCCTGCTTGCGTCACTGTATTGTCAACTGCTACAATGGATCTCGACCTGCTCGCCTCTGACCACGAGCTCTTCTCTCCTTCCCCTACTCGATCGCCCAACGCCACCCCGGTCATCAGCACTAGGAGACTGCGTTCGGCAGTCGTCGTGCCTGCCTCACCTGCCACTTCAGCTGCTCCAAGCTCCTCCGCACGCTCTCGTCATTCTCTCTCCACACTCACGGGTCCTGCGCGTGGACGCCGCTCCTCTCAGATTTCTCCTCCCCAGCGACTTCACCAGCGCGCTCGGCAGCCCTCCTTCACCGCCGGACGATTACGGCCCGATCCGGCTTCTCCGTCCATCTCCGACTGGACCGTGGCGGGCCTCCAGAGAGCGCTGCGAGACCGTGGTATCCCCTTCCCTCGTTCAGCCAACAAGAGGACCCTTTTTTTCCTGTTTTCGGCTCCTACCCCGGAGGATGAGGTCTTTCCCGCTCAACCTACGCCATCGCGCCATGACGTCATTGCACCTGCGACGCGGCGCCGAGGACGCCCCGTGAGGGCCTCCCTCCCCGGCTTAGTGCCCCCTGCTGGTGCCACAAATCTGGCTCCTGTCTGCACTACTGGGCCCGACCCTGCCCCGACTTCCGTTTTTTCTCGTTTGTCCCCCCTTTTACGTGCTTCTGATCTTCCTGCTCTCTCTCTCCCTGCTACTACTTCTTCCACCTACCCTGTTTTTTCCTAATCATCCCACCCCCTTCGCTCCCACCCCCTTCCCTCTTCATCCCAACCCCTACCCTTATCATCCCAACCCCTACCCTTATCATCCCAACCCCTACCTCTCACGGGCTTGCAGTATCCCGTTCTTTATCATACCGATTCTCTCTCCACAGGTTTTGCAAGTCAACCTCTTGCTCCGGCGCCCCGAGCTCCCGACGCCACATTCTCTCTCTTCACCACTGCTCCAGCTCCTCCTCCCAATGCTCGTGTCTTCAATCCACCCCTGGTGCAGCCCACCCTTCGTCAGCGGATTCTCCAAGGTGCGGCCGTTGACCTGTCCTCTCTATTGCTTCCTGTACAGCACCCCGCTCCATTGACGTGGGGGACGTGACCCTTTCATTGAAGACTTCAGAGCACAGAGCTTCTAAGCTCCTCACAACTTCCGAATTTGCACTCGCATTTTCCCTCTATCGCGACGTGGTGTGCTCCTCCTTCCCTGCCCGCAGGCAGGAATTGGACTACCTCGCCATCGTCCTCGACCTCGCAGTCCGTTTTGGAGGCTCTGGTTTTTATGACTACCATCGGCTCTTCTCTGCACGGACCTCTCCGCCGAATCGGAGCCTGATGTGGTTACTTCTCTTCTGGCCAAAGAAGTCTCGGAGGGTTTTATGATGGGCCCCTATTCTTCCCCCCCATTTTCTACTTTCCGAATTAACCCCATCGGCGTTGGCACTCGAAAATATTCTGGTAAGAAGCGGCTCGTCATCGACTTATCAGCCCCGCGCGGTTCTTCTGTGCCCTCAATAAACAGTTTCGTGCCCAGCTTGGAATTTTCCCTCTGCTATGCTCGGGTCGACGATGCCATATCACTGATTAAGCTCCTTGGCCGTGGGGCTAAAGCGGACGTGGTCTCCGCCTTCAAAATCATTCCCCTCCATCCTGACTTCTGGCACCTGTTTGGGGTGAAATGGCGGGGACAATTCTACTTCGCAGTTCGACTGACCTTCGGCTGTAAGAGCAGCCCCAAGATTTTTGACACACTGCCATGGAATGGCATCTCTTTCTTTTACAATGACGCACTAGCTAACCCAGAGGACGTTGATTTGTTCGTCGACGCAGCCCCGTCCTTGGGGTGTGGAGGTTTTTACAAGGGGCACTGGTTCGCATCCTCCTGGCCTGATCAATTCACCCGTCTAGCGCTAGACTGTGGTGACTCCATTGCGCTCCGCGAACTCTTTCCGGCTGTCATTGCTGCAGTTCTTTGGGGACATGAATGGACCGGCCGAGTTATCCTTCTCCATTCAGATAATGAATCAGTCGTTCATATTATTAATAAAGGACGCTCCAGTTCGCTCAGTCTCATGCCATTCGTCCGCCGCCTCACTTGGCACTCAGTCGTCCATCAATTTCTATTAAAAGCTGTTTACATTCCTGGTCACATTAACCCTATTGCTGACTCTCTGTCTCGTTTCCAATTTCAGAAGTTCAAGCTATTGGCTCCACAGTCCGACCTACATCCTACTCCCGTTCCACCATTTTCGGACCTCATCTTCCATCTTCCCACACACTCAGCAATCTGACTCTAAGATCCCAGGATTTAATCCTGAAATCTCTGGCACCAAACACCTTGTCTACTTACTGGACTGGATGGCAGTGCTTTCGACGCTTCCATCATATACACTCTATACCGTTCCCTTCTTCTGATCTACACTCTTTCACAGCATTCCTCTCATTCACTAGCTCTCAATTTTCTATTTGTTCATCCACTTTAAAAAGCTATACAGCCGCTATTAATTTCTTTTTCAAACTGATTTACGGCTCTCCCCATCCGTTTACTAATCATCACCAAGTCACTCTGCTTCTTAAAGGATTAAGAAGAACTGAACCTCATCATCTACCTCAACGCATGCCAATCTCTTCTCACATTCTTTACAGGTGCCTAACTACCCTGCGTTCCGGTTACGTATCACCAACTACCGATGCCACCCTCGAAGCCATGTTCCTTTTAGCGTTTTTTGGCTTCCTCCGTTGCTCTGAATTCACAACCCCGTCTTCCATCCACCATAATTCTCTTCACCCTTGTTTCTGACCTACTCATACTTGATCCAAACACACTCGTCTTTACTATTAAACACAGTAAAACAGACCAATTTCACAATTCTTCTCAAATATTTCTCTTTAAACTCCCTTCCCCTATAAGCCCCTATGAACCTCTTACACGCTACCTCCAGCTTAGATTATCCCAAGGTGCCTCCCATTCCGATCCATCGTTTACAACCGAATCGGGTTCGGTCGCCACTCACCACTGGTTTCAGTCCCACTTACGACAAATCCTTTCACGTAGTAATCTTAACCCATCACATTTTTCCGCTCACTCTTTCAGGATCGGTGCTGCCTCTACAGCTTACCATCAAGGCTTTTCAGATCATACCATTCAGACACTCGGCCGATGGACCTCCCAAGCACATCATTTATACATCCGCACCCATATCCGTGATCTTTTCGAAGCTCACCAACGTATCGCTTTAACGTATAGCATTAATATTTGGCGCAGCAGAGACCACCAGGTAGAGAATGATAGTTTAACTGTACAATCATTGGTAATTTAAAGTCCAGTTTTGGGCTTCTGTAAGTAATATTCGTGTAGTTAGCTAGCACGAATCTTTTAAAGAAGAAAACGGAGGGAAATATAAACATAGAAATGGAAAGGGATTCTGGTCATTGACATTGTAAAATTAGATATGTTCATTATAATAGGGAATTGTAAATGTAGAACATGAAATGTTAGCTACAGAATTACAAACTCCATTCCAGTTTATCAATACATGTTTGGAGTGTCAAGTGTGAGTGAGGGGGAAGAAGGAGGAAAAATATGGGGAGAGGTTTTGCCCTGAAATAAGGGTTCGTTTCTTATTTTACTTTGTGCAGTATTGAGGATTATAGGCTTATGTATTTTGCTGCAGAATTATGAGCTCCATTACAATTCTGATTTGAAACTGCCATATATGTTATTTACTTTATAGTCAGATTTGGAAGGGAAGAACCTATTTGCTAGCCAGGTATGCAAAACTAGTAAATTAATTAGCTTGGTTAAGTGTTTGTGTGTGTATATTTTAATTATTTTTCTGTGTTTAGTTAGAGTATTGCTTTCAAAGTGTCTAAATGCAAAATGTTGAGCTACCAGTTCTGTGATTAAAAAAAAAAAAAAAAAAAAAAAAACACACTACATTTGTTATGTAAATCAAATGAAATTACAGCTTATTTCTCTATACTATATGTTTTAAATGTGGAGAGGCTCGTCACACCATGACTTTCAGGACGTTTAGTGCATTTAAGGCTCACATTTACAGGTATCATTAAAAACAACAAAACTGAAACTAGACCTAGGCTATATCATGCAGATTTTAATTTGACATGAAAACTGCAATGGTAAATCTGAAGACTTAAAAGAATTTATATTCTCATCATTTAGGTAAGTGCCACAGCTGCTGATTTTGAAACCCTTAACCTGCCTGTGAGTCTCGGATGATTATTCTGGATATGAATATATAATGGCAAGATTTGGCAAAATACTCCAGAATGGCAAACGTTTAAGACACATTTGAATTATAATTACAGTGGAATTTTTGACCAATGCAGGATGGTTGCTGACAGTGGACGGACAAGTGGTTTGTGTTTGATCAAGCCTCCATTAATCTCTGGAAAGGCAGCCCTATTATCCTTCTACTACAATATCAATCTCCAATATCGATGGGCAACTTCATGTATAATTGAGTTAATCCAGAGGTAAAAACTTTCATTCTTTGTGTTTTTTTTCTTTCTTTTTCTCTCTACTTGTGTTTATTTCTTTCTCTGCATTAAGCTAGTCTCCACTTCATGTTATTTTACCTGTAGTTAAAAGTATTAATAAATATAAAGACTTTGAATTATAATAACTTTACTGATGCAGAAACCCCATGTATGAAAAGGGATAAAAAAATCTAAAATTAACTGAATGTAACTTGTCTTTGGCCCTGTTTCCGGATAATTCTTTATGAGATTTTTATGAAGAGCAGTTAGTGTTCATTCATTCATTCTTTCATATGCTGCAACCATTTAATTGGAATCAAGGTAATTGTGGGAATCATTTGATGCAGTTGAAAATTGTGATTTTGATATGTGAAACCTAAAGGTAAAATACAGGATTTTCTGATTACTATAATATATTGACATATGTGCATAGCATATCAATCTACATGTCTTTTAGATCAGGTATCAAATTGAAACCATAGTACTTTTGGGAAAAAAAATTTGTTGAGTTCATATATATATATCTTTTTTCAGACTAAGTCTTCGCTGCAAAAAGTGTGAGCAAGTGACAACTAGGGCTGGGCGATATGACCAAAAACTCAACTCAAATCTCAATATGCCTAAAATAAATGGTGATACGACATGATATTATGAAAGCCATAACAAAGTACAGTGTCAAAGTATTAGAGTTTATTTTTAACACCAAATAGGATATGCTGCATTACCTAACTGTAATTATCAATATAATTCAACCTGTATCTCACTAATTTCTTCTAATTACTTGCAGACAAATGAACATAGCACAAAAAGTAAGGAGTTTTGTGTTTGATAGATTATTTATTTGTTGTAACAGTGCTTCTTGCCAATAAATCTTATACAGTTACTGTTATTTTTACATGGTGCCATGTTGTAAGGAGCATGCATTTGTGGGATGAGCAGCAGAGCTGAGTATATGGGTTGCACCCATGAAAATTTTTTCAAATACTCACTGCCAGTGCCAAACATCTTATTTTGTGTAATGGTGTAAGGCGGCATCTCCCTCACTAGAAAAACGAGGCTTGTCATCATTGGAGGCAATCTCAATGCAGAAAGATATTGAGATGAAATTCTGCAATCAGTGGCAATCTCATATCTCCACAGTCTGGGACTGAACTCTATCCTCAAATGACAACGCTTGCCCCGAAACAGCGGTGCTTATCAGAGACTACCTCCAGAATTTGGGAGTGGAGAGGATGGAACTATGTGTATCCTAACTTTTAAAGAAACCGATGGACTTTGAATATAATTGTATTTAAAGGGACATGTCAATGCAAAACTGACTCTAAGTTTTGGCTGATGTTGCGTTCAATGATGATATTTTAAATACAAAGATTTAGGACTCCAGATTACATATTTTCACTTTGTGTGTGATCTGGTATGATCAAAAGTCATGTAATATAACGTAATGTTTAACTATAAAGATTTGGGCACCTTTCTTGTAATCCATCAAGTGCAATAATGTATTTTGATATTGTGAAGTATTCTTGGTAAAAAAAAAAAAAAAAACTATTCAAATATCATAAGGGGCAAAAATATAAAATAAAGTAAAAATATAAATGATATGAACATGTTATGTAGTACCTGAAATTTGTCCACATTTTGTATCGCATTACTGATTTTAATTCTAAATTTTCTGTATGGAATGGTTATAGTATTTTTACAGTATTCATGCTTGGCAGTTTTTGGATTGTTTTTCTTATTTAATAGTAACACTATATAGACTTGAATGTAATTTAGATACTGTTTTTAATTACGGTGTTCATCTGTAAAAAGGTACTGTTGCTGAAAAATGCAGTAACAGGCTGTCAAATCTGCTGAAAGGATTTACTGTACATTTAAATATTTACAATAAAATATTGTATTATGCAATTACAGTAGTCTCCTGTAAAGCTGAAATACAATAGTGTTTTTGTAAAAATGCAGTAAATGGCTGGGAACTCTGCTGCCAGTTATTTACTGTAAATCACAATTTTGAAATACAGTCGTGTTCCTGTAAAAAGACGGTAAATGGCTGGCATCTCTGCTGCCAGTATTTTACTGTAAAATTAACAAGATTTTTTTTTTACAGTGATAGTTAGTGAATACAGAGAAAGTTTTGTTTGAATACTGAAACAAAGACTTGGTATTTAATGAACAAAATGTGGTTTTGAGCAGAACATTTGGCTACTTGTGTGATGGTGGTGTTGCTGTGTTAAGAGTTTAGAAAAAAAAGTATAGGTGTTAATAAACGCTAGTTAGCGAAAACAAACAAAAAAAACAAAACTGTAACAGATGTAGAGAGGCTGAATGTTTTTTTATTATTATTTTTTTATTAAAAGTAGGGACATAGCAATGGGCTTGGGGGACCTGACCTGGCTTAGTGTTGCACCATTGCAGCTTCCCCTGCATTGCTGCCATGCAATTAGCTACTTCTCTTTATCTTTGGGATTTAAGCCCAATTGGGGCCACTTCTACACAGAGATCAGGAACAAACAGAGCGCTGTGGTGGATTACAAGCTTGTAAAAAAAAAGAGGGAGAGCCAATAGCAAAGAGAGAGGGAGAGAGAGAGTCAGAGCATAAAAGAAAATGAAGAGGGAAAAAGTGAGACAGGAAGAGAGAGTCACACACAGAATATCACACTTACTGGAATAATGTTATTTGGTTTTAATCTGATTTTGGGCATTACTTGTTGTTTCGTTGTTTGTATATTAGCAAATAAACACTTACTGCTCAGATAGCTTTTTAAATCTCAATCTCTGGTGCCTAAAACGTTTGCACTGTATATGTACATATTTGACTCAGTTCAAATTTTCAAATCACTGGTAGCATTCTGTACAGTTATATGTGTAAATATATTATATATTTCATTTATTTTACTTTAATATGCATTTTTTTAAATATTGCATGGATATTTTTATTTTAATTGTTCATTGTTAACAACGATATCATTACCAAAAGTGATTTTGTAAGTGAAAGAGGAAAGAGAGAGAGAGGAAACATGATAAATAGAGGGATTAGCCTTTCTCAATAATGAAGAGTAAAAGGAGAGCTGTGTGACCGGGTCAGGACTGGGTCAGGTGTAACTGAGTGTAAAGCACCTTCCAAATGTACTCTGGGATTTAATTTAAATAAAGCAGCCACTTCTGAACCTGTCCTTCACAGAGGGGAGGAGTGTCCACCCTCTGTTTTCTGTAGCAGCCTCTAGTATTCCAGGATGGCTTTCAGAGATTTTCTTTTCTTTTTTTTTTTTAATGAACTCATCCACATCTATTACAGGGTCTCTAGATTTCTGAAAAGTAGAGATCCTGAAGAAAATTGAAGTTGTAGACATCCTTATTTTAAAAGGGACACGGTGCTGTAATGACCCACCCACTGTCCCTCAGGATACTGTGTGATTATTATATCCTTAACCAAACTAAGCACAGTCCAACATGGACTGGCCAACCATTGCAGTGGTAAAATTAGAAAAATTCAATGCTGGCTAAAACTTCCCCAAAATATTGACCTATCAGATAGACACTTTCCTCTGTGCTGTCTAACCTCCTCCAATAGAATCCCCCTACAATGACAAGAAGACCCTAAACAACACAGAGATCATCATTGGACATTGATTCTTGTAATAAGAAATTTCCTGTTGGTTGCGTACCATCAAAGTTACACTTTATGTTTGTAATAACACGGTCCAGTGTATTTTATGAGTGATATATGTGTTTTATCATTTTGTCAACCTCATTTTATTTGATTGCATAGAGCCTCTGTCATTGCTTTTGGAGGAGGATAGGAAACCACCCCTTCCCTCCACCTCCCTATCAATTTTTGTACAGTGCTGTAAAAGTTATTTGTACTAGAGGGAACCTATTGTTCTTAAATGAACGTATGCTTAAATCAATTTATGGTTTTGTGTTGCAGAGCCTATGCCATATACAATGTCCTATGCTTCAGTGAAAGTTTATTACACAGTGTATTGGTGTCATGGTATTAGTTTTATGAATCTTTAAAGTGCACTATTTAGGGAGTGTAGAAGTTAATATTTCTGTACTTCCTGACTTGAGCAACTTGAACCATGTTCGTCTGACTGCAGACCAATCATATTCATTGTGGTCTGCGTAGATGCAACGAATTACATTTCTGGAGAGGTGTGCATCAGGCTGTGCTGCCTATGGCATAGATTCAACACAGAGGCATGAATTGGCTTACAGTTTTTTACAACTGCTAATAAGCATTTAAAAATACTTAAGATATTTTTTTCAAAACTCTAAACACAGCAACACATCTATGTCAAACAAATAGCCAAATAGATAATTTTCTGCTCAAAACCATATTTTATTTTTAATTAAATATTAATTCTTCATTTCAATATTCAAACAAAACTTTCTCTACATACACTAACCCTTTTTAAAACATGGCAAACCTACCTAAATATGGAGTCATTCTTTCAAAACACTGGCAAGAGGAATCCAAGAGGAATATATAGTCCATCACAGCAAAACAACTCTTAAAATTCTAACAGTTGATGGTGTTACAGAAACAGTATTACTTTCCATGTTTCAATTCTACCAGCAACAACAGATGTTATGATATCCACTGTCTTTTTACTGGAAACCAATTTTTTGCTCAAGTGTCAAATGTGGGCATTTGATGAATGATTGATATTTACTGTATGACAGACTTGGTGCAGTGTTTTATATCTGTACACTCTCAGAAAAAAAGTTGCTGTACAGGTACATCATTGTCACTAAATGTACAAACAGTGTAAATGTACCTTTAAAGGTACATCAGTGGTTTTAGTGTACAGTTCTGTTCCCTAAAGGTACATTACATTCTCCAGAAGGACAGGTGGGTATTTGTAAAATTTCATTATAGAAGTGTGTAAATCCAGAAAGCCCTTTTGGATGAGTCCATGTCATTGCCAGCACTTCAACACCACTGTATGTCTCAGAGTGAGTTTAGAATCAGGTGTGATTCATCTACATCAGATATTTCTCAATGTGTCATTGATCTGTTTATTCAGATTAATACTTATCAGTTGTTTTAATATAGCTTTTCACCTGCTGATGTTTTATACTGTATTTAAGGTTTTGAAAGGTTATCTTTTCTGGTGCAAAGCATTTGTAAATGAGTTAAGAAAGATCCCAATTTTGGTTTTGGGAAAGCTTGTATGTGCAGGCAATTTAAGCATTTTAGAAACATGTTAATTTACTGCATATTTTGTGAAAATATGAATTGTGTTAATGGTATAGTCCACAACTGATGGATGTTGTGCTAATTGTGTTTAAAGTTTTGAAAATGTAACTACAGATTGGACAAAGTGCCTCTGACATATTTTAATGTTCTGTTTCTTCATCCGGAGTTTCACAACAGCTAAAAAGGGCTGGTAATGATAATGGTGAAGTGAGAGGACTCCCTGCTCTGCCCTAATTCTCTACTTCATGGCAAAACTACTCTTTAGTGAAGTGTAAAGAATAGGTCTGCTGTTTACTGCTTTCCACTTGTTTGCAGACGCAGGTGCACTCAGATTCTCTTTAGCCATATTGGAAATAAAACCAGGCCACTGCTTACAAACAACCATGAGCGACCTTGGGTATTAGAAAGGCACTATATAAATCTAATTTATTATTATTGTTATTATGAGTTCCACTTGTCTGAGAAACGGACTCTGAACCAGAAATTGGTGAAACATTCGCCACCATCCACAATTTAGCTCGACTGAGACAAGTGACCGATAACACAAATAATGTAAGGGTTCATTCTCCCTGTGAAAAGACCAATTTGAACACTGTCCAAGAGCTAATAAAGCACAGCACAGCCATGAATGCGGCTCATATGTGTTTGCCAGGGTATAAAGAGGAGTGATAACCACTGACATTAATTCAGAGATGAAAATAGCAAAAGTCCGGTTTCACTTAACGTTTTGCTCTAGCTAAATGTGCGTGATGTGCTTAATGAGGCTGAAAGGTAAGGTTTAAACATCCAGTATTAATGTGAATGTGTGAGAGAATCAAAAACCTGAGATATTCTCTATGCCACTTAAAAGATAAATATATACAAACACCTATTTCTGCTTCAGAACATGAAATGAAACCTGACAAACATCTGCAGCATATTTCTGGTCAGACAAAAAAAGGTGAACTTATTTGTGTCACAGGGATAACTGGTCTGCTTGTGCTAATCTCAAGACCATATGGAAGTCAAATGAGCAAATTTTGGCAGATGGCCAGGCACTTGCCAGGTTTGAGATGTAAACTGGGTAGAGCATCAGTTTGTGATGCTGGACAGACTTGGGATTTATATACAAATTCTATTTATAAAGTTATCCCTCGAGAGTTATTGTTTGGGTTCCACAGGGTGTCAGGCATTCCCTCACTTAAGGACAAGCCCACCCTGTTCTCCTAGGTGGAAATTTCTCTAGCTTGTCTTGCCTTTTCTGAATTTCAGAGCTCCCCAGGGCCTTGGGGGCTTTATCTATGGTAGTGTATGCGCATCAGTGGTCTCCTGTGACAGTTTGGTTTAGATAATCAACAGGTTTGGCACGGAACATTTCAAGAATTCTATTGTGATTCCATAAAGCCAACTCTGAAACATGGGGGAGGTAGTGTCTTAATGTCAGGTCACAAGACCCATAGACCAAATGTGGGCCAGTCATGTTTTAAAAGAAAAGAGGAACCTTTCAGCTTCATTGTCTTCAGCGTAGAGTGGGAGGTAGTGGAAGAAGAGGTGCAGAAAAAGAGTTCTATGCAAAAATTCTCCTCATCTGAGAAATTTTATCTCATTCTCCAGATGGAAGAAATCATGCCTAAAAGGCACTGTGTATATGGTATAGATAAATGCCCCATCCACACGGATTTGTTTATTTTGGAAAATGGAGATTTTCCTCTTTTTGTTTTTTTGAAAATATCCCTGTCCAAATAAATGTAAAATGGCTGAATTATAATGCCAGTCAGGTTGGTGGGCATAGTACCTCTAAGACACCATGAAACATGACATAAACACAATGGTTAAATTGTAAGTCACTCCATCTAGGAAATAACTAAATGACTCACCTGGCCCCTGTTGCTGCACCATATCAGAGAGGTCCTGCAGGTGGATGAAGAGCACCAGCCCACCAGCCCCGAACAGCAGCAGAAACCAAAAGGAGCAGGACAACTTCCTGGCAGCCCCCCGGGGCCTCCGCCTGCCCCTCACAGTGTCCAGCACTTTACACTCCGCCCACAGCATCTCTACACACACTGGGAGAGAGAGAGAGAAAGAAAGAAAGAAATCCATATATTAATATATTCTGCTTGGAACAATCTAAGTAATTCATAATTAATTCATTAATTATAAAAATGGGTCAGTATTTTGTGCACATTATTATATTATATTTCATTTGTATTACATAACATTTTGTATTAGATTACATAATAGTCAAACACTGATCTTCATGCACTACTACCAATCTAGCCCCCCAAATTTTGAAACTTGAGACATTCCTAGTGAGAAAAACTCACACAGTGTAGAACAAAAATGGAGGTGTATGAAGGTTTTGCACTTAAATGAGAGACCACCATCAACTCACCAGAGTTGGGATTTGAGGCACTCCTTTGCTTCAAACCTTCGGGGTTGCTGATCATGTTGCCATGATCAAACCTTGAGACTGGTTCAAGATTAGACGTGTCAAAACAAATACACACTGAGCACTGCTGCCAACTTTAGTAGACGGTACAGATTTTGTGCTCTATGTACATTTCCTCTTGACAGAGGATTCCTTTCTGAGGTGTAGCACACAAGATGAGAACTCAAACTGCTGTGTAGTCCGTGAATAAAATGAAAATTCGGTTTCTGCTCCACAGGGTGGGTCCCTAACATGTAAGTGGCCATGTATAAAATACGTTATATGTATGATGATAAAATGAGTGCTCGTTTTACATATGGATAAAAAGTCAATTCAGAAAAAAAAAAAGTTAAGCCATTTCTACTTCCTGCAACTTCCCATTTAGAGTAAAATTCCCTTCAGAAAGAGAAAAAAATCACCCTCAGTATTTCTACTCAGCAGACCTGAGAAAGGCAGCTGCAGCCAGGCCCACAACCTCCTGACCTCTGATAATTATGTTGACTAGCAGTCTTCTGCGGAGCAAAAGGGGTTTGGATAACACTGATGGCAGAGTTATTTGAGGTTGTTGTGGAAAGATTACAGAACAAGCTATACAGAAAAAGAGCTGGAGCTGGGTTTGCATGGATGAGTGTAGTTTTACTGCAGTGGTCAGTAAGAGCCCAGCAGTTCTGTTGTTCAGTCTCTCAGAGACTACAGAGTGTATTGGTGAAGGGAATTTTCACAATGACGGAAAAGAGGATCAGCTGATTATGATACAGATTCTGAGCTGTGAAGTGGATCTAATACACTGAAAGCATTTTGCTGTGTGTAAATATACACAAGGCTGTGTTTTTTCTCTGAGCATATTCCATGGCAATGGTGCTGACTGATGTTTCCTGAATGCTTTTATGGTAAAGATAGCAAGTGATAGCATTGATTCGACTGTGACAAAGAGCTGAGGGAATCATGACTTTTCAGATCCAAACTGAGGACACTTTGAACACAGTAGGAATTCACACACATCAAATTTTCAACATTTTTGGAATTCCCCTCTTTCCAGTCCAATTGTGACTTAATGACAAATTTGTGGATCACACCATGGACAGCAATGACAGTGGTCAAAGAAAAATCTCCACAAACTAGTACATAGTTTGTACTAGTGCAGCAGGTAGTGTCGCAGTCACACAGCTCCAGGGGCCTGGAGGTTGTGGGTTCGATTCCAGCTCCGGGTGACTGTCTGTGAGGAGTTGGTGTGTTTTCCCCGTGTCCGCGTGGGTTTCCTTCGGGTGCTCCGGTTTCCTCCCACAGTCCAAAAACACACGTTGCAGGTGGATTGGCGACTCGAAAGTGTTCGTGTGTGTGAGTGAATGTGTGTGTGTCTGTGTTGCCCTGTGAAGGACTGGCGTCCCCTCCAGGGTGTATTCCCGCCTTGCGCCCGATGATTCCAGGTAGGCTCTGGACCCCCCGCGACCCTAAATTGGATAAGCGGTTACAGATGGATGGATGGATATATATATATATATATATATATATATATATATATATATATATCTATATATACAGTTACTGTTAGGTTACTGTTAGCATTAAACAAAACAATGTTTTACAATTCTTAGCATTTTAGCTTAGATTTTAGTCGACTAGTAGCTGCTCTGATGTGTTGCTGTGGTGCTGAGGTAATGCTTGAGATGCCATTTGCCCAACGTTTGTGTTAAAGGCATGTACTTGATCAGCCAGTGTTGGCTGGATGCATTTTTAGGTCTCAAAAGGTGGACATGTCTGGGAAAAATAGGTAGTCAGCCTAGGTTAGAGGAGGTTTTGAGGCTGATGATTTACACAGGGTTGCCAGATATTCACTTGAACGTCCATAAGGTCACATTTTAACATTATTACAAATTTATTTGAAACCCATTGCATGAATTCTTTGAATGTTAGTATAATAAAACATGTATGAAATAAACTCATGACCAGTCTTGACCACGGGAATGGGATTACTTGGATCCACCAAAAGCAAAATGTACTACCTACTTCTGAAAACTGAAAGCAAGTTGACATGTTTTAATCCTTCCCAGTCCAAACATCAGGGGAATTTGAGCTAAAGAATAAAAATGAGGCAATCAACTTAGGCCATTACGTTCAACAGTGAAGTGAGTTAGTAAAATCTGCAATCCTCTCAAGGTGAATGATTATTGACAAAGAGACATGGATGCAAATGGAGTGGCCAGTCAATCAGCTAATGGCCAGCAGGAAGTCTGACAGACAGTTGCAGTGTATGGTCAGAGGCTAATTGTCCTTATTTGCATTGGATGCTGACCTTAGATCAGACGAACACAGAGTGAGTGATCAAGAATAATAATCAGACTGAGCACTCCTGAATGATGAGTGGACTCGATGTGGACATCACCATTGTCTGAAAGTCAAAACAGACATAAGGCATAAATTCTAAAAGGTATTTCTGAAGAGATATTTTAATATATGCCCACAAGCTAGCTTTATTCATCCATCCATTCTTTCATTTATCAGTTCATTGGTGGGTTCATTCATTAATTTCATATCTTCTATAACTGTTTCTTCCTGATGAAACCTTCAAACTCCACCCACCCTGATGAATGACTAGATGATGACCAATATAAATTGTGCAGCAACAGGTGAGCTACTTTGAATTTACATTTACAAGGTAAAGTGTGTCAGTGGACAGGACAGATGTGGACAGATTGGACACCGTATTTAAAAACAGCTGGGTCTGATCCACTGGAAGCAGTGCAAAACACATTAAAACAACACAAACACATCAGTGAGATGAGTATTATCCACTACTTAAATCATACCCATTCCTTTGTGTTCCTGTGGCAGGAAAGGGACTAACAAAGTATGTGTAGCATTGGATGGAATACAGTCTGTAAGCAAATAAATCTATAAATATACTGTACAAATACACCTTTATGGTCAGTGGAGCTGATGAAATGGTGTGAAATGGACAATGATTATAAAAACAATGTGGAGGCTTTAACTGCTGATCTGTGTATATTAACAGATTGCATGTCATTGCCCATGTTTCTGTTAATCAGCAAAAAATCTCTCTCTCTGTCTGTCTCTCTCTCTCTCTCTCTCTCTCTCTCTCTCACACACACACACACAGGTGTCATGCTAATACATTCAGTATTAATACCAGTCTGTTGCTCTCATTATGGGTCCAGACATGCAATTGTACACTGAAATCATATAATGCTATCTGCAAATACTGACTGCTTTCATACCATTTCAGCATTCAGCCGGTATCATCAGCAACTTTTAGCCACTGTGACAAGTGAGTGGTTCGAAGCAGACATGTTCAGAGTGGATGCTGAGTGATAGAACAATGTGGGTGTGTACAGAAGATTAAAAGGTGAATGGTAGTGCAGGGTTGGTGTGTACCGTAGAGTGGGTGGGGAGTGGTAGTGCAGGGTGGGAATTTAGTGTGTTTGATGGGTGGAAATGTAGGGTGGGTGTGTACAGTAGTGTGTAGTGCAGGGTGGGTGTGTACAGTAGAGTGTCCGGTTGGGGGAAGTGCAAGGTGGGTGTAGAGTAGAGTGTCTGGTGGTACAGGGTGTGTGTGTGTGTGTGTGTGTGTGTGTATGTGCAGTATAGTGGCCAGTGAGTGGGCATGCAACGTTGGTGTGATGAATAGAGTAAACAGTGCATGGTAGTACAGGGTGCACATTACAGTGTGGTATGAGATATTATGCAATATGAATACAGGGTTCAGGGTCTGTGTGCATTCAATGCTGCGCTGTTACATGTGTCAATGCTTTATTAGTAATATTAATATTATTATTAGTAATGCTTGTCTTTTTGTGGGGAGTACCTTTAAGGGCTGATTTTATAATAAAGTGCTGTGTTGTGCAGAGGGGCAACAGAGCATAATTGTGTTTGATTATATGGGAATATTAATATTCAAGAGCTGGTGGGGCTCGTTACGGGGGCTGTCACAGCATGAGGCAGCAGTCACTCTGGAGAAAGCCTTGAACACAGAGAAAACAGGTTATAAGCACATCCCACTTCTGAGCTGGGATCAGTTATAATCACATGGACCTAATCCTGATGAGATCCTGATCCAATTAATTCCTCATGAAAGAACCTTTGAGCTGGACTTGATTATTTTACTTTTGCTTTGTGACTGGGATCAGAGTAATCTAGCAAACACACAATGAAAATTGGACCATGTTCCTACAAATCAGTAGCTCACAAATGTATGTAAATGAGCTCAGTTCTGATTGGCTGTGTCCTCATTCATAAAACAGTCAACGCTTAAATACTCTTCATAACTTCAGCATGACTGGGTGAGACTAAATTAGGTTTTCTATATATTTCTATGCTCTAAATGTATGAGCATTTTGTAGCTTTAAGATACAGAATAGTCCATGCATAGTGTTATGCATACTTTCTTAGTCACTTGTTCTTCAATGGTCAAAGTTTGGTGGATCATTCTCAGTGCTGCAGTGGCACTGATATGGTACTGTTGTGTTAGTGCATGTTGTGCTGGTACAGGTTGATCAATGCTACTGGAGTTCACTGTCACCTCTGTACTGTGAATAGTACAAACCGGATTCCAAAAAAGTTGGGACACTAAAGAAATTGTGAATAAAAACTGAATGCAATGATGTGGCGGTGCCAACATCTAATATTTTATTCAGAATAGAACACAAATCACAGATCAAAAGTTTAAACTGAGAGAATGTATCATTTTAAGGGAAAAATATGTTGTTTCAGAATTTCATGGCATCAACAAATCCCAAAAAAGTTGGGACAAGTCCATTTTTTACCACTCTGTGGCATCCCCCCTTCTTCTTACAACACTCAACAGATGTCTGGGGAAAGAGGAGACCAGTTTCTCAAGTTTAGAAATAGGAATGCTCTCCCATTCATGTCTCTAACTGTTCAGTCGTCTTCTTTGTCGCACTTTCTTTATGATGCGCCAAATGTTCTCTATAGGTGAAAGATCTGGACTGCAGGCTGGCCATTTCAGTACCCGGATCCTTCTCCTACGTAGCCATGATGTGATTGCAGCAGAATGTGGTCTGGCATTAGTTGAAAAATGCAGGGTCTTCCCTGAAAAGATGATGTCTAGATGGGAGCATATGTTGTTCTAGAACCTGAACATAGTTCTCTGCATTAATGGTGCCTTTCCAGACATGAAAGCTGTCCATGCCACAAGCACTCATGCAACCCCATACCATCAGTGATGCAGGCTTGGGTTAACTTGGGTTATCCTTGTCCTCTCTGGTCCGGATGACATGGCATCCCAGTGTTCCATAAAGAACTTCAAATCATGACTGATCTGACCACAGAACAGTCTTCCATTTTGCCACACTCCATTTTAAAAGACCCCTGTCCCAGTGCAAACGTTTGAACGCTTGTGGAGCTTGCTTAGAAATGGCTTCCTCTTTGCAATGTAGAGTTTCAGCTGGCAACGGCGGATGGCATGGTGGATTGTGTTCACTGACAGTGCTTTCTGGAAGTATTCCTGAGCCCATTCTGTTATTTCCTTGACAGTGGCATTCCTGTTTGAGGTGCAGTGACGTTTAAGGGCCCGGAGATCACGAGCATCCAGTAGAGTTTTATGGCCTTGACCCTTACGCACAGCAATTGTTCCAGATTCTCTGAATCTTTTGATGATGTTATGCAGGGTTGATGATGATAACTTAAAAGTCTTTGCTATTTTACACTGGGTAACACCCTTCTGGTATTGCTGCACTATCTTTCTGCGCAACAATGGTAGAATTGGTGATCCTCTTACCATCTTGGCTTCAGAGAGACACTGACACTCTGAGTAGCTCTTTTTATACCAAATCATGTTGTCAATTGACCTAATTAGTGTTAATTGGTCTTCCAGCTGCATTCCAGCGAATATGCTCAATTTCCTTTTTCCAGCCACTTATTGCTACTTGCCACTTCCCAACTTTTTTGGGATTTGTTGACACTGTGAAATTTTGAATCAACATATTTTTCCTTTAAAATGTTACATTTACTCAGATTAAACTTTTGATCTGTCATCTATGTTCTCTTACAAATAAAATATTGACATTTGCCATCTCCACATCATTGCATTCAGTTTTTATTCACAATTTGTTTAGTGTCCCAACTTTTTTAGAATGCGGTTTGTACATCAAGCAAAAATATCCAGCCAATAGCATCCTGTGACCACTGGTGAAGGATTAAAAGTCAACCAACACAAACTATCCACCAACAGATGAGCTACTGCAGCACAGAGAATGATCCACCATCCAAATCACCAGGGTGTAATTTGGTGAAAAGGGGGCAACCAAATAAGCAGAGCAACAGATGGACTATAATATTAGAACTAATAGTTGCTTCTGTATGGTCAGTGGAGCTGATAGAATATTAAGTGGGTGTAGAAAAAGGTCAATTTAATATTTTGGTTGATTGGTGTATATCCATTCAATTTTGTGACGTCACAAAAATACTGACTTCAAAATGAGCCTTTATTTTCACAGATACTCATCCAGTGGACAATTTCACACAGCCAGTCCACCTACGAACATAGGTGTTTGGACTCTCAGAGGAAACCGTAGTACCCAGAGAACACACCACACTCCTCACAGGCAGTGCCTCTAGGCAGGGATCTCTCTAAATCATCCTGGGGTCCTGGGTATTCTCCTATGCACTCTCCTCTTCAGCTCACAGGTTTTCAATTGGGTTGAGGTCTGGGCCATGGGAGGAGCTTGATTTTGTGTCTGGTGAGCCATTATGTAGATTTGGCCACATGTTTAGGGTAATTATCTTGTTGAAAAACCCAGTGATGACCCATCTTCAGCTTTTGGACAGAGGCCACCAGATTTTATTTTAAAACGTCCTGGTATTTCAAAGAGTTCATGATGCCATGCACCCTAATAAAGTACCCAGGGCCTTTGGATGAGAAACAGCATCAACGATCCTCCCCCATATTTCACATACCTCCCCATACTTTGGGCATGAGGTGCTTTTGCACATACTCATCTTTTTGTATTACGACAGACCCACAGAGTGTTTGTTGCCAAAAACAGCTTGTTGACATGTAGATAGTGCCTGATGGTTGTTATGGAGACTTTGTGATCCCAAGGATCTGCAATTCTCTAACAGTGTGCTTTGGAAAACTTTTCACTTCTCTTACTATCCTCCTCACTGTGCATGGTGGCAAAATAAGCTTGTGTCCTCGTCCAGGTTTGTTTACCATTGTTCCAGTTGTTTTAAACTTCCTGATACTTCATCTGACTGTACATATGGGCAGGTGAATGCGAGTGGCTGTTTTCTTGTAGCCATTGCCTGACTTATGAAGGTCGATACACATCTGCCTTACTTGAATGGTGTATTTTCTTGTCTTTCCCATGTTGAAGAGTGGATAAGAGAAATAGGCCTCTGTGTCACATCATATTTATACCCCAGTGAAACAGGAAGTGATGAATTACTAATTAAAGGTTCGTAGATACTCTAATCAACTATAGAATCTACAGTAGAAATGACGGAAATGCTTCAATTCTATTTATTTTCTTGGAATTTTTAGGAGTGCCAATAATTGTGGAACAAGTGATTTTTATGAAAAATAATAATTTCTTAGTCAAGGTTTTTATTTTTAATTTATTTATTCACTTAAATTAAAGGTTATATTTTACTGCAATTTACAGTGTGAGATTATTGCTTCTGCAATGAAAATGTTATTTATTTTAATGCTCTTAATAAATCTTTAATAGGGGTGCCAATGGTTATGGAGGGTGCCGTATATCCTGCTGTCAAGCTTAATGAGACCATGTTCATGAGTTGTTGTTGTTTTTTTTTATCCCGTAGATTTCAACACAGACTAAGAGATTATGCCCCACCAACACATGTCCTTTCACTAGTGTGTTCACAGCAAAACTGAACACAGAATGCATTTATCAGACCTCTAACTTATTTAATGTCTGGAATATGCACCTTTTACACATAAACACACAATTCATATATAGTACCATAATGGTAAAATTAGGCTTGCTGAGTCTTATGTTAATTACCTAGTAGCTCATTACAATTGCATATTAATAAATGAAAAGCTTGGCATTAAAGGTATTATAGCTGTTCATTTTCGTGTTTAGGGTGTTGTTGTACACCAGTATGAAAGCTGTGCTAAGTACACACACACACACACAGAGCTTCCACTCTTTTATTCCAGCCACTAACAAATTACGTTATTCAAATTCAAAGGGAGTAATTGCAGCGGTGAACATAATAACCTTAATTAGAATTTAATTAAATTGAAAGCAGGTTTTCCTCCACTGCTGTATTCAATCAGACTGCCTATTAATGTGAATACATTATGTTGTAATGTGAGGCTGCATCAACGACTACAAACTCTCTCTCTCTCTCTCTCTCTCTCTCTCTCTCTCTCTCTCTCTGTCTGTCTCTCTCACACGTGTGCAAGTACTCAACCCTCCAATTGATTTCCTATACCTCCTTTGCTTTAAGAAGGGGTCTCTAATGTGAGCTGATAAAAAGGCTTGTAAGTGAAGCATCTGTGCTTTATTTGGAAACACCGGCACTGAAGCCAAACTTTCATTAACAAACAAAACCCTGGTCCTGGGAGATCTCACCATACTTGATGTTTCTGCACAGAGCATTGGCTTGTTTGCTTGTATTTCTATCAGACAAATCACAGGGGAAAAATGAATGCATCTCCGCTGACAACAGACAACCTTGGAGAAACTTTACTTAATGTAAAACACAATGTGATGAGACTGACAATTTATTGATCTAAAAATATGAACTGAGAAACTGAAACAACTAATAACAAGGACATAGCGTAGTGTACTTTTTAATAAAGCTTCTTACAAGGTTATTATTAAGCTGTTTGAGTTTCAATGGTGTTCCCTTATGGAGAATGCTCCACCCACTAAATATAAATGAGTGAGATCCATTATCTACAGCATGGAAAATTATGGAGCACAAAATTTTTATTTTTATATGGAAATTACTGCCCTGTCAAAAATATGGACTTTCTGGTCCTCTCTGTCCAGATTTTTCCCCCTCCTTTTCTCTGTTTTCCACTTTCAGAGAAACACACAACCTGCCACAGAACAAATCAATACTGTTCGCTGAACACAGCTAACCGGTCACGCAAAGGTTTTTATCCAGCGCGACCAAGCCCTGCTTCCATATGAATGAAGTGCTTTACGGAAACAATCAGGTTTGTGTTCAGCCATGTAAAAGTGAACAGTTTACTACTGGCCACTGGGTTTCAGTGCACCAACATGTGTCCAGTCATTGTTGGTTTAGTTACCATGACACTGGAGGGGGGAAAGAAACGTGTTGATAACTGGCCTGTGATGGACAGAGTATAGGTCATTTCAAACAGAAATATGTGAATAGGGTACTAAGGAATGTGATGGTTTATAGGGCATTAAGGGTATAGTTTTAGGATGCAGTGCTTCATTGGTGACTAGGATACTTGAATTGGGGTCTATGGTGTAGGTGCCTAGGTCAGAAGAACACAAGGCAATTTTTAAAGTTTAGATTTAGGCTTTTACACCTCTTGCCCTCTCTCAGAGCACATCCATGTGTCCGGGTAACAGCAGCAGAGGCCTTTGATTGTGACACCTCACGACAGATGTCCAGCACTGATACAGAATAACATGATATATGGCAGACACTCTGGAATTTATTCCTCCAGCAACCTTGCCAATTCTCCCTCAAAATAAACAATCAATGGCTTATTTGCCCAAAGATGTACAGGTGGGTGTCTTTGCACACATTCCCAGCCAGCATAATGTGAAGGTCTTCAACGTTCATTGGCCCTGTTTTCTGGCACGTTTTTCTAGGATTGCCCTAGATCTTAAATAAGGTTCAGGTGGGACCTCAGTGTCCTCTTCTGAGCCAAAGCCACCCTTCACTGGTTTTTGTCACTGTCTGAAAATGCTGTTCATCGCTGTGAGTATCCGGTTTAATTTCATTCAGAGTCTAAAGCGGCGGATGGTCCAAATTGCCTCTGCATTATTTAGTGTTTACTTGCCGGCTGCTCAGATTGGCTTGGCGAACAAATGGAAGAGAAGTAGGGCGTAATTGGCCGTCTCCTGGCAAGCAGAGGGCTAATGCTGGAGCTAAACGGCTGAGGAGACACGGACAAGACAGAATGTCAAACACGGCTCATCAATAACTTTCGCGTCCGGCTGCTTCCCAAGCCCCATGCAACGTGACACGACTTTTATTCTGGGGTTTTATGGGACAATCTCCGGTCACCTGCACATTTTCGGTCACATTTTATTACCATGGGCTGCCATTGGGATTGTACAGTGCCAGGATTAGTGCCCTGGATGGGGAGAATACTTGACCTGTGGCAAAGAGGCTCTTTGGCACTGAGTTGTGATTTATGTGCTTCTGAATCCAAGATCCCAGTGGGTTTCAACTTTGACATGACCAACAGGTCTTTAGTAGCAATAACATTTCACAGTAACAATTGCATTTAGCGCTTACTCATTTTGATATTGCTTCAGATAGGTACTTCAATTAGTTTCAGATCATTAGCTAACTCATCAGTTAATAAAAGGTATATTATCACATAATTTCCACTTATGCTTGACACACATATGTCACTTGTTTTACTAAAGGTGACAAATTATGAAAAAGAAAAAACCCTCAGTTTTCAGTACATTCATTTGGGGATCTTGAGCTCTTACAAACACACACATGAGTTGAGACAGTTGTACTAAATAAGTAATGCAAATTTGAAAACAGAAAAAGGCAACAAAGCAAAAATGGCTAATATCCACAGTTCCTGCTCCTTTCTACTGGGCTCTTGAGCTGTGGTGTTTACTCATTTCAGGCGCTGAAAGTCATTCTTAACAAAGGGAGAACAGTGGTGTATTGTAGATCCCTGTGCTAACATGTCAATGACATGTCATTATATTCAGCTGTGGTCACTTGAGGAAAATGGGTAAATAATTTCCCCATTATATACTGGACACAGAGACTAGATTTCATTCTGCTCATGGAATTCAACAATGTATATACTGTACCATAACATGTCTTACATTCTATTCTGTCCCAAATTATTGTAGTCTATTCTTTTGTTGTGTTTTGTATTTGTTGAACTGTACTGATATTATAGTACTGCTTTGTATGTATTGGCCATCCAGTACTCCTGGCCTGGTCATTTATCCTTGTCCTGCTTTTCTACACACTGTTTCTGCAAGCTAAAAAAGAATCAGCTAATACATGCTAACACAGAAAAGCTAAGGCAATCGCTTTCAATAATGAGTTGGAAGAAATCAGCAAATCTGGTTTACAGCGCACTCTTAAGTATCTGGATACTGAGTTGGAAATATTGCTTTTCTGGATTTGTCTAGTCCAGGGGTGGATGCAGTTAATGAGTGGCTTTGACATGACAAAAAGTGGCAGTTAATCTTGGAAGCTTTTTTTGGAACATGTTTATTGTTTCCTTTGTAACTGAATCACAGAGAATTATACATTCTAGGAGCTTTTGAAACTAACATAAAAAAAGTGGAATTCAACAACCCACAAAAAGCTTCAAATCAATGATGCTTGAAATCAAATCAAAGCTTAAAATCAAAGGGTTCCATTCCGCATCTGATTATTTTCCATTATGCAGGACTTCGGGGACACTTCTTACAAGGGAACTTTCTATGAGAGTTATTATTTTTTTATTTTATTTATTATTATTATTACTTTATTGTATGTATGGATCTTGCTTCTTCTTGACCTGTTTGTCAGACAAACATAGCTTATGCAGTCTGAAGCCAACATACTTCCAATCAAACATTTCAGCCCAGGCAGTAAGTGAAGAGAGAGAGCCAACACAGAGAGAAAAAGAGCGAGAGCAAGAGAGGAAAGGACAGAGAGAGAAAGAAAGAGATAGGAGCCCTTGTATTGGACTTCAGGAGAGAGGTGGACTTTTATTTTCATGGAGGTGAACTGCCCCACATATAAACAATCTAAGGCATATTTCCTCTGGGATTACAGACTCAACAACATCAACTTCCTCCAGATGAAGGGCGGAGAAGTCCAGCAGAGATCAGCCGAGCTATTCTTGCTCTGCTTATTCAAAGAACAATATGTGCTTTTGCTTCACTTTTGTTATTGGTGCTTTCCCCCACTGCTGTTTTCCAATGAAGTTGCAGTGTATAGACTTGTGATTTCTGTATTCTTTGCTCAATAAAGATTCAAATACCATTGAAGTAGAGGATATTTTATCCAATATATTTCAACCTCATACCTTGCACTTGACTCCAGACAGACTCAGAACAGAAATGACTAGAACACCAACTTTAGTGATGTAAATGTATAGGGTTTAGATTAAGACACATGAGAGAAGGTCTGATTAAAGCTGTTCTTAGAAAACTGTCATAATCATTTTTTTTCTTATTTCCAGAGAAGAACCCCTTGGGAACCTTTAAAGGGGGGATTTTATGAAAGAATTACTTAACAGAGAATATGAATATTGATTTGGGGATCTGGAGCTACCATCTCGCGTATTGCAAAACAAACAACAAGCATGGGGAAATAAGAACACTCATGTAATATGGAGAAAATTAGAACACAAAAGAAAGACAACGTAGAGAAAATGGCTAGTCCAGAAAAGGACTAGTCCAGAGCTTCTCATCCTTGCTTCTCATTCCTGAGTGCTAAACTGAGCTGTGGCCCATTCATTTTTTAAAGGAACGAGTGCTAAAACTGCTCATTCTGAACAGAGCTGAGTACAGTAGGGGAGAATGGAGCTTTTGTGTTTGATCCTTGTAGTGTTTCGACAAAAGCATTTCACAGATGTTTAATTAAGACGCCAGAACTGTATTCACTTGTGGAAAAGCAGTAGAATACATCCCCTTCAAAGAGGTGTATTCGGTTACAATTAAATACGGTCCAGTGTAACAATGGAAGCTTGCAAGATGTACATGCTGAGTAGTTTAATAGGGTTAAGCTCACAGCATAAAACAGGCATAAGCAAAATAACACGGGTCACAGGGATTTACACAAATGCTTTGCAACACATAACTCAAAGAAAAGGGTTCTTATCGATAGGTTCTTGAGTAGCTACAGGCCTGTGCCACGTTCTGGAACCAGAACCAGTGCTGGAGCAAGACTGAACCATGCTCTGAGTGAAATTGTTCAATGCAGATTCCCAGGAGGAGAAACAATGACATCCATTTGCTATGATTTTGTCCCAGCAAATGTTGAACCTTCATAAATTCTAAATAGCATCTTGTAGCTACATATGCATCTATTTAGTGTGGGAGGTTCCATGGCTAAATTGGACCAGCCTGGTGGCTAATCTTCATTGAGTTGCACATTGCACTAGTAAGAGCAGGGTGTGAAGGTTCAATTAGCAGGGTAAGAGCACAGTTTTGCTCAAAATATTGCAATGCACACAACATTATGGGTGACATACCAAAAGAGGTTCAAAAGAGGACAAATTGTTGGTGGACGTCTTGATGGCGCATCTGTGACCAAGACAGCAAGTCTTTGTGATGTATCAAGAGCCACGGTATCCAGGGTAATGTCAGCATACCACCAAGAAAGACGAAACACATCCAACAGGATTAACTGTGGACGCAAGAGGAAGCTGTCTGAAAGGGATGTTCTGGTGCTAACCCGGATTGTATACAAAAAACTTAAAACCACGGCAGAATTAAATGTGCACCTCAACTCTCTTGTTTCCACCAGAACTGTCCGTCGGGAGCTCCACAGGGTCAATATACACGGCCGGGCTGCTATAGCCGAACCTTTGGTCACTCATGCAAATGCCAAACGTCGGTTTCAATGGTGCAAGGAGCGCAAATCTTGGGCTGTGGACAATATGAAACATGTATTATTCTCTGATTAGTCCACCTTTACTGTTTTCCCCACATCCGGGAGAGTTACGGTGTGGAGAAGCCCCAAAGAAGCGTACCACCCAGACTGTTGCATGTCCAGGGTGCATGCATGGTGGTGGATCAGTGATGGTTTGGGCTGCCATATCCTGGCATTCCCTTGGCCCACTACTTGTGCTAGATGGGCGCGTCACTGCCAAGGACTACCGGACCATTCTGGAGGACCATGTGCATTCAATGGTTCAAACATTGTATCCTGAAGGCAGTGCCGTGTATCAGGATGATAATGCACCAATACACACAGCAAGACTGGTGAAAGATTGGTTTGATGAACATGAAAGTGAAGTCGAACGTCTCCCATGGCCTGCACAGTTACCAGATCTAAATATTATTGAGCCACTCTAGGGTGTTTTGGAGTCAGGAAACGTTTTCCTCCACCAGCATCATGTAGTGACCTGGCCACTATTCTGCAAGAAGAATGGTTTAAATTCCTTCTGACCACTGTGCAGGACTTGTATATGTCATTCCCAAGACAAATTGACGCTGTATTGGCCGCAAAAGGAGGCCCTACATCATACTAATAAATTAATGTGGTCTAAAACCAGGTGTTTCAGTTTCATTGTCCAACCCCTGTATATCGAAGTTGTACAGCACCTAGCATACAAAAAGCTACATTTTCACCAGTAAATCCCTTCTAGCCAAACTAAATTGAGGCATAATTTAAAATTGAAGAAATCAATGAAAGATCATATTTCATAAATGAATGCAAACAAAGCCTTGTTCTGATATGATTTCAGTATCATCATTCCTTATTTTAGAGCAAGCTGTGCTGTCCTCACTCTTACATCCCTCTCACTTTCTCTAAAGAACTGACCACCCAAGATAAATGATTAAACTGACTGGAAAAATTCAGTGAAGCAATGAATTTTATTATTTATTTTGATCACAGGTCCAGATACAATCATCAGTTGGCCAAGTCCAGACAGTGGTCAACCAGTATATGATGCCTGCTTTCTGGGATCTGGATCAGTTTTTCTGGAAAATCTGTTTTTGGACACATATGTTAGAGTTGAATTCCCAGCTGAGGGTTAATTGGAAAAATTCCATCTTTTGGTTTTATGCAAAGAAGTTCAATTTGGTTCTCTTTTGCACAAGCCTAACATTCACAAAAATCAGTAGAGTTCTCAAAAGTCAAACCTGTAACAGCTCAAAGCAAAGATTCCTGAATATCTTCCTACTTGAAATAATAGCTGTTCATTGTAAACGTTCATTGCTGCACTATGGAGGATCAAATGTTCTCTGAATCCAATCACCTTGCCACGGTTCCTGTTTTGCTCTGCCGTGTCCTGGTAGACTAATGTTCTCAGTGCTGATCCCCCACCTCTGTCATGTTAATACTGTTTGAATTCAGCTGACGAATTTCCATTTTGTGGAATAATCCCTCATTTAGAAATCTGATAGCAGCCAAGCAAATCCGGGTAGACGTACAAGAAACATATCTGATTTGTCATTTCCCTAAATAATAATTCCAAATAGCTTTACCAGGCTCATTCGGAGGCCTGAGTGAGAGGCATGCTAAGCAGCCAAGCAGAAGCACTACGTTGCTGGATTGCAGGATCACTTACACTTGAAGGACACAGGTCTGTATAAGAACAAAGCTCAAAGGGATAAAACCTGAAAGAGAGTGTGCTGTTTACTGTGTGTGGGGTAAAATATGCAACCAAAATATGGCTGATTGTTCTTTTAACAATCAGCATACGTACCAAAAATGTATAAAGTCATTCTGATGGATGACCTCTCTCTCTCTCTCTCTCTCTCTCTCTCTCTCTCTCTCTCTCTATTTATGTATATATATATATATATATATATATAATGTTCGTCTAGATCTTCTTTGTAAGTGTTGTGTAAGCGCAAAAGAAGAGTTGTGTATGAAGTGGCCACTCATACAAGATTTTTTGTGTTTTCTCCTTTTGTGGCCAGTAAGTAGAAGTAGAAGGAAATTGTTTCCAATAAAGTGGCCAGTGAGTGAACATAGAAAGTATGGGTTAGTAATAAAGTGGGCCATGGTTGGCAAAACCAATTATGTGTTTCTATTAAAACGGCCAGTGGGTGTTAATAATAAAGGGTCTGGTGAATGGACATATACAGATGAGTGTTTGTAATTAAGTGGCTGGTTAAAGTGTATCAGTTCTGCGATCCTGATCCTCAAATTGACTGAAATGTTCAATGGACTGAAAATTCAGTGGGTCAAAATGCTGAGAAACTATAAAATACTGCCTGTTTTCCTGGGTTTTGCTGGGTCCCCTCCGTCTGCAGACTCAGACCATATTAAGCCATTGTACAATAAAAAATGACCTCGCTCTGCCACCATCCTTGCTAATATATTCAAATCCAGCTACACTTTTGCCTGAATAAGCCTTGGATGCTTTGGGTATATCGCCTGTGCTTTGTTCGGGTCAGACTGTAAAGCTCTAGCAGCAGGATTGCTTTCTGTGTTTGCTGCTGATTGGTTATGCCAGGCTGAGGATTGTGGGACTGTAATGGAGGGACAGAGAAAGGTACAATAACAAGAGTATGGATTTCCAAATATCATTCCACTGGATTTCATAGCACCAGAACACAGATCCCACTCATTAACAGAACTTTACAGCTATAACCTCAAACTGGAATATACAATTAAAGTAAAATTTAGTTCCCTAAAAATGTACCCTTGATGTACCAGAGTGACAGCAAAAATACCAGCACAGTGACAGTTTTTCCGAGAGTGTAACAGGAAGCAAGAGTGAGAGAGACACAAACTGGGAGAAAGGAGGGAGAATGTGATATAAAGAAAACTTTCAGAATATGAATTTGGAAAAGAGACAACTACAGAACTAGAGAAGAAATAGATGAAAAAAACAAGAGAGAGAGACTGGCAGAGAGAGAGAGAGAGAGAGCATGTGATAGGATAGTGAGGGAAAACAGAAATATAAAATAAGCTAACTTGAGGGAATCGTTCATCTCCTTGAGTGGAGGAGTAACCTCCTTACTTCATGAAGCTAATATGAATGTATGAAATATTGATGACAAACTGTAGATGAGTCTCTGTCTCAAACATGCAAACTCATACATGGAAAATATCAGCACATATCAGACCTGATGTGGTTTCACATCAGTTTCAAGCACAAATCGCACACTATAGGCCTAAACACCCACACCTCTGAGAAGATCACACAGGACTGTGCTATTGGAACTACACCCATAGCTACTAAATTTGTTTTACCGTTTACCTCAGTTCTGGCTAAACTGCACACACACACACACACACACACCCCATAAACCCTAAAATGAAACAGGCCACTCTGGTTCACCATTCTTCATTCCAAGAGGGGTAAACTGGAGTCTGCCAGAAGGGTAGAGTGAGTTTAGGATCATAATCAGATCATCTGTGTACCGCAAGTTAGTGGTGTCTTTAGTTCTGTCCCAGTTCCAGGATACCAACAGCACTAGCAGCAGTGAGCAGTGAGGCTCTGACCCGATGCCCAGCTACAAAGCCAGCAGAGAGCATGAGGCCTTCAGGAACAGCATCAATAAATCATCCGGGCTTGCATGGATACATCTATCTTGCATAACAGTATGCCGCCCCTGTGATTTGGAATTCAGAATGATGTCACTGTCACAGTGATATGACTGTTGGCTTGCTGGGGTCACAGTGATATCACTGCCCTCAGATAACAGACATGTCACTGTGTTGTCACCATGACTTGCATTAGTCAAAATGATGACGATAAACTAAAATCACATCACCATTCTCAGGTCACACTGATGTTACTATCACCATGCACAGCAAACTTCTGGAGTTAGACAAATATACGTGAAAGTGATAGATTTATATTAGTTTATTTTCTATGTAGATACATTTTGAGTTCAGGGGTACTTTTTGAAGGTGTAATATTTCTGAGTTTATTCACCGGGTATTCAGGAACATTCAGTGCCATTTTACATTCACCCATTTCATGCATTAAATTAATATGGTTTTAGTATTACTTCTGGTAATGCATGCATTAATGTATTTCTAGTAATATCAACACATTTACTGAACATGCGTTATTTACTTTGGAGTAAATGCTTGGATGGTTAGGTTGGTTGAAGGCACAACATGATATTGGATATGTACTGAATTAATAGCGATAAGATAGTGTCTAGTATATTTTCTTACATTTTTGGTTAAAACAGCCTACCAAGAAAAGCGACTTGTTCCATGTTGGTTTAGGGGTTTTTGTTGCTGTTGTTGTTTTCTCATATAAATTGTGGAGATACCGTCTCAATTGCTAAACCTAACGTTACAAGCAAAGAGTTGAGTTACATAATGTTGGCAGGCTTACACTTAAAAACATTTTAAGCTGTGCTATAATATCAGCAACTGTTAACATAAAGACAATGTAAGTTACAATGATACAATGTAAGTTACAATGATAGTTCATATGTTTGTTTCATTATTTGTAAAAGTCTCTTTTTTCCTTAAGTGGCCAAAATGCTGATAAAAGTAAAACACGAAGAAACAACGAAATATGTGAAACAGGACGAAGCCCTATTCTCTGACTATCAGTGCAGGTAATTGATATGTTTTGTATAAAGTCATTAAAGTGAAGTAATAATAATTTGTTTAATTAGATATTGATGCTATGTTTCAGTGAAGCAGAACTTCTACATTGATGAGGGTAACTATAAAGTTTGGATTTATTTATTTTTTTTAATGTATATGCTTTGAGAACTGTGTGCCTTGACCCTAAAATTAAGTGTTATTGATTCTTATTATTACCATTATGAGTAGTATTTAAAAAAAAGTTATTGTAACTGTTCTGTATTATTTGCAGTGTGCATTTCAGACATCATACTACCAGAATCATTGAAGATTATGTCTGCCTGCTCCAATGTGACAGAATTTGTGACACCTTGTGGTAGGCAGGTTTATAAATATTTAAAATCTCTCAGCATCAGTACTATAGATTCAGGAAAAGTACTGAAGGCTTTCCACAAAAGCAGTTTAAACTATTACCAAATGTATAGTATTGAAATGGTCACAGTATCTCTAATGAGAATAATACAGTATACAATGTATAAAAATTTAAAACATTTACAATGATTATTTCACTGATAGAAGGACTGGCGCCCCCTCCAGGGTGTATTCCCGCCTCGCGCCCAATGATTCCAGGCAGGCTCTGGACCCACCGCAACCCTGAACTGGATAAGCGCTTACAGATAATGAATGAATGAATTTCACTGATAAGCATGCCTTCCAGATGTTTGGAGGAACCTGTGAACCAGTGAAATCCCCAGTTGGTGTGATTGTTCGAAATGAAAATGTATTTATATATATGTTTGTGTAATGTGCTTAGTTTTGTGTTCTGTATTATTTCTTGTTTGTGCTCCCCTTGTCATGTGACTGTTCCCCCTGTTTTGTGTCTGCTTCCTGCTTGTTCCCTGGTCATGTGATACCTTTCCCTTGTGTTTCTAGTGTCACACGTTTTAATTAGTGCCCAGGTGTTTCTTGTTTGTGTTGTCTTGATATAGTCCTTGTCAGTGTTTCCTTGTTGATGTGGTTGTATGCATGCTGTCTGTGCTTCATGCCTCTTGCCAAATTACATCTAGTTCTATGTTTATAGCCTTGCTCTTTGTATAGCCTTGCCTTGTCTTTGGCCACGTTGTTCTGTATAGTCCTTGTTTAGTGTTTAGCCCTTGTGTTTAGTGTTTAGCCTCTGTCTAGTTTCTTCTAGTTACTTTTAATAAAGTCTCCTGCACTTACGTCCTTGCCAATCCTGTCCCCGTGATGGCGGCGAACCCTGCCGCTTCTGTAACTGTGGCTTTGGCCGCTTCTGCTCCCGTGATGGTGGCCCCGGCCAACTCTGTTTGTGTCCCTACATCGGCCCCAGAGACTTCAGGGTTGATGTGCCCAGGCTGGTTTCTTGGACCTCACTTTAGACTTTTGCCAGTCCTGGGCACTCCCCAGTGGTTGTTTTTGTACCTGTCTGTCCTTGTTTTGGTCCCTTTTCCTGTTCCTGTCCCAGTACCTGTTTCGGCCCATGTCTCTGTCCCTGTTCCTGTCACCATGTTTGTGTCTGTTCCTGTAAATGTCCTGGTCCCTGTTTCCCTGTCTAGTCCAGTCTTGTCTTGAGTCCAGTCCCCTGTTTAATGTGTCTTGTCAAGTCCTGTCTTGTCTTTTGCCTGCCTCAGTGAGGCATGCTTTAAGTGGGGAGTTATGTAATGTTCTGTATTGTTTCTTGTTTGTGCTCCCCTTGTCATGTGATACCTTTCCCTTGTGTTTCTAGTGTCATGTGTTTTAATTAGTGCCCAGGTTTCTTGTGTTGTCTTGTTATATAGTCCTTGTCAGTGTTTCCTGGTTGTGGGTCATTGTTGATGTGGTTGTATGTATGCTGTCTGTGCTTCATGTCTCTGTCTTGCCAAATTATATCTAGTTCTATGTTTATAGCCTTGTCCTGTGTTTAGCCACATTGTTCTATATAGTCCTTTATTAGCCTCTGTGTTTAGCGTTTAGCCTCTGTCTAGTTTCCTTTTAGTTATTGTTAATAAAGTCTCCTGCACTTACTCCCTTCCCTTGCTCCTTGACACCCCCCCCCCAGTTGTTACAGTTTTCATGTGCACTGTATTTCTGATCATTAGATTTTACCATTTTGCAGCAAGACACTGAATGACCTTCTTCCCCAAGTCTAACTGATATATTGATCATCTCAACCTCGAGCAGCCTAAGCAATGACAAAAGTGATACTGGATGTGAAAAGATTCAACCTGTCATGGACAGCACCCATGCCCTCCCTGGAGCTGTGTAACTGTGACACTACCTGCTGTGCCACACTTGGCATCATTTAGTGCAAATTATTGTTGTTGATTTTGCTAAATTAATAAATCCTTGGCTCAGACAGTTTTCTCAGAAGACAACCCATGTATGAACTTATGATCACCTGTTCTGAGTATTATACTAATTTGGTAGATCATGCAACTTAACCCTCTTCATTTGGCGTCAAATGAAAAAGCATACTTAATTTTAAGCTATATTGAAATACTGCATTGTATTATGCTGTTGACATCATGCATGGTATTTTGGAAGGGGAAGGTCAAATATGAGGTCAAATTGCTACATCAATATTTGACTGAGGGCAGTACAATGGTGCAACAGGTAGTGTCCCAGTCACACAGCTTCAGGAACCTGGAGTTCTGAGTTCAAGCCATGCTCCGGGTGACTGAGGAGTTGGTGTGTTCTCCCCGCATCCGCATAGGTTTCCTATGGGTGCTTCGGTTTCCTCCCACGGTTCAAAAACACATGAATAGGTGAATTGGCGGTGTGTGTGTGTGTGTGTGTGTATGTCACCCTGTAAAGGACTGAAGCCCCCTCTAGGTTGTGTTCCTGCCTCGTGCCCAGTGATTCTGGGTAGGATCTGGACCCACCGCGACCCTGAACAATGAATGAATGAATTAATATTTAATTTAATATTTCATCTCTAAAGAAGACTTGCTAAATAGGGTGTATGCTTTTAATTATGGAAATATCTGGAACAGAAAAACAAGCCAACAAATATCAATCTTGACTCTGCAGGACATGGAATAAGGGTTAAATGCATCACAATCTCTGTGTCACGAGGGTGTGATGAGTGCAATTACGGAGGGCGGACACACTCGCTATAACACGGACAGTTTAATAAAGATAACACCACAAACGAACTTTACGAGAAACACGAGATAACATTACTTCTAAACATGGGAAAGAGCATGAAACAAAACTACACGACTGGAGCGTGAAACAGGCAGGAGACAACGAGAAACGAGCTAGAGAAACAAAGACTACGAAAACAATTGGGAAACAGAACAAGCAAGAGAACAGCACATGAACAAAACCTAACACAAACACAATTCACAATGAAACAAACTTGAAGAGAGATAACAAAACACGAACCTGACGATAAACATGAAATAACACTACTTAGCAATAGAGCAAGAGACAAGCAAGAGACCGAAGACGAAAGGAGAAACGAGAATGAGAAACGCAGACTACAATAACACAACACAAACGAACTATAAGGTAAACACGAAATGGGGCAAGAGAGACGAGCAAGTAAAACGAGCAAGACAACAAAACCTAACACAAACACAATACAACCAAAATGACCGATAACAGGAAGTGAGGGAAGAGGGCTTAAATAAACAAAAGAAGGGAAAAGAAGGCAGAACATAGGCGGGACAAAGGCGGAGAATGAACATAAACAAAGCCATGTGCAGAGACAGGAAAACAGCGAAGAGAGAGCCACATAGAAAGGGAAAACAAACAAGAAAGTGCCAGGATGTGACACTCTGTGTTGGATCACAAATATTCCCTTGATAGGTGACCTGGTACCAGAGGTTGATTTGCACTAGTGTTTGTTGCTTTTCTTGCTGATCATTATAAACATTGTGTTCTCATACTCCATCACTGAAGGGATAACTTCAGTTTTAAAGCATCTTATTATTGAACATCACCAACTCTTCAAAGAACAGTACCCATTAAACAATTTTATTCCAAAATATCATTTCATGGTCCATTATCCAAGGTGCATACTCACTCATTCATTCACATCTGGACTATGAGATTTAAAGCCAAACATATATTTTTCAAAGATTGTGTGAAGAACTACAACAATCTGACAGTATTACTTATGAGGAAGCACCAGTTAGCAGTTGAATCTGGTCCAGTCAAACAAAGTTTACTTGAAACACTTAAATATAAAGAAGAAATATCTTCATATCTTTACATAGATTCACAAGCCACTTTCAACTTCACAAACTGGGTAAAGTGTGGAGTTGAATATCGTGTTGGCCTGTATGACTACAGAAAAATGTCATATTTCATCACCTTTCTTGTAGAGGAAATCTTAATTAGCTCCAGGGATCTGGGGTTGGGGGTTCGAGTCTCGCTCTGGGTGACTGTCTGTGAGGAGTTTGGTGTGATCTCCCATGTCTACGTGGGTTTCCTCCATGTGCTTGGGTTTCATCCCACGGTCCAAAAACAGACGTTGGTGGGTGGATTGGTGACTCAAAAGTGTCCATAGGTGTGAATGTGTGAGTGAATGTCATCCTGTGAAGGACTGGTCTCTACTTCATGCCTTGTTCCCAATGATTCCATGTAGGCACCAGACCCAATGTGACCTTGAAATGGATAAGCGGTTACAGACAATTAATGAATGTTTGCTGTTACATGTTTACACTACTAGTAAAAAAAGATATTCTAAATATATTTGGTAAAAAAATAGTGTGTAATGGTGTGTTTTGTAGTCATTTGATTAATCATTGATTTATTAATTCTGTAAAATAAGTTCATGTTAAAACTGAAATTTAAACCAAATTAGGAGTATTATACTCTAGATAGAGTAAGTCTTTTAACTCACACAAGAGAACAGTTTTAACTCCTGAAAAGAGTTCAATTGTCAACTCAGAGAAGAGAGTTAGCTCTGGCTCTAGAGTATATTCATTGGTCACCTATATACACTCAAAATTAGTTGAATTTAACTCTCAAGGAGTTTATTCCAAAAGGCAGAATTTGTTGTGTGTTAAGTTTATTCTGCATGAGACAGAGTGATGTCACTATCACCTGCAATCATCATCTTATGCAATACACAATGATGTTACTGTGTTCACTTTGCAGTAATGTCAATTTCACCTGTTCATGTCAGAGAGATTGCATTTGTGCGAGAGTGATATCATGATGCCATTGTGTCCATCTCACAGTGATGTCACTGTCAGATTTTTTTGGGTCACAGTGATGTCACTAACACATCACTTGGGTGAAAGATTTTACTAAAAAAACTGCATGGATGTGTGTGTGTGTGTGTGTGTCCTTGGTCTGTTTCTGATTGGTAAAACTTATATGCAATATCGGTTCAGACCTGAAGCTAATTCCACTGTTGGAAACAGGTTTTATGCACTAGATCTTCAGTAAAACACATATACTGAAAATGGCTTTACAATTCCTACTTTTTACAAACCCAAGCAATCAGATTTATAAAGAACCAATATTACTTATACACATAAATTCCCTGTGACAATTTTAAACATGGGGCGGCACGGTGGCGCAGCAGGTAGTGTCGCAGTCACACAGCTCCAGGGGCCTGGAGGTTGTGGGTTCGATTCCCGCTCCGGGTGACTGTCTGTGAGGAGTTGGTGTGTTCTCCCCGTGTGCGCGTGGGTTTCCTCCGGGTGCTCCGGTTTCCTCCCACAGTCCAAAAACACACGTTGCAGGTGGATTGGCGACTCAAAAGTGTCCGTAGGTGTGAGTGAATGTGTGTGTGTCTGTGTTGCCCTGTGAAGGACTGGCGTCCCCTCCAGGGTGTATTCCCGCCTTGCGCCCAATGATTCCAGGTAGGCTCTGGACCCCCCGCGACCCTAAATTGGATAAGCGGTTACAGATAATGAATGAATGAATGAATTTTAAACATTAAAGGGTGGGCATGTGCAATGATGTCACTATTACCATACTCATACCACAGTGATATAACTCCCACCTTCTCATGTCACAGTGAGGTCACTATTACTGTGCTCAGGTCACATATATGTCAATATTTAAGGACTGCCTTAATGGGTTCTGGAGTGTGTAACTTATTCTGTATTGTTTCCATTGCTTTTTCAGCTGTATTCCCTGTCAGTTTTACAGAGGCGTACTTTCCACACTTTAATCTTAGAGACCAGGAAATAAAATGGTGGGAATTTTATATTATATCGAATGCTTTATTTCTAAGCAATTTTCTGTGATATGTTCTCTTTAACGTAACACAGGGTCATAATTGATGATCTCCAGTGATTGATATCAGCGTGGCAGCATTGAGTCTGATATATTTCACTCTGTCTGAACTCCCCCGGCCATATTATCATAATGTTTTTAGTGCCGTAGTCGACAAGAACCTCTCAACCCTTCATCACAGCCCTTTTAAATGGAGGCAATTTGGTCTGTAGAGGTGGATGATGACTGTAATGGATTACTCTGGCCTTAAAAGGCCTGTTGAGCAGGAGCCAGGAGATAGGGACTGACTATTCTCTGCTGGGCCTTGTTAACCAACGTATTGGCCTTAATGGGTGTGAGAACAGCCAGGAATAATACCAAGTAATACCATGTCCAATGTGCAAGGGACATCTTGAAAAAAACAGAGCAGGGGGGAAGGGGGTAATTACCAAACAACAGAGAGTTAAATGTCAAATGAGTCATGAGTCAGTGGACATCATGAAAAAACATTGTTCATGTGAGTGGAGTCTGAAGCAGATTCATCAGTTTTGCTTTAGAGGCACAAGCCAATAGACATTTTTAAATATATTAATCATATATATTTGTTTTTAGACAGATAACAGACTCATGTGGTTTCTGGAACATTAAAGTCAAAGCTAGCCACCAGTGTACCATACTCTTCCGATTCGCATGTCAAACAGGATTTGTCCCGGCAGTCTGAGGTAACTTAGGGCAATATTAGAGAGGTGATTAAACTGGCCCAAATGATATCCAATACTGTAATTTCCTCTGGTCCTGTCCCAGTGCACAGCAGCTCTGATGCTTACAGCAGACTTACAGCATTAAACTGCTGGATGTCCAAATGGGGTCTGGAAAATCAGGCTTTATACACAAGTGGTTAAATTTCGAAAGCAAGCCTGGTTTTATTGGTAGGGATAGTACTAATAAAAATTCATTCATTCATTATCTGTAACCACTTATCCAATTCAGGGTCGCGATGGGTCCAGAGCCTACCTGTAAAAATTGGGCGCAAGGCGGGAATACACCCTGGATACAGCAAAACACACAGTCACACATTCACTCACACTTTGGAGTCGCCAATCCACCTACCAATGTGTGTTTTTGGACCATGGGAGGAAACCCACGCAAACAACACACCAACTCCTCACAAACAGTCACCCGGAGCGGGAATCGAACCTACAACCTCCAGGACTCTGGAGCTGTGTGACTGTGACACTACCTGCTGTGCCACTGCGCCGCCCACTAATAAAAATAATAATTATAATAATAACAATAATACATTACATTTATATAGCGCCTTTCTAATACCCAATGTTGCTGTACACAAGGGGGCAAAGAAAGAAAAATAAAACAAAGCAAGGGAAGAGATACCTGCTGTCTTACTTTCTTGCATCATAGCTCAATTTTTTTTTACCCGTTAGAGTGTAAACCCAAGTTCAACTATGTCTGTGCCCCAAATTAAATCTAAACTTAGAAAAATTAAATCAGCTTATTTTAATAACTTAATCACTATTAAATCATATTTCTAGCTGCAGCACCTCAGACCTGAAGTTGGGTCTACTCAATATAAGATCACTAAATTCAAAAACAGTCATTGTAAATGAAAATTTGAGGGATCAGATATTTGACATTTTTAAAACATGAAACATGTATCAGACCTGAGCAATATTTAACATCAAATGCAGGTTATGATTATGTACACATCCCAAGACTATCAGGCAAATGAGATGGAGTGTGTGTAAGCTAACATTACCTAATTTCATATGAGCTATGTCACAGTCACTATGTATGTATGTCCCCTTGTTATTCTATAAGGTGCTCAATAAAAACACTTACAACCCTACAATTTATTTAAATCCTCCCTGATTTATCAACCCTAATTTACACTCCATTAGACCCAATGGAGCTATATGTGTATACACACACACACACACACATACATACATGCATATATACATACATACATACTGTCGTTGTCTGATTAAAAACACTTC
This sequence comes from Hoplias malabaricus, assembly GCF_029633855.1. Classification (NCBI taxonomy): domain Eukaryota; kingdom Metazoa; phylum Chordata; class Actinopteri; order Characiformes; family Erythrinidae; genus Hoplias; species Hoplias malabaricus. The sequence continues at coordinate 25,671,030 of NC_089810.1, forward strand.
TGCATTTTTAGTGGATTTCACTTTTTTACATTTGTTAAATGTAGGCATTAATCTTTTATCTGTTCATAGCAGCTAATATCAAATTGACAAATGAAAAAACTAAAAACACAGTTTCTTTAAAAAGTATCTCCATTAGCTGCTAGACCTGTCCATCAAAACCATGTATCTCCTCTTTCCTCCATTCTCTTGGTACTGTATTAGCACTCTTGGAACCTTGGTTTTTTCCAATGAACTAGGTGTTGGTAGGTGTATAGGCAACTCAAAAAGTGTCCATAGGTGTGAGTGAATGTGTGAGTGTGTGTTGCCCTGTGAAGGACTGGTGTGTTCCTGCCTTGCGCCCAGTGATTCCGGGTAGGCTCTGGACACACCACAACCCTGAACTGGATAAGTGGTTACAGACAATTAATGAATTATTACAGTATGTAATGTAGGTGTACTGGCCATGTGCCAACACCATAGTCTCATAGTCTCTGCCCTAGCATGTAAATAAAATAATTCCAGGAAAGCCTCAATGGTCAGAATCACATCACATGCACAAACAAAATTTCACAGGGAGCTCATATTCATGACTAGCTAAACTGATAAGGAGGAGCTGGACAAACCTAACTAGCATCTGGTAGAAGGCAACCTCTGAAGACCAAGAGGGCAACCAGCTTCTGCAGACCTGATGGCAATGGAAAATTGTGTCCATTAGACTGTTAGCTGTACTTTTCCTCTAATGCACACAATTCACCAACACAAAGCACACAAACCCAACATTTATAGCACTTTAACACAGACATTTCTCAAGAAGTGCTCTTGCCTTTAGTGTATCATCAGTTTCAAGTGTACACTACCCACACAATTATTATTAAACCATTTGCAATTTAGCATCTCACTGCTGGTTTTACTCACCATGCAAACTGTTTTAAATTGATGGAAACCAGCTTAGACTCATTTCAAAGTCAGCATTACCTTTCAAGGCTGGGAGTGTCTTTCCTCCACAGTAAAAACAGATTATGAATGTAAACACAGATAATTATGCAAATCCAGAAGAATGTTTGCTGTGTGGCCAGGTGATGTCAAGACAAATCCACACTACATGTCCAGAAGGATGGGCACCTGCTATGGTGATATATCAGCTCCTATAAGGTGCCATCATTTTCATACGAAAGCATTATGCCTTGGAACAGCTGCATATGAGTCTGAGGTTAGGCCAAAATAATATAAAGCCTGATTATGGAGCTATAGAGAAATTAAATATCATTCTCTGAAGAACTTCCAAGGATGAGTAGGAATAACAGATCAAGTACACAACAAGATCTCCAAATATTACTTCTTAAATTACAAAAGTACGGTCCAGATATTCCTACAAATTTTTGTTTCTAATCCATAGTTATTTTAGGTTCACTGAGTGACATCTGTCAACTGGTATCACTATTTCACTAAATACACAATCTTTTAGTTATGAATGCGAGGAAGATTCACAGAAGCAGCTGTAAACAGTTACACTAGCACAACACAGGTGTTAATATTTTGGTGTTTAGAGTTAGGGCTAAGTTTTAGGGCTAGGATTAAGGTTAGTGTTTGATTTATGATTAATTTTATGGTTTAGGGTTAGGGGAAATTTAAAGCTGCTGTTGCAGTGTGAGGAAATTCATATATATATACAAAATTACACATTGCAATGTACAGATTCAGCCCGAGAACGGTCTGCAGCATATAAGCTTCCTAAGGTTCATGTGGCTGAGTGCAATTAGATCATCATCAAGAATGTTTCAGGACTGATTGTAAAGCCTTCCCATGAGAGTAAAAACTGTCATAGCTCAAAGGAATACTACCTCAAAATGGCTACCCTTTATTCCAGAGTAGGCATACGGAGTCACACAGCACTAACTGGTGGGAGCTAAGTTTCAGCAACTAGAGATGTATCTTTCAAAACCCGAACATTTCTCAGCTAATCAGCTCTATTTTGGGATAAGGGGAAGGAGGTTTTGCCAGCCATTCACTGTGTGCTGATATTAATGGTACTATGCTTTGGGGAAATGAAGCCTGACTCTATTCTCCCTGCTGCACATGTCACTTCTCCCTCACTTCATCCTTCTTTATCTGCCAAAACACTTTCATCCATGAAGGTCTGTTATTCTATCCATCCTTCATGCTATTCCGAGCTGGCCCTAAAATAGCGATTCTGAGCACAACTACTTGAAGACCATTCATCCTTGTGTTTATGAAATTGACCCACACCTTACAGGTAAAGCATGATGGCTGCCTTATCAGCCCTGGAGAAAGAAATGCCAACCTTGAGACAGTGGAGAGAAGCCATCCCCACCAAGAACAGACAAATCTTTGATTAAGCATCGTTTGAGAATTGAAAGGGCTTTGCGCTGCATGGCTGGGAGATACTGATACAGAGAAAAATCCCCAGGTATCTCACCCTATCTTTTCCTGATGAATTATGTGTGACCAGGCATCAAGATCTGTTCTTTTGTGTATGGATTTCACTGCCCACTTTTTCCACTGGACCCCAACAGGCTGAGTTAAAGACCATGCCTGATGCCTTCTGACATGGGGAGAGTGTTTGAAATGGAGAAACTTTTAATTCAGCAAGGATCAAATTAAACCAAATTAAAGAAAAAAATACCAACCCCTCATTATATGGACAGTATTATCCCAGAGTTCTCAGAAGATGGTCCTCCTTTTTCCTGTAACCCAAAGTCACTCAATGTGGCTGGTTGGTAGCTATTGTCTCAAGGTGAATCTGTACATTACAATGTGTTTTGTTCTTCTCCAAACTTGTTGAGCTCCAGTGATGTTATTGGAAGCAGTTACAATTGACACTGCTTAGTCATTTTGAATGACTAAGATTGACTAGATTAGCCAGAATTGTAAAAGCTATCACTGCACACTGCATATCACTGCAGTTTAACAGTAAGGCAAATGACTGGCACTGGACCCTAATCTTTTAACTTTAATAGTGAGACTGGACACTTGTTGGCTGAAACAGCAATTTTCAGCACTTTGCTTCAAGAGTAATCAGTAGCACTGGAACATTATAAATGTAATGGTAGGACTGAACACTGGTTCTGCAATAATTTAACAGTAATGATTAAATTGATAAGAGTAATGATTAACATTTGAGTTCTTGTTATCTTTTAACTGTATATGGCTCAACAATAGGTGGCCATAATTGCAAATTGTATATAGTTTTACAACCCTGTTTCCAAAAAATCTGGGACATTGCATTTTGTTTTATTCATATTTCCCACATAATATTTGCAAATAAGAATGATAAAACCTTCTCAATTACAACATTTAACATTATCTTTCAAATATAAATTAATTTAAATTAAAAATAGGACAAAGATGACATTTTAAATGTTGAAATTGAGAAAGTGTATTGTTATTTGAAAAATAAATTAATTTTGAATTGATGCCAGCAACATGTTACAAACAGGACAGGGGAAAGTTTACGACTGTTTTGCATGATCTCTTCTTTTAAGAACACTACATTACTCTGTAAATGTTTGGGAAATGAGGAGATCAAGTGATGTCATTTGAAAATGAAATAATATCCAATTATTGCTTGTAATTTAAGCTTGACAACTCAGTGTCTCCATTATACTATTTTTCTTATATTACATATTTATTAATTTTTTATATTCATTTTAATATTTATTAAAATTTAAATGAGTGACAGATCTGGAATATTTTATTACCAGGTCTAAGGCCATGCTGTTGTAATCCATGTAAAATTCTCATTGTTTTATCTTATTTAAATAAGTAAAGGCTCCTTATTTTTATATTTATAAACTGAGTTTAAATCATTTGAACATCATAGCATTCTGTTTTTATTGACATTTTTCTCAGTGCCCCTCCTTTTCTGGAAAGGTTCAGTTTGGTCATCTCTGCAACTAGTATAACAGTAAGGGTAATGATCAACATTAGACATTAAATATTTAAATCTAATGGTGGGACTGGGCACTGACCTAGTCTTGCATTGCCAGACTCTCTACTTAGAGTCTAGTGCGTTTTGCCCCTTAATGTGGCCAAAAACTGCTTACTGCTGCAAGAAAAGAAATCTGACGGACATGCAAAAGGACCAGTGACAAGTCCAAAAGACAAGTACAGCGAGCTAATAAGAATGTAACTAAGCATAATCCTGACAGCATGGCCAGATACATGCACTGAAGATTTCAGATTGTCCATCATCTTGCAGGTGGAGCATCTGTGGCTGAGACTACCACTGACCACTAGTTTAGGTATTATCAGATACTATCCCAATTTTCAACAATATTTCTTACAGCCCTCAAAATTTTCCATAAATATATATTTTGTTGTCCGTAACAGAGTGGACCAGAGCAAAAAGGTACATGGTCAGACTAGGTAGGTTAGATACTACATTGTTAATGCAAAGTATACTGATTTGATTTCATGAGAAAAGTTATTGAATTTGATAAGAATTTCTTATACATTTTATAAGAATTTAAATTGCAAGCTTTGCTCAACTCATAAATCTGACATATCTAATACTTAGGGGGTTAAGCTTTGAGCAGAGGGGTAATTGCCTCATAGCAAAAGATTAAGATTGAAAAAAAAGATTAAGCAAAGGAGCTGCTGCAATCATAATGTCAGTAAAAAACATAAACATCAATTCAGTCTGCCCTAAATACTTCAATGTTTAATGCATGAAGATTTTAACTGGCTTTTTCAGCAGGCTTCCTTTACCTTCATCAATAATCAGGTTTCCTCTGCTAACAAAATGCTATTTCAACTAGTGCCACAGATGCTTTTCAGTTTGGTTAATTAAATATTGTAACAGGCATTCAATTAATGTTTTTTTTCACATTGTCCATGCATACATCATGTGTGTAGGGTTGCCAACTTTCTGAAATCAAATTACGGAATGCAGGGGCTGGGGGACTTGTAAATCCTTTTTGACTGTAGTCAATCAGATAAAACATTTTTGTTGTCAGACATTTATTAAGCCAACTGCCATCAGGCTGTCTGTGCCTGTCAGAAGCCTTTTTGAACAATGGCAAAGCAGAATCTGTTGTGGTACTTTGCAAATACTCTATTACCAGTTTAAAATAACTTTTAATAACTTTTAACTTTAAAATTTCCTTATTATTATTTTAAATTGTTCATTAATTAGAGTAAAATCTGAAGTGAAAAAATCTTATTGGTCTAAAAGTCTAAAGGTCAGTCTCACCTCATTACATATGTCCAGTCAAGATGCCTTAGAACGAATTGTTTATTTAGGCCTAATATTTGTCTTACACTGTAATAATATTGTGTTAATGTTATTGACAATCTATATGAAATTGTCTGTCCCACTTTTTATTAAATGTCAATAAATTTGTTATACATGAACAAAATATGCAACAACAATGTAACTACTAATGAATTAGTACCTGTTACAGATGAATTACAGTAGTAAAGCATATGCAATTACATATGTGTATCAACTTCAGTTTTGCCCTTTGTAACTACACAAGTGGAGCTTCATAGTTGTACCAACATAGTCTCTTTCATGTAAGTATACTCATGTAATAACATACTCGAGAATGTAGAACAAATACAAAGCAGCACATGGAGACAGAAACCAAAGAAACATGAATACAAGGAAAAGACAGAAAATAAAGGCAATACAAGGGAGAGTACTGCCAAATCCTAACACTACCATAAAAATTCCTAAATATAAACACGCTACAAAAGGTTCTTTAAGCAATGACATAGATGCCACTTTGGATTCCATGTAGGATCATTTTTGCTAATATGTTTAAATGGGTAAAAAAAAACATTAAGATCAAGTGATGGATTTTTAAACCTTTAAAATTTTATTCACACTCACACATCTCTTAAATGAACATGTTTTTTTATGGAACCAAAAATGGTTCTTCTATGGCAATGCTCAAAGAAGCACCTTTTTTTTTTTTTGTATTTGTGTATCATACGTGTCCACCAGCCAGCAAGATGCTTAATTGAGTTGCCAGTTTAGTTAAGTTAGCTTTTGATGAAAAAATGATTGATCCATAGTTGCAAACTGAATTGTTCAAGATGAATTTTCTTTGTTTCAAACAAACTGTATTATTCTAAAAATATTTTTATTAACTCAGTATTTTACCACAACAATGAGGACATCTTAAGCTTGATCTCAGCTAAGTGTGACGGTATGAGAAATAAGAAAATCAATTATATAAATATAATTTATATAATTTTTCAGCAGGCTTCCTTTACCTTCATCAATAATCAGGTTTCCTCTGCTAACAAAATGCTATTTCAACTAGTGCCACAGATGCTTTTCAGTTTGGTTAATTAAATATTGTAACAGGCATTCAATTAATGTTTTTTTCACATTGTCCATGCATACATCATGTGTGTAGGGTTGCCAACTTAAGATGTCCTCATTGTTGTGGTAAAATACTGAGTTAATTAAAATATTTTTAGAATAATACAATTTGTTTGAAACAAAGAAAATTCATCTTGAACAAGTTGGCAACCCTACACACATGATGTATGCATGGACAATGTGAAAAAAACATTAATTGAATGCCTGTTGTGACGGTATGAGAAATATGAAAATCAATTATATAAATTTAACATGCAGAAATTGTTTGCAGTCCCTTAAAGATTAAACAGTTTAAAGGCTGTGATGTCACTGATGTCAAACTTCACTTTCCTAAAGGCGAAGGTATCACGATATGACAAGGTGGGCAGCGTTCCTTGGATATGTTTGAAGAGCTTGATATTTCTTTGAATGGCAAAAATAATCAATTCAATTGCATTAATTATAAAAATACACATATAACTTAAAAGAATCATATAGGGATGACATCTTTTTAAAATAAAAACATGAACATGGGGCCAAGATTTTACAGTCAATCCAGTACAAACGTTTAGTTGCCTGTCATTTATTAAGCCAATCACCATTAGGAGTTACATGCCTGTAAAAAGAAATGAAAAGTCTGTAGCCATTCTGAACAATGGCAAAGCAGAATATGTCGCTGTATTTTGCCAGTAATATAATAACATTTTAAAAACTGCTGCACTATTTTAAATTGTTCATTATCTTGAGTAAAAGCATCTCATCAGTTAGTCAAAAGTTATTACATTACCATATGTCCAGTAAAAATGTAAATAATTATGTTAAAACATTTATTGCCACTGTTTTACTTTTGTCTTGGGTTTAAAATACAGGTTTAATATAATATTGTGATGACCAGCAATGAAGATAAAACTGGCTGACTTTTAGCATAAAAATAGTTCTTTATCAGGTGTGTAATGACTGATGACAAATAAGTAATGCATTCTATTTAGGAGCCATGAAGTATCTGCCCATCTCTCTGGCTGAGGAAGAGCAGCGTGTTTCTCAAGCAAATCATCCACCTTAACAGACTAACCGAAAAATTACAAAAAGAGCACCATATGGATCCAAAATAGAACATGTATTTTAGTACAATGCTTATACATACTGCTTTTTAAAGCTTTTGGTTTTTCACAATTGTTGTTAAAATATCTTGGTTGTTTTTAATTCCAGTGACTGTCTTCTGGACAGTTGCCGAGGCATGTAACTGGAGCTTTAGGGGCCAATTTGGTTGGAGTCGGGGGGACACATGTTAAAGAGCAAGAATGGAAGCAACGAGAGAAAGAAAAAACACCTTAAAATAAGGCTTCACTTATAAAGGTTTATAAATGGTTTCAAAATCAGTTTAATATATGGTAATTAATTAGATTGTAAACATCTTACAGGTCATTGATAATTATTTGTAACACAGAAATAAAATAAAAAAGTGAAACAGTGACCTCTTTTTCATCTAATTTGGAAAGTTTCAGAGAGCTTACTTAAAATGTAAATGTAAAGAATAAGCTAAGACCTAAGAATGAATTTAGTCACTTTATATGTTAAGATGCACTACATTATCATCAATGTCTAAAATGACCTTTTATACTAGCTTAATTGATTAAACTTGATGGTTAATTGTTAAATGTATTAACAAATCCATGGCAAAGCTGACAGAGTTAATGTTGAATGATGGAAAAGATAAATTAAGGCTTATATCCAGAGATCTGAGATTAACAGTGTAGATGGATGTGGGTTTTGAACTTTCTATCTTTCTATGATTATAAATTACTTTTAATGCATTTGCAAAATAATTAATAACCATAACAGTTTGTAAAAATTGTATAAACCTTATAAGTGTAGTCATACTATAGTGTTACCGAAAACCCATTACATGTCCAAACCTTTTAAGACACTCCATATCGAGAGTGTAATAAGCTGGTCTACTTATATAACCTGCATAGAACTTCATTATGGCCAATACCAAGTTGGTTGTGGTGACTGTATGCTCATTGGGTAAAATAAGGGTTAGCCATTAGACAGCTGACACATTGCATTGTACAAATTAATCAGCAAACTATCCTGACACTGTCATCTAACATTAGAGAGTAATATTTCTGTGGTCATAATCAAAAAATGCCACCAGTAACCACTAGATTTGTAAAGCTTAAAATATAAAACTTTCCATTTATCTACATTCTGTATAGTATTTGTAAATATCTCTATCCAGGAGTTCATTATAAAAGCAATATTTAATAAAGTTAAATTTCCTCTACAGTGAATGAACAATCAACTGCAGTCATAAATTCCTGATAAATATTTTTTAGTGTGCAGGAGATCCAGAATTAAAAATATTGTGAAATTTATGGGGGCCCTACTGACTAAATCACTTTTTGACCTCTTTACATAGCTCTGGCTGCTCCAATTAGCAGTGAAGTGTTGTGCCTGAAATCAATCAGTGTCCTATTCACTATATACTTCCCTACATTATGATTAAAGGAAATAGAGCAGTGGGCCCAAATAGAGGCAGGACTGTACAGAAATAAAATCTAATGCTGAGTGGACTGTGATACTTAGAGGCAGGACAAACTGTGTGGCAGAGCTTGCTTAATACATAGATGTGGGTTATTACTGTTGTTAAATCCCATCGCTCTAATGAACCAACCACCCATGGATGAACATGCAGTATATCCACTCATGTTAGGACAGTAAATTTGATGTAAATGACACATTATTATGAAAAAAATAATTGTTTGTTAAGTGCATGTGCACTGTGGAACAAGAGGCGCTTAAACTGTGTTTGAAACTGGTTGTTCTGAACAGGGCTGTTTAGATAGGATGAGCATCCTTGTAGTATATTCAAAAAAAGCTTGTCACAGATTTTTCATTAAGACCCCAGAACTGTTTTATTTGTTATATTACTAATTGTAATCATAAGTATAATAAGAACCTCAATTCAGTAGGAAATGAGCCTTACTGACAACACTGTATAATCAAATCAAGCTTTTTCAGAAAATCCAGGTTGAGTGTGTATCTTTATACACAGGAAACCACAGCAGACGCTGGAGTCAAGCATGCTCTTTTGAAGCCGCTTGCAGGACAGACATGTCTCTGTGAGATGTACATCTTTGTGGCCTTCAGGTAGAACTGGGACCACCTGCTGAAACACCAAATAATTGTTTGGCTCACAGCCTTTGATGTAACACAGCTTTGTAGAGAAAGGTGTGTGTGTGTGTGTGTGTGTGTGCGTGTGTGTGTGTGTGTGCGTGTGTGTTGGGACACAGTGCCGTCAAAATCTCACATCATCTTATAGCTTCAGGTAGTGAGCCTGCTTTGTGTCAACATCTGTTTGTAAAAAGCCCATGGAAATGTATTGGAAACTAAATCAATCACCTCTCCACAGACAGACCTGGAGATTTTGTATAAACTCATGAAAACAAATGATGGAGCAGCCTAAGATTACCATGTGCAATTCAAAGAGTCTGCTGTAGGGGTATAAATCCCACCCCCAACACTGTTAAGTATTCGGCTGTGAAGCAGTAAACCAGTGTTCTCTGGAGTGATGTGTCACCATCCATTACCTCTGGGAAGAGTGGGAGAGGATTTTTTTTTACCCAGAACTAATCATCCAAAGCAAAGGAATGGAATCCTCACAGCAATGTTCCTGTCTAAAACCAAGGAAAACCGAATCAGTTATGGCAGAGAAAGTGAACAAAATATTTAAAAATACCCTTCTTTTCATCCACACAACGGCTAAATGTTTGTGGATACCTGTTAACCTGTTAATATTTTCCAATCACAGGCATCACACACCCACTCTACTTTCACACCCACGCATTCACACAATCACACCTGTTGAAATTTTCACATAGTCACCCAGTCACACTCATTCAATCCCTCAAACCTGTTGACAATTTAACACACTTACTCAGTCTCTCTCTCTCTCTCTCTCTCTCTCTCTCTCTCTCTCTCTCTCTCTCTCTTTCTCTCTCTCTCTCACACACACACACACACACACATGCACAAACACCTTCATACACTAACACTAAGACTACTGAAAATCCAGCTAACCATATTTTGTTTTTGGACTGGACTGTGAGAGAGAAGCAGCATAACTAGAGGAACCCACACAGGCACAGAAAGAACAAATCAAATTCCTCACAGATATTAATTTGAGGCAAGGACTGAAATCTTGACCCCCCTGACCCAGGCATCAGTGTATTGGTTGAAGACTACCTTAAAGTATCTAAATTCACTCTTTATACAGTTAGTCTATAAATGTTTGCTCATTGCATAGCAACAACATATTTGCACTCAGAGGCATTACTAGAATAATTGTACAGGAGCACACACAGGCTTTAGTGGGGCACTTTTAAATATCACATCTACAATATATATATTCTATTCATTATACATTCTGTGTTTCCGTTTGTGTCCTTTTTTTCACCTTCACATCTCTGTTACAGTTATTAATTTCTCATACATTAATTCCAACACACACCTCATTCTGTTACGGCTCAACCCTAGACTGGGTCGTAACAACCCCTCTGCTCACCAATCAATCAAAGGGGCACAAATGTGCCTCTAGTAAAAAGCTTGTAAAACACTAAATACTTTGAGTGATTTAACATTAAAATGGTTGGTATTCTGCCATGGATGAGAAATGAGCACTGGGCTCCTAGCACATAAATTGTTCAGGAATTCTTTTTTTTTTTTTTTTTAGTATAATTCACCCTGAACGACTTTGTTTATATATTTGCGAGGACAATCTCCATTTGTCTGACCTTTTGTATTTTAATGTAGTGTAAGAACTCCAGAATAACATTTTAAGCTATTTGCTGCCTCTTTCACATCTCATTTTGCTTTATGTACAGAAGTTATGGAAAGCAAAAAAAAAAAAAAAACCTGGGCCTCAATGGCATCTCCAGATCACATTCGGCTATTTACCCAAACTATTTAGTGGCACACTGGGCTATAATAGATGACAATAATTAAATATGGTGTGACACTGCGCCCTAATTGATCAACATCCTGGCACCTGGTGTAAAATCTCCAGCTTCATTTACAGTTATTAAAGTTTTGTACAATTGCTAACATCAACTTGTCCAATCTGTAGTTACATTTTAAAAAATCTAAACACAATAAAAAAAACATCTGTTAGTTGTGAACTATACCATTAACACAATTCATGTTGTTTTCACAAAATATACAATAAATTAACATTTCCAAAATGCTTACATTTTCTGCACATACAGGCTTTCCCAAAACGAAAACTATTTATCTTTCTTCACTCATTTACAAATGCTTGCACACAGCACGACAGAAATTAAAACCTAATGTTCAAGACATTAAATACAGTATAAAACATCTACTTCTGAAACATCAGCAGGTGAAAAGTTGCATTTCTGAATTAACAGATCAATGCCACAATGACAAATATCTGATGTAGAAGAGTAACACCTGATTTTAAACTCACTCTGAGACATAATCTAATGCTGACGTGCTGTCAATGACAGGGACTCATTCAAAGGGGCTTTCTGGTTGGGTGGGCAGTGTGGGTCTACAACACCATACAAAAGTAAAGAAACAGGGAAAGGGAAAGCTATGAAAAGGACTGTAAATTCTTTAGTTTTTTTCACACCTGTGCCTTTTTTTTACTGTATTTGTGTATTTCATTTGTACACCAAATATGACCAAAGGCCATGGTCATATTACTTGATCATGGTAGAATTGATTACTGGTAGAATATCCATGTCCCAACACTCAGAAAAAAACTGTCACTGTGGTGGTACCTTTGCTCTCTCTGGGGTGGTACCCTCAATGGTACATATCCCATCTATTTAGTTAGGGAATATAATTGTACTACAGTTTATTATAATTGTATAATTTAATGCTGTGTTGATTTTATACGCCCTGTTTTGTCTCCAGTACTGTTATTTATTATACACAGTTCTATAATGAAATTTTACAAATATGCAACCCTCCTTTAGTGGTTTCCAGGAAAAAGACAGTGGGTATCAAAACATCTATTGTTTGCTGGTAGAACTGAAACATTGGAAGAAATACTGTTTCTGTGATGCCATCAACTGAATTTTGAGAGTTGTTTTGCTATTGTAGCCTGTGGGACATTGGGTCCCAGTTGAGAGGGAATCGTAGGACACTTGGACCCAGCAGGAGAAGCGCATTTTGGAGTTGAGAACCGAACGCAAATATATTGAGTCTCTTTTTGAGATCCGTAGTGTACCTTTATGAAAGGCATGTTTAGAACGCCGTGGTAGTCTGGAGTGGATCAAATGAAAATACCAAAACATACAAACAGAAAAGAAAAATAAAGGTGGGAAAAAACAGTGGCTACAGTTTCCCTGGTTGCGTACGAGAAACGCTAGATGCAGTACTGTGGTTTGCATAGCTGGCACTGCCAGTTTAATTGGTGAGAGATGGTGAAATTACAGCTAACTGAGGAGGCTGGTGGTGACAGAGGGAGAGCCCTTTGGGGGTGGGGGGGGTGACAACAGATTCTATCGCTGCAGAGTGTCTGGAGACGAGGGCAGACATTTTTTGTAGCCACTGTTTTTTCCCACCTTTATTTTTCTTTTCCGTTTGTTTGTTTTGGTATTTTCATTTGATCCATTTATATTTTCTTTGTATTATTAAGCTTTGAGCGGGACCTATTTAGGGGAATTTGTTTCCTAAAATTCCCTAATATTTTTAGTGGTCCGTTGTCACGCCTTCGTCCTGTCATGTCTGTTGTCCCCGGCCATGTGCTTTTAGCACATGGCTATGTTTTGTTTATATCCTTGTCTCCGCCCTCGTCCCGCCTCCTCGTCCGTGTCATGTGTTAACCCGTCCTCGTTATCTGTCCAGGTGTGTCTCGTTTGTGTCTGTATTTAAGCCCTCTTGTGTCACGTCCTGTTTGTCGTACATTTCTCATTTCTCCCATGTCTAGTCGGTCGTGTTTTCTTGTCTGTCCGTCTGTCTCCACAGCTTCTCCCCGTCTCTTTTCCTTTGTCGTTGTTTTCGCTTTTTGTCCGTCTGTCACGCTTACCCTGTCTGGTTACCCGTGTTTAATTTAGCCTGCTTTGCTCCGTTTGTTTTCGTACTGTTTAAGTCTCGTTGTGTTGTTATAAGCCTTTATTAAATATACTGTGTTTTAGCGAGTGCGTCCGCCTCCCTCAATCCGCCCCTCGCTCCTGACATCCGTAAACAATATTTCCTATTGAAGATTTTAGTTGTTTGCTGATTTGGAACTGTGGTGGAGGGTCAGCTAAGTACACATTAGACCTGCCTAGTGCTTGGTGTGATTGAGTTGTTGGGTAAATCATATGTTCCTTTTTTTAAATTTGAGAGTTTGAAGTGAACGTTCACATTTGGTCGTGTCGGTCCAAATCCACGGGTGTACTGAGTGCAGTGACATTATTATATTTGGAAGTGTGACTTATTTTCACCCATCCATAGGCTTCCCACAGGGATAATATCTTTTAATATTCTTTTATTGTCTCGATGTCAGGAATCACGGGGCGGACTGACGGAGGCGGACGCATACGCTAAAACACAGAAACTTTATTTACAAAAAAAGGAATAACGAAACAGAGACTGGGACTGGGGCAAAAAAACAAAATGAGGGAAAGTAGAAACAGACAGACATGAGACTCAATGAGGACAGGGAAACAAAACAATGAAATAAAGTAAATAAAGCAAGGCACGGACGAGACAAAATTAGGAACAGACAAACTGACGGGAGCGATACGACTTAGAAATGAAACAACTGGGTACGAGACACAACCAAGGTGAAATGTCCGACAAGAGGAAGTGAGGGAAGGGGACTTAAATACAAAACACAGACGAGACGCACCTGAGACAGATAACGAGGGGGCAGGGTAACAAATGAGACACAGACGAGGAGGCGGAACAAAGGCGGGACTAGGGCAACAACAAACAGAGCCATGTGCTGAGAGAGCAAAAGGCCGGGAAAACAGACAAGACAGGACGAGGGCATGACTGTCACGCCTACATCCCAGGACTCCAATTCCCAGAATGCACCCGTCAGTCACATGACTACCCACCGGTCTCCCTCGCCTGAATTCTAATTACACACACCTGTTTGTTTCCCTATTTATACCCCTATCACTGAACTGTTCTCTGCCGAGTATTGCAGTGGTTTATCCCAGCTTACAACGCATTCTCTTATCAGTCTGACGATTTCTTGTTGCCTTCTTCCTGCCTGTTTTCCCGGTTTACGTCTCCTGCCTTGTCCCTTTTGTTACTGTCTGTATTCTTCGGTTTTTGAACTCTGCCTGATTCTCGACTACGATTCTACGACTGTTTGCTCCCTGTTTTTGAACTTTGCTTGCCTTGTGATTACTCTTTTGGATACCGTCATTAAAAAACTGTTTACTGTGTTCCGCAATTGTCAGCTTTCTGTTCTGTCCTGACAGAATATTCCACCATGCAGACACAGATGCCGTTAGAACGGCTATCACTAGTCAGGGCCATATGCTTGGTCAACACCAGCAAATGTTAGCTAGTGTGACCCAATCTGTCGACTCTCTCGCTCAACAACAACAGAGTCAACAGCTCCAACTGAAACAAGTGTTGGAGAGTGTGAACGCCCTTATAGCCCGTATTCCTGCTCCTAGCCCTAACCCCAGTCCTCCTACAGTGTCTGTTAGTTCCACTTCACGTTATCCTGTCAGTAAACCGGAGATTTTTGAGGGTAATCCGGCTAAATGTAGCGGATTTTTATTACAATGTTCCATATTTTTTGAGAATTCACCTCCCAGTAACGATCAGGCAAAAATCGCTTTTCTGGTCTCCCGTCTGTCTGGTAAAGCACTTGAGTGGGCCACCGCTATTTGGAACAATATTGTCAATAACACATGCCCCGAATTTGTCACTACATTCCGTGAGGTATTTGATCATGCTACGGAGGGACGTTCTTGTGGTGAGATTCTTCTCACACTTAAGCAAGGAACTCGAACAGCAGCCGCGTATAGCGGCTGGAAGTGATTGGAATGAACCTGCACTAATTAATTTTTTTGGAATGGTCTCAATCCAGAGATACTTACAGAACTGGCTTGTCGAGATGACGGATTATCCTTGGATCAGTTAATCTCTTTATCCATCCGCCTAGACCAGCTCCTGCAGAAACGGCCCCGGACTTCGTGTCAAAGACAAAACGTTGTCAAGCGTCAATCCGTTCCTGGTTTTTCTTTTCGCCCGGTACAAAGTTCCAGTCAAGATCCCTGTCCTAGTCTCCCTTCGGATCCTATGCAGTGCGACACTATACCGACTCAAAATCTGGAGAGGACTTCACATGCTAACTTGGTGAGTGTACCCACAAAAGGGTTAATTTCAAAATCCTTTCTCATACCTGTCAAAGTCTACTGCCAAAGAACTTCTCTTGTCGTTCCAGCACTAATTGATTCTGGAGTCGAAGGAAACTTCATTCAACAATCCCTCATTACCCGCCTGAAAATCAAGACGAAACTGTTGTACAAACAAATCGAAGTCCGAGCTTTTGATGGCCTTCCCATTGGAGGAGATTTTATCTCACAAGAGACAGTTCCAGTTTGGTTCCAAACAAGTTTCCTGCATCATGAGTGGCTTTCGTTTCTGGTATTACTAAGGCGGATTTTCAGATTATTTTAGGATTACCATGGTTAGAAACTCATAACCCAGTTATCTCTTGGAGTCAGCGCGAAATCACGTCCTGGTCCACCTTCTGTCAAACCAATTGTTTAGCCCTTAATCACATTTCTATCCATTCCACTTCTGTGGAGAGCCCAGATTCAACTATATCAGTACAAATTCCTTCCGAATATTCCCAATACTCAGAAGTGTTCAGTAAAACCAAAGCTACAAAATTACCTCCACATAGGCCATATGACTGTGCTATAGAACTCGTAGAAGGTGCTACCTTACCAAAATCACATATTTATCCTTTGAATTTGGAAGAGGAGAGAGTCATGGAGGAATATGTTGAAGAAGCTCTAACACAAGGGTTTATATGACCATCAAGTCTCCGATAGCATCAGGGTTCTTCTTTGTCAAGAAAAAAGATGGTGGATTAAGGCCTTGTATAGACTATCGTGCCCTGAACGATATAACTAAAAAATTTGCATACCCCCTACCCCTTATTCCGGTCGCATTAGAGCAACTTAGAGGTGCTACAATCTTCTCTAAGTTAGACCTTCGTAGTGCCTACAACCTTGTTCGAATTAAGGGAGGTGACGAATGGAAAACTGCTTTTAGTACTACGCAAGGTCACTATGAGTATTTGGTGATGAGCTATGGGCTGGCAAACACCCCATCAGTGTTCCAGGAGTTCATTAATGACATTTTCAGAGATATGTTAGGAAAATTTGTAATCGCATATATTGATGACATCTTGATTTACTCCCCAGGTGTCAAAACACACATAATCCAAGTCAGTCAGGTGCTCCAGCGTTTAAAGGAGAATAACCTTTATGTTAAGGGAGAAAAATGTGAATTCCACCAGCAAACCATTTCGTTTTTAGAATATGTCATCAGTGTGTCTGGTATAGTCATGGACGACCGGAAAGTTGAGGCGGTTGTGAACTGGCCAGTCCCGAATAATGTTAAAGATCTTCAACGCTTTTTAGGATTTGCAAATTTTTACAGACGATTTATTAGGAACTTTAGTTCTATTGCAGCCCCACTTACTGCTTTACTGAAGGGTAGTCTCCATCGGTTGTGTTGGTCTCCTCAGGCACAAGGTGCTTTTGACCGTCTCAAGACTGCTTTCACTACTGCTCCCATATTAAAACATCCAGATCTGGTCACCCCGGAGAGAGACGCACTACACAGCTTATTCTAGCACGTTATTGGTGGGGGACATTAAGAGCTGATGTGCATGAGTTTGTTGCGTCTTGTTCAGTTTGTGCCCAGTCAAAGACACCAAAAACTCTTCCAGCGGGTAAATTAATGCCTCTACCAGTTCCAGAACGTCCCTGGTCACACTTAGCACTTGATTTTGTCACGGACTTACCTCTATCTGAAGGAAGTACTACAGTACTCACGGTTATTGGTCGGTTCTCAAGTGGGGTTATGTTCATACCGTTTCCATCATTACCCACGGCCCTGGATACAGCTAAGGCTATTTATACACATATTTTTCGTCATTATGGAATTCCCGAAGATATTTTATCTGATCGAGGTCCTCAGTTTACTTCACATGTCTGGAAAACCTTCTTTGAACATTTAGGAGTAAATGTGAAAAGTAAAAGTGTGAGCGGGTCAATCAAGAACTGGGAAAATTCTTACGTATGTATGAGAATCCACAAGACTGGTCCCAGTACTTGGTGTGGGCAGAAATAGCACAAAACTCCCTGGTGAACTCGACTACAGGACTCACCCCCTTTCAGTGTATTTTAGGTTATCAACCCCCGTTGGCACCCTGGACTGCAGCAACATCAGGAATTCCATCAGTGGACTCGTGGATGAGACGCAGTGAGGAGGTGCGGGAAGAAACTAATCAACACATCTCAGAGGCCCTTTCCCGATAGAAGGAACAGGCTGATAAGAACAGATCGAGTTCTCCGTCATTCCAGATTGGGGAAAGGGTGTGGTTGGCTACTAAGGATATCAGGTTTGAGGGGAGGTGCAGGAAGCTCCTGCCCAAGTACATTGGTCCTTTTCGTGTTTCTGGTAAAATTAATGAAGTTACCTATAAGTTGGAGCTACCAGCACAATATCGTATTTCTAATTCCTTTCATGTGTCTCTCCTCAAACCTGTGGTTCCAGGTCCTTTGAATGAGTTGCTGCCCGACGACATTCCGCCCACGGCTGTGGACTTTGGGGACTCTTCTACATATGCCGTGCGCGAGGTGCTGGATTCACGTAGACGTGGAGGAATTCTTCAGTATCTTATTGATTGGGAAGGGTATGGTCCAGAGGAGCGTTCGTGGGTGCCTGCAAAGGACGTCTACGACCCGGGTCTCGTGTTGGCGTTTCACTCTCGCTATCCTGAGAAGCCGGCTCCCCGTCCCAGAGGTCGCCTTAGAAGATCAGTCTCCAATCCTGCTCCGTCCCTTTCTACGTCTCGATCCAGAAACCCACGTCAATCTCAGCCCTCCGCATGTGCAGTCGTCCCTAGCTCCGGTAACTCTGTTCTGCTGGGTGGTCGTCGTCGTGGCCGTCCTCGTTCCAGGCCTCCTCCGGTGCCTTTGGGGGGGGTACTGTCACGCCTACATCCCAGGACTCCAATTCCCAGAATGCACCCGTCAGTCACACTACCCACACTACTTGTCGGTGAAATGTCCGACAAGAGGAAGTGAGGGAAGGGGACTTAAATACAAAACACAGACGAGACGCACCTGAGACAGATAACGAGGGGGCAGGGTAACAAATGAGACACAGACGAGGAGGCGGAACAAAGGCGGGACTAGGGCAACAACAAACAGAGCCATGTGCTGAGAGAGCAAAAGGCCGGGAAAACAGACAAGACAGGACGAGGGCATGACTGTCACGCCTACATCCCAGGACTCCAATTCCCAGAATGCACCCGTCAGTCACATGACTACCCACCGGTCTCCCTCGCCTGAATTCTAATTACACACACCTGTTTGTTTCCCTATTTATACCGCTATCACTGAACTGTTCTCTGCCGAGTATTGCAGTGGTTTATCCCAGCTTACAATGCATTCTCTTGTTATCAGTCTGACGATTTCTTGTTGCCTACTTCCTGCCTGTTTTCCCGGTTTACGTCTCCTGCCTTGTCCCTTTTGGTACTGTCTGTATTCTTCGGTTTTTGAACTCTGCCTGATTCTCGACTGCGGTTTTCGCTTATCCTCTGAGGTACTGTTTGCTCCCTGTTTTTGTAACCTTGCTTGCCTTGTGATTACTCTTTTGTATACCGTCATTAAAAAACTGTTTACTGTGTTTCGCAATTGTCAGCTTTCTGTTCTGACAGTGACACTCAAGTGGTATTTTAAATGGGTACATATAGGGTATTGTATAAGTGATCTGCCTTTTGTGATCAGTTTCTAATAAAGTTTTTTTTTTTTTTTTTTTTTAAATCAACAGCTGTGTGATCCGTGTGCATTTAAGGGAGCCTGGGCTGGGAACAGTATTGATAAGTAGGGTTCTCCCACCCTTTAAGATTAGGGAGTGGCGTAATCTGTGATTGATTAGATAATATGGGCCACACTTTGATTGACAATATGTTCCTCTTGGATAGAAAACATGTGCCAATGTTTTAAAAGAATGACTCAATATTGAGGCAGGTTTGCCATGTTTTGATAGGGTTAGTGTATGTAGAGAAAGTTTTGTTTGAATTTTGAAATGAAAACTTGGTATTTAATTAACAAAATTTTACTATTTGGCTACTTGTGTGAGGTAGATGTGTTGCTGTGTTTAGATTTTTGAAAAAAAGTCTCTTAAGTGTTGGTAAACGCTTGTTAGCCATAAACAAGTCAGAAAAAACTGTTGTGAAGTCCTACAGATTTCACTGGAGAATGGATGAAGAGAGAGAAGGGGGGAGAGAGAGAAAGAGAGAATAACCTGATCTTTATATTTTCACTCTAGTTTTCCAGGTACAAAGCCATGATCTCATCCCAAACCCATACATGAACTTGTCCCTTCTCTGTACAGTCCAGATCTCTCTGATGTGCACAGACTGTATTTTAAATAATCATTCTTAGGCAAGAAAGTAAAGCTAAGGTGCCCCATTGTCAGGAATCACTGGGCGGACTGACGGAGGTGGACGCACTTGCTAGAACACGGATACTTTAATAATAAAACAAAGAAACAAAACAAACACAAACGGACTCTAGGGCAGATACTAAATTAGGAAACAACAAGACTAGGAATTTAAATAAAACAACTTGACTTAGAGAGGGAAAGAAACAACTTGACATGACTATAAACGAGAAAGAAGCAACACGACAGGACTAAGAAAGAGAAAGACACAAAATGACACGACTTGGACTTGAAACTTAGCAAAACAACACAACATGACTTAGAGAACAAAACGAATGACCGATACCAGGAAGTGACACACGGGAACTTAAATACTACATACAAACGAGACAGATAACGAGGACAGCGGACAAGGAGGCGGAACAAAGGCGGGACATGGGCGGAGACAAGGACAACAACAGACAGAGCCATGTGCAGATAGAGCACATGGCGTGAAAAACAGACCTGACAGGACGAGGGCGTGACACCCATGTTGAATTTATAGTAATATTTTTATTTTCACTCAGCTCAGAGAGTTGATTTTTTTTTTTTTTTACGTTGGATCATATTATTTGAAATGAGCAATGAAACTGGCAAAAGAAGAACCTGGGGGCCATGAAGGTGGAGGAAGCTAATATGTTTCTTTCTTCCCTATTTTCCAGTCCTGAACTGCTGACAAGTTAAGGGTCCCCTCCAACTCCTCTTGACAGTGACCTTGTCCTTTCTACTGTCCAGTACCAATTCCTTTGGTGTGAACTAACTGTTCCTGGGTCAGCTATAATCCTGCACCCTGGTTCTCTAGAGACATCTGTGTTTTTTCTGGTTTTACAAGACAAGTGGGATGTGATCAGTCTCCTCTCCACACAAACACACACCACACACTCCACCTAAATGCAAGATAAACAAGTGTTGTCACAGCCAAGATGTCACGCTGGGAGAATAAAAGCATTCTATTCTGCAGAACTTCTGACAAGGCACAAAGCTTCCTCCTCAAGCTTTGCCATAGAGCACTCAATCTCTCCCTCCCTCTCTTTTGTTTAATTAACTTTAATAGAAACAAACATAAACAAAATTTCCCAGCAGCCAAATTGAGTGTGAGCATGCCACATTCGCTGCACAAATCTGTGTTTTGGCACTTTTAATTAATACTTTATTGCTTTGGGATTAAATACTGCCAGTGATTTAATAAGAGCCAGGCTCATTATTTAGTTATAAATAATACTTAATACTTTGTACAACTTAATAATTTGTAAATTACAAAAGTTTATTCTTCTTACAGTACTGTTTAGTTTAGCACAGTACATTATAGTGCACAGTAGTAATTACAGTAGGCCATTTATATAGATACACCTTAATAATGGGAATGGTTGGTGATATTAACTTCCCATTTTGAAGTCGGCCATTTTGGATCCAACTTTTGTTTTTTCAATGGGAAGAGGGTCATACAGGGTGGGCCATTTATGTGGATACACCTTAATAAAATGGGAATGGTTGGTGAAATTAACTTCCTGTTTGTGGCACATTAGTATATGGGAGGGGGAAAACCTTTCAAGATGGGTGGTGACTATGGTGGCCACCAAACTTTGATTTTTCAATGGGAATTCAAAAGTCACTGGGAATTTCACAAGAAAAACAATGGTGTACATAACTTTATTCTTTCATGAGTTATTTACAAGTTTCTGACCACTTACAAAATGTGTTCAAAGTGCTGCCCATTGTGTTGGATTGTCAATGCAACCCTCTTCTCCCACTCTTCACACACTGATAGCAACACCGCAGGAGAAATGCTAGCACAGGCTTCCAGTATCAGTAGTTTCAGGTGCTTGTAGTTGTTGTAGTAGCTGTTTTGATCTGAATCTGAAAATCTGAATTGTTCAGCTGGTGGTTTAAAGGTTTTGGCTTGCTGGTAATAGTGATATTACTGTTTTAATATTATGTGATTGGTGTAATTTGATAATTTTTAAATAATTAATATTTAAAACTTGAAAAATGTATGACTTTTTTTTATCTTAGAAATGTACGTGTGTGTGGTGATGGTAGTGTTCGGGGTGGGGGGGGGGGTCAAGGGAGAAGTCTCAGTTCATTGCATTGTGTATGCTGTTTGTAATGAGTTCTCCTGTTGTTACCCCATTAATGATTTTTATGTACGACATCACGTTATGCCATTCTTTAGTTTAATGCATTTTAATGGCATTAATACATAGATGCTTCAGGTGACAGCATGTGTGCACTTAAATCTCCAGAGAGATTCTTTTTTCTTTCTCTAAACACACCTCTACTGAGTGTGTGTGTCTCTGGGGTTGCTTCATTTTGTAGGAACCAATGTTATACAGACTTTGGAGTGTTCTACTTCCAGCACAAACCAGTCAGATAAAAAATAACTTATAAGCCACAACAACCTCAGGCAGCTGATCTTTATTCATTAACCATTTTAATCATTCATGTATTTATTCACCTACAATTTACCACTTCATCCAAGTCATGGTCAAGGTGACATGCCTTGACTGGCCAGTGGCTACCTCATAAAAAAATGAAACAAAACTGACTATTAATTTTCTGTCAATAAAAAAAAAGCCAAGCTGCTAGAATGTCCCACTCTGAATTCAATATGGTTGTCATGTCACAAAATTGGATGAGCCCTTGTGTACATTTTAATTCGTTGTTGTATTTTCACTCTTCTACTCTTCCAATTATTAATATTCATTCATTCATTCATTATCTGTAACCGCTTATCCAGTTCAGGGTCGCAGTGGGTCCAGAGCCTACCTGGAATCATTAGGCGCAAGGCAGTCCTTCACAGGGCAACACATACACACACAAATATTCACTCACACACTCACACCTACGGACACTTTTGAGTCACCAATCCACCTACCAACGTGTGTTTTTGGACCGTGGGAAACCCACGCGGACACAGGGAGAACACACCAACTCCTCACAGACAGTCACCTGGAGCAGGAATTGAACGCACAACCTCCAGGCCCCTGGAGCTGTGTGACTGCGACACTACCTGCTGTGTCACCGTGCCGCCATTTATTATTATTATTATTATAGTATTGCTCCTTTAAAGCCATTATAAGCTCAGAGCTATATAGAACTAGACTGATTTCCTGGACAGCTCATCACCACCTTTGCCCAGTGCTTCCCAGTGCAATGACAGCAGAGGTCGTCCAGCTAAGGCCAGAGTCAATGCAATGAGAAATTAGAAGGGGAAATATCCAAACAAGCAAGAGAGCTGTCTCATACATTATTCCTGAGCCCCTCTCTCTCTAAACTTCACTCTTTAGGGGATTGTCTGACATCCCAAATGAATAATTAAGAATTGACCTTTAGTTCTCATTAAAAGTGAGGCCTGTGTATGTTTGTGAGTGTGAGTAGGTAGGTAGGGAATTTTCTTCCTAAAAACAGCTGACTGGCCCACATACAACATTTGTTTACATCCTGAAGAGAAGGCCACTATTCACATTTTTAACAAGCCGCAGGACACTCTAGGACTAGCGGCTGGATATGGCTACTGAATAAATGAGGCACAGCTTTTGGCTCTTTTTCTTCTGAAATCATTTTGCTTCTGACTTCCCTGAACTGTAACTATACCTACTGTATAAGCTGGGAACCAATTTGGATATAGTGTCTCTGGGCTGTAAATAAAGTTTTTTTTCAAGGGTTCTTTAGAAAAGACAGTGGTTTTGTATAGATCCTTGACTTAGAACTATGTTCATGGTGAGATGGTGACATGTAGAAAGTATGGTTGTGTTACAAGCTTTGAAGAATTCTATTTTTCAGACTGCAGAGTGAAGATTATGCTGAGATTTGTGCTACAGTGCTACAATGGCTACATACAGCATTCTGCTTGAGATGGAAAGGTGGGTTTTTCTAACTTGGAACTGTTATTCAGACATAGGCAGGGAATGTTCCTGGGGGACGCTGGCTTGGATTGAAGGATGCCCAAGCCAGAGGGAGCCTTGCATTGGAGGATAAAGCACAGAAGAGGGCATGGAACTGGAATACAGAAGTACTGTTAAACCTAATAGCTATTTACCATGGCATGTCAAAGCTGCAGGTTGCTGGGGTAAAGTTGCTGAGTGTTCAGGACCTTGCTGGGCTGGGGGAATGCTGAATGTGGAGGGGACAGGAGGGGGTTTGAATGCATAGATTTCTGGGCTGAGGTGTTCCAGGCAGGGTGTATTTATAGCCAGCAGAAATAATTAATTGTGATCATGGAGCAGATCCTACATTTACTAGTCACTGAGAAGCTGAATATCTCTCTCTCTCTCTCTCTCTTTCCCAGGGCAAAGGGAGGTTGTTGCTTTTGGAGTCACTGCGTACATGAAATGTGCTTCACTGTTCTTGTGCTGTCAGGTGAATCTCTCTAAAGTGGATACCTTGGAGATGTCTGCAACGTTCTGCCACCTTCACAGCCAGTGTTCCTAACCACCCCCAACAGTGCATTCACAAACAACTCCCACAAATCAAACTGTGCTCAAATTTCCATGTCAAGGGCTCCTGCAGTTCAGAAACCCACACTGCAACCATTTCATTCCAGATCCATACAGCCCCAACACAAGGCAAGCTCAAGAAGTAGCAGTATATTTCTTCCAACATACAGGGTGGGCCATTTATGTGGATACACCTTAATAAAATGGGAATGGTTGGTGAAATTAACTTCCTGTTTATGGCACATTAGTATATCGGAGGGGGAAAACCTTTCAAGATGGGTGGTGACCATGGTGGCCACCAAATTTTGATTTTTCAATGGGAAAAGGGTCATGTGACACATCAAACATATTGGGAATTTCACAAGAAATAATTCTTTCATGAGTTATTTACAAGTTTCTTACCACTTATGAAATGTGTTCAAAGTGCTGCCCATTGTGTTGGATTGTCAATGCAACCCTCTTCTCCCACTCTTCACACACTGATAGCAACACTGCAGGAGAAATGCTAGCACAGGCTTCCAGTATCTGTAGTTTCAGGTGCTGCACATCTCTGCACATATCTTCACAGCATAGACAATTGCCTTCAGATGACCCCAAAGATAAAAGTCTAAGGGGGTCAGATCGGGAGACCTTCAGGGCCAGTTGACGACCAATCCACTTTCCAGGAAACTGTTCATCTAGGAAAGCTCAGACCTGACACCCATAATGTGGTGGTGCACCATCTTGCTGGAAAAACTCAGGAAATGTGCCAGCTTCAGTGCATAAAGAGGAAAACACATCATCATGTAGCAATTTCGCATATCCAGCGGCCTTGAGGTTTCCATTGATGAAGAATGGCCCCACTATCTTTGTACCCTATATACCACACCATACCATCAATGGTCTCCCTCAGTGCTCTGGCTGTGGCGTTAAATTTTGCTGGAATAAATTACAGCCCTTTTTACCTCAGACCTCTGAGGTCTCCCTGGGGAGAAAAGGAACGCCAGCGGCTGCACCCGGATGCCACACCGGAAAGCAACGCACGTCAGCGACATGCTCCCAGTTATCTACAGTCCATCTCCAGGGATACGTAAAGGTCACATGGTTTCATTCCTTCATAGCTCAGGAATGGTGCTGAATGCTTGCTGGGATAAACAGTACCCTTTCTAGAATTTAGGGTAATCATCATAGAGAAATTCTCTCATATATTAATCTCCCTGTTCTCTCATGTATCGTTGTAATCCATTTCATTATATGAATGTATAATCAATATTCATTATTTGATGAATGATCAATTAATAAACCAGTTGTGAGATAAAACCAATCCTTGGTTATTTATTCGTGTGTGCACTTTTCTTGTACCGAATTATTCCTTCTAGTTCAGATTCAATTTCGGAGCCAAGAACCTACAGCGGGTCAATGCGCATAATAATTCATTAATAATAATTAATTCTAGCTAATTCTGCTGTATAATATGTGAAGATGGCCTACTTGTCCGAGCGACAGGTAAAGACACTACATATTATTTAATGACTCCCAAACATGGAGCTTAACAAAATGAATTAAATAATTAATTATTAATCCAATAATAATTAATTATCATTGACCCCGATATGTAGTATTTATGCCACCATGACGTGTGCATAACTATTTCCACTACAACTGAACAAAATCTTCTGTGTAAATTGAGGGTCCTGTTCCAATTTTTGTTTTGCCCATTCTGCAAATTCAGTGCGCCCATCTGGGTCATCCTCATTGAGAGTTTGTAAGGGTGCCATTTGTGAGTAGCTAATATGCACCGACGGGATGTTCGACTGATGTCCCTCTCCAGTGACATGCATGTTACATGTTAACCTCTGCGACATATCAAGAAACTTGTAAATAACTCACGAAAGAATAAAGTTACATTACAACCAAGCACACCATTGTTTTTCTTGTGAAATTCCCAACAAGTTTGATGTGTCACATGACCCTCTTCCCATTGAAAAAACAAAAGTTAGATCTAAAATGGTCACCACCCATCATCAAAAATTTTCCCCCTCCCATATACTAATGTGCCACAAACAGGAAGTTAATATCACCAACCATTCCCATTTTATTAAGGTGTATCCATATAAATGGCCCACACTGTACATCCAATATTCTCCCACCTTTCTCACTGCAACTTCAACACAACATGTAAATATTCCACCACATCTAGAATCTAAATGTCTAAGAATACTCCACAGACAACACTGCATTGTTTACACCTCAAAAGCTTTTGCAAACTAGACCATTTACAATACCAGTGTACCAGTCAATAAAACAATACAACACATCTAAATGTTGATATAGGAAAATATCACAAGGCCAATCCACAAGGCCAAACTAAAGGCTGTTACACATGGACAAAACATCCTCTTCATGTGATGAACATCAGGAAACCAATTTTAGAGAGAACAAGCATGGAGGGTTAAACCCTTTAATGCAAGAGCTGACACTTTATTCTGTGCACTTTCCTGCATATTTTCAGATGTCCATATATGTCTTGTCTCAGAGCCTCTGTGCTGCTCTGTCAGAATATACCAGGCGCTGAGACACAAACCCAAAAGCTGATTGGCTGGTCGGTTGCTGAGTTTTGTCATCTGTGAAAGCTCACAAAAATCAAACAGTAGGTGATTAAAATCATGTCACATTTCACATGTCTCTGGCTGAGAATCCATGTTTGCAGCCACCCGAATAAACCTGCAGTCAGTGTGTAACAACTTTAACACAGAAAAATACACACCAACGCACACCAGCATATTCAAAATAATAATAAAAAAGTAATTTGCTGAGATAAACCAGTGCCTAGCTCAGCAAGGTATGTATTTCTGGGCAGAGCAAAAGTCCCATCTGTAACAAGACACATTTTGGATAGGGAGTACTCAGTAGCAGCCCTTGTGAAGCCCTTTCTAAAAAGGAGTAAGTGTTTGTGAGCATGTGAATGGTGAGTAAGTGCATGAATATTAAGTAAATGAGTGATTTATTGAGTGTGTGAGTATGTTATTGAGAGAATATTTGAGAGTGTATGTTATTGGATAAGTATGAATGTGTGATTGAGTGAATATCTATATGATTGAGAGAGAAAAGAGAGAGAGAGAGAGAGACAGAGAGAGAGAGAGATTAAGTGACTGAGTGAGTTGCAAGTCAGTTGCATTAAGTGTTTCACATCTAAAAACCAGTCTACACATGTCACACACACACACTACACACACACACACACACACACACGTGCTAACGCACAAAACCCTTTTGCAGTGAGCAAGTCTGTATAAGTACCTCTCACTTCAGTTGAGTGAAACAGTAGATCTGAAGTTCACATCAACATAGCAAAAATTTGCAAATACCCCTCATAAAAACTTCACATTTATGGTGGTGCAGGAATGAAGTGGCGAACAATCATTTTGGTTTTTATGTTTTCCTCATTAAAAGCTTTTTCCTAGACTCTCTGTTGAACTCAAGGTCTCTTGCTGTGTGTGTCAGAAGGTCACCTTTTTGCAGGAACTTTATTCTCACACACATTCTGCTTTTTAAAGTATGGCTGTGTGAGAATGGTGGAATGTCTGAGGAACAAGCTGGGATATTTAATGGGGCCTTCCACATAGAGTGTCTTTGATTCAGTCTGATAACATGCACAAAAGAGCAGCTGTAACTCTCTCTCATTCTCTCTCTCTCTCTCTCTCTCTCTCTCTCTCTCTCTCTCTCTCTCTCTCTCTCTCTCTCTCTCTCACACACACACACACACATGCACACGCAGACACATCCTAATATCTCCTCACCCCTATGGTTCTATCTTGGTTCTGTCCTGGGTTTGTGGGAGTGAGGCACCCGGCTCGGCCATCTGGAGATGCCTGCAGATAGTGCCAGTTCACACTCTCTTTCTATCTCTCTTTTACTCTCTCTCTCTTTCTCTCTTAGTCAGTTTGCATCAGAGCCTGGTGGTGTAGCAGGCCCCATGCTAACTAGTGCTAACACACCAAACACTACAAAACAGCTGCCAAACTTTCTGCTTTCTGTTACTCTGTCCTAAGCACTAAGCTAATGCAAAACCATTCTAAACTCTGCTAGCATAAATGGAGCTCTAATAAAAACCAATACAGCAGATTGTGATTCATCATCTCCATTAGTGCATGTTCATCACTGTAAGATGCAGCACAACAGAGTGCCTCAGAAACAAGTACATCCCTCTGCTTCTGATAAAGTTAAATTTGTCTTAGACTGTTTCTATATGTTGCTAATATCCTTAACTTCATGCATGGCCTAATTATTTCAATACAAATCTTTAAAAAATAAAAAAACAAGTTTAATTACAGGGTGGCACAGTGGGACAACAGGTAGTGTCACAATCATACAGCTCCAGGGACCTGGAGGTCTGTGAGGAGTTTGGTGTTTTCTCCCCATGTTTGTGTGGGATTCCTCCGGGTGCTCCATGTAATCTCAATTGCTATCATGTAGTGGCGACCTTTTCCACCAGGGTCAGAATGGCGGCAGATTCCAGGGATGGAGTTTTGGGCACTGCTGCCCCGATACAAAGGTGAGGGGTCTTGGGAACATTATGAAGCTAGGTGTGGTGGCACGCAATTACGGGTGGACCACAGAGATAATGGCCATGAAGGAAAGGTGCTGAAGGTGTTAGTGGATCTACTGGAGAGAGAGCATGGGAATCTGGATGGCCCCAAAGTGGCTCTTAGGTGGCCGGGCTCCTAGGCTCCTGATTTTTCCTCGTGTAAAAGTAAACCAACACCTGGACTCCCTCACCCAACCAGCTCCAACCCCACCACCTCCCTTTCACCAAACACCAGGTTGCTGAGCAGAAGTTGAAGGTAATGGTAGAAGCTGAGGTCACTGAGCCAACCTGTGGTCCTTGTGAAAAAAAAAGATGGTAGCTGGTGTTTTTGCATAGACTGCCGTCACCTAAATGCAGTCACTAAGGCAGACTGAATCATCATGGTTCCACACACTGGATTACCATATGTACTGGCAAGTGGCCTTTGCCCTGGATGCTAAGAAACAGACAGCACTCACCTTGGGGCATGGCTTTGGCATTCTGAGTTATGTTCTTAGGGCTATGCCTCAGCCACCTTTGAACTGTTGGTCGAGTGAGTCCTGGCTGGTCTGCCCAAGAAACAATGCATTGTATATCTTGATGATCTGCTAATGTATATACCAAGCTTTGACAAAACCTTGTCTCATCTACAGCAGGTGTTTCTGGCAATCAGAGCTGCCAACTTGTGACAACTTACCATGGGACAGCAGACCATAATGGACATCTCTACTGAGGCTAGGAGACCCTGGTGCTGGGAAAGTTGGTGTGGCAGTTATGGGTCCATCAAAGCCTGCACACCAGGGTTTTATGAGCTGTACACCGGCTTGCAGGAGTGGGCCACTTTGGGATCATGAAGACCCTGTGACAGCTCCGGCAGTGGTTTTACTGGCCTGGGTGCTGCACTGATGTGAAATTATTGTACACTGCTGCAGTGCTTACACTATGAAAAGAGGGGCCTGTTAAGTCCCAGGCACCCCTCCTGTCACTTCAAGCAGGTGCCCCAATGGAAAGGGTGGCAGGGAGATGTACTCTGTCCATTCCCCCAAACCAATGCTGGGAACTACTACGTGCTTGTGGCCATGGACTTTGTCATGAAATGGCCTGAGGTGTATGGGGGTCCAGACAAGAGTGCTGTCATACTGGAGTTGCTGGAGGAATTATTTTGCCAGTTCGGCCTCCCAGAAAAATTGCACATCGATTTTGCAACTTTGACGCACAGGTTATGAGGGAGGTGTGTAGCTGGTTAGGGGTTCCAAAAACACAGACCACCCCCTTCCACCCACAGAGCATATGTCTGGTGGAACGTTTTAACAGAAAATTCGCCACCCAATTAGCCATCATCACCAATTGCTATCAGCAGAATTGGGAACGCCATTTGCCCATGGTGCTGGGGCAGAAGCTGTAAACACCAGCAGAGTTGATCGTCAGGCTGCCTGCAGGGACAGAGAAGACTACGTCAGATGCCCAGTATGTCAAAGAACTTCATGGACAAGGTGCAACTGATCGGATGTCAGAACCAGGAGAAAGCCACACGGTATAAAATATCTGTGAATTTTATGATAGAAAACTGCAAAATCATCAGTAAATGACTGCAAACTCTAAAAAGGTTGAAAATAATTTTTGTAACCCCATTAGGGGTTCCTAGCATGCCTTGCTTCTCCATATTTTCTGTGATTATCAGAGTTTCTTTGTTTTTTCTGTCTTTGAGACTTTTTGATTTTGGGTTGTATTGGGGTAATTATTTTGTGCATTTGTGTGTGTGTGCTTGTGTTTCTGTGCATGTTGTGATGAGATGTGCGTTTGTCAGGAAAGTTCACCATCAGCCTGTGTTCCGAGTGCTGGAATGTGGCACCCAGATACTGCACATTACTTAGGTCCTTTTGGCACTATCTCCTTTTAAGGGGTGAATATAGGATGCAGTTTGACTATATCTAAATATGGCTATATCTCAGTCTTCATTCTCTCATTTGTCACACAATTTACATGTAATTTTATGGCAAAACAATGTTTCTTTGTTATTATTTTGCAAATATTATGGCATTTTTTACAGTGTATATCTGTTTTTTTAACAGAAAAGTACCGTAAACAAAAGTTCTTAAATGTAAAATTCATGATTGCCAAAAACATAACCATATATTTCACAGTGAAATTCTGGCAACCACAGCTGCAAGTTTTTTACCGTAAATATTACTAATTTTTTACAGTGTGCAGCCTGTGGCATAAGCAAGCATATGACATGTAATGCCAGGGTCAACCCTGAGCCTGGGCACTGATGTTTGACTGTTCCACTCCAGTCTGACTGGGAGGGATTGTACTGGGTGCTGTGTGTACTGGGTGTGTGTGAAGAGGGGCAGTGTGGCAGGGTATTCCATCTCCTATCATGCATTGCTGGCTCTACTCCTGAACCTATTAAGCTTATTAGTTGTTTATGTAATGTTAGGGCTTCACACACTAACCCACTCATTCAGTGGACAGTTTCCCATATGTAGCCACACACACCTGGGGACAATGCCACACTCACCCAGCCATTCATCACACAATGACCAGTGTATGGTTTTACACACTCACCTAATCATTCATACTCTCACACCTGTTGGCAATTGAACAATCCATCTACCCACATATGTTTTTGCACTGTGGAAGGAAATTGGAGTACCTACTCACACCCAACTCCTCACAGACAGTAACCTGAGAATTGGGTACAGGTCCTGGAATCTTAAAAAAACGGTTTAAATTTCTATTTCACATGCAGAAAGACACATTACACAAAAAAATAAGATTATTAGAAAAGGTTATTAGAGCTATGCCATAGAAGGACCTTAGAATTCATACAGTCATAAACAGTTATGTGTGGTCTAAAATGCCCCAGACTATGGGTTTGACCAGAACTAAATCTCCTAATATTTTCAAGTCTCCTGACACACACACATGCATACACATCATTCCAGGCATGATCAGTCACCCAAAGATACTGTTGGATTAGTTTATAATGACTAACATGCTGACTAATGCAGATCCATTGATGTAGAGCAGAATAAGAAGCTGAGAAGTAACCGCAATCATCTTTGCCATCACACTAATACATTCTATACCTAAATATTGGTCGACACCCTCTATGAAGAGCCCATTCTGCTGCTTTAAGTTGCACTCACTGTTGACATAATGTGCATACACAGTTTGTATAAGCTCCACAGAAATGCATGGATTGAAATGGGTCAGGTATATAAGCCCCAACCCCAGCACTGGGTTTGGAGCACCAGAGTAATTTTTGATCCATCACTATCTGACCTCACTAAATCTTTATAGCAATGTTCCAACATCAAAGCCCGACATCCTATTCACAAAGAAGACAAGCTCCTTCTTTGCCCCATTCAATGCACAAGAGACGCTGGATGAGTGGGTGTCCACAAACTTTTGAGTGGGAGATGTCTATAGCTATTCCAAATCCTCGGATGAAGCCTTACACTGAACTCAACCAAATCACAGTATAAAAATAAGAGCTAGGCTTGAAATGCCCTTATATGCATTATTCACAATATTACTAATTCAGGAGGTAGTGAATGATTTTCAATGCAGGGTATTATGGGTATCCACTATCTGCTATGGGCGGGACGGTAGCGCAGCAGGTAGTGTCACAGTCACACAACTCCAGGGACCTGGAGGTTGTGGGTTTGATTCCCGCTCCGGATGACTGTCTGTGAGGAGTTTGGTGTGTTCTCCCCGTGTCCGCATGGGTTTTTCATCTGGGAACTAAAACACATGTTGGTAGGTGGATTGGCGACTCAAAAGTGTGTGTGTGTGTGTGTGTGTGTGTGTGTGTCTGTGTTGCCCTGTGAATGACTGGCACCCCCTCCAGGGTGCATTCCCGCCTTCCGCTCAATGATTCCAGGTATGCTCTGGACCCCCCGTGACCCTGAACTGGATAAGCGGTTACAGATAATGAATGAATGAATGAACTATCTGCTATGTTATATTGTTTGTACGTTATTTACTGTGGTACACTGTTGGATTGTTTTAGTGAGTTGAAAATTGTGTACTGTTTTTAGACACCACAATATGATGGAGAAAACCCAGTACAATATATCATGAATAAGGCACAGTTTCTGACACCACCAAGGACTCACTCATGCAGGTCTTGTGTTTTCAACTCTTGACCTGGACAGTACATGTGCTCCTGGGTTGATTGCATACAGCACATAGCTGAAGCTATCACATATAGTTATGGAGCATTTGAAGAAGGGAGGGTCAGACAGGCACCTGACTAGTCACCGATTGAATGCAACAGCAGCATTTGTCACAGTGTCTAGTCCAGTTTCCCGTCCAGTACTGTGCAAAATCACAACCAATATCAATCATAATTTACCCTTTCAGCTCAGGAGCCAAGGCAGCATGACTAAAATAACTATAGCATCTGTTCCTCAATAACAATAATCACACTACAGCTGAGATCTGTAACACTATAAACAAGGTCTAGAGTACTAGAATTAAAGTCCAGAAATCTACAACCAAGATCTAAAACTCTATAAGAAATATATTTTATATATTGGGATATTTGGGTCCCAAAGACTAGGACCAATATATACCACCAAAAATGTTTTAGAACCTGGGTCCAGAAGACTAGAATCAAGACCAACAACACTATAAGCAATATCTAGAACACTACAACCTTGGTCCAGTCTATAAGAATCTAGACATAAAACAACACAACTCTAGATCTAGAATGCTACAATCCAGATCCAGATTACTACAGGGTGGGCCATTTATATGTATACACCTTAATAAAATGGGAATGGTTGGTGATATTAACTTCCTGTTTGTGGCACATTAGTATATGGGAGGGGGCAAACTTTTCAAGATGGGTGACCATGGCGGTCATTTTGAAGTCGGCCATTTTGAATCCAATTTTTGTTTTTTCAATGGGCAAAGAGTCATGTGACACATCAAACTTATTGGGAATTTCACAAGAAAAACAATGGTTGTAATGGTTATAAAATAAGTGTTTTAACGTAACTTCATTCTT
This sequence comes from Hoplias malabaricus, assembly GCF_029633855.1. Classification (NCBI taxonomy): domain Eukaryota; kingdom Metazoa; phylum Chordata; class Actinopteri; order Characiformes; family Erythrinidae; genus Hoplias; species Hoplias malabaricus. The sequence continues at coordinate 25,705,052 of NC_089810.1, forward strand.
TCATGTGTTATTTACAAGTTTCTGACCACTTATAAAATGTGTTCAAAGTGCTGCCCATTGTTGGATTGTTAATACAACCCTCTTCTCCCACTCTTCACACACTGATAGCACCACCGCAGGAGAAAAAGCACAGGCTTCCAGTATCTGTAGTTTCTGGTGCTGCACATCTCGTATCTTCACAGCAAACACAATTGCCTTCAGATGACCCCAAAGATAAAAGTCTAAGGGGGTCAGATTGGGAGACCTTGGGGGCTATTCAACTGGCCCATGACGACCAATCCACTTTCCAGGAAACTGTTAATCTAGTACTCTGAACAGACACCCACAATGTGGTGGTGCACCATCTTGCTGGAAAAACTCAGGAAACGTGCCAGCTTCAGTGCTTAAAGAGGAAAACACATCACCATGTAGCAACTTCGCATATCCAATGGCCTTTCCATTGATGAAGAATAGCCCCACATGTACCCCATATTCCACACCATACCATCAAGATGTGCAGGACCTGAAACTACTATACTAGCATTTCTCCTGCGATGTTGCTATCAGTGTGTGAAGAGTGGGAGAAGAGGGTTGTATTAACAATCCAACAATGGGCAGCACTTTGAACACATTTTATAAGTGGTCAGAAACTTATAAATAAGTCATGAAGTTTGATGTGTTACATGACCCACTTCCCACTGAAAAAACAAACGTTGGATCCAAAACTTCAAAACCACCCATCTTGACCCATCAAAACTACCCATCTTGAAAAGTTTCCCCCTTCCATATACTAATGTGCCACAAACAGGAAGTTAATATCACCAACCATTCCCATTTTATTAAGGTGTATCCATATAAATGGCCCACCCTGTACAATCTATATATGGAATATTACAGCCTATACCTAGATTACTAGAATTTGCATCTATTCACTACATATTTAGGGTGCTACAATGCAATGATAATTATGAATCTAGAACACTTGGATGAGCCCTGTGAAGGACTGGTACCCCCCTCCAGGGTTTGTTACCACCTTGCGCTTAGTGATTCCTGGTAGATTTCAAGCATACTGCGACCCTGAATTGGATAAGTAGTTACAAACAATAAATAAACAAATGAACACTAGGATGTATAAAATAGTGCAGATTATGTATCTAAAATGTACAAGGCTGTGATTAAAATGGATCTAGAACACCAGGATATAGAAGGCAATACAGATTTTGGTTCAGGTATACTACAGTATGACATAGAAGGCAGGACAGATCGTGGATCTAGCACACTGGGATGTACAAGACAGGACAGATTGTGGATCTAGAAAACTGCAGAAGGCAGTACACACTATGGATCTAAACCACTAGAATGCCATTAAAATCTATAAACTGAATCAGCTCCACTCCTGAAATGTGTTGCAATAGTTGTGACCATGTAAGTGAATGGTGATGGATCTGCACCACTGCAGGCCTCAGCGTAGGTGTGTAAACATTACCAGAGTGGTGCGCGAGACAAAAGTCAGCCAATAATTACTGACCACAATATGTACGTCCATAGCCATGTCCTCTGCTGTTATTTTGTTTACAGTTTTAATCACTATGTCCATAAAGTAGCATTGGAATCCCACAGGGCCGCTAGTTGGAAGTTGTAGTTACATATGTAGAAGAAGGGGCTCTGATATACGAAGCACACCTGAAGGTCATCATTCCTAGAATTAGGATTCCTCACTGCTGATCCCACTGCTTTCAGAAGCATTTTATATACATGGAATGTGGTTGAATATTTTCAATTTCTCATTTCAGGCTGCTGTATAATCAGCAGCCTGGCTGTATATCAATACTGTACACAATATGTACTAAAACATTTGTAAATGCTTATATCAATTTCTGGCAACCTAGTGAGAAAAAAAAAAAGAAAATCAACCATAAAATTTCCCCAACCTTAAACTTAAGCCAAACCCTATGCAGAACCTTAATGCTAACCATAATATTAACACTAAATTTTAACACTAATACAAATATTTACTTCACAATAAATCTAATGTTAATCTTACACTATTAAAAATAACTGTGCTACAAAGGGTTCTCTAAGCATTGCCATAAAAGAACCATTTTTGCTACTACCTTTAAATGGTTAAATGGTTTAAAGTTCACACTCAAACATTTCTTAAACTAACATGATTATTTATGGAACCAAAAGTGGTCTTTCTATGGCATCGTAAAGAGTCCTTTGTAACACCTTCATTTTTAACAATAACCTGACTGAAAGCTGTAAAATACAAGAAACAGCTGTTTTTTATGTTTGTGTAACAGTCTAACAAACAGATTACAGCACTTTTTCTGTGATCCAGATGTGCTGCTGCCGCAAAATGCAGTGGAGCATGTACACAGTCAATGCAGCTTTTATCTGAACAGCTGGCAGTTGGCCACAACAAAATACTGGTTTGAAATGGAACACACACAGAGGAGTTTGGGAGGGAGGGATTCCAGCATGGTTTCCTCACATCAAATAACTCGATATACACAAACACTTTTTGCACACCCCCACCCCCACACCTCCAGGACACTGGAGGTAACATGTCTTGCCCAAGGGCACATCAGCCTTGAATGATGAGAAATGGTAAAGCACTGTATGGTCTCTCAGCTCTCCCCCATTATTGCTGCCTGTGCTGCAGTTTGACCAATCGACCTTCCAGTCCCAATCTTATTTTATGCGCACAGCTGACCCCAAATTAAATTTTAATGTCATACTTAATCACTGGACATATGACCATTGAGTTGTTCACAGTTATCTGTTAACAATGAGTAAAACTATGCACAGTCTCTACTCTTCAGAGTTTACTGTCCACTGTTCAACTCCTGCCCTCACAACATCATCCATTCCTCTCCATACACTCATCCACAACTTCTGCATAACATATACTCTAGTTTCTGTATCTTGACTGTTCCACTCCATTTATTTATTTAATTTATTTATTTATTTTTCTTACATTCTTTTTATATGTTCCCTTGTTTTTTCTCTCATTTACGCAATTTATTTTCTTGAACTTTTTTATTTTCTTTCATTTTTCTTCACTTGATTTCTCTCCTCTTTCTCTCCACAGGTAATTCTAGTGTAATCCAGACCAGTGTGTCCAGATCAGTGCGCGGTGTAAATTGAACCCTACAGAACGGTCTCGAGCTCGTGCTTTCCCAATAGCTGATGTAGTTCGGCGCATGTTTTTTAAATAATCAACAAGTGCACTGACCTGCTCATAGGATATGCGAGGCAGATGAGTGCTCTCGGCGCTCGAGATTCAGCAGCAGGGTGGAGTTCCACTCAATCCCACGCGCCGTATACCAATGAAGATGCGTGAGCCTTTCAGCACCATGGACAGCACACAACTCTAGCGCTCACAGAAAAAAAAACGATCAGCTTTCACTTCTCCTCCACCACGCGCCTTAATTCCACCTTCTTTATCTGTCTTCCTTCTTTTCCTCCCTGTGTACGCTCCTTCTCTCCACTCGCGCTGCACGCTCCGCTTGAGAGACGAGGGAGAGGCGTTGCGGAAGAGACGCTGCTGCTGCAATACAAGCCCAACGACGGCGCGCGCGCCTCACGAGGAGTTGACAAGATCGAGAGGAACACGCGTGGATAACACACTTTAATACACATGTACAAACACAAACACACACACACAGAGAGAGAGAGAGAGAGAGAGAGAGAGAGAGAAAGGCAGGAGCGTGCGGACTCTCTCTCCCGTACAGGGAATCGAGCACGCGTGTAAAGCGCGAGAGGATGAGGGAGTGACTAGAGAGCTGCAGAGTTAGTTTATAACTGGAGGAGGAGGAGATGGGCGGAGAGAAAGAGGGAGAGCGAGCGAGAGAGAGAGAGAGAGAGAGACGTCAAGAAAGTAAAATATATAACACAAAGTGATACACAGCAGATAAAAAAGAGGGAATAAGAGAAAAAGCAAAATGAGGAAAAAAATGTACAAAGCATGGAAGTGGAGAGAGACTGAGGAAGACAAGGTAGATTAAGAGAAAAAAATAGAGTAATAAAAAAGAGCGTGTGTGTGTGTGTGTGTGTGTATGTGTGAGAGTGTGTGTGTGTGTGTGAGAGAGAGAGAGACAGAGAGAGAGATATGTGGGGGAGCAAGAGAAAAAGATGGAAAACTATGAAATAGGATATGGGAAGCTGTTCAGGAGATAATTATGTACTTTGTGAATATGTATTGGGTTATGGAGAAACTACTTGGTTTAATGTCACATACATTGGTTTTAAGCTGTTTTGTATATATCTGTTTGTGGGTATATATCGGATTATCAGTTTATACATTGGTTTCCTAGCAGATATATTGGTTTGTATGTATTGGTTTGTTGGTGTATATATTGGACTTTCAGTATGTACATTGGTTTTTGAGCATATATATTGGTTTGTGGGTATATACTGTATATTGATTTGTGGGTATATATATTGGTTTGTGGGTATATATATCAGATTATCAGTACATACATTGTTTTTTTTAGCATATATATTGGTTTGTGTATATCGGTTGTTGGTATATACATTGGTTTGTGGGTGTATATATATCGGATTGTCAATACATAAATTGGTTCATTATATATATATATATATATATATATATATATATATATATCAGCGTTCATTCTATATATATCAGCTTTCATTATATATATATATATATATATATATATGCATGCAACATCAGAGTCAGTCAGAAGGACTTCTGGTTTCCAGCAGATATATTAATACATCTCCTTCCCTCCTGCCACTCATCTCTCTGAGGTGTCAGCTGTAATCTGTCGAGTTCCTATTGTCTTTGGCTGGACAGATGCGGCCAGAACTTCCACAGAAATCACTCTATCATCTTCCAAACTCAGGGGTTGGGGAGGGGGATTGATTTACGCTTCAAAATAACAGCTTAACCACCATCTGTTATGAATGTCTGGGCTACAACAGCAGATTTTAACAGCAGTGACAAAGTGATTATTTAGAATCTCTAGCACAAATGTATAGACCAGACTACATACTGACCAGCATAGAGCCATTTAAGATCCAGCCTGGAAAGATATTAGGATTATATATGATTCTTATTTAGAAATGAACTAAGTTGTTGGGCCACGGCTTTTTCTAAGATCTTGGATAGAAATGGCAGATTAGAAATATGCCTGTAATTAGACAGTGTACTTGCATCAAAATTTGGTTTCTTGATCATAGGTTTATTAATAATTGCTAATTTAAAAGTGTTGGGTACATGGTCCAGGCTAAGGGATGAGTTTACTATAGTTAAAAGAGGATTGATAATAGCTGGTAGTAATTATTTGAGTAATTTTGTGGGAATTGCATCAAGTGTGCAAGTTGTACAGTTTGCGGAGGTGATAATCTTCTCTAGTTGTAACTGTGGGAGTGGGTAAAAGGTTTCAAGTCTTTCTTTTACAATTACATTATGTTTTATATCAGTCACATTGGGTGGCAGCCAGGTCGGATTTAATCCTGTGGCTTGAGTTTGTTGTCTAATATTCTCAATTTTAAAAAGTATTTAAAAAGTCCATAAAATCTTTACTGGTGAGAGTTGCTGGAATTAGTTGTTGGGAACCTGCTTGATTTTTTGTAGTTCTGGAAAACACACTAAACAGTACTCTAGGATTATTTTTATTATTGGAGATCAGCGAGGCCAGATATGCGGAGCGAGCTTTAGTGAGCACATTTCTATACTCTATAAGACTGTCCTTCCAGGCAGAATGGAACACTTCCAGCTTGGTTTATCGCCATTTCCGCTGTAGTTTCCGTGATGTTTGTTTTAAAGTATGGGTTTTATAATTATACCATGGTGCGAGCTTTTTCTGTCTTATACTTTTACTTTTAAGTGGTGCTACCTTTTCTAAAGTAGATCGACAGGTATTTTCTAAATTGTCAGTTAGTACATCTAGCTCCATTGGGTCTGATGGAGTGGGAACTGGTGTTGATATTTCTGGGAGGTTTTCTATAAATTGTATGGCGGTAGATGGTTTTATTATACGCTTTGTATAATAGCGAGGGGACTTACATATATTATGGCTAAGACGTAGCTCATATGAAATTAGGTAATGGTCGGGGATTGTTGAGGATTGCGGTAAGATATTAATTTTGTCAACGTTAAGACCTAGTGTCAGAAGTCTAAAGTGTGACTGCATTAGTGTGTAGGCCCTGTTACATTTTGAGTAATACCAGTAGAGCCTAAGATTGAGGTAAATGCCTATTTTAGTGGGTCACTTTCCTTCTCAAAATGGATATTGAAATCTCCTACAATTATAACTTATACAATTATAACCGCTAGGTTTGCAGCAAAATCGCCGAATTCTTTCAGAAATTCTAAGTAAGGCCCTGGTGGTCTGTAAATGTTGCATAATAAAAATGCATCTTTTTTGTGACCGGATTTGTAATAATGGTGGAGAGAACCTCAAAAGAAGTGAAGGTGTCACACTGTTTAAGACTAATTTCTAGGGTATTTTGGTAAATTACATATACTCCACCTCCTTTGCCTGATAATCTTGGGCTATGTACATAATTATAGCCTTGGGGTGGCTTCATTTAGTGCTGAATATTTATTTGGTCTAACCCACATTTCCGTGAGACAGAAAACGTTGCATTTATGATCACTTATGATATAATTTATGATGACTGCTTTTGAGTTTAGTGATCTTATGTTGAGTAACCCAAATTTTAGTTCTGAGTTGTTGCTGCTATCATATGTGTATGATTTAATATTGATTAGGTTGCTGAAACAGGCTGATTTTGTTTTTCTACTTTTACATTTAGTTTGGGGGAAAGACACAGTCTCAATACAGTTGAACCTAGGTGACGCCTCAAGGCAGTTTGCAGATGGTCGGTTTAGCCTGTCTGTCTGAGGCCTGGTCCTGGCTCTGGATTGTCAGCAGCTGTCTACACTGCTCTGCTGACTAACTAAAAGACTATGTGCTATGCTGCAAGAAAGTAAGGCAGCACTCTTCCGCGTGGGGTGGATACCATCCCTACCTCTAAGACCAGGCTTGCCCTCGAAACATAACCAATTGTTTGTAAAGCCCACTTGATTTTCAGAACACCACTTGGACATCCAGCAGTTTAATGCCGAAAGTCTGCTGTAGGCTTCAGCGCCGCATTGGGATGGGACATCGTCGAATCGGAGGAGCGTGGTGTCCCGGTGGGCTAGCTTTGGCCTCAGCATTAGCATCAGCCTTAGCTTTCCGGCTATGTCGCCGAGACGTCACCCATTCACCCCGCTGTGAAGGCTCTAACGCCGGAGTCGAGGGGGTGTTAAGTCTCCCGAAGGCATCTCTGAGCAGGCAAAACAGCCAGTAGTAGCCATGGAATTGCAGGTACTTACCGCTTTTGGTTGATTTTAGTAACTTACACCAGAAACGTTACTCCAGGATCCGATGGCAGTTTTAGTGCTTCTGTAATAAATATTCCTGCGGAGACAATCTATAAAACAGATCTATGGATGGTTAGTAAGTTGTAAAAACAGAAATAAGTACAGAAATAACAGTAGAAACAAGTAAGAGGAAAACCAGAGCGATCAAAACAGCTTCTTCTAAACGAGTACAGGAACAGCCAAACAGGCTAATGTAGTACATGTATTGTTCATGTCCACATCCGAGTGAAATTTACTTACGCTAAATCACAGCTTAGGAATTACTTAGGAATAAAATAAAATATCAAATAAAAAACTGAAAAGTGGGGCATGCAATATTATCAACGCAAGGGGGCCGAATAATATTGCTCGCCCCACTTTTCAGTTTTTTATTTGTTAAGAAAGTTTGACACATCCAATAAATTTCATTCCACTTCCCGATTGTGCCCCACTTGTTGTTGATTCTTTACAAAAAATTAAAATTTCATATATTTATGTTTGAATCCTGAAATGTGGCAAAAGTTTGAAAAGTTCAAGGGGGCCAAATACTTTCGCAAGGCACTATATATTCTGCTGTTGCATCAGTGGTCTCTTCCCTGCAGTTACATAAGCATGGCATGCTGTACTCTGGGTTGCTCTGTAGCGGACGGATGCTCTCATTTGATTGGTTGTCATGTAGGTTATGTTCAAAAACATAGACAGCTAGGGTAAGTTTCCAACCTATACCGAACCACCTCTAACCCCCCCAACTCCAACATTCTAACAACTTGAACGTTAATAATTATCAAAATTATGAAGAACTTGAATTACTGTGTATTTCCAGATTCTGTTTAAAAACAGCTGTGCAGTCTGCCTTCCAAGCATCACAGAAAAACAACTGTAACTCAAATGCTTTTGCCATATGATATGAAAATGCACAAGGTCCTTTCCCATGGGCTTCAGAAAATATCTTTTTTATCTATACGAAGCATATACAGTGAAATTCTGTCAAAATCATACAGCTGATAGCCAAGAGGTCCCTCTGTTTAATGACAGTACAATGGTTTAGGCATTATGGGTAAATTTTGAGAAATCCATATCAGTACGTATGTAATATGTGTTTATGAGAAAAGTACACAGTGAAATTTTGCCAAAATCATACAGCTGATAGCCATGAGGCCCCTCTGTCTAATGACAGTGGAATGGTTTAGGCATTATGGGTAATTTTTGAGAAATCCATATTGGAATGTATTCAGTATGATTTTATGAGAAAAGTACACAGTGAAATTTTGCCAGAATCATACAGCTGATAGCCAAGAGGTCCATCTGTTTAATAACAGTGGAATGGTTTAGGCATTATGGGTAATTTTTGAGAAATCCATATTGGTAAGTATGTAATATGACTTTATGAGAAAAGTACACAGTGAAATTCTACCAAAATCATACAGCTGATAGCCAGGAGGCTCCTCTGTTTAATGGCAGTGGAATGGTTTAGGCATTATGGGTAAATCCATATCAGTACGTATGTCATATGTGTTTATGAGAAAAGTACACAGTGAAATTCTACCAAAATCATACAATTAATAGCTAAGAGGCTCCTCTGTTTAATGACAGTGGAATGGTTTAGGCATTATGGGTAATTTTTGAGAAATCTAAATTGTTAAATATTCAGTATGAGGTTATGAGAAAAGTACACAGTGAAATTCTACCAAAATCATACAGCTGATAGCCAAGGGGCCCCTAACTTTAATGACAGTGGAATGGTTTAGGCATTATGGGTAATTTTTAAGAAATCCATTTTGGAATGTATTCAGTATGAGTTTATGAGAAAAGTATACAGTGAAATTTTGCCAAAATCATACAGCTGATAGCCAAGAGGCCCCTCTATTTAATGACAATGGAATGGTTTAGGCATTATGGGTAATTTTTGAGAAATCCATATTGGAATTTATTCAGTATAATTTTATGAGAAAAGTACACAGTGAAATTTTGCCAAAATCATACAGTTAATAATCAAGAGGTCCCTCTGTTTAATGACAGTGGAATGGATTAGGCATTATGGGTAATTTTTGAGATATCCATATTGGAATGTATTCAGTATAATTTTATGAGAAAAGTACACAGTGAAATTTTGCCAAAATCATACAGTTAATAGTCAAGTGGTCCCGCTGTTTAATGACAGTGGAATGGTTTAGGCATTATGGGTAGTTTTTGAGAAATCCATATTGGAATGTATTCAGTATAAATCCATGAGAATATTATACAGTGAGCTACCTCTGTTTAATGACAGTAAAATGTAATCTGTATTTCTACATGTCCACCAGGATTACTATTCAAAGCCAGTTAAGTGTTTATAGAAAAGTAAAAAAATAGGTAAATGTATGAAACAATCAAAACGTGTTTTGCCTCTTTAAAGTGATTTAAAACGAAATATATTCCTAATGGCTTGTTAATTTTAGCCCATTTAGTCAATTTTAGCACTGCGTGCATTAATTTAGTAACAGAGACATCGCTGCTCAAATGCGGGTTTCATACTCTCTATCTGACCCAAAGCGGATGTGGTGTTCTCCGCAATGAAAAACCGTAATGACGCGCCTATACGTGCATTCGCATTTGAAGCGCGGATGGCTTGACCGTCAGTTTCCAAAGTGCGGATAGCTTGACTCCAGTAATATGCCGCTGCGCTTATGCATTGCAAACTTATCCAGGTGGAAGAAAAAGTAGTTCCCACCTACTGCATATCATTTAGACAAGATCTCAATAGTTTAGTAACTTTCCACTGTGTTGCTGATATACATTGCCTCAAATGACTGAAGTATGAAAAGTATTGAAATTTTTATTTGAGAATTGATTTCAGAGCATAAAGATCTGGTATCAATATTTCAGTATCAATATGTATATCACTAACACTGACTGAATCTGTACTCAAACTGGGAGAATCACTGAACCTACATGAAATTAAGATTCTGGTTGTTTCTGTCTTTTGAGTTTAATGCCCTGTTGAGTTTTTTGCCCTTGCTGAAGTAGAGATTTTTATTGTTTTAGCTATAGAGTTTTGACTCTACAGTTCATGCAGTTTAGGAAGAGTGGATTTCTATTAATTCAGTTATACAGTTGTCTTTGAGAACTTAATTGGTTCTGGAACGCATACACTTCAAATTTGAGATTCTGACTCAAATTAAGCACTGGATCTAAGGAGTATGCATGCTGTATGTTCTTGGACAAAAGGATTAAAACCACAATGGACTTCCTGTGATAGAAAGGAACTATAGAACTGTATGTTCTGTACCCGTTTGGAAGCTGTTTTGAAGCTGTTTTGAAGTTTTTATAACCTACTAACCATCCATAGATCTATCTTTTAGATTGTCTCCGCAGGAATATTCATTACAGAGGCACTAACCACCGGACCCTGGAGTAACGTTCTTGGTGTAAGTTACTAAAATTCACTAAAAGCGGTAAGTACCTGCAATTCCATGGCTACTACTGGCTGTTTTGCCTGCTCAGAGTGTGGCATGTTTAGTTTAACGCCCTTTTCCACCTCTAGCGATAAATATAGTGGTTGTATTTGTAGTAAGTGTCAGCTAGTTAGCTCTCTGGTGGATAAAGTGGACCAGCTAGAAGTGCGCATCCGGAGCTTATTATTGTTGAGGGATAAACAGCGAGATTCAGTGTTAGCAACTCCGGGTGCCTTAGGGAGAGTTAGCACCCCCACGACTCCGGCGTTAGAGCCCTCACAGCGGGGTGAATGGGTGACGTCTCGGCGTCATAGCCGGAAAGCTAAGGCTGATGCTAACGCTGAGGCCAAAGCTAGCCCACCGGGACACCACACTCCTCCGATTCGCGTGTCAAACAGGTTTGCCCTGCTCAGCGAAGCACCCGCTGAGGAGCCTGTTAAGAGTGCTCTGGTTATAGGAGACTCTATTGTTCGGCACGTGAAATTAGCTACTCCTTTAAGGGCGCCGGCAGTAACAGTTAGCTGTTTATCGGGAGCCAGAGCGCCGGATATTAGTGGCAACCTTAGACTGTTAGCTAATAGGAGATATTCGAGGGTAGTCATTCATGTAGGGGCCAATGATATTCGTCTGCGGCAGTCTGAGGTAACTAAGGGTAATATTACAGAGGTGATTAAACTGGCCCAGACGATGTCCGATGCCGTAATCTGCTCTGGCCCCATACCAATGCTACAAACCTAGCGGTGTGCAATCATAAAGTTATAATTATAGGAGATTTCAATATCCATTTTGAGAAGGAAAGTGACCCACTAAAAAAGGCATTTACCTCAATCTTAGACTCTATTGGTATTACTCAAAATGTAACAGGGCCTACACACTACTGCAGCCACACTTTAGACTTAGTTCTGACACTAGGTCTTAACATTGACAAAATTAATATCTTACCGCAATCCTCAGCAATCTCCGATCATTACTTAATTTCATATGAGCTACGTTTTATCCATAATATATGTAAGAACCCTCGCTATTCTACAAGGCGTATAATAAAACCATCTACCGCCCTACAATTTATAGAAAACCTACCAGAACTATCGACCCCAGTTCCAACTCCATCAGACCCAATGGACCTAGATGTACTAACTGATTACCTAGAAAATACCTGTCGATCTACTTTAGAAAAGGTAGCACCACTTAAACATAAAAGTATAAGACAGAAAAAGCTCGCACCATGGTATAACGATAAGACCCGTACTTTAAAACAAACATTACGAAAACTAGAGCGGAAATGGCGATCAACCAAGCTTGAAGTGTTCCATTCTGCCTGGAAGGACAGCCTTATAGAGTATAGAAATGCCCTCACTAAAGCTCGCTCAGCATATCTGGCCTCGCTGATCTCCCATAATAAAAATAATCCGAGAGCACTGTTTAGTGTGTTTTCTAGAATTACAAAAAATCAAGCAGGTTCTGAACAACTAATTCCAGCAACTCTCACCAGTAAAGATTTTATGGACTTTTTTAATAATAAAATTGAGAATATTAGACAACAAACTCTAGCCACAGGATCAAATCCATCCTGGCTGCCACCTGATGTGAATGAAATAAAACATAATATAACTGTAAAAGAAAGACTTGAAACCTTTTGCCCACTCCCACAATTAGAACTAGAGAAGATTATCACCTCCGCAAACTGTACAACTTGCACACTTGATGCAATTCCCACAAAGTTGCTCAAAGAAGTACTACCAGCTATTATTGATCCTCTTTTAACTATAGTAAACTCATCGCTTAGTCTGGGCCATGTACCCAAAGCTTTTAAACTAGCTTTATTACTTCAAGGCTTGACTACTGTAACGCACTACTGTCAGGATGCACCAGCAGCAATTTAAGAAAACTTCAACTAGTTCAAAATGCTGCAGCTAGGGTCCTCACTAAAACTAGAAAATTTGAACATATCAGCCCAGTTTTATCATCACTTCATTGGCTGCCTGTTAAATTCCGCATTGACTACAAAATTTTGTTATTAACATATAAAGCTCTACATGGGCTTGCTCCTGAATATCTTCAAGATACAATTTCCTATTATGAGCCCCCACGTTCACTCAGATCACAGAATACTGGATTTTTAAATGTTCCCAGAATTCAGAAGGCCTCAGCTGGGGGAAGAGCCTTTTCTTATAAAGCCCCCCAACTCTGGAATGATCTTCCAGAAAATGTTCGGGACTCAGACACAGTCGCAATCTTCAAATCTAGGCTAAAAACTCATTTGTTTAGTTTATCATTTGGTAGCTAATGCTACCCCATAGATAAAGGCGGCAGATCCGGGGGGTCCATGGACACAGGGAATTATAGTAAACTGAGATGCTGGTGCTGTCGTCCCGCCGCTTCTTGCGATCACTCAGGTTTGTTGACGGTGGAGCGGAGGGATGCCAGTGTTTCAGGATGCTCCCGTGTCTGTGTGTCCTCCTGGTTCTCTCCTTTTAGTTAATGCTGTCATAGTCAGATCTGCCGGAGTCATTAGCCACACTCTGGAAATTTTCATATTTTCTACTTTACAAACACAAAACAGTTCAAAACTAATTCCATCCCTTTACATCTTTCCGAGTAAACAACTGCCCACCTGTCTGTCTGGACACTGATGGATGACTGTCGAGATCCTCCTCCACGCTTCAGACCAGCTGCCCACGCTCCAGCAACCACCAAGTGCCTTGAAGCTGTCCCTACACTGAAGTTCTCATGGACTACTAACTATCATCACCAGTAGATTGACCAGAGGAGGATGGGTCACCCCTTGTGAGCCTTGGTTCCTCCCAAGGTTTCTTCCTCAGCTGGGGGAGTTTTTCCTTGCCACTGTCGCCCCTGGCTTGCTCACTTGAGGGTTTTACATTTGTCTTTACATTTCATGTCAAATCTTGTCTTACTGGAATTCTGTGAAGCTGCTTTGTGACAACATCAGTTGTGAAAAGCGCTATATAAATAAATTTGATTTGATTTGATTTGATATGCTTGCGCTAAGGTATACGATGGCTAATTGCACTGGTTATTGAAACATTTATAACAGTCAAAATAAAATATTTGGAGCATTCTTAATATTTGATGCTTAGGTGACACAGTTAGCAGGGCTCTGGAGAAAGACCTTAAATTGTAACATCTCCAGCTACTAAAAGAGTGCAGATGAAAATAAAACCAGGCCTTGAATTGCTGTGAACCTCTCAGGTGGGGGCATCTCTGTCCCAGCTCCACGGATATAACCCCAGATCAATATTTAATGTTAATTTTCAAGCTGTCTGCAAATATTTGGAAAATTGGCCAGCTCTGGCTTGGCAGGGATTGGTGACTTTGATTGGAATTTTTAATATGACCGGAGGATGAGTGAAACTGATGAGGGAAACATCATTTCCATGGCCCTGACAAATATGGCATTATTTTTGTGCCACAATTCTGCACATTATATGGATATATCGCTGGATATTTCGAGCGAGCAAGAAGGTTTCTTGAACGCACACTACAACCTACACATTAGTGATGTGTCGGTCGCGAACGAACCGGTTCAAAGAGCCGGCTCTTGTAAGTGAACGATGAGAGCCGGTTCCCGTCTACGACCGAGCCATTTTTTCTAAGGCTTGTCATTCAACCAATCAGAGAACAACAAGACACGTGGTTTTCCTGAATGCCAAACTGCCTTCCAAAAAATAGTTGAAGAAAATGTTAAATCAGTTAAATGTTTTGCACTTTGCAGAGTACAGTGGAACCTCTACTTACGAACTTGATCCGTTCCGTGACCCGGTTCGTAAGTGGAATAGTTCGTTTCTCGAGTCAATTTTCCCCATTTAAAATAATGGAAAAGCAATTAATGCGTTCCAGCCCCCACCCTGAAAGTCACCGTTTTTGCACTGATATATGTTTACAAAACTCTCAAATTAGTAAAATAAAATACATGTAGCATTACTAAAAATAAAAAAGAAATACAGTGGAAACAATAATAAACGACTGTCTGGAGGAGTAACTGGCTGTATGACGGGAGGTGGGTGGAATAACGGAGAGTAGGAGGGTGAATGTGGGGAGACGAAGCGTAGATACGGCTTAACTTAGCACGAATTTCGATGTCTGCTATTTACACTAATGCTAAATTGCTAAAGCTACAATGTGCTAATCTTAAAAGCTCACTCAAGTCTGGGCGCGCTGGGAGACTCGCCTATTGGGGTCAGTGGCCATTTCCAGCCTCCGGCTCGGCAGAGGCTCGGGTTCGGGTTCAAATCCCTGGTTCGTATCTTGGAAAGTTCGTTAGTATAGGCGTTCGTTAGTAGAGGTTCCACTGTATTTGTTTATTTTATTAATCAGAAATGGATGATTATTTAATTTAATAAGCTATTTTGTAATACAGACCTTCTGGGTTCCATTGGCTATATTTCAGAGTTTACAAGTGATTTTTTATTAAGGTGTTTAAAATAAAAATCCAGTTATTTATACAATTGAATGTGTGAGTGCAATCAGTGAGTTATGACAAGACAGCCATTAAAACTATTGGCCATTGCAACACATTATTTTTAATATTGAATAATAATATTTTGTTCATATAGTCATGTACAATGTACATGACTATATGAACAGTGGAAAACATGACTATCTGTACCAGTGGAAAACAAAAAGTAAAACAGCCGTTTAGGACCCGAAAGAGCAGGCTCTTTATGAAGAGCCGAGCCAAAAGAGCCGGCTCCCCAAAAAGAACCGAAATTCCCATCACTACTACACATCTTGCGCTCCTGTCCTGCGGACACACTTACAGTCATTACAAAGTGCCTCAGTTTCAGCCAATCAGAAATTACCTTTTGATGTCTTGGCCGCCAATCAGAGCGTGAAGCATGGTAGTTTTACTTACTTAGTTGTACTTACTTACGCGTAAGTAATTAGTCAAAATTATAATTTTTTTTACTATTTTAATTATTCATATTTCATTCTGTAAGTACATAGGTTGTTAGCTAGCTGTGTATATCAAGAGTTAGATATGGTAGTTAGAGATGTAGTACAAAATGTGTCTTCTGCATTTAACCCATGAAGACACACACACACCCACTAGGGGCTGTGAACACACAAACGCTTCACTCACACTGCCCCCAATTTTCCTGCCAGTCGTGATAATTGAACCAATGACCTTTCAGTTCTTAGCTCTCTTTTCCAACCATTAGGCCATGGCTGCCCACACTAATATATTATAGTATACTATACAATACTATATCCTTGAACGGGCTTTTAATAGTTGTGCACTTGTTTTTGACACAGCAGATGATATATTATTAAATGTTTGATTGTAGAGATGGTAAATAGCAACTATTAGGTAATAATTTATAGACATCTTAATCACTGTTTCTCATCCCTTAATCACTACTCCACGCAAGTACTCCTCACTGCAGAACCAGAAATCCACTGTGTGGAGTCGGATCACATCCAGCTGGTTTAGAAAAGAGAATAGGGGTTCTTTTTTTCTAAACAGGTACAACATTGTCATATTTGGTGGAGTAGATGGCTATTCAAGATTATGTAATTCATAATTCAAAATTATCTAATTCATTTTTCTGGCTTATTTGACTGGCATTTTTGAGCAGCTAAATGTACACAGCAAATTCTCCAGTGTTAAACTGGTCTTCACTGGTCTCCAGTCTTCACTTCTGCCAACCGGTTTGAGGTGCTCAGCTCCTGGCCTTCACCTGCTCCAGCATCGAAGACTAAACAGGACGGTGTTCTTATTATTGGTGATTCAATAGTTAGACATTTAAAAGTGCTGGGGATAAAGAGTAATGCAACGGTGTCTTGTCTCCCAGGCGCACGTGTCCTGGACGTTGCCAGGCGGCTTCCGTCGGCACTTCGGCAGCGCAAGGACTTCGGCACCGTCGTTCTCCACGTGGGAACGAACGACATCTCCGCCCGCCGCAGTGAGGTTTTGAAGGAACACTACCGTTCGCTTCTGGATACCGCTCGGAAGAAGACGGATGCTAGGATCATCGTCTCTGGCCCCCTGCCCACCTACCGTCGAGGATGCGAGGCGTTTAGCAGGCTCTTCGGACTCCACTCCTGGTTCCTGGATTGGTGCGGCACTGTCGGCGTGGACTACGTCGACAACTGGGAGTGCTTTCGTGAGCGTCCGGCCCTGTATTGTTGGGATGGGCTTCATCCGAGCCATCTAGGATCCATAGTTCTCTCTGAGAACATTGAGGTGGTTCTGCGCCGGAACTGACTGGTCATTCCCAGTCACATCAGTCAGGTAGGTGGAATGGATAGCGAGCAGGTAAGTAATTTTAAAATTCCTAATGTTCCTCCTGACCATCTCTCTACTGCTAGTATGATGAGTAGCATGTCCATATTACCCACTCTGATTAACGCTAATACATTTTTCAGCATTGAGACTGTGTCTGTTCCCCGCAAAGCTTGTTATCACAAACGCCCAAAAATCAGTTTTAACAACCTAATTAGAATTAACACCAAGGCACTGCAGCGAACGCAATATTTCAGCACTTCCAGCATTAAATTAGGGATTTTAAATATACGATCTCTAACATCGGCGCAGCAGGTAGTGTCGCAGTCACACAGCTCCAGGGGCCTGGAGGTTGTGGGTTCGATTCCCGCTCCGGGTGACTGTCTGTGAGGAGTTGGTGTGTTCTCCCCGTGTCCGCGTGGGTTTCCTCCGGGTGCTCCGGTTTCATCCCACGGTCCAAAAACACACGTTGCAGGTGGATTGGCGACTTGAAAGTGGCCGTAGGTGTGAATGTGTGTGTGTCTGTGTTACCCTGTGAAGGACTGGCGTCCCCTCCAGGGTGTATTCCCGCCTTGCGCCCGATGATTCCAGGTAGGCTCTGGACCCCCCGCGACCCTAAATTGGATAAGCGGTTACAGATAATGGAAATGGATCTCTAACATCCAAAGCACTCACTGTCTGTGATATTATTACTGATTACAAACTCTATGCATTATGTCTCTGCGAAACATGGGCTAAACCCAATGAATACATTGCCCTAAATGAGTCCACTCCCCCTGGCTTCAGCTATTACAGTTGCCCACGAACATCTGGTCGTGGTGGTGGTGTAGCCACAATTTATGACCTTACCATTGACACAACACAAAAATCTAGTTATGATACTAAATCCTTTGAAGTACTTACTCTTAAAGTCACTGCATCAAAAAGGCAGCACTCGTTTATGCTCATCACAATCTATCGTGCTCCTGGCCCTTATACAGAATTTCTTTGTGAATTTGCTGATTTTCTCTCAAGTGTAGTTATTGTATCAGAAAAGGCCTTAATTGGTGGTGATGTCAATATTCACTTTGAGAAGGACCATGATCCACTTAAAATTGCATTTGAATCAATTTTGGATGCGCTAGGGTTCACTCAGTATGTTACTGGGCCCACTCATCAATGCAAACACACATTGGACCTAGTGTTAACACGGGGCATTGAGATAAAGAATCTATCCAATCTCTCACTACATGAGACCATCTCTGATCACCATCTAATCACATATGAAATTGCGTTAAACTTTGATATTTGTCCACAACCACGCTATATTAGAAAGCGCACTATAACATCCTCAACAGTTAGTGATTTTATCAACAACCTTCCAGACCTTACCACCATTTCTTTTCCAACTCACCCAAATGACCTTGAGCTCATTACAAACAACCTACACCACTTATTGTGTACAAACCTAGATAGTGTTGCACCAGTCAAGACCAAACAATTTAGAGAGAAAAGGCTTGCTCCATGGTACAGTGACAGCACGCGTGCATTAAAACTGGCTGCTCGTAACGATGAACGTAAATGGAGACACACAAAACTAGAATGTTTCCGAATTGCTTGGCAGCACAGCCTCACCGACTACAAACATGCCTTATCTAAAGCCAAATCACAGTACATCTCTTCCCTTATAGAAAACAACAAAGACAACCCTAGATTCCTTTTTAGTACTGTATCAAATCTAATTGGAAACAAAAAGGAAATCAACCCCATTGTTCCCTCTGATTTCTGTAGCAATGACTTGATAAATCAAATCAAATCAAATCAAATTTATTTATATAGCGCTTTTCACAACTGATGTTGTCACAAAGCAGCTTCACAGAATTCCAGTAAGACAAGATTTGACATGAAATGTAAAGACAAATGTAAAACCCTCAAGTGAGCAAGCCAGGGGCGACAGTGGCAAGGAAAAACTCCCCCAGCTGAGGAAGAAACCTTGGGAGGAACCAAGGCTCACAAGGGGTGACCCATCCTCCTCTGGTCAATCTACTGGTGATGATAGTTAGTAGTCCATGAGAACTTCAGTGTAGGGACAGCTTCAAGGCACTTGGTGGTTGCTGGAGCGTGGGCAGCTGGTCTGAAGCGTGGAGGAGGATCTCGACAGTCATCCATCAGTGTCCAGACAGACAGGTGGGCAGTCGTTTACTCAGAAAGATGTAAAGGGATGGAATTAGTTTTGAACTGTTTTGTGTTTGTAAAGTAGAAAATATGAAAATTTCCAGAGTGTGGCTAATGACTCCGGCAGATCTGACTATGACAGCATTAACTAAAAGGAGAGAACCAGGAGGACACACAGACACGGGAGCATCCTGAAACACTGGCATCCCTCCGCTCCACCGTCAACAAACCTAAGTGATCGCGAGAAGCGGCGGGACGACAGCACCAGCGTCTCAGTATACTATAATTCCCTGTGTCCATGGACCCCCCGGATCTGCCGCCTTTATCTATGGGGGAGCATTAGATACCAAATGATAAACTAAACAAATGAGTTTTTAGCCTACATTTGAAGATTGCGACTGTGTCTGAGTCCCGAACATTTTCTGGAAGATCATTCCAGAGTTGGGGGGCTTTATAAGAAAAGGCTCTTCCCCCAGCTGAGGCCTTCTGAATTCTGGGAACATTTAAAAATCCAGTATTCTGTGATCTGAGTGAACGTGGAGGCTCATAATAGGAAATTGTATCTTGAAGATATTCAGGAGCAAGCCCATGTAGAGCTTTATATGTTAATAACAAAATTTTGTAGTCAATGCGGAATTTAACAGGCAGCCAATGAAGTGATGATAAAACTGGGCTGATATGTTCAAATTTTCTAGTTTTAGTGAGGACCCTAGCTGCAGCATTTTGAACTAGTTGAAGTTTTCTTAAATTGCTGCTGGTGCATCCTGACAGTAGTGCGTTACAGTAGTCAAGCCTTGAAGTAATAAAGGCATGTACTAATGTTTCTGCGTCCTGGAGGGATAAGGCATTTCTAATCTTAGCAATATTGCGAAGATGTAAAAAAGCTGTCCTAGTGATACTACCTATGTGTTGATCAAATGATGAATCCGGGTCAATTATGACACCAAGATTTTTTGCTGCTGAACCAGGTTTAACTGGAAAGTTAGCTAGATTTAAAATTAAATCTGATCATTTATTTCTTGTCACTTTTGGACCCAAAAGCAGGACCTCTGTTTTGTTGCTGTTTAGAAGGAGGAAGTTACGCAACATCCAGCCTTTCACGTCTTTTACACAGTCCTCTATTTTCTTTAGTCTGTGTTTGTCATCGGGCTTGGCTGAAATATACAATTGTGTGTCGTCTGCGTAACAGTGAAAGTTAATGTCATGGTTTCTTATAACTGTGCCTAGCGGTAACATGTATAATGTAAATAATAATGGTCCTAAAATAGAGCCTTGTGGAATTCCAAATCTTACTTTAGAATAATTTGAATTTAGATTGTTTACTTTTACGAATTGATAACGTTCCGTTAAGTAAGATTTGAACCATAATAGGGCTGTCCCTGTGATTCCAACCATGTTTTCTAACCTTTCTATGAGAATATTGTGGTCTATTGTATCGAAGGCTGCGCTTAGGTCAAGAAGCACCAACAGGGATACGTGGCCTTGATCAGAGGCAAGAAGAAGATCATTTGTTATCTTGACTAGAGCTGTCTCTGTACTATGATGTTGCCTGAATCCAGATTGGAATTTTTCATATATATGATTCTTATGTAGATATGAACTAAGTTGTTGGGCCACAGCTCTTTCTAAGATCTTAGACAGAAATGGCAAATTAGAAATAGGCCTGTAATTAGACAGTGTACTAGCATCAAGATTTGGTTTCTTGATCATAGGTTTAATAACTGCTAGTTTAAAAGCTTTGGGTACATGGTCCAGACTAAGCGATGAGTTTACTATAGTTAAAAGAGGATCAATAATAGCTGGTAGTACTTCTTTGAGCAACTTTGTGGGAATTGCATCAAGTGTGCAAGTTGTACAGTTTGCGGAGGTGATAATCTTCTCTAGTTCTAATTGTGGGAGTGGGTAAAAGGTTTCAAGTCTTTCTTTTACAGTTATATTATGTTTTATTTCATTCACATCAGGTGGCAGCCAGGATGGATTTGATACTGTGGCTAGAGTTTGTTTTCTAATATTCTCAATTTTATTATTAAAAAAGTCCATAAAATCTTTACTGGTGAGAGTTGCTGGAATTAGTTGTTCAGAACCTGCTTGATTTTTTGTAATTCTAGAAAACACACTAAACAGTGCTCTCGGATTATTTATATTATGGGAGATCAGCGAGGCCAGATATGCTGAGCGAGCTTTAGTGAGGGCATTTCTATACTCTATAAGGCTGTCCTTCCAGGCAGAATGGAACAGCTTGGTTGATCGCCATTTCCGCTCTAGTTTTCGTAATGTTTGTTTTAAAGTACGGGTCTTATCATTATACCATGGTGCGAGCTTTTTCTGTCTTATACTTTTATGTTTAAGTGGTGCTACCTTTTCTAAAGTAGATCGACAGGTATTTTCTAGGTAATCAGTTAGTACATCTAGGTCCATTGGGTCTGATGGAGTTGGAACTGGGGTCGATAGTTCTGGTAGGTTTTCTATAAATTGTAGGGCGGTAGATGGTTTTATTATACGCCTTGTAGAATAGCGAGGGTTCTTACATATATTATGGATAAAACGTAGCTCATATGAAATTAAGTAATGACCGGAGATTGCTGAGGATTGCGGTAAGATATTAATTTTGTCAATGTTAAGACCTAGTGTCAGAACTAAGTCTAAAGTGTGGCTGCAGTAGTGTGTAGGCCCTGTTACATTTTGAGTAATACCAATAGAGTCTAAGATTGAGGTAAATGCCTTTTTTAGTGGGTCACTTTCCTTCTCAAAATGGATATTGAAATCTCCTACAATTATAACTTTATGATTGCACACCGCTAGGTTTGTAGCAAAATCGCTGAATTCTTTCAGAAATTCTAAGAAAGGCCCTGGTGGTCTGTAAATGTTGCATAATAAAAATGCGTCCTTTTTTGTGACCGGATTTGTAATAATAGTGGAGAGAACCTCAAAAGAAGAGAAGGTGTCACATTGTTTAAGACTAATTTCTAGGGTATTTTGGTAAATTACACATACTCCACCTCCTTTGCCTGATATTCTTGGGCTATGTGCATAATTATAGCCTAGGGGGGTGGCTTCATTTAGTGCTAAATATTCATTTGGTTTAACCCACGTTTCCGTGAGACAGAAAACATTGAATTTATGATCACTTATAATATCATTTACGATGAGTGCTTTTGAGTTTAGTGATCTTATGTTGAGTAACCCAAATTTTAGTTCTGAGGTGTTGCTGCTAGGTGTTGTGTATGATTTAATATTGATTAGGTTGCTGAAACAGGCTGATTTTGTTTTTCTACTTTTACATTTAGTTCGGGGGAAAGACACAGTCTCAATACAGTTGAACCTGGGTGACGTCTCAAGACAGTTCGCAGACGGTCGGTTTAGCCTGTCTGTCTGCGGCCTGGTCCCGGCTCTGGATTGTCAGCAGCTATCTACACTACTCTGCTGACTAACTAAAAGACTATGTGCTATACTGCAAGAAAGTAAGGCAGCACCCTCCCGCGTGGGGTGGATACCATCCCTACCTATAAGACCAGGCTTGCCCTCAAAACGTAACCAATTGTCTATAAAGCCCACTTGATTTTCGGAACACCACTTGGACATCCAGCAGTTTAACGCCCAAAGTCTGCTGTAAGCTTCGTCGCCACGCCGCATTGGTATGGGGCCAGAGCAGATTACGGCATCGGACATCGTCTGGGCCAGTTTAATCACCTCTCTAATATTACCCTTAGTTACCTCAGACTGCCGCAGACGAATATCATTGGCCCCTACATGAATGACTACCCTCGAATATCTCCTATTAGCTAACAGTCTAAGGTTGCCACTAATATCCGGCGCTCTGGCTCCCGATAAACAGCTAACTGTTACTGCCGGCGCCCCTAAAGGAGTAGCTAATTTCACGTGCCGAACAATAGAGTCTCCTATAACCAGAGCACTCTTAACAGGCTCCTCAGCGGGTGCTTCGCTGAGCAGGGCAAACCTGTTTGACACGCGAATCGGAGGAGCGTGGTGTCCCGGTGGGCTAGCTTTGGCCTCAGCGTTAGCATCAGCCTTAGCTTTCCGGCTATGACGCCGAGACGTCACCCATTCACCCCGCTGTGAGGGCTCTAACGCCGGAGTCGTGGGGGTGCTAACTCTCCCTAAGGCACCCGGAGTTGCTAACACTGAATCTCGCTGTTTATCCCTCAACAATAATAAGCTCCGGATGCGCACTTCTAGCTGGTCCACTTTATCCACCAGAGAGCTAACTAGCTGACACTTACTACAAATACAACCACTATATTTATCGCTAGAGGTGGAAAAGGGCGTTAAACTAAAATGAATGAATAAATGAATGATAAAATTAAAAAATCCGCCTCAAAATCCAAAATCAGTCCAAAGTCACATCGGCTCTCGTAGATGAACCCCCCGCCAGTTCTGAGGTGCACTTAGACTACTTGAATTCTGTTGATGAAAATGACTTGCTTAGTTTAATTAGCTCATCTAAATCAACTTCATGCTTACTGGATCCTGTACCAACACAATTATTTAAACAAATTTTACCTAAAGTCATTAGACCATTGCTCACAATAATAAACTCATCCCTCAACATTGGATATGTACCAAAACCTCTGAAACTAGCGGTAATCAAACCAATTATTAAAAAACCCAATCTTGACCCTCTTGTACTCGCAAACTACAGGCCAATATCAAACCTCCCTTTTATTGCTAAGATTCTAGAAAAAGTTGTGTCACAGCAGTTGTGCTCTTATCTACAAAACAATGACATTCATGACATTTTTCAGTCTGGATTTAGACCAAATCACAGCACAGAAACGGCTCTAACAAGAGTAACTAATGACTTACTCCTTTCACATGATAAGGGCTATATCTCTATTCTGGTGCTGCTTGACCTTAGTGCAGCATTTGATACAATAGATTATGTGATGCTTCTTGATAGGCTGGAAAATCTGGTAGGAATAAAAGGATCTGCCCTCTCTTGGTTCAGATCTTATTTATCTGATCGTTATCAATTTGTTTATCTGAATAATAAATCCTCTAATCATACTTTAGTTAAATATGGTGTTCCACAAGGATCAGTGCTTGGCCCTGTATTGTTCACACTCTACATGCTGCCACTGGGTCGACTAATCCGTAAGCATGGGATTCAATTCCACTGTTATGCTGATGACACACAACTGTATATATCAGCCAAACCCAATGATGTTGCTTGTCTACGTAAAATAACAGAATGTCTAACTGAAATTAAAGACTGGATGATGCAAAATTTTCTCATGTTAAATTCTGATAAAACTGAGGTCTTGTTACTAGGTACAGATACTCAGATACATTCACTCAGAAATTCTGCTATTAACCTTGATAATTCAACAGTAAAACACAATGCCACCATTAAAAACTTAGGGGTAGCCTTTGATTCGACTCTCACATTTGATACCCACATATCCAATACAGTCAAAACCACCTTCTTCCACCTACGCAATATTGCCAAAATTCGGCATATTTTATCATTAAAAGATGCAGAGAAACTAGTGCATGCTTTTATATCTTCACGTCTAGACTACTGCAATGCGCTCCTGGCAGGGAGCTTGTGCAAAGCGTTACACAAGCTTCAGTTAGTTCAAAATGCAGCAGCCAGGGTGCTCACTAGAGCTAGAAAATTCGAACATATCACCCCAGTTCTCTCGTCCCTACACTGGCTGCCTGTAAAATATCTCATTGACTATAAAATACTCCTCTTAGCTTATAAATCTCTAAATGGTTTAGGCCCGCAGTATCTTCTCATACCTTATCGCCCTTCACCTACACTTCGTTCACAGGATGCCCTCTTTGTTCCTCGCATTAAGAAAAACACAGCAGGAGGAAGAGCCTTTTCTCACAAAGCTCCTCAACTCTGGAATAGCCTTCCGGTTACTGTTCGGGGCTCAGACACACTCTCAATCTTTAAATCTAGATTAAAAACCTACCTTTTCAAACAAGCTTTTGGTTAATCACTCACTTTCAGGTTACTCCTTCTATATTGGTGTTCGGGCTGGTTTTCATATTATCACTGTTCTGTATTAACCCTGTCATATCACCATAGCTACAGCATTCTTAGTTAGCTTTGTAGTAACCGCCAACATGCTGTCTGTCGCTGGGTTCTCTTGCCTGACCAGTGGAAGCTTTTTTCGCAGGACAAATTTGCCCGTTCTTTACCATGACCCTACTAACCTCTGTATTTTTATTTGTTCCCTTTGTCTGGTTTTCTTTCTCCTGCCTCTCTCTCATGCTTTGAGATGTCCTGCTGCTCTCCAGGTGTTGCCCTGATCCAGCCCGTGTCCTGTACAAGATCCTGTCCTTGTCTCATTTACACTATCATGCTTGGCCATGCTGTTTTATCTCAGATTAACTCTGCACCTAATTTTAACTCACACAGAATCCCTGATCACCTCCTCCTTCATCAGACTCATCATACTAATATCATCATCCTCACCATTTTAATTTCTGCTTCTCCATCATCACTAATATACTACATTTATGTTACTATAACCCCTTCATCGGTCATCATTTCACTTTTACTGCTGTTCTCTGTTGTGTCTCCGGTGTCGACCCGTGGAGGATGGGTTCCCCGTATGAGTCTTGGTTCCTTCCAAGGTTTCTTCCTCGTGTGCTGAGGGAGTTTTTCCTTGCCACTGTTGCCCCTGGCTTGCTCATAGGAGGCTTGGACCTGGATCTCTGTAAAGCTGCTTGGTGACGACTTTTTGTTGTGAAAAGCGCTATATAAATAAAATTTGATTGATTGATTGATTAAATCAACACTATTATTGTTAAATTAACATTATTAGTGTAACAATTTAACATTCTCAGTGTTAACACTAATAGTGTTGAATTTAAACTGGAGAATTTGCTGTGTAAGTTCACAAGAATGTAGAAATTCTGAATTGAAAGATAATTAATTTCATTATAGAACACATTTTTCATTTTAGATAAAGAAGATGTAAATATTTCATGGTGTAATATATCTCATTTAGATCATGTACTTGGATGCTGCAAATAATAACAGAGCATCAACAGCATTCTCATTCTTCCTCAAGTCTACACAGCTCCATTGTGTACCATCAAGGTATTTGGCATATAAAACACTGGGAGATTTTTCTGTCATATAAATTTCTAAAAATATATATTTTCTAATAAAAGAAAACACTTGCAATATGTATTTTATTCCATCTACTGTACCTTTATTTATTATATTATTTGTATTTTAAATTGCAGGGTTAGAGGAGACCAGGGAGTAGAGAATATTAACATTGCACATTTCATGTTTGCTACACGTGGCACAGGAAGAGTGAGCTTTATATCAGGGAAGAGTGTGCACAATCAAAGGTATCTTTGTTTCTATCATCTTTCAGTGATTGTGAAACTTGATTTGACCACATTAATAGGAATCCTATCAAAACGCTTGTTTTCCAAACACAAATTATAGCTTTGTAAAGTCATAGTCAACTAAATAAAACTGCATTTTAGGATTGAACATCTTTGGGGAGATGTCTGGATTGCAGTCACCAGCAAGTACCATGATGTTCTCCATATGCTTGAGGAGGATTGTCTTCTTGACATTTCAGATACTCCACCTCTTTGGTGTGTACTATATCTTTCTTCCTCGGCTCAGAGCAGACCTTGATGCTTTCATTGGAGGATGGAATAATCACCCTCTACGCACAGAGGGAAATCTTACTTCTGAACAGCTGTGGCATATGGGACACATACAAGGTCTAGATGAACTGGAGAGACATGAGGTACACCTAGATTAAGTTTGTTCTCCTTCACTCTGGGAGTCTTAGTCATCCATTAAACTAGATTTTAACTGATAACTCTTAACAAGGACCAGAATAAACATGCTATAGCTTTCATGTTTCCAGAGTTTATTATAAACAATTACACATTCTTGAAATGTGACAATTTTTAAACAAGTACATATAAAAATGTAAAAATCAGTCTGTCTTACAAAATGTTGTATTTGATTATGAATCTGCAGGATCTTCAGGACCCATTCATAGACTGGGAAAGTGCCCTACTGCGAGAGGTGCGCTCTAGTGGTGGCGTTGTGGTTCCTGAAATTGAGTGCCCACTAGAAGAACAAACTTTGGCAGAGCTGGAGAGAAGTGTTCATCCTCTTGAACATTCTTAGTCACATGGCCGTGACTTGTACATACATTTTCTGCAAATTTTATTTAATTAAGAAACAACTGCGTGGCATTAGCAAGTTTTGGTTTGGCACCTGAAAATAATAACATTATAGCGACAGCGATGCTATTATAACAGATTATAGTTGATAGATTAAGTTGTATATGATGACACATATTCAGAAAAACATTTAGCAAAAAAAATAATTCATATTATGCATTAATAAAACCATGGTCTTTACTAAAGAACCTTTAAAGAAGAATCTTTTTTTAAGTGTGAGAATGTTTCATTAACTTGTGCACTACATTAGACTCACAGCTCCAATGCAAACCTAATAAAAGAATTTGGGGTAAAATAGGAAAAATATGTAAATTAGATTTATGTTCCCCCAAGTATTCAGTTAATGTTCAACACTGCAGAAATGTCTGTTCAAAAAATATGAACACTGTATTAACATTTTAACAGCAAATGTGTGTAAACGTCATGATTCATTGTACTCATTGAAATTATATTTGGTAGAATTCTCTACCATATCTAATTGCTTCACTCATTATTTTTGTGAACTCAACATATGTGAAGAGATGCTGTGCTGGAAAAGTTACAGTACGAGTGCGCGCACTCACAATCGGATAACACACAGAGTGCTCTCCTATCCGCTCTATACATTTGTGGCCCAAGTTAAATGTTATGTTGAAATTTCTCTTTTCATCAGGGAGGAGGGGGTGTGACCTTGCCCTGTCATCCATTGGAGCACATCCTGGACTGAGAGGGGCTCTCTGTTAGCCATGGAATCGGTTTCCTCCTCTGCAATGTAAGAAACATTAGCAAATTAAAGGAGTAATTCAACTTGAATGCACCCCACCTTCCCTCCAACATCCCAAATAATGTGGTTGGTGTCTGAATGGGAGTCTAATAGGAGTCTCTTTTTTTTGCTGACCTAAACTTCTATTACTTATTCCTTGTAGCTTAAGAATAAAACTAAAGAAGCAAACCTCAAACATGACTTGATTACATTGATTACATTAGGGGCACATAGGAAATTTTAAAAAATATTCTTTGGTGAATATTTAAAAGATTTAATATTTAAATATTTGGTGAATCCATTTAAAGGCTAGATAATATGTATTTGTATTTACAGTCCTATAAATATATTATGAAAATGGATACAACGTTTAAAACCGAGTAAGCAGTTAGACAGTTAAGGTAAGAATATTACAAAAAACGGATACTTGTGGGTTCTGCGCAATAAAAGCATTAAATCTGAATTTACTTACCAGCAGTTTCCAGTCCCTGCAAGAAATCTTGCAGAAAGTTGATCACCTTCCTCTCAGCTCTCTCCATAGATGTTCCCTTTTCACTGAACTGTGGCTTACAGTTCATCATTATGAAATCAGCATCAGGCTGGAAAAAAAGGTGAATATTTAGTTTTAACAATGGAAAGAACAAACAAGAAAATCAGGAAAACAACATGACAATTGTGATCAAAATTACTTTGAAGTTTGCAAAGCCCTCTTTGTTCAAGGGAAAATCATCAGAGTTGGCAGCCATCTGATCCACTAGGCCATACAGTTCCAGTCCTTCCCATAGCTACAGCAGCATTGGCATCAGTCGTGTTGTAGAGTGCAATACAATAGTCCTTTGAAGAAAGAAATGACAGAAAAATATAATACAAGTTTAAAATTTCTATACCAAACTACCAATAATATTAAAGTCCCTACCGAATGATGTTTTCTTTGTACTCCTGCTTAATCTGGGCAGTATACCCACAGCTTACAATTTTGTCAACCATCAGCATCAGAGATTCAGTATCTGCAGCAATCTGGAACTATAAAAAAAATAAAGTATTGAAAGTAGACTGAGATGAATGTGAAGATACATTCTGGACAAGTGCAAGGATGCTTCTTCAGCGATGTCACTTGAGGGCAAATGATTTGTGTCTCATTTGAGCAATGGTGTCTAATGCTGAAAGACTTGAAACACCTGACAACCTTGCGTAACATCATTGATGATGTGTAATGTTACTTATCTTTATGGACTTACATATCTAACAAGAGAAAAATTGTGTGCTTACCCTGCTAATGAGAAGAGAAGACTCCAGATTGGTCACATCCTCCTTGGTGAAAAGATGAATGTTTACCTCTCCTGTGCAGAAGAAATTGTAGGCCCACTGATGACGATACTTATGCTTTTGCCCCCTGAATACACCAAAAAGTTAAATTATTAGTGGTGTTTTTTTTTTTTTTTTTTTCATTTGTAAAACACAGGAGCTGGGCCCCCTTGTGCGAGGCTTGCTGCTAATATTTCACCCACAGTTCTGTATTTGAAAGGAAAAATAAAATTGTACATCAATCCAAAATAAACATTCCTGATCAAAACACTGTTAACATCGTTAGAGTAAAGCTTGTCTTTTTTTTTTTTCAGCCAAAAGTTTTACTTTTTTGTGCAACTTTTGAACCTAAATGTTTTGGTGGAGAAAATTTCAGTTCAGAGTTCATGACCCTACATGATATAATTGTAATTAAAATATAAAATACTTTTGTAACTTGTGTAACTGACCTGAAATTCCCATTATCAATATCTGTCAGAGAATACTTGGGATTTTTTCCCTGGCTCCCAGCTCCTTCAAAGAACCTGTTTTCAATGCCTGAAACCATATCTAAAGCAAAGAACACGACCTTGTTTTAGACAACCTGGTGTTATTTTTATATATCAGAGAAAATAATTAGCACAAATAACTTATTTGTCAGAAACTCTTTCTTCAGGGCTGCATTATCAATGCCAGCTTCTCCTATAAAGACCACCTGAAAGGCACTTCTAGGAGATACTGCTTTATTTTGTTTCCACTGAATAGTCTTCTCTGTTGACACACAATTTAAATTCAGTTGTGGGGTCAACTTGCTCTTCAAGGAACTCTAGTACATCTTCAAGTCTGTAAAGAACACAAGATATATTGAACAAATCTGAAATTTAAAAATTTTGTAAACCTTTACCTTTACCAGCGTTCATTCTATATATATCAGCGTTCATTCTATATATATCAAAGTTCATCCTATATATATCAGCGTTCATTCTATATATATCAAAGTTCATTCTATATATATCAAAGTTCATCCTATATATATATCAGCGTTCATTCTATATATATCAAAGTTCATCCTATATATACCAGCGTTCATTCTATATATATCAAAGTTCATTCTATATATACCAGCGTTCATTCTATATATATCAAAGTTCATTCTATATATATCAGCATTCATTCTATATATATCAAAGTTCATTCTATATATATAAAAGTTCATTCTATATATATCAGTGTTCATTCTATATATATCAAAGTTCACTAAATATTTCCTGTTTGGCTTGCCATATTATATGTCCAAGACTTTCTAGAAGACGAGATTTTACTCCATGCTAGTCTGTGTGGTGATAGGTGACCTGTATTGCTTGTGGCATTCTGTATCATAAACATTTTGTGCATCTTACTACTTGTGTATATATACATATATATATATATATATATGGCTTGTGGCAGCTAAACACCTCTTTTTACCAACACTTACATTTGACCGGAAATAACCTGGAAAA
This sequence comes from Hoplias malabaricus, assembly GCF_029633855.1. Classification (NCBI taxonomy): domain Eukaryota; kingdom Metazoa; phylum Chordata; class Actinopteri; order Characiformes; family Erythrinidae; genus Hoplias; species Hoplias malabaricus. Next base: position 25,735,974 of record NC_089810.1, read on the forward strand.
GATCTGTGGATTTAAAAAACACATGGTTAATGTGTAAGTCACACAACAACATCGAAATACCATACCATACCAATAGTCTTTAAAACAATTTGCTTTCTGTGCTAAATGTACTGGTCATATCAAAATACAAAAACATTCATTTGAAATTCTTGTAGTTAAATACTTGAATGAAATGAAAAGTATTCTTACTAACTTTCTAAATCTCTTGGGTGACTATACATTTATTTGGTAAAGGAAAACTGAATAAACAAATGAGTAAGTATGGACCTAGTCATCTCCTGCTGCACAGAAACGCTTGGAATGCTTGAACATGATCTCTCAGACACGGTGCTGTCTGTGCCCATGATGTTGAGCGGTAATGAGACCAGATTCCTTTCTGCTGACTCAACTGCACTATGATGCTAATTCAAATTAAATGATTTAAGATGTTACACAATTTCAATTTTAAATGTAAACAAAATATATATAGTCACACAACTATTTAGACATCATATAACTGCAGTAGAGTTAGCTTGCGGTTTGCGATTTAAAATACTGTCAGGTATAACTCTTCAATTCAGTATGGCACACATGCAAACTATGGTGCATTTTGTTAGTCCTGATTTGTAAATTCAGAAGATGTCATTCTGCACACCGAAATCCACAAATACGGCACCCAAGGCAATTAATTTCTAAAGCGTATAACTTCAAAAGTTGGCCACTCCGATGAATTAAACCAGGTACAAAAATTGACTGATTTGTGAAAATTTATATTAAACTGAATATAAATTTTAAAGGTTGACATAGAGGGCGGCACGGTGGCGCAGTAACACAGCTCTAGGGACCTGGAGGTTGTGGGTTCGATTCCTGCTCCGGGTGACTGTCTGTGAGGAGTTTGGTGTGTTCTCCCCGTGTCTGCGTGGGTTTCCTCAGGGTGCTCCAGTTTCCTTCCACAGTCCAAAAACACACACTGCAGGTGGATTGGCGACTCAAGAGTGTCCGTATGTGTGTGTGTGAGTGAATGTGTGTGTGTGTGTGTGTCTGTGTTGCCTTGTGAAGGACTGGTGCCCCCTCCAGGGTGTATTCCCGCCTTGCGCCCAATGATTCCAGGTAGGCTCTGGACCCACTGCGACCCTGAATTGGATAAGTGGTTACAGATAATGAATGAATGAATGAAAGTTGATATAAAGGCTCAAATCAACCATACTGATTTGTGTAATGCATTACTGTCCTGTTTTTTCCTGTCAGTCATTTGTGAAATGAAAAAAAAAAAATGAAATGTGCAATTATTTGTCATTGTACAACACACACTAGTGCACGAGGGGCTGTAAACACACACCCAGATTGGCGGGCAACCATCCCCGGGGAGCATTTGGGGGTTCAGTGCCTTGCTCAAGGGCACTTCAGCCATGGATGTTCTTACCAGTTCTGGGGATTAAACTGGCAACCTTCCGGTACCAAGCCCTGTCTAACCATTAGGCCAAGGCTATCAAGAGCAAGTCTTTACATGAATTGAAAAATCTGATTGTCAGATTTTGTAGTTTTACTTCACTATCAACAACCATGGAAAGTCAAATGTGGTAGGTATTATCTGATTTGTGAAAACTTCTGTATACAGTATTTGTTTTATACAGGTGAATTTCAAGTGAAATAATAGAGAATAATAAAATAATCACAGACCAAGTGGGTTCACTTCACCCCCTTTCATTCTCTGGTATGTTATTAAGGTTACATGCATTACTTTGCCAATGTTTACTGCAAAAAAATATTTTAAAAAAATATTTAATATAATATTTTCATATTTTCTTAAATATTGCTACACATAAATTGTAAATAGAACAGCATAGTTAAATCAAATACACACCAATATATGCAGGTGTAAGTTACTAAATTAGAGTTATAGCTGACAGAATTATGAATAGCTCACCGCAAGCTAGCATAATTACCCCAAGTTCCAGCCACTTTAATTACAATATTTGAAATCTTTGCTTAATAAATAGAAGTACTTTACTCACTCAAATCAACATTTTTCAGGAGTCAAATATGTGTAGATTAATGTCCAAGACTTGCTTAACTTTGAAAGAAAATATGTTTTTAGATAAAAAAGCTTTTGTTTAAGTAGGTGCCAATACTGCTAAGATTATTGGTGCGCCCTAACTTAGGCCACCTCCCCTGCTTGTGACAGTCAAACGAGACAGTTGCTACCACATTCAGTGGTTTTGAGAGGTTCACAATGAGATTAAATTTATCCTGTGTTAGTATCCATACTCTACATGTAAGGGTTACAATGGCGGTAGATTTTCCCCTCAGAGAAAAGGAAGCTAACCGGTAAGTTAACTTTTACACTGAGGGAAATATCTGTCGCGAAATGGAAATGTGTTGTGTTCCACATGCAGTTTTGCACAAAAAGAATTACAACACTGTTAGAGATACTTAAATAATGTTTAGATTTCTTGCAAGACTGATGTTTAAATGCCCTACTAGGGCTTGATCTTATGCTTTATTGTTTTACCCAAAGCGATTGGCGAAGAGAGAGAGCGGAATTGTACCATATACGGCAGTGGCCGGAATTAGGGGACGGTCGGAGTTAGGGGAAAGACTGATAACTGCAGTATTAAGCTATTAAGCTTATTAAGCTAAGTTATGTAGATTTTAGCATTACACAATCAACTAGCCATGTATGTTGATAACCACCTAGACACTCTAGATAGCATTTACAGTGTATTCTATTACTAAAAAAGAAGTTTCTACAGTAGTTGCAGCACCATTTACAGTCATTGCTAGCACTATTTTACACTATGTACATGTACATTTAGCACATCAGCTATGCTGCTTACTGAGTAAAACTAGATAAATACAAAAAAAAAAAGGCCAAAAAAAAAACCCAGATAAACTCTACTATGTTGCCAATGCAATTAATATAATATAAAATCACTGGCTATGGTGCACTGGTCTGTTGCCGTTCAGAGGACATTTTCAGATTTCCCCCTATCCATAACCTGTAACTGGTGTCCCACTATTTACTGGTCTCCGGCCTGTATGTCCCACCCCCTTGGCGGTCAAGCCATCCAATCAGAAATGAGCTTTGTCATTTGTCGTTTCTGATTGGCTGAAACTGAGGCACTTTGTAATGACTGTAAGTGTATCCGCAGGACAGGAGAGCAGTATAGGTTGTAGTGTGCGTTCAAAAAACCTCATTGCTCGCTTAAAATATCCGCGCGCGCGTGCAGAATTGTGGCACAAAAATAACGCCATAGACAAAGACATGAATCCTACAGAAGGACATAAAACAATTCCAACAGTTTTGAGTGGTTCTCATTCACTCCATGTTTGTGTGCTTATTCATACATATACACACACACCACCAATAAAAATAATAGAAACCACAAGTCCAGGCAATTTTATGAAAGGTAAAAGTAATATGGCACCATGTGAAAGGGTGCATTATCCTGAATTATTTTATTGCAGTAACTGAATGGTAGCCTGCTATTCATTCATTCTTTCATTATCTGTAACCGCTTATCCAGTTCAGAGTCACGGTGTGTCCAGAGCCTACCTGGAATCATTGGCCGCAAGGCGGGAATACACCCTGGAGGGGGCACCAGTCCTTCACAGTTACCCGGAGCGGAATTGAACCCACAATCTCCAGGCCCCTGGAGCTGTGCGACTGCGTCACTACCTGCTGCGTACTGCCTACTAATGAAGAGCTTCTTCAATAAAAAACTTCCATAATCTAATCGATTATACACCACATTTCAGAAGTTGGAAAACATCATTATAATCATCATCATCATCATCTTCAAGAACTTTGGTTCTTATACACTTTAGATTCTGCTATTATAACAAAGAGAGCAGATGACATTTTAAATGTTTAATTTAATATAACACAAATGTTTAAAAGCATAAAAATTCACAGCTAATAATTTATTCATGATGTCATTTGTTAATCAGTCTACCTCAAGCAAATTCCAGATCATTAAAACAATTTAGCATAATATTATATATTCTTTATATATAATTATTTAGCAATTCCCTCACTTTATTAAAATGTTGTACAATGTTTATGGAAATAGTGATGGACATAATCTGAGGACATTTAAAAAAACACACAACCATGCACAGAGTATTTAATTGGGGTGTGTATGAGGAAGCATATGATCTCTCTGATGGTAACACACTTGGATTTTGCTAACTATGTGAGATAGAAGCGGCCTCTAATGTCTTTTCTTAGTTTATGTGGAGACAAATTCTTTTTGGCTTGATTCAAACTAATTCTGGCAGCATCAAAAATGCCATGGTGTTATTTATTAAAAATTAAATGGAGCATAATCAGGAGAACATACTGAACTCCAGCAGGGCTCAAATGAATCTTATTAACCTCTGAGACACATCACTAGAGGAAATTAGTCTTGTTACATAGAGCTGCTGTCCACTTTATCCTGATATTCATTATTCTACATAGTTTGTCTATATCAGTGTGTAAATTTCCTGATGAGCCACTTCTGCCATTTCATCTCCTTATCTCTATTATTAAGGTGGTGCTTCACTATGATGTTCTTTGTGTCTTATATGTAAAGTATGTTATCAAACAATGCCCAAAATCTGCTGATTTTTATTGAAGAAACCTTTATTTTAAACAAATACCATGCCATATGAATGTCAAAATACTCAACACATTGATTGTATTTATTTTACTCTGTTTTAACAGAACAGAGATTAAGCTTTTACCACTCCATCTCTGAGCAAGTGCTCACATTCACACCTCCAATTTATGCAAAAAGTCTTTTGCGCAGAAAAAATGAGAAATTGAGAATGCAGAAAGCTCTGATTCTATTTCGATTTTATTTTACTTTGAACAGCATGACCATACATGCACTGGGACTCCTCTATCAGTATATTTCCACCAAGAAAAAAATAAATGATATCAGTCAATTTCCATCTGCCTGGCAGAATGGCCACAGGTCATGTGAGAAAATACTTTTTCCAAGTTTCTGCATAATTTGTTATTACAACCATATTGGGCTGTCACGCCCTGGTCCTGTCATCTCTGTTTTCCCGGCCATGTGCTCTTGCACATGGTTCTGTTTGTTATTGTTCCTGTCTCCGCCCTAGTCCTGTCTTAGCTCTGCCCTCTCGTCAGTGTCCCCATCTGTGTCTCATTTGTAATCCTGCCCCCTCGTTATCGGTCTCAGGTGTACTTGTGTGTATATAAGTCCGTTTGTGTCTGTGCCTATTTTTTGGATGTTCATTTTGCTCTCTCCAGTCTATCTGTCTTGTCTGTTGCTTGATACCTTTCCTTGTTTTGTCTCTTGCTCCACATTCACTTGTCTATCTTGTCTGTTCCTCGATTCTATTCACTTTCGCTGTGTATTTCTGTCTGGTCTGTCTGTTTCTTCCATGTGCTTTATGTTCTCACTTGGTTTGTCTGTTTTAGCTCCCTGTTTATGTCTGTTTAGCTCTTCCTGTCTAGGTTTCTGTTTATCTCTCTTTGTCAAGGTTAGTCTCTTTAGCTTTCTCTCTGTTTAATTCCCTCTGTTTAGGTTAGTCTGTTTCTTTAGGTTAACCTGCTTTTCCTTCCTTGATCTGTATGTATCTGTCTTCCAATTTAGGTCTGTATCTGTTTCTCTAGTCTAGGTCTCTGTTTAGCTCCCTCTCTCTAGGTTTCTCTGTCCAGTTCCCTCTCGCTGTATAGGTCTGTCTTTGGTCTAGTAATCTACGTCTGTCTGTCTCTGTTTTGTATCTTTTGTGTGTGTGTGTGGTTTTAAAGTGCTGCTTACTAACACACATGCATGCTCCATATTTTAAAACAGCTCTGACAAGATACCAGTAAATGCATTATGTTTTATAAAAAAAAAAAAAGCTAGTATGCAGCATGACCCTGCTAGGTGATCAGCTAAATCAGACAACCATAATACATCTGAGCCCTGATCTCAAAATGGATAGACATTGTTTTATAAAAAAGTAAGCCATTTTCTTCTCAAAGGTATGAATTTTTATAGGGATATGAATTATGAATGCACAATAAGACTCTCCTCATCATAAAGTAGCCACTGGGGTTCAGTAGTCTTGGCCTTTTTCATGTGTCATTTTCTGTGAGTTAATTACTTTCTGACATCAGTGACCTGATGTGGAAGTAAATGATGGGAGGTTGTGATTTATATGTATATTATTACTGACCATGAAGCATCCTCTTTAGAAAAAAATGTAAAAATGTTTGTATCCATCCATCCATCCATCCATCCACTGCTTATCCAAGTTCACGGGGAAGTGGTCAGAATAAAGAATCCTAGACCTCTCTCTCCCCAGCCACTGCTTCGAGCTCCTCCAGGGCTGTACCGAGGCGTTCCCAGGACAGTTGAGACATGTAGTCTCTCCAGCGTGTTCTTGGTCTTCCCTGGGGTCTCCTCCCCGTTGGACATGCCTGGACCAGATGCCTGAACCACCTCAACTGGCTCCTCTCAACATGGAGGAGCAGCAGCTCCACTCCGAGTCTCTCCTGGATGTCCGAGCTCCTAACCCTTTCTCTAAGGGAGACTCCAGACACCCTGCGGAGAAAACTAATTTCAGCTGCTTGTACCCGCAATCTCATGCATTCTGGTTCAGATCAGCGGGGCCGTCCTCCCAATCACGCCCCTCCAGGTCTCACTGTCATTGCCCACGTGAGCGTTGAAGTCCCCCAGCAGAACAATGGAGTCCCCAGAATGAGTACTCTCCTGTACCCCCTTTAGGGTCCCCAGGAAGGCCAGGTACTCTGAACTGCTGTTTGGTGCATAAGCAGAAACAACCGTCAGGGCCCTTTCCCCAACCTGAAAGTGCAGGGTAATTATCCTCTCATCCACTGGGGTAAACCCCAACGTATAGGTGCTAAGCCAAGTTCTATGAGTAAGCCCACTCCTGCCTTACACCTCTCACTCTGGTCAACTCCAGAGTGAAAGAGCATCCAGCCCCTCTATGTTTGTATTTATTAAGCTATTACTTTTGTTAATTTGTCCATTGACACTTGTTGTTCACTTACAACAAATCCCAGCATGCACTAAACATATACTATGCAAACATTTGTAATGTCTTAATATTTATTAGTATATCCGCTGATATTACAGCTAATAAATAAAAATGTAATATTTGACCTTTGGCCAAAAACCCACCCCAAGGTAATGTTTTCCAAATATTCTCCTCATCTTCAAGTTATATCATATGTTGGACTTCCTGTCTTAAAACCTGGAAAATTTCACTCCTGGGACTATTTTCTCCTCTGTAGGAGGTGAGGAGTTATGATTACAGCAGGTGCATTAATAGTAATATTTATTTTGGTCAATGTGACCCTATAATATTATGTTGGGTTATGTGTAGTACAACATTATTTAGCAAATGTCATACAGAAGGTCATGGGAAGCCACCAAAGAGACAGGAATACAAAGCAGAGCATCTTTGTGTGAGAGCCCACACTCGCATTCCTGTGATTCACATTCCTGTGCTGGGCTCCTCATGCATCATGTTCCATTGACAGCTTTGTCCAGACTCTGCTCCAATTTACAGTGGCTCTGAAAACGCGCTGAGTCAGTGAGAACTCAGCAGATTGCAATTAAGCCGAGCTGAAAGCTGAGGGCAGCTGTGTACTCCAGGTGTGATGAGTTTGTGCAACCCTTTTCGGATTTGAATTAGATTCACTCCCAAATGTGCATAGCTAATTTTCTAGTCATGGAGAAGAAAGGCATCCTCACATTTCACACATGCTGCTGCCGCCAAATACCTGGAAAATTCCTACTTGAAATTTCTGAATTCAGACTAGAAGCAAGAATTTGACTCCTAATGGTGCCCCTTATGGAGACTTTTCAACCTGCCAAAAACAGTGTGTGAGTGAGTGAGTGTGTGAGATAAAAGCATGACTCCATAATGTGCTTTATATCTATTATGCAAAGTGTCTCTGTTGGTTGTCTTTTCATTAAGGTTGCTGTAGCCGTTTATGATCTGATCAGCAACCAGCTATCCTTAACAACCACGGTTACTCATTGACCCCAGCCCATGAGTACCCAAACCAGCTGCTGAATTACTAGCTCTTCACAGGGGTCATCATGCAGGCACCTCCTCTCATTGGTGTTTCGCTGAATTAAGCCCACAATGCCACCAGAAGGCTCAACAGTGAAGTCTGGCGACCAAGACCCACCCCACTCCAAGTCAGATTTTTGGTCCTACCTTATCCTTTAGCATTAACAACCGTAAATCCACACTTGCATTTCCCCAAGTAATCTGTGCTCTTCTTATCCACAACCACTGACTAGACCTTTCAGCTGTTTCTGAAAACTCCTTCACAGCTGCCCTCAGTTTCCGGACCCTGATGCCAAATTGCACAAGCTGGGATGTGGCCAATTTGGCTACAGATCCTCTGACACGTATCGCCACCGGTCTTACATGTGCCTGCAACCCGCGTTCCCTCACCTGAGCCGCCAAGTCTGCATACTTCAGCTTCTTCCTTTCGAATGCTTCATCTACTGCATCCTCAAATGGAACTCTATGAAATCAACTATCCTTTACTTTCAGAGTAAAGCACCATGTCTGCCCTCAGTGTAGTTAACACAATGCACTCTGGGACTTGCAGCTTTTTCCTATGTCCACCTGCAATTTCCAATCTCATGATTAACGCCATCTCTATATTTGTAGCCTGTGCACTTTCTCAAAAACATTCCCACTTATGCACAAAGCTAACTATTTTATTACTACAGCTACTCATCAATGCATTAACCTCTAGCCGTTTGCTGTCCAACAAACATGCTAAAACACTTAGAACCTGATTATGTCCCCATGTATACCAACCCTGTGACAAACTTCACAAGCTGATAAAATATGCTTCAGCGTGCACCTGTATACAATCCACAACTAGAGTCCTCACCTACCCACTGTCCAAGATTTTGCTGTGTTGCAAGGACATCACAACTTGCCCCCAGCAAAAACTTAATACGACTTGTCTCCATCATCCACAACTCTTGCCAGGAAAATTTCCACTTCCCTAGATTCTCCCTTCAAAGCCACTGGCCTTGTTTTGCCTGTGACACTGCTGTTGCACACCATGCCTCCTCCTCAGGCTTGCGAATAAAACTAGTCATCATTTGCCCTCTCTCTGTTGATGTGGCCTTACTAAAAGCTTTCCATGAATCACCTGATCCAAGGCCTGCTCTTCTGCATTGTTCTTGGTCAATCACATCCCTTAGTTCTAATGAGCTCCTGGCTACTTTCGGATTCCACTTCCTTCCTGTTTTTGTGATTGGTGCTGCTGCTTTTACCACTGCATCTTTTGATCCTGACAATATCATCTCATGACTCACCTTTGCACATTTAAATTCTTCAACTAAATTTGTAAGTGGTAACTCCAGTACCACTCTTCCATACCATGCCACGCTACTTAAACACTGCCACACCCCTAGCCACTTCCTTATGGCCTTGTTAATTACCCTTTCCATCCTCTCTACTTCTCAGATTGAAACATCATAAACTGTGGAGCTGGTGCTGGTCAACAAGAAATGGATCTAACAGATGGTATTCTGTTTCTCACCAAGTGAAATGGAGCATGGCCTGAAGACTGATTTTTACACACCCAATGCAAATAAAAAGGCAGTTGTTAGCTGCATTATTTGATGATTCTAAAAAGCAGAGTTAGGGACTGTGTGTAACAGCACACATGTTAGTACATTCAAAATTGCATCCATTTGCATTTTTAACTTGTCCTTTTCCTCTTCTACCTCTTTATCATCCCTCACACCAATAATGCTGTTTGTTTCTATGCTGGAGAAACCATTTAGATTTATACAACAGCACATAAGCCTGAGGCTGCATTCCTCTCTGAAAGGCTTGGAACGTCATTCCTTTTTCCGGTGCTGTAATCTGAAGCGTCTGCTGTATTTCCCAGGTAGCCAGATTATTGTCATCATGTTTCTGTAGACATGTGGATTCTCTCTCATTCATTCTCACTTTCTCTCTCTAGTATTGGCTTGTAAAGAGAAGTCCATAAGTCACATTATGCTTGCTATAACCTCGTTGACTGAGGGGTCTCTTCTCCACTGCTGTGTGATTGTTGCAGTGACTCTAAATTTAGTGAGTTCATGTTATTTTGTGCTGCTCACTAGCTGTATCTATTGTCACCACTGTAATTTTGCTCTCTGAAGTTGTTTAGAGACTCTGAATTTGTTTCTGAACTTGATTTTACTCATTGGCCTTGGGATGGTATTTGATGGGAGATGGGTGACTTGATTTTCACTGTAGGGGAAGCCCTAGAAGAAAAAAATACCAGTTTTTTAAAAATGTTGCTCTAATAGAGAGTCTCTGACACCTCCAACTGGGTGTCAGTGTAATCACTGGAGAAAGTGGCTTCTCCTTTATATATTACTATGGAATATTCATTCATTCATTAATTGTCTGTAACTGTGTATCCAGTTCAGGGTCGCAGTGGCTCCAGAGCCCACCCATAATCGCTGGGCGCAAGGTGGCAACACAACCTGGAGGGGGCGCACACTCACATCAATGGGCACTTTTAAGACACCAATCCTGAACTGAAAACTGAAGCACCCGGAGTAAACCAATGCGGACATTGGTAGAATTGCATTTTGTGGAGTGATGGAGCAGTGTCTAATACCATAGGTAATAGCTGGATTGATGTTTACATTATATCAAATCAAATTTCAAATAAAATATATTTGTACTATGCTTTTTACAACTGATGTTGTCACAAAGCAGCTTCACTGAATTCCAGTAAAGACAAAGTATTAACATGAAATGTAAAAATGTAAAGAATGTAAAAATCCCCCAGGAGAGCAAACCAGGGGCAGCAGTGGCAAGGAAAATCTCCCTCTGAGCTGAGGAAGAAACCTTGGGAGTAACCAAGGCTCACAAGGGGGGACCTATCTTCCTCTGGTCAATCTACTAGTAATAATTATTAGGAGTCCATAAAATCTTTAATGTAGGGTGGGCAGCTCCAAGACAATTGGTAGTGGCTGGAGCGTGGGCAGCTGGTCTGAAGCGTGGAGCAGGAGCTTGACAATCAGTCATCCATCAATGTCCAGCCAGACAGGTCGTCGGTCGTTTACTCTGAAAAAGGTAGAGGGATGGAGTTAGTTTTGATCTGTTTGGGTGTATGTAAAGCAATGTATGTGAACATTTCGAGAGTGTTGGTAAAATGACTGCGGCAGATCTGACTATGACCGCTTTAACTAAATGGAGAGAACCAGAAGGACACACAGACGTGGGAGCATCCTGAAACACTGGCATCCCTCCACTCCTCCGTCAACAAACCTAAGTGATCACATGAAGTGGTGGGACGAAAGAACCAGCATCTCAGTTTACTATAATTTCCTGTGTCCATGGACCCCCTAGGTCTGCCTTTATTAATGGGGGAGCATTAACTACCTAAATCTAACTAAACAAATGGGTCCCGAACATTAATTGGAAGATCATTCCAGAGTTGGGGGACTTTATAAGAAAAAGATCTTTCCACAGCTGAGGCCTTCTGAATTCTAGGAACTGTTAAAAGTCCAGTACTCTGTGAAGGTATTCAGGAGCAAGCCCATGTAGGGCTTTATATGTTAATAACAGAATTTTGTAATTGATACAGCCAATGAGGTGATAACAGATCTGGGCTGATATGTTAACATTTTCTAGCTGTAGTGAGAACCCTGGCTGCAGCATTTTGAACTAGTTGAAGTTTACAGTAGTGCCTTAGAATAGTCAAGCCTTGAAGTAATAAAGGCATGTATTAATGTTTCTGTGTCATGCAGGGATAAGGCATTTCTAATCTTGGCAATGCTGTCTTAGTGAAAAGCTGTCCTAGTGATACTGCCTATGTATTGATCCAATTATAAATCCAGGTCAATTATGACAACAAGATTTTTGCTAAGTTCCGTCAAGTAAGACTTGAACCATGATAGGGCTGTCCCTGTAATTCCAACCATGTTTTCTAACCTTTCCAGGAGAATATTGTGGTCTATTGTATTGAAAGCTGCACTGATGTCAAGTAGCACTAACAGAGATACGTGGTCTTGATCAGAGGCCTTAACAGAACGTTATCAATTCGTAAAAGTAAACAATCTAATTTCAAATTATTCAAAAGTAAGATTTGGAATTCCGCAAGGCTCTATTTTAGGACTTATATTAGGATTTACTTTATACATGTTACAGCTAAGCACAGTTATAAGAAACCATGATATTAACTTTCACTATTACGCAGATTACACGCAATTGTATATTTCAGCCAATCCCGATGACAAACACAGATTAAAGAAAATAGAGGACTGTGTAAAAGACGTGAATGTCAGGATCGAGGGACGGACTGACGGAGCGGACACATTCGCTAAAGCACAGATATACTTTTATTTACAAATACTAACCAAACAAAGAGACATTAACAAAAGACAAGAAACGGGGAGCCAAACAGGCTAAACGGGACACGAGGAGCAAATCAGGGCAAACGGGACAGACAGACTAAAGAACGAGACGACCGGAAATGAAACGACAACGAGAAAACTTACAGAGACAGACTTGATAACACGACTGACATGAGAAAGAACCAGAGAACACGACAGACTTGACATAATACAGGAACAATAGAACAATGACCAACCCACAGGAAGTGTAGGAAGGGGACTTAAATACAAGACACTGACGAGACGCACCTGAGACAGATAACGAGAAGGACGGGTTAACAGATGACAGACGAGGAGGCGGGACGAGGGCGGAGACAAGGATATAAACAAAACATAGCCATGTGCTAAAAGCACATGGCCGGGGACAACAGACATGACAGGACGAAGGCGTGACAGATGCCACCCCCAAGAACGCGCAACTCCCGGGCGCGTACTCCTAAACCCCCCAGGAGCTGGCACAGGAGAGGGCACGGAAAACAAGACAGGACAACAAACCAACGGGTGACAGGACTCAGGACAATGCGGGAACAGACACTTGAGCTGGGGACACAACAGAACCGAATATACGAGACGGGACATGGGACATGACAGGTGACTGACAAAGGGAGGTAACAAAAGACTGGAACGGACTGGACATGACGGGAGTGGACACATGAGACTTGACAGGGTTTTTGACATTGGACATGACACTGGATGGAAACAGGGACTGGACAGAAGACGGGACAGGTGACAGGACTTGGTGCTGGGACTGGACGGGAGCAGAGACTGGTGACAAGACACTGGACAGGATAGGAACGTTAGACTGGACAGGGGTACGTGACTGGACAGAAGACAGGACAGGTGACATGACACTAGACTGAAACGGAGACGGGACTGGAGACTGGACAGGGGATTGAAAGGGAAACTGGATCGGAGACAAGACAGGTGACTGGACATTGGACGGATATGGGAACTGGACATGAGACAAGACAGAGGGTTGACACGGGGACTGGACAGGACTATCAGGGGACTGGACATGAGACAAGACAGAGGGTTGAAACGGGGACTGGACAGGACTAACAGGGGACTGGACAGGAGACAAGACAGGGGGTTGAAACAGAGACTGGACAGGACTGACCCCGGACTGGACAGGAGACGGGACTTGAGACAGGACCGAGGGTTGGAACGGGGACAAGACAGAGGGTTGAAACGGGGACTGGACAGGACTAACAGGGGACTGGACAGGAGACAAGACAGAGGGTTGAAACAGAGACTGGACCGGAGACGGGACTTGAGACTGGACAGGGATTTGAAACAGAGATTGGACCGGAGACAAGACGGGTGACTGGACATTGGACGGATACAGAGACTGGACATGACTAACAGGGGACTGTACAGGGGGTTGAAACGGAGACTGGACAGGAGACGGGACTTGAGACTGGACAGGGGTTTGAAACAGAGACTGGTACAAGAACATTTACAGGGACCGACACAAACACAGTGACCGGGACAGGGACAGAGACAAAGGCTGACACGGGCACAGGGACAAGGGCAGAAACAGGAACCAAGACAGGGACAGACAGGTGAACCAATATAACAGGGGGGTGCCCAGGACTGGCTAATGTCTGTGGGGCAGTCTGAGGAACCAGCCTGGGCACAGTTCTGGGGATCGGCCCTGAAGTCCTTCGGGCCGACCTACGGACATGGACAGGAGCGGCCGTAGCCACAGTCACGGGGACAGGATGCGATGTCGTCCACGGAGGCAGGGGACCCTGCGACGTCGTCCACGGAGGCAGGGGACCCTGCGACGACGTCCACTGAGGCAGGGGACCCTGCGACGACGTCCACTGAGGCAGGGGGACCTGCGACGACGTCCACTGAGGCAGGGGGACCTGCGACGACGTCCACTGAGGCAGGGGGACCTGCGACGACGTCCAAGGAGACTGAAGAACGTGCGACGACGTCCACAGAGGCAGATGAATCTGCGACGTCGTCCACGGAGACTGGAGAACGTGCGACGACGTCCACGGAGGCAGATGAATCTGCGACGTCGTCCACGGAGACTGGAGAACGTGCGACGACGTCCACGGAGGCAGATGAATCTGCGACGTCGTCCACGGAGACTGGAGAACGTGCGACGATGTCCACGGAGGCAGATGAATCTGCGACGTCGTCCACGGAGACTGGAGAGGCGCGCGTCGCGCTCACGAAGACAGGAGAGGTGCGCGCCGCGCTCTCGAGGACAGGCGCGGCTGGAGGCGCCGCGTTAATGAAGACAGGCGCGGCCGTTGGCGCCGCTTTTACAAGGACAGGAGTTCGTGCTGCTCGCCGGGCTCGCGCTGGAGCTATAAAGGGTTTAGGGGGTTTCACAGGCGCACCCATTAAATCCCTCAGAGGTGCGCCTCTGTTAGCCCCAACTCCGTCGTCACGACGTTGGAGGCTAACAGCCCCTATCCTTAACGCCCCCCCAAAAATTTCCCCGGACCTAAGGGGGTAATCCACCGTCGAGGGGGGAACTCCAGCACGCTTCTTCCGCCGGCTCCTTCGACTCCCGCTGTAGCAGTCCTTCTGTCCATAATTCGGCTCCTCTGAAATCCTAGAGGCTACCATTGCACGAATTATGGACGCTTGGACTTCTCCTAGTCTCCGAAGGTAACTGTCTGTGCTAGCTGCGTCCTGGCGGTTGGTCATTCTGTCAGGATCGAGGGACGGACTGACGGAGCGGACGCATTCGCTAAAGCACAGATATACTTTTATTTACAAATACTAACCAAACAAAGAGACATTAACAAAAGACAAGAAACGGGGAGCCAAACAGGCTAAACGGGACACGAGGAGCAAATCAGGGCAAACGGGACAGACAGACTAAAGAACGAGACGACCGGAAATGAAACGACAACGAGAAAACTTACAGAGACAGACTTGATAACACGACTGACATGAGAAAGAACCAGAGAACACGACAGACTTGACATAATACAGGAACAATAGAACAATGACCAACCCACAGGAAGTGTAGGAAGGGGACTTAAATACAAGACACTGACGAGACGCACCTGAGACAGATAACGAGAAGGACGGGTTAACAGATGACAGACGAGGAGGCGGGACGAGGGCGGAGACAAGGATATAAACAAAACATAGCCATGTGCTAAAAGCACATGGCCGGGGACAACAGACATGACAGGACGAAGGCGTGACAGTGAAAAGCTGGATGCTGCGTAACTTCCTCCTTCTAAACAGCAACAAAACAGAGGTCCTGCTTTTTGGTCCAAAGGTGGCAAGAAATAAATTATCAGATTTAATTTTAAATCTCGCTGACTTTCCAGTTAAACCTGGTTCAGCAGCAAAAAATCGGATTTATCATTTGATCAACACATAGGCAGTATCATTAGGACAGCTTTTTTACATCTTCGCAATGTGGCGAAGATTAGAAATGCCTTATCCCTACAGGACGCAGAAACATTAGTACATGCCTTTATTACTTCAAGGCTTGACTACTGCACTAATGCACTACTGTCAGGATGCACCAGCAGTAATTTAAGAAAACTTCAACTAGTTCAAAATGCTGCAGCCAGGGTCCTCACTAAAACTAGAAAATTTGAACATATCAGCCCAGTTCTAACATCACTTCATTGGCTGCCTGTAAAATTCCTCATCGACTACAAAATTCTGTTACTAACATATAAAGCTCTACATGGGCTCACTCCTGAATACCTTCAAGATACTATTTCCTATTATGAGCCTCCACGTTTACTCAGCTCACAGAATACTGGTTTTTTAATTGTTCCCAGAATTCAGAAGGCCTCAGCTGGGGGAAGAGCCTTTTCTTATAAAGCCCCCCAACTCTGGAATGATCTCCCAGAAAATGTTTGTGATTCAGACACAGTCGCAATCTTCAAATCTAGGCTAAAAACTCATTTGTTTAGTTTATCTTTTGGTAGCTAATGCTACCCCATAGATAAAGGCGGCAGATCCGGGGGGTCCATGGACACAGGGAATTATAGTAAACTGAGACGCTGGTGCTGTCGTCCCACCGTTTCACGCGATCACTCAGGTTTGTTGACGGTGGAGTGGAGGGATGCCAGTGTTTCAGGATGCTCCCGTGTCTGTGTGTCCTTCTAGTTCTCTCCTTTTAGTTAACGCTGTCATAGTCAGATCTGCTGCAGTCATTAGCCACACTCTGTAAAAGTTCAAAACTAATTCCATCCCTTTACCTTTTTTTTTTCTGAGTAAATTACTGCCCACTTGTCTGTCTGGACACTGATGGATGACTGTGAAAATCCTCCTCCACGCTTCAGACCAGCTGCCCATGCTCCAGCAACCACCAAGTGCCTTGAAGCTGCCCCTACACTGAAGTTCTCATGAACTCCTAACTATTATTACCAGTAGATTGACCAGAGGAGGATAGGTCACCCCTTGTGAGCCTTGGTTCCTCCCAAGGTTTCTTCCTCAGCTGAGGGAGATTTTCCTTGCCACTGTTGCCCCTGACTTGCTCACTTGGGTTTTTTTTACATTTTTTTTTACATTTCATGTCAAATCTTTGTCTTACTGGAATTCTGTGAAGCTGCTTTTTGACAACATCAGTTGTAAAAAGCACTATACAAATACATTTGATTTGATTTGATTTATTCAAATTAATAACATATAGAATAATAAATGAACTAAAAAGAAGAGGAAAAGAATTTGAAAACGAAATCATAAAGATTTGTGCACTCTTCTTTGCTGACAACGGGCTAATAATAGCAAAAAATATAGAAGAATTTTACGAAATTTTAATGGATTTAATTAAAGATTTTGGCTATTCATCTTTCATGGTTTTCCTAGATTTTGCCTCAATGTCTGCGATATAGCAGCCATAAGCCCTCTTGAAAAAACCCGCAAAGTAGCGAATCCGTGAAAGATGAACCGCGAAGTAGCGAGGGATCACTGTATAGCGCTTTTCACAACAGAAAGTTGTCACAAAGCAGCTTTACAGAGATCCGGGTCCAAGCATCCTATGAGCAAGCCAAGGGCAACAGTGGCAAGGAAAAACTCCCTCAGCTCATGAGGAAAAGACCTTGAAAGGAACCAATACTCATGTGGCAAACTCCGACACCGGGGAGCACATCAGAAAACAAAACAGAAATAAAAGTGAACTGACGTGAAGGTAAAATATTTGAGATATATGAGTATGAAGAAGGAGGAGGTGGTTAGTGATTATGTGGGAGGTAAAAGCAGGTGCAGACATAATTTGAGATACACAGGGTCAGGGGCTGGATCAGGGCAACACTGGACAGCAGCAGGACATCTCGAGGCATGAGAGAGACAGGAGAAAGAAAACCAGACAAGGGGAAAAATAAAGGGGTTAGTATGTTCTTGGTAAAGCAGGGGCAAAATTATCCTGCAAAAAAATCTTCCACGGACCATGCAAGAGAACCCAGCAACAGACTGGCGGGTGAGAGGGAAAGAGTGCAATCTGGTTGTCAGTTACCAGAAAGCTAACTTAAAAAGCTGTAGCTATGGCAGTATGACAGTGTTAATACAAAGTATTGATAATATGAAAACCAGCTCTAACACCAGTAGAGAAAGAGTAACCTGAAAGTGAGTGATTAACCAAAAGCTTGTGTGAAAATATAGGTTTTTAATCTAGATTTAAAGAGTTCATTCATTCACTCATTTATTATGTGTAACCGCTTATCCAATTCAGGGTCACAGTGGGTCCGGAGCCTACCCAGACTCACTGGACACAAGAGAACACTATGTCAAAAAAGGGGCAAAAAAAGGGTAAAAAATTTTGAGCTTGTAAAACAATTCTCACAGATGTAAGTTAATTTGAGTAACTACATACATGTAAAATCTAAATCCAAGTTCACAAATTTGGAAAACATATATGTAATATATTTGTAATGTAGAAATCATTTTTAAATATGTAGAAAATTTTGACATTTTTAAATCAAATTGAATGTGTAAATCAGTATGTCTCAAATGGATTAAAATGTGCCAGAGCAAACATTTTTGAGGTTCCAAAGGTGACAGTGGGAGTTTTTCAATGTAGTGGAAAAAATCCACACATTCACCTTTTTCTGCTGCTTGTGTGAATCTCTTTTTGCAAATGCAGATTTTTTACCCTGTTTGACAGCCAATTGATGGACCAGTAGGAAAGCTTTAGCTGGACCAATCATTTTATATCTTTTGAAGATGATTCCTCGAAAGCAGCAACACTCAATATAATGAGCCGCTACCTGAGTTTAAAATAAATAAATAAATTATTCTGATGTCTTATATTCTTTGTGAAGCTATGCTTTGAAATACACTACATTTTTAGATTTACCAGACACATTAAGTGTATTTGGAAAGAAAATTGGTGGTATCATACTTCAAAAGCCAATTTAGTGATTTTCTTTTCTTTTAAAAAAGCAACAAATTTAGTGAGTTTTTCTGGTGTTATAGGAGCCTTTTAGAGACATTAAAGTCATGAAGTTATTTTGAGAGATGATGCTTCAATGACAACAAACAAAAAACAAAAGAAAAAAAAAAACAAGAATTAACAAAAGAAAGTTAAATTGTAGTTCTAAGCAAAATTCTGATGAGGCACTCATACCTGAACTCTGTGAGCCAATATTCTATTGATGCACCTGACTCTCCACTACTCCCTAATTTTTTTGATTTAAGAATAAACAGCCATACAAAATGAGGTGTAAACCAACAATATTTATTAAAAAAAATAAAAACAATATACAAACAAACAGCTGCAATACAGGCCTTTTTACGATTTTCCGTCTGAAATTACATACCCAAATCTAGAGGCTATCTGCTCAGGCAGTGAATAAACTAGAGGCATTATCATGTTTTATTTTTACAGAAAACCCTTTAAATTTGTAAAATAAACCATTTAGAGGTCCTGAAATATATATATGAAGTGGTCAAAACTTTAAAAAAAAACACAAAAAAAAATGTAGGCGCTTGTCTTATTTTAGAAAAAAATGTTAGTGACTATAAACTGAAGAGTTCATGAGTCCCATTACTTTTTTCTTTTTAAACTTGTGTCTCCAGGGGTTTATTTTCACAATGTAAAATTTGGAGTTGATACCTCATACTGATTTGAAGTTATTCAAGATGGAGCAGACAGTGGCCGGTGGCCTCTCCAAGTGTCACTTTAGACCCCAAGCTCTCCATAGAAACTAGTCTACTATCCCTCACCAAGTTGCCATTTACCCTCACCAAACAATAAAAACCCTGAGGTATGGTGTGTTTTATTCTAATATACTGAGTTTATTTCAGATGTTTACGCTTGTTTCTCACAGAGTACAGTGTCACAGAGTACAGTGATGCGTTAACAAGCGAGGCAGCCTCCCCCACACCGCCTGCTGCATTTAAATCGTCTCAGTGAGGGAAATAAAGAAATATAAGCGTTCAAAACATGTTTATTGACTTGATTATTGTTTGTGGAGCTTGTGGCTGCCAAACAGAACCGTTTGAGTCTTTCGCGCGGTGTCTGGGCCTGTTAAGCGCCGAAAACATGTGCGCTATGCTGCGTGTTTGTCCCTCCTCCTTGGGTGCGCATCGCCATAACTCTGCCCATAATTGGTCTAAAGACTTGATTGACATGGCGTTGGAAAGCTGAGAACCTAACCTACACGGCGATATGTAAGGAAATGGCGGTGCTCCACAGGGATCATATTTTAATTATTTTTTGAAAATTCAAAAATCAAAATGTTTTGATTTTATTTCCAGCCAATACTCTTGACACACACATGAGGATTACTTACGAATGGGTTGACGGAGAGATTCAAATTTAGTCTCGTTTTGAAGGGAACAGGCTAAGGTAAGCGCTGCTATGCTAACTTTGTTTGTGAGATGCTTGTGGGCTCCTCAGGCTTCGAGACGCAGCGGTTTTGTCATTAGTGAAGGAAGAAACCTGAAGTTTGAAATATCTTATTCTTTCGGCTTTAATTCCTTAGTCATACATTTTAGCGTATAATGGCTTATATACTCTTAATCCTGAGAGTATGCCCGTTCGATTGATGCATAATATGTACACATTGACTCAAATATGGCACCGGGAAAAATATGAATATGTTTACCGTCAATAATACTTTTTCATAACAACATTCCTGGCAAGGTATATTTCGACCAAAAATACATATTTTTTAAATGGAAATATATATAAAATTGCAAAATCAATAAAAGCAAAGACTTAAAGCTTTAATTTTGTACCTTGAGATATACTGACAGATATAAACACGAGTGTTTTTTAGCCCACCTGCGGGAGAAAGCGTGAGAAGACGTGCTGCCAATCCTCCACACCAACAGAGGTAGGTAATTTTAGAACTGGTCACAGGATTCCTGTGTGTCCCATTTTGTATAAAAGCCCTTTGTCTTGCAGGCTTTTTTGTGAAGTTGTGTTTTCACTGCAATTCTGTGCACTTTTGTATTGGCTGACTGCTTTTGTGTGTATTGACCCCTGGTTTGTTCTATTAGGTTACTGGATTGTGTATTTTGGATTGCATGCTTTGTACCTTGGACAGATTTCATGGTTTTGACCTAGTTTGTTGTTGCTGTTGACTTTGTGCTTTTAAACCTGCACTTTATTCTAACTCCTGTTTGGAAGTCTCTCATTACAGAAGACCTCACCAAAAGATGGAATCAGCAGTTTTAGAAGACAGAATGGCTTGCCAAGAACAAAGAATGGATAACTTACTGCATCTCATGCAAGAAGTTCTACTTTGCACGGCTCCTCCACTCCCTGAATCTCAGGAACAACCAGCAGCAGAAATTCAAGCTTCTACAGCTATGAAGCCATATCCCCACCAGTTAACGTCACTCGACCAGAAAGGTATGATGGTTCTCTGGGTAAATTTAAGGGTTTTCTGATGCAGTGCAGCCAGTATATTGAACACCATCCAGAACAGTTTTGTTCTGAAATGGACAAAATTAATTTTGTAATTTCTCTGCTTACTGGGAGGGCCAAAGATTGGGCTATGACTTTATGGTCACAGAATAGTGACATAATCATATCTGAGACCTGGTTTTACTCCCTGTTTAAAAAGTTTTTGATCATCCCAAGGCTGGTTGTGATGTGGGTACCTAGCTCTGTGAAATAAAGCAGGGGAATCGCTCTGGTGCTGAATATGCAATAGAATTTAGAACATTAGCTGCAGGGAGTGGTTGGAGTGAACCAGTGCTTTTGGCTGTTTTTCAGAGAGGTTTAAGATCAGAGTTGTAGGTGGAAAATGTTGTTTGTGGAAATGCTATGAATCTGGATGAGTTTATTTGATCTGCAATTGCCTTGGATAATTTATTGTAGAAGAAACATAGTGACTTTATACAGACCTTTTGGTCCAGAACACACAGCTACTGACCATGAACCCATGGAATTGAGGAGCGCCTTTATATGAAAATTAAAGGCAAAGACAATATAAGAGAGCACCCATTACTTTGTGAGGGATCTGGTCACATGTGCCATGCTAGGACGTTGGAGGTGAGTTCTCCTAATGCAATCTGACATCAATAACAGTTGACAATAAAGGTACTTTGACTTGAGGTTCAGAGTCTATTTTTGTTTCAGCACTGATTGACTCTGGAGCTGCCGGTACCTTCATTGATAGAGGCATGGCTGAAAGGACAAAGATTCCCCTGATCAAGACAATGTACCACTTGTTCCTGCGTGCTGTGGATGGGAGGCCTCTTGGAGATGAGCCAGTGACTGAATGCACAGCTAAACTGAGCATGAGATTAAGGCCTTCTGCACAAGGATCATATCATACTTGGGTTTCCATGGCTGAGTAAACACCAACCCACCATTACATGGGGTAGTGACATTAACAAATGGGGAAAGAACTGCTTTGGTTCATGTCTGAGTATTCCTCTAAGAGCTACTGAAGTGGAGAGTCTAGAGTCCAGGTGTTCGAAAATATTCCTTCTTATGATGAGTTCTCTGTGTTTTCTAAAAAGGCAGCTAGTCAATTGCCACCCACAGACAATGGGACTGCAACTGATTATCTGCCAGTATCTATGCCTCCCAGAAGTAGGATTTATTTTTTTTTATCTAAGCCTGAATCAGAGGCCCTAGAAACTTTAATGAAGCCTTAAAACTAGGATATTTTCATCCATCTACCTCTCCAGCCGCAGCAAGCTTCTTTGTAGAAAAAAGATGGAGGACTACGTCCTTGTATTGATTATTGGGGACTTAATGCTATTACTGTCAAGTATAGATACCCTTTACCACTAGTACCAGCTGCTCTGGAACAACTGAGAGGGTCCACAGTATTTAATAAATTATACTTAAAAAGCTCTTACAATCTAATTTGCATTAGAAAAGCATTGTATGGAAAACAGCATTTATAACTACTAGATGTCATTGAGTATACTGTGATGCCTCATGGTCTGGCTGTGTCACCTTCTGTGTTCCAGGCTTTCATTAATGAGGTATTCCAAGATATGATTGATTGTTGGGTAATAGTTTACATTGATGATATTCTAGGTCACTGCAGGAACATGAAATCTATGTGAAAATGGTACTGCAAAGATTATTGCAACATGGAATCCACATTGCGCAACCTGGAATATCTCAAGGCAGCTAAACGCTTGAATCCCAAGCAAGCATTATGGGCACTGTTCTTTACAAGATTTAACCTTACGGTAACATATCGCCCAGGATCAAAAAATATCAAAGCTGATGCCTTATCAAGAATGTGGCCTGGTACACTGGACAGAGAAAACTGAAACCATCCTCGAACCGAAATGCATCCTGGCACCTATCAGATGGGAATTTATGTAGGAAATCAGGAAGAAAGAGAAGCTGAACCAACCCCACCAAACTGTCCTAGTAATCGTGAGTATGTACCCACTAACCTGAGGAAACGAATACTAAAATTAATCCATTGTACCCCTAGTTCTAGACATCCAGTTATTAATAGGACTACCATTTTAGTAAAGAAAAAGTTTTGGTGGAAGGGGTTAGATGGGGATGTGACAGCCTTTGTTAAGAATTGTAATGTGTGTGCTCTAAGAATCCTAGACAACTTCCTGCGGGTCTCTTGAAACCTTTACCTATCCCTCAGAGACCTTGGTCCCATTTAGGGGTTGACTTCATCACAGATCTATATAATTCTCTTGGTAATACCACCATCTTTATAATTATTAACAGATTCTCTAAGGCCTGTAGGCTGGTCCCTATAAAGAAATTGCCTTCAGCACTGGAAAAAGCTGCGTTATTATGTAGTATATGATGAATGTGTATTAATTCCTAATAAGAAATTTGACTTTCTGAGATGTGATTTTAAATACCCAAATTTTAGCTCGTCTCAGAGACATCCCCTGCTTGCACAAGCAGATGGAAGGTGAGATAAACCTCCAGAGGCTCGTAAAACCCTCTCCAGGGACCTCTTTTATGACTTTAGGACCCACAGGGTCAAGAAAAGAATCTTTTAGAGAGACACTCCTGAGGATCAGTTTATGCTCTGTATGAACTGCTTAATGAACTTTTTAAACTATAGAATTAAACCTTAATTCCCATTGGTTTAAAACAATTTGAAGTCATGTGCACAACTGTTTAAAATTAAATCCATTTGGACAATCAAAGGACGGCACGGTGGCGCAGCAGGTAGTGTCGCAGTCACACAGCTCCAGGGACCTGGAGGTTGTGAGTTCATTTCCCGCTCCGGGTGACTGTCTGTGAGGAGTTGGTGTGTTCTCCCCGTGTCTGCGTGGGTTTCCTCCAGGTGCTCCGGTTTCCTCCCACAGTCCAAAAACACACTTTGGTAGGTGGATTGGCGACTCAAAAGTGTCCGTAAGTGTGAATGTGTCTGTGTTGGCCTGTGAAGGACTGGCGCCCCCTCCAGGGTGTATTCCCGCCTTGCGCCCAATGATTCCAGGTAGGCTCTGGACCTACCGCGACCCTGAACTGGATAAACGGTTACAGATAATGAATGAATGGACAATCAAAAGGGGTGGGATTAATTTACATGTGTTTAAAGTCATTGTTGTTTATATGAATTTATGTAGAACCAAGGTAAATACATACTGTGTTTTTTTTTGTTTTTTTTTTTGGTTAATAATTATGTAGAACATGGTTGTCTTAATGATATTACTTTGTGTTAACATCTAATCTTTTATATTGCAAAAGTATGATTCAGAATTCTGGGATGGTCAGGAATTGTTTTCAAGTCTCTATCTTGTCAAGGGTCATAAATTGTATGTGATGTCACTACCAAGGTACAGGAAGCAGCCAATCAGGAGCAAGAGAGGCTCCAATCTTATCCAATCTGTATTAAAGGCGGGTTTTCTAAACTCTGGTTAAAAACCGTGGCGCCAAATTCTCTGCCCCCTTTCTTCTCTGCCTTTCTCTCCTTTTCTCTGCCCCTTCCGCTGCTCAACTCTTCACTTCAAGGCTCCAGACACTTGGGGCGTTTTCTCTTTTAGCCTTTCTCAAGGCTAAAGAGGAAAATGACTCAGGTTTTTGAAATGACTCTGCAGGCGTCAGACTCATGGCTTTCTTAAACAGTCTTTGGCCCCTTAAACGTGGTCCAAATAGACAGATGTTCTATATTAATTTTGTCCCTAATAGAGAACTATAGTAAAGAGGGCTGTAGTTATTCCAGCAAGAATTCGACGCCACACCCAGAGCATGAAGGAAACCTTAGACCTCTGACCCTCAAAAGGATGACAACGCTTCAGGACAAGCAACGACGAAGATGGCCACACACACCCTCAGAATGACCTTCTGAGATGAGGAAAAACCTGCCCAGGAGAGACCGGCAGGGACTGTCTTTCACAAGGCAGCGGATTAGCGATGATGAAGAATCCCCACAGAGAACTTCAGACCGCCACCAGCTCCAACTGAAATGTCGCTGTGTCTGAAAGTCTCGAGAGAAAAGGAACCCCCGCGTCTGCAATTCTCCAGGAAGTCGCGCAGAAAAGCACCGCGTGTCAGCGACATAATCCCAACTATCTCCAGCCCTCTCCACGGATACGTAAGGTCACATGGTCTCTTTCATGGCTCAGGGTTGGTACTGAAATGCTTGCTGGGATCAAAAATAGCCTTTCTTAGAACTTGGGGTAATTATCATAGAGAAGTTCCCTCATATATTAATCTCCCTGTTCCCTCATACATTTCATTATATGAATGTATCATCAATATTCATTATTCTATTTTACAATTAATAAACCAGTCATGTGATAAAACCAATCCTTGGTTATTTGTTTGTGTGCGCACCTTTCTTGTACGGAATTATCACTCCTACTTCAGATTCAATTTCAGAGTCAAGAACCCATGGCGGGTCAATGAGCATAATTCATTAATGATAGTTAATTCTAGCTAATTCTGCTGTATAATATGTGAAGATGGCCTTCTTGTCTAAGCTAAAATTAGACAGGTAAAGACACTACATATTATTTAATGGCTCCCAAACATGGATCTTAGCAAAATGAATTAAATAATTAATTATTAATAAAATAATTAATTATCATTTACTCTGCTATGTAGTGCTTATGCCACCGCAACCTGTGCATAACTGTTTCCATTACAATTATTTCAAAATGTATTCCGGTTTTATGGTATTCTGGAATCCTGGTATCCATGGTTTCTGACAGGGGGCCCCAATTTATTTCTCAATTCTGGAAAGAATTTTGTAAGTTGTTAAATATTAATGTAAGTCTAACCTCTGGATATCACCCTCAATCTAATGGGTGAACAGAACGGCTTAATCAGGAAATTGGTCACTTCCTGTGTTCATATTGTAGCAGATCGCAGGTTGATTGGGCTCGGTTTATACCTTGGTATGCTCAAAATTCTCTGGTCAGTTCTTCTACTGGTCTTGCACCATTTTAATATATCCTTGGCTTTCAACCTCCATTCTTTCCCTGGTCAGGAGAACCATCAATGGTACCTGCAGTTGACGAATGGATGAGGAGGATCTTGGGAAGAGGCTCATGTTTGTTTACAGAGAGCTGTTAGGAGGCAAAGTCTACAGGCAAATCAGCACAGACGAGAAATGCAGCAATTTCAACCTGGGCAAATTGTCTGGTTATCCACTAGGGATCTGAGACTTAAACTGCCATGCAGAAAACTTAGTCCCAGATATGTTGGCCCATTTAAGTTTATCAGACAGATAACGCTAGTTTCATAGATTATAATTGCCAAGGTCCTATCATAGCTCGTCTACCTTTTCATGTTTCATTATTGAAACCTGTATCTGCCTCTTCCCAGGTGCAGACAGAGGTGGCAGAACCCCCTCCCCCTCTTGAAGTAGATGGATCTCCTACATATATTGTTCATGCACTGCTAGACTCCTGGCACCGTGCTGTACGATTGTATTATCTGGTGGACTGGGAAGGTTATGGACCAGAGGAACGTTCATGGGTCCCATCCATCTTGGACCCCTCATTGATCATGGATTTCCACTGTGATCACACAGACAGACCTGCCTATAGGCAGAGGGGTCACCCATGGCAAAGAATTTTTTTCAGCGTCAGGAGCCGCCCGTCAGAGGTTCTGTCAGGCCTGCTGCCAATCCTCCACACCAGAGATCACTCTCACCAGAATTTTAGAACTGGTCACATGATTCCTGTCTGCCATTTTTTATATAAAGGCCTTTGTCTTGCAGGCTTCATTGCAATGTCTTATTTTGTGTTTTCACTGCAATTCTGAACACTTTTGTACTGGCTGACTGCTTTTGTGTGTATTGACCCCTGGTTTGTTCTATTAGGTTACTGGATTGTGTCTTTTGGATTGCATGCTTTGTACCTTGGACGGATTTCAGGCTTTTGACTTTGTGGTATTAAACCAAGAAATCATTGAAAACCCAGCTCTTCCGAGAGTATCTTTTGCACTGAATGTCTTTCTTTAATGCATTTATTACTTCCTGGCATATTGCACTTAATGTAAGGTATTTTGTATAATTTGTGCTGTAGTTCGAATGTTAGATCCTCTTTTGTAAGTCACTTTGGATAAAAGCGTCTGCCAAATGCATAAATATAAATATATAAATATAAACCTGCACTTTATTCTAACTCCTGTTTGGAAGTCCCTCATTACATTAAGTTTAAAAAGAAAAAGAAGCAAACAAAGCTGTTCTGCAGCTCGTAGCTTTCTATCGCTTTAAATGATGCAGTAATTTTGTCCAGGCACCTGTAACTGCTTTACTGTTTAAGGTGTAATGAAAATATCAAATGTGCCTTTGTTAGTGTTAGTGAATATTGCGGCAGCATTTAAGGTGGAACTGAATCTTTGAAAGACTCAACTTAGCACTTGGATGAAATCTTTTTTTTAATGTGGAATGGAATAGTAAGGAACTTTTAGTACTGGTGTGTTTGGGGAAGTTTAAACGAGTATTACAGAGTATACAACCATCAGTATATGTTCACTTTTCTTCTTCTAAGTTTGGTTCATGACACTATGGCACTGCGAGACATTTAACGAAGGCTCCCTCACCTCCCACTAGCATCATTTGTAGAATATATTTTAAAAAGGGGAAAAAAAAGACTCCATGAACCAGAACTGGGGGGGGCAGCAATCAGATAAACCTGTGAATGTTCTTCTCAAGGTTGAATTGTTAATAAATAATAGTCTACAAACATAGCTGTGGAAATACAGGGGGCGTGCACTGCGCAGGTGCTCTCCACAACCTTAATTTTGCGGGGCCCTATGCAGCATGGGTAGTGAGAATATAGGGTGGTCCGGCTCTGAATGTAAACTACAAATGAGTTTCTGTGGATATTCAAACAGTGGATAAAAACTTAAGTTCTAAGTTCAACTTCATCCACGTACCAACAACTGTCCCTGTTTCCCCTAAAACATATTGTTCCACTATTAAAGGGGGAAAAAAACACGGAGCTTATAATTGTTTCCCTGCAATCGTAGACATTCACTTAAGATCTTTTACTGGATTAATGAAATGCATCAGTTCTCATTGAATCCAGTGTTCTCAGTAAGGAAAGAAGCTACTGACTATCATAAAAGTCGCTAGAAGTTGCTAAATAATGTCAGTGCTTAATTTGCATAATTGTCCATTTGTAATTGACAACGTAGAAGAGAGGAATAACATTGTGGGAGAGTAATAAAGCACAAAAAACACCTTAAATATGTTCATGAACAGGTTTATTAAAACATATGTATAACTCTGATATGTAAATTACTGAAACATCCTAAGGATCCTTGTAAGATGAATAAGTAAGCAAAGAACCTGAAATGCTATTTGCTCTGGACATTCCTAAAGGTGAACACATCTAACATAAACTAATCAGCATATCCATGATTTTGTAAATGGATATTTGCTAGTACGGACCAGGGGGGGCAGGGATGTTAATATAGGGAGGTTAAATGTTCATATAATTGATAATTGATAGATAATTGAATAATACCTGAAGAGGGGTATTAAAAAAAAAAAAAGACTTACAATATGTCTGATGAAGAGCACTTCCACAACTCTGAGCCCTGCTCAGATCATCACAGGCTACAGACCACCCACACCAACCCTCCCATCTGGCAATGCATCTCTCCTGGATGAGCTTAATCAGTTTTATGCTCATGTCGACCACAGCATTGAACAATACACTGCATCGAGGGGCCTCTCCCTCGCAATAGTAATCCGCTGGCACTTTACATGAAGGATGTCCGTTCAGTGCTGAGTGGAGTAAATGCAAGGAAAGCCGCTGGCCCAGATGGTATTCCAGGATGTGTCCTCAGAGGGTGTGCTGGCCCAGGTCTTCAGAAATATTTTCAAACTGTTACTGGCCCAGGTTGCTGTTCCTACATGCTGGAATGCATCCACCATTGTAACAGTGCCTAAAACAACTGCTGCTGCATGCCCAAATGACTTCTGCCCTGTTGCACTCACACCCATTGTAATGAAGTGTTTTCAGAAACTGGCTCTCAATCATCTGAAGGTAATGTTTCCACCATCACTCGACACCCACAAGTTCGCATACCGCACAACCAAGTCAACTGATGATGCCATTTCTACTGCTCTTCATTCAGCCCTCACCCATCTGGACAATAGGTACACCTATGTACGTATGCTGCTTCTTGATTTCAGCTCCATTTTTGACACACAGTCTTCCCCACCAGACTAGTCACCAGGCTCAGTGACCTGGGAATCAGCATTCCCTTATGTAACTGGATCTTGGACTTCCTAACAAACAGACCCCAGTCTGTGACGTTGGGTAATCACATGTCCTCCAACCTCACTCTGAACATCAGCGTGCCACAAGGCTGTGTGTTGAGCCCTCTGCTCTTCTCTTTGTTTACACATGATTGTGTCCCAGTGCACAGATCCAATGTCATCATTAAGTTTGCAGGTGACCCTACTATGATCGGATGAATCAGTGATGATGATGATGAAACAACCTACAGTGAGAAAATCCAGCAGCTGTTCCACCAACAACCTCTCACTCAACATCAGCAAGACCAAAGAGCTCATTGTGGACTACAGTAAAACCAAGAGCTGCACACATTCTCCTGTTCAAATCAACGGAACCGAGGTAAAACATGTTACCAGCTTCAAGTTCCTAGGTGTTTACATCTCTGGGGATCTTCCATGGACACACAGCACACCCCATCTGGTTGAGAAGGTGCATCAACGTCTTTACTTCTTGAGGAGATTGAAGGACAATCTATATCCTCAGATCCTCACAAAATTTTACTGCTGCACCATTGAGACCATCCTGACCAACTGTGTGACTGTGTAGTATGTCAACTCTACTGTGGCTGACATTAAGGCTCTGCAGAAGGTGGTGAAGAATTCCCAGCTCATTATCAGTGCACAGCTCCTTTCCATCGGAGACATTCAGCACCAGCACTGCCTGCGCAGAGCACGCAGCATCATCAGGGACTCCTCCCACCCTAGTCACATACTGTACAATCTCCTACCATCTGGAAGGAGGTACAGGAGCATCCATGCCAGAACCATCTCAGGTCCAGCTTCTTTCCCCTCACCATCACCCTGCTGAACTCCACATTAAACCGATAATCACTACTAACCATAAACTCTACTGTCAGTGCACCGATCCATACTGTATACACTGGACTTACTTAGCATTCACATATACCGTACATATTTCTATACACGTGAATGCTGTACATGCACTGTAATTACACTGTACAGTGATGCCTATATTTATTTTGTATATTAATAAGCTGCAAATACCATATTCTATACCAGTTTCCCACTTATGTATATATTCATTCATTCATTCATTTAGTCTGTAACCGCTGACATCTTTCTTAGACTAAAAAGAATTTTCACATCAAATAGAATCATATTTAGCCTGTGCTTTAATTAGTTAATTTAATTTAATTAGTAAATTAGTTCCCAACAAACACTGCAAATAAGTCTGATGGTTAACAGACCTATCAGAGTAATAGCCGAGACTTATTTACGACCCCTTCAAAAACATATCTATTAAATTCAACATAAATTAGAGCAAGATATGACATGAGCATGAGATAATGTGATACATTAAATTAGTACTACATTTATAGCAACCATGTCAAAACCATCTCCACCTTAACACTATTTACCATATTTTCCAGACTGTTACATAAATAAGACTTTAAAACACAGGCCTGTTACTGAACAACAACAAAGTGTTTGTCAAAATAAAACTGTGCATCTTTCCTTTGCGTATATTTAGCTTCAGCGGCTTTATGTTTATCAAAGAGTCTTACTTTCTGTGAAGAGCACATTTTGTCTATATTATACTTTGACAGATTTCTTTTTTCAAGTAAATTTTAAAGCACTTTACTGAAACTCTTTTGGCCTATAGGTGGTTTTGTCAGCTGACATCATATCAATGGGATAAAATATGTGGCCTTTGGCATTATTCCCAAGGTAAAGCTTTCACTAGCTGTTCTTGCTGAGTCAAAAAATCATGAGGTGTTTGTACTTAGTGTGTTCCATTATTATGGTACAGGATTTTGAAAGGGAAAAAATGGTGTCACCAAATTGTTAAAGAAACCACATGTACCGTAGGCTATTATATTTATTCACAGATGACACTGCAGATGAATGCCAGTGAGGATTAAAGTGACCCCAGAGTATCATCTATTCTACAGACATCAAACTCTGTGATGGTAATGGGAATAATGAATCATGGGTTTCAGGTTCCTTCAGGGTTTCCCTGTGCTGAGCCCTGATTGATTCAGACATTAATGCAATTTCTCCAGCCAATTTAACAACATTCTTGTGGTTTAAAAGCTTTCATTCTCAGAAAAGGTTTCCCTTTTTAATTTTGTTTTTATGGTAGTTGCAATATATTTATGCAACTTACCTAATTCAGTTATTTTATAGTTTATTATTAACATCAGTATAGTAAATAAGTGGACACATCCTCTACAGAAAACCAATAAAAATATGTCTATTTCTAATAATGCTATTGCATTCATTTATACATTCATTGTCTTTAACCGATAATCAATCCAGGGTCGCTCTGGAGCCTATGCAGAATCACTGGGCACAAGGTGGGAACACACCCTGGAGGGGGCACCAGTGATTTACAGGGCAACACACATTCTCACATTCACTCACACCTATGGACAGTAAGTCTCAAATCCACCAGCCAACGTGCATTTTTGGACCGTGGGGAGAAACCGGAGCACCCAGAGGAAACCCATGAGGACACAGGGAGAACACATCAAACTCCTCACAGACAGTCACATCGAGTTGGGACTTGAACCCACAACCCCAGAGCTGTGTGTCTGCAACACTACCTGCTTTGCCACGGTGACACCCGATGTTCATGCAATAATACAGTAATTGAATTAAATAAGAACTATGCAGTGCTCTGTGCAGGAAATACAATTAACATGGTTTGATCAGCAGTATTCCACAATTTTTATTTGGCTCTATGTAAAAAGAAGTAACTACTGGAAATGTATTTTAAAAAGGTACAAAATATAGAACCAGGATCAATTCAACTTGTCAGCAAATCCTGTTTTTACAGTCACATGTTCCAGGAAGAAAACGTCAGCATCAAAACATTTTTCTGACCCCAGGCAAATCATGGAGCCACTGTCTTTTCCTTGTTAGTTCACTGCCTCCTGCAAATTCACTCAGTTTAATGGAAAAACTTGAGAGTTGCACTTTAGGTCTTCAGTTTAGTGCTTTTCCAGCTGCAAATCCAGTCTCAAACAGCTGAACCAGTTCTTTAAAGACTCCCCAGCATCGATCACACTGGTCTAATTTAGGAAAACATTGATTAATCTGATCAAGTGTGTTGGATTAGAGTTGGAGTGCATTTAAATTAAGTCAACTCCAGTGGCTCTTTATAAGGGAAATTCTCCTTGCAACACAACATCCAGAACAAGAGGAAAGAAACAAATTTCCTGTATGTGTATTGAAACAGAACTTTGCTCCTGGTCTTTTATTGCTTGCCTCACCTATTTTCTCTGCAGCGTATTGTCTGACCTTGTTTTCTCCCGAGTCCTCATAGATCACACGCCTTTGGGATAATTTGTTATGTCCTTGAGACTTACTTGTCCTGTATTTCTACTTTAAATAATGCATGTTCTACATTTTGTTCACTTTTTGTTTTAATTTGATGGTGTGCAGCCCTGAGAGCATCAGTGAGGTCAGGTTCTGATATTGGGTAATATTATTCTGGATTCACAACCTCCACAGCCCAATGTTTGGGAGCATTATTTCACTGCTGAAATTGGGCACATTAGCTTTTAAGAACATGTGCACCTGCCCCAGAATGACTGTTTTTTAGTGCTCTTTTATGTTGATTGCTACTCACATAGCTTGTATAAAGTATTATTGTGTCCAAGAAGAGTTTTTTGAAGTATATGGGCATTCTTATTATTCACTAGATGGAAAGCGACACAAACTTGGCTGTAGCTGTTCCACTTTGGCTTGTCATTGCAAGAGTTCACCAAAGCAGACCACACAGTAGGCCCTTCATACTAACATACTAAACTCCACTGGACAATGACCCAAGGAGACGCTTCATGGTATTATTAATTAAAGAAGTGGGGAATGTAAGCCAGAAACAAGTGTCAAATGTTTGCAAAAGTAATAGGATGTAGAATAGGACATAGTTTACTGTGATAAAGAAAATGTTGGATGAACCCATTTCTGCAAATAACACAAGAAATATGAGTATGAAAATGAGCTAGAGGCTAAATGAATAATACGTGCAGGGATTCGTAAGACATTCATAAGAGCTATTTTGATCTCACCAACACAATAAACTGTCAGGAAGAGCCTACGTACTGTCCTGCATCTAAACTTAGTCAGACTGTTGTGAAAAACCAGGCAGATCTGTCTGAAGCTGTGATGTAATTTGGGGCTGTCAGCCTTGGACAATAACACCCCACTGTTACAGTGTTCCATCTCTTCAAACACTCATTAAGACATAATCAAAAACAATGAATAGTCCACGCCATGTTACATATACTCATCATTGTATGCACTCCCTGGAAAGTTGTGACACATGAAATCTCTACAATTATGTTGTACTGGCCTTTACAGAAAATATGTAAACATATAGGTTGAAATACATTTTTTCATCACATCAAACAAAACCCCATCTCAAATAACCCCTGATGATCATCCAGTGTCTCTCTTTTAGTGATGGTTGGACCCAAGTGGACCTCACTAGCTTTTGATACAATAGACCACAATATTCTCCTAGAAAGGCTAGAAAACTTGACTGGATTTACAGGAACAGCCCTATCGGGTTCAAATGTTATTTAACAGAAAGTTATCAGTTCATAAATATATAAAAAGTAAGATTTATATTTCCATAATGCTCTATTTTATGACAATTACTATTTACATTATACAGGTTACCATTAGGCACAGTTATCAGAAACCATGACATTAACTTGCACTGCTATGCAGCCGATATGCAATTGTACATATCAGTCAAGCCTAATGAAAAACAGATTTAAAACCATACAGGACTGTGTAAAAGATGTGAAAAGCTGGATGTTAAATAACTTCCTCCTTCTAAACATTAATAAAACAGACAGCTTTTTACATCTTCGCAACATTGTCAAGAAATGCTTTATCTCAGCATGATACAGAAACATTAGTACATGCCTTTATTACTTCAAGATTTGACTACTGTAACGTACTACTGTCAGGATGCACAAGCAGCAACTTAAGTAAATTTCAGCTAGTTCAAAAATGCTGCTGCCAGGGTCCTCACTAAAACTAACAAATGTGATAATTTCAGTCCAGTTCTATCATCACTGCACTGGCCACCATGATTTCTCATTTCACATAGTACTGGCTTTTTAATAGTTCCCAGAATTTAGGAGGCTTCAGCTGGGGGAAGACCCCAAACCCTGGATTGATCTTCCAGAAAATGTTCAGGAATCAGACACAGACATCAGACAAAATCTTCAAATCTAGGCTGAAATCTAGGCTCATTTGTTCAGTTTAAATTTTGGTAGTTAATGTTCCCCTTTAGATAAAGGTGTCATCCCAGTTGTAGGTAGATTGACCACAGGTGTCCCCCTTTGTGAGCCTTGGGCCCCTGGCAGCAATATTACACCCTCCTCTGAACTCTGTAACTCCTTTTTACACTTCTTTGAAGATAAAATTTTCAATATTAAAAACTCGACTTTTACGATCATCTCATCTAATTCCACCATTCCTTCCTTACTGTCTCCATAGCCCTCAGTCTGTTCTATATCCACGCCCTGTTTTTCTGATTTCAACACTGTTACTCCGTCTCTCATCAGTGATATCATTACCCTTTCTAAAAGTATCACCTGCTCTCTTGATCCCCTCCCTACCTCACTAAGGATAGCCTGCATGACTGCTTTGGTCCCTCATCTAACCTGTATAATTAACCAGTCACTGTTTTCTGGCCATGTCCCCTCAGTTTACAAATTAGCTGCAGTTACACCTATCCTTAATAAATGGTCTTGACCCAGCAAATCTAAATCATTTCTGTCCATTTTCAAATCTTCTATTTTTTTCTAAAATCCTTGAGCATGTCGTAGCCACCCAGCTGACAACATACCTAGAATCCAATAATTTACTCAACTCATTTCAGTCTGGTTTTCACCCTCACCACAGTACCGAAACTGCCTTGGTCAAAGTTATCAATGATCTGCTGGTGGCTGCAGATACGGGAGCCCTAAGTATTCTGGTCCTCCTTGATTTAAGTTGTGCCTTTGACACAGTAAATCATGCCATCCTCCTTTCAAGACTGCGTGAGTTGGGTGTCACTGGTTCTGCCCTTGACTGGTTTATATCTTACCTAACAGATCGAAAATAATTTGTCACACTTTCTGGACATAGTTCAACCATTTCATCCATCTCACAAAGGGTCCCACATGGCTCTGTCCTTGGCCCATTACTATTTATTGTCTATATTTATCGGCCATATTATCCGTCATTTCACTCTTTATTTTCACTGTTATGCTGATGACACACAGATTTACATCCGGACCAATTATTTGACCCACCACTCTCCAAATTTGTACTATGTCTCTCAAAAATCAGGCACTGGATGACACAAAATTCACTGATGCTTAATAGTAATAAAACTGACCTAATCCTTATTGGCTCCAAATCTACCCTCAATAAAAGTGGCTTCCTCACACTCTCAATTGATGATGTCACACTGTCCCCCTCCACTGTGGTCTGAAATCTTGGTGTCACCCTTGACTCTTCACTCACATTTCATTCCCATGTTAGTTCCATCATAAAAACCTCATTCTTCCACCTTCGCAACATTGCTAAAATATGTCCTTCTCTTTCCCAGTCTGCTGCTGAAAGCCTCATCCATGCATTCATCTCCAGCCGTCTTGACTATTGTAACTCTCTTCTTTCTGGCATTAGCTCCTCACTACTACATAAACTCCAAATGGTCCAGAACTCTGCTACCTGTCTCCTCACCCACATCCGGTCACACCACCACATCACCCCAGTTCTCCACAACCTCCACTGGCTTCCTGTTAAATATTGTATTCAGTTCAAAATCCTCCTTCTCACCTACAAAGCTCTCAATAACCAAGCTCCCTCTTTTTTATCAGACCTTCTTCAACCACACACACCTAATCAAATTCTCAGATCTTCCTCAGCTGGTTTACTCACCTACTTACTCACTCATTCCCCCTTCTAAGCTGCGTATTCTTGGAGACCGAGCCTTCTCCAGACATGCCCCACGCCTCCCTCCAGAAATTCAACAGTCAACATATCTATCGCTATTCAAATCCAATCTTATAACACACCTGTTTGCGGCTGCATTTAATCTCTGTTTCTTGACTAGCCCTTGATGTTTTTACCCTTGTTCCTGTTTTGTAGCATTGCGTGTTATGTAGCGTTATTTGTTTAACTACATACACATGTATAAAAGTAGTCTGGTTAATCACTGGACTAGGCATGTTCCCCTTTCCATGTTCAGGGAAAATAATTGTTCAACAGAAAAATAAGAGAAATGCAAACTTGCAGGAGAATAACAATTCAAGGAACTAAGTGCAGAGAGGTTATGATGCCAGCCCTCAGCAAAGGTCTGATGGTCATTGTGGAGATAGTAATGAATCACCTAATGCACAAGGAATATATGCAGCGTGTCCAGGCTATGCAGAAAAAATATGGGCTTCTCATTGCTGTCCACAAATCACAACAGAGTTGCTCAATTCTACAACATGAAAACATTTATTGGTTAGAATGCAGGGCACATTGATATTTAAGTTGCCACACAAAATATCTTGTATGCATCATATACCTATATATGTTAACATTGTTATTCCTAATAATAGCCTGGCTTACTTCAACTTTGGTTGTGCATGCTTTTTACACAGATGAATTTTAACCAAATTTGAGCACCCTTAGTGGACATGAAATAAGCAGTCTCAGGCTTCTCTGGTCCTTAATCTACAAAAACTATTGACAGAATGTAATAAAGATGTAATACATTTTCTAACTAAATTCCTTGAAACAAACCATTTCTCTCAACAGAGCTCAAAATATGAAACCTGTAGATGTTTTTTTTTCTTATTGGCAGTTTTAAAGTACATCATTTAAACACAAAATGTATCAATTCAATATAATGTAATTCAGCCTAAAATATACAGTATATATAGCACATAATTTTCTAGACTGTTAGTAAAATACTACCCCTCTTGAAAAGCAATTAATGGCCCCAAAGTACAGTTTTCCTGCCTGTAGAGCAGTACAACAGCACATTCCTCCTGCCAGAGAAGTACAGTACTACACATAGTGTAGTGTAATACAATAGCTAGGTTACTTTTGCCCTCATAGCAGTAGCTGCATTCCCCCTGCCCTCAGAGCACTAGTTACATAACTCCTGTGCTCAAAGCAGTACCACACAACATTAGCTACATTTCCTACCCTCAGAGCAATACCACACTACACTAGCTGTATT
The DNA here is from genome assembly GCF_029633855.1 of Hoplias malabaricus. NCBI lineage: Eukaryota > Metazoa > Chordata > Actinopteri > Characiformes > Erythrinidae > Hoplias > Hoplias malabaricus. The sequence continues at coordinate 25,773,668 of NC_089810.1, forward strand.
CCCTCTGACCTTAGAGCAGAAGCTACATTCCCCCTGCCCTCAGAGCAGAACCTACATTCCTCCTGCCCTCAGAGCAGTAGGTACATTCCTCCTGACCTCAGAGCAGTAAAGCACTACCCTAGCTACATTCCACCTGCCCTCAAAGTCGTAGCTACATTCCTTCTGCCCTCAGAGCAGTACCACACTACACTAGATACATTCTGCTCTCAGAGCTGTTGCCACATTCCTCCTGCCCTTAGAGCAGTAACACACTATACAGTAGCTACATCCCCTCCTGCCCTCAGAGCAGTAATACAGTACATTTCTCCTCCCATTAGAGCAGCACTGTTACACTACACAGTTTGTCTTAAGCACAAGATTAAGCAATACAATAGTAATTAAAAAATTGTTTAAGTAAGCATAATTTACTCCAAACAAAAACAGTACTCCGGCCCCAATAACAAAATTTCTCTCACATTTCTCTCTATGTATCCTTCTAATAGGCAGCACTCCTGCCCCAAAAGCAGCACTCACCCCACTCCGTGTAGTATGTGTTACGACTCAGTCTAGGGTTCAGCCATAACACAATGAGGTGTGTGTTGGGATTAGTCTATGGGGCAGGAATAACAGTAACAGAGATGTGAAGGTGGACAAAAGGACATAAATGGAAATACAGAATGTATTATGAATAGAATATATATTGTATACAGTGACCTTCGGGATGGCCTTATGCTGACAAAAATAAAAAACAAACACCCCTTCTAACTGACCCACAAACAGCTCTAACTTACCTAAGTGAAAACAAAAGGAAACAAAAGACAATACCTTACCTTACTCCTTATGTATATACAAAAACACACACAAAATCCACTCCCAAAAAAATGGCAGCCAATCCTACTCTGGTGAAATATATATATAGTGTTTAGAATATTTACAAATAACAGATCTAACGTCAGTAATCAAAAGGGGCAAAAACCAACTCGTAGTCGAAGTAGGAATGTCACAACCAAAACCAAGTCAAAACCAAGCAAAAACACAAAATTCAATATACACAACGCAAATCATAGAGCAAAAGACACGGCTGTACACACAGACATATTTATGATTCCCGCAGAGATGACATAGAGAAAACAGCGACAGACAGAACACATGGACTGGATTGTGGACCGGACTCAGGACACTGAACAAATACATGAACTGGAATATGGAACACACTGCAGAACCTAGAATTATACAGAGAGAGACAGAAAACATACATATACACAGCACAGCGTAACATATAATATGGGTTAATGAGTTAAGTTAGCTAACTGGGTTTGCTATGGTACACAATACTCAAATTTTGTTAATCTCAAATAACTCGATCCCAAATATATAAGGATTCCTAGCATGGGGTTGCATGTAAACATGTAGCTAACATGGCTGCCAGTCAACATTATGTGATATTTCACAGTGATTACAATTAGCTAATTTTGCTATAGCTAACTAAGCTCTCAGATGCAAGCTTCATTTCTTGGTTCTCCACAAAATCAAGTAAAGTTATATTTGTCTGTGAAATGTTACCAAAGGAACATAATTCAACCTGCTGGCTGACATCAGTGAAACTACTGTTAACTATAAGGTAAATCAGCCAACTTGCACTCACTTAGTTGAAGTTTGCTAAATAATATACACTCAAATAACCACATAAAACAAATAAGACAGAAAAATTCTTACCTTTTGTGAAAGTATGCTTCAATTTTCTCAGCTGCACAACCACAATCTTGCAAGCTTTTGGTTCCGCCTATTTTGCCCCACCCCCACTAAAAATTTGATTGGTTATCTCTCTGAACCAATATTTTTTTCTTTCTGCCCTCAGAACAAGTTTGTGTAACTAAAACTCCCATCTGCCCCTGTCAGAGTGAGAATGGTGGAAAATTTCCTTTCATCTCAATCAGCAATAAAGTTGTAAATTAAGCTACAACTGTTTTATTCAAAGCAAAAGGAGTCTTGGCCGTCTAGCACCACAGCTTCAGAACTGTGTTTCCACAGTTACACACATACTGTGCCTGTATCGCTGTCTTGCTCTGTGTGTCAGATGGGCTGTGCTCGCATCTCTCTCTCTGTCAAAAATGCGCTGTGAGTTTCTGTAACTCCCTCTATCTCTTCCCCCTGGCTACTCTGTTTTTGAGTCAATCTTTCTTTTCTGTTTCTCAATTACACAAAAAAAAAAGAAAAAAATGTATGTAGGGCAGCATTATCACCACACTCACGACATTTGCATCTTACGAAAATGCAGTCACGCCATCTACACTACGATTTCTTGTTTCTACAGTTTACTGTAGAAAGTGTGAGAGTAAGAGGCGGGACTCGCAGAAAATATAAATAAATATAAAAAAATAACATAAAACATAATTCCACATAATTCACTACAGTTAATATTAAGAACAGGCCTGATTGGCTAAAAGGATGGTTTGTAACCCTTACAAAGTCCAGAAAGATCCATAAAATAGAGGGAATTCAGTTTTCCTGAGATTAAAATTAAAGTATTAAAATATTAAAATTAAAAATCAAACTGTTACCAGACCACTCCACTGCAGCCTTGAAGAGCATGTTTTTATGTACCCAGATTAGACTTTTCATACATGTTTACTGTAGGAATTTGGAGTAATAGCATTTCAAATGTCAGTGAAAAATTGTTTAATTATCACATATGTGATATTGTGAGAGCTATTAAAGGGTTAAAGCAAACAGTTACCAGACCACTTCACTGCAGCGTTGAAGAACATGTTCTCAGGTACACAAGGTATAAGTTCCATACATTTTTACTGTATGAATTTGGAATAATAGCATTGCAAAATTCAGTAAAATTGTTTAATATGCAAATATTGCAATATTGTGAAGCTATTAAAGGGTTATAATCAAACTGTTAGCAGACCACTCTACTGCAGCCTTGAAGAATATGTCGTCAGGTACTGAGAGTACAATTTTCATACATATTTACTGTAGGGATTTGGAGTAAGAGCATTGCAAATGTCAGTAAAAAAATTTTAATTTGTACATATTGCAATATGGCGGCATGGTGGCGCAGCAGGTAGTGTCGCAGTCACACAGCTCCAGGGACCTGGAGGTTGTGGGTTCGATTCCCGCTCCGGGTGACTGTCTGTGAGGAGTTGGTGTGTTCTCCCCGTGTCCGCGTGGGTTTCCTCCGGGTGCTCCGGTTTCCTCCCACAGTCCAAAAACACACGTTGCAGGTGGATTGGCGACTCGAAAGTGTCCGTAGGTGTGAATGTGTGTGTGTCTGTGTTGCCCTGTGAAGGACTGGCGTCCCCTCCAGGGTGTATTCCCGCCTTGCGCCTGATGATTCCAGGTAGGCTCTGGACCCCCCGCGACCCTAAAATTGGATGAGCGGTTACAGATAATGGATGGATGGATATTGCAATATTGTGAGAGCTATTAAAGGGTTAAATCAAACTGTTACCAGACCACTCCACTGCAGCCTTGAATGACATGTTATCAGGTACCCAGAGAAAATTTTCATATATTTTTGCTGTAGAAATTTGGAGTAAGAGGGTTGCAAATGGCAGTAAAAATTGTTTAATTTGCGCATATTGCAATATGTATGTATAAATATGTATGTATATTTTTAGAGCTATTAAAGGGTGAAATCAAACTGTTACCACACCACTCAACTGCAGCCTTGAAGAACATGTTCTCAGGTACCCATAGAACAATTTTCATACATTTTTACTGTAGGAATTTGGAGTAATAGCATTTCAAACTCATAAAAATGATGTTTAATTTACATACATGGCAAATTATGAGTATTATTAAAGGGTTAAATCAAACTGTTACCAGACCACTTTAGAACAGCCTTGAAGAACATGTTCTCAGGTACTGAGAGTAAAATTGTCATGCATTTTTACTGTTGGAATTTGGAGTAATAGCATTTCAAACTCATAAATATGACGTTTAATTTGCATATATGGCAAAATTCCTATTAAAGGGTTAAATCAAACTGTTACCAGACCACTCTCCTGCAGCCTTGAATAACATGTTCTCAGGTACCCAGAGAAAAATTTTCATACATTTTTGCTGTAGGAATTTGGAGTAAGATCATTGCAAATGTGAGTAAAAATAGTTTAATTTGCAAATATTGCAAAATTGTGAGAGCTATTAAAGGGTTAAATAAAAGTGTTACCAGACCACTCCATTGCAGCCTTAGAGAACATGTTCTCAGGTACCCATAGAACAATTTTAATTTATTTTTACTGTTGGAATTTGCAGTAATAGCATTTCAAACTCATAAATATGATGCTAAATTTTCACATATTGCAGTATTTTGAGAGCTTTTAAAGGGTTAAATCAAACTGTTACCAGACCACGCCATGTGAAAAATGTATTTATTTTTTAAAAAAAATTTAAATTAAAAATTTAAATATATTTCTTCAAATTCTTACATGAAAAATGTATGAAGAGTATACCCTGAGTACCTAAGAACATGTTCTTCAAGGCTGCAATGGAGTGGTCTAGTAACAGTTTGATTTAACCATTTTATGGCCTTCAGCATTCTGCAATTTATGGAATTGTGTTGTTATTCTTATGAAGTTTGTAATGCTATTACTCTACATTCTTACAGTAAAAATGTATGAACATTATAATCTGGGTATTCTAGAATATGTTCTTCAAGGCTGCAGTGGAGTGGTCTGGTAACAGTTTGATTTAACCCTTTAAAAGCTCTCAAAATATTGCAGTGTGAAAATTTAACACCATATTTATGAGTTTGAAAAGATATTTCTCCAAATTCTTTCAGTAAATATGTATGGAAATTACCTGTACCCGAGAACATGTTCTTCAAGACTGCAGGGGAGTGATTTGGTAACCGTTTGATTTAACCCTTTAATAGCTCTCAAAACTTTGCAATATTTGAAAATTAAAATTTTTTTATGAGTTTTGACATAATATTACTCCAAATTCCTACAGTAAAAATGTATGAAAATTATACCCTGGGTACCTGAGAACATGCTCTTCAAGGCTGCAGTGGAGTGCCCAGCAGGCACAGGACGTCAAACGACGTCAGAAATGCATTGGCCAGACGTTGAATTATAGTAATCAAAGTCAGATATTAGTCCAAAATTAACATTATGATGACGTCAAGCTCCAGTGTTGTATAGATGTTGATTTTTAGTTGGAAATGAAAATCGAGTTGACCTCATAGCCCGATGTTGCCTTGACAACAACCTTCAATGTTGGACAGGCATTGAATTTTAGCTGGAAATGAAAATCGTTGACGTCAAAACCCAACATTGGTGTGACATCAAGACTCAACATAGGTTAGACGTTGAGTTATGGAAGGTAATCAAAGTCAGATATTAGTCAAAAATTAACGTTATGATGACGTCAAGCTCCAATGTTGTATAGATGTTGATTTTTAGTTGGAAATGAAAATCAGGTTGACGTCTAAACCCAACATTGGTGTGACATCAAAACCAACGTAGGTTAGATGTTGAGTTATGGAAGGTAATCAAAGTCAGATCATTCATTCATTCATTATCTGTAACCGCTTATCCAATTCAGGGTCGCGGTGGGTCCAGAGCCTACCTGAAATCATTGGGCGCAAGGTGGGAATACACCCTGGAGGGGGCGCCAGTCCTTCACAGGGCAACACAGACACACACACACATTCACTCACACAATCACACCTACGGACACTTTTGAGTTGCCAACCCACCTACCAACGTGTGTTTTTGGACTGTGGGAGGAAACCGGAGCACCCGGAGGAAACCCACGCGGACACGGGGAGAACACACCAACTCCTCACAGACAGTCACCCGGAGCGGGAATCGAACCCACAACCTCTAGGCCTCTGGACCTGTGTGACTGCAACACTACCAGCAGCGCCACCGTGCCGCCCCTCAAAGTCAGATATTAGTCAAAAATTAACGTTATGATGACGTCAAGCTCCAATGTTGTATAGATGTTGATTTTTAGTTTGAAATGAAAATCAGGTTGACGTCTAAACCCAACATTGATGTGACATCAAGACTCAATGTTAGTTAGATGTTGAAATATAGTTAGCAATCAAAGTCAGATATTATTTCATTCATTCATTCATTATCTGTAACCGCTTATCAAATTCAGGGTCACGGTGGGTCCAGAGCCTACCTGGAATCATTGGGCGCAAGGTGGGAATACACCCTGGAGGGGGCGCCAGTCCTTCATAGGGCAACACAGACACATTCACTCACACCTACAGACACATTTGAGTCACCAATCCACCAACCAACATGTGTTTTTTGGACTGTGGGAGGAAACCGGAGCACCCGGAGGAAACCCACATGGACACGGAGAGAACACACCAACTCCTCACAGACAGTCACCCGGAGCGGGAATTGAACCCACAACCTCCAGGCCCCTGGAGCTGTGTTACACTACCTGCTGCGCTACCTGCTGCGCCCCTAAGTCAGGTATTAGTCAAAAATTAATGTTAGGATGACGTCAAGCTCCAATGTTGTATAGATGTTGATTTTTAGTTGGAAATGAAAATCAGGTTGACGTCTAAACCCAACATTGGTGTGACATCAAGACTCAACATTGGTTAGACCTTGAATTATGGTTGGTAATCAGATATTAATAAAGATGTCAGGATGACATCAAGATCCAATGTTGTATATACATTGATTTGAGGATGGAAATAAAAGTTTGGTTGACGTCAAAACCCAACACTGGTGTGACATTGAGACTCAATGCTGGTTAGACATTGGAATATGGTTAATAATCAGATATTACGCAAGAATTTACGTTAGGATGATGTCAAGCTATAATATGAGGTTGGAAATAAAAGATGGGTTGACATCAAAACCAAACATTGCTTAGATGTTGAATTATGGTTAATCATTAAAAGATTTAACTCAAAATTAACATCAGGATTACATAAAGCTCCAATGTTGTAGAGATGATGATTTGTTTTTGGAAATGAAGACTTGGTTGGTGTCAAAATCAATCTTTAGGTAGACACTAAATTATGGTAGGTAATCAAAGTCAGACATCACTTAAAATTGAACATGATGACATCAAGCTCCAACATTACACTGTAAAGAAATTCTTGTAAATTTTACAGTAAAATACTGGCAGCAGATTTCCCAGCCATTTACCATATTTTTACATGAACACTAGTGTATTTCAAATTTACAGCATACTACTGTGATTGAATAATACAATACATTACTGTAAATATTGGAATTTACAGTAAATACCTGGCACCAGAGTTCCCAGCCATTTACTGCATGTTTTAAGAAACAGTACCTTTTTACAGATGAACACTAATTAGAAACAGTATCTAAATTACATTCAATTATATATGTATACTGAACAATACCAGCATGTAATATTTTTGTAATAAGGTTATAGTGTTACTATTAAATAAGAAAAACAATCCAAAATTTGCCAAGCATAAGTACTGTAAAAACACTATAACAATTACATACACAAAGGAGTCCAATGTCACGCCCTCGTCTCGTCATGTCTGTTTTCCCCAGTCATGTGCTCTTTCTCAGCACATGGCTATGTTTGTTTATGTTCTAGTCTCCGCCTTTGTTCCGCCTCCTCGTCTGTCATCTGTTACCCTGCCCCCTTGTTATCTGTCTCAGGTGCGTCTCGTCAGTGTCTTGTATTTAAGTCCCCTTCCTGCACTTCCTGTTTGTTGGTCATTTGTTCTCTTGTACTTTGTCATGTCAGTCGTGTACTCAAGTCTGTCTGTCTCTGTAAGTTTCTCCGTTATTAGTTTCCACGTTGTCGTTGTATTTCCTCTGTCGTTTAGTTCTTTAGTCTGTCGTCCTGTTTGCCCTGCTTGGATCCCCGTTTCTTGTCTTTTTGTTAAAAGTCTCTTTGTTTTGTTATTATTTATTTATTTAGGCGGCACGGTGGCTTGGTGGTTAGCACGTTCGCCTCCCAGCGCTGGGATCTTGGGTTCAAGTCCCATCTGGGTGGAGTTTCCATGTTCTCCCCGTGTCTGCGTGGGTTTCCTCCGGGGGCTCCGGTTTCCTCCCACAGTCCAAAAATATGGAGGGTAGGTGAATTGGCTTCTCTAATAACTGTCCTGGTGTGTGAATGAATGTCTGTATGTGTGAGCCCAGATATGGATTGGCGCTCTGTCCTGGGTTAAACCCTAGTGCCCGATGCAGTCCTCCAGGTGGACGGTCGTTTCTGGTTGAGAGTACGCTGTGCGCGTTTGGCTGCCGCTTCTCGCCAGTGTGTGTGAATTGAGCGTTCTGAGCAGTGTAGATTGTAAAGCGTCCTTGGGTGTCTAGAAAGGCGCTATATAAGTGTAACGATAATAATAATAATAATAATTTGTTATTAAAAGTTTATCAGTGCTTTAGCGTGTGCGTCCGCTCCGTCAGTCCGCCCCGCGTTCCTGACATCCAAATCTACATTTAGAATTAAAATCAATAATACACTTTATTAAAACCGAATATATGCAAAATGTGGACAAATTTCAGGTACTACATAACATGTTCATATCATTTTTATTTTACTTGAACTTTATATTTTTGCCCCTTATGATAATCGGGTGGCTTTTTTTTCTAACCAAAAATACTTCACAATATCAAGTTAGATTATTGCCCTTGATGGATTACAAGAAAGGTGCCCAAATATTTATAGTAAACCATTACATTATATTACATGACTTTTGATCTTACCAGATCACACAAATAATGACCGTAAAACATCATGAAAAATCTAATAAATATGTAATCTGGATTACTAATACTTTTTCTTTCAAATATCATCATTGAACCCAACATGTTACTGATCAGCCAAGACACACTTAGAGTCAGTTTTGCGTTGAACATGACCCTTTAAATAAAATTATATTCAAAGTCCATCAGTTTTTTTAAAAGTGAGGATACACACGTATGCATGGTTCAGGACTTCTTGGTTGCTCTTGACATTGACCACCCCTGGGGATTTGTACCAATGAGGCATCTGTAAAAAATAAGTCCATAATTAGTAACAAAGCATGTGGAAATAAAGGAACAAAAAAGTTGAAATAATAATTGTGTGCACAAAGCTTAGAGGATACAGTAAGGGGAAGATCAGATGGCATCATGTGCAGGACAATTTTTAAAACTAAACATAGCACAAAAAGCAAGGAAATTTTTGTTTGGTAGATTATATCTTTGTTGTTACAATGCTTCTTGGCAGTAAATCTTATAATGTTGGAAGCCTGTTAATTTCTCTTTTAAATGGTGCCACATTTGTAAGGAACATGCATTTGTGGGATGAGCAGTAGAGATGAGTATGTGGGTTGTGCCCATGAAAAATTAGCCCAATCCGGCCAATGCTAAACAGCTTATTCTGCCATTGTCTCATTTGGTGGGTTGTGACTGGCTGATTGAAGTTTGAAGAAAAAAGACATATTGGCAATTTAACAATTTATTAATTTAACAAACAGGAGCCTCAGTAGAGTGTGGAAGAACCATACACAGCCACAACAGCCTGGCACCTCCTCCTCATGCTGGTCACCAGTGAGGTATATTTATCAGACGGTCTCATTAGACAGTATTAAGAAATGTTCAGTGTGTTTTTTTATGTTCAGCCATATACTCTATGTATGTGCGCTACAGAGAGGGATGTTTAGGATGAGCTGTCAGAGAGCAGGACACTATCAATTTTACACCCTCCCTTTAGAAAACATGCAAATGTAAACTATCCTCTATGTTTGCCTTATTTGGAAAGGAGAGAACTATATAGATTGGGTCCTAGCGAGATGTGGGGGAGAGATCATAGACATGGGGGAGATGATCGGAGCGCTCAATTGAACACTACTCTCACGGGATCCTTAAGAACCCGTAAGACACTGTTTTGGTAAATAAAGATGTATTTACACTTTTAACCGTGTCTGCGGAGATTCTTTTCCATCACCTGTCTTCACAACACAGCAAAAGTTAACAACAAAGATGGCGACGAGGGTGGGATTTGAGCTGTGACCTGCCTGCTTCAGATGACCCCTGCATTCGAACTCCCGCTTAAAAGCCGGCAAATAGAAGGTGAGATTTTCACAAATTTGAGCGCTGGTTGGGTGTTTGGGCTGTCTGATGCAGAAAGAGTTCCATTCATAAATAGACTCATCAGTGTATGCAGTGTTGTGTTGATGATGGTGTTGGATAAAGTTCTCCGTTCTAAATTTTAACTATAGTCATAGAAAATAGAGAAATGAAGAAAATAAAAGGGAATAATGAAGAAAAGAGTAAAGAGGAAAAAGAAAAGGAAATGTTGAAGTATAAGTAGAATAGCTTAATTAGTAACGATAAGGTGAGCTGATGATGACATGCACGTTTGGGTAAACAGGGCCCTATTTTTGCTTGAAACTGTAAGACATGAATCACAGTCATTGCGTGAAAGTAAGCTTTGAGTTATTGTGGAATTGGATTGTATTGAAATAGTGAGAAGCCCTGGGCCCAGTGGCATTTGGTTAAAATTTATTTAAGGTTTTAAGGTTTTAAGGATAACGAAAAGGAATAAAAGAGAAAAAGAGACAATAAGAGAGTTAAATAAAGAGAGGATGCCGCTGATTCGGAAAAAGCCCTCGTGGAGACGGGATTAGCCCGGCCGCAAATCCTGAAAAATTCACTAGGTGATTTTTTCGGTCAGTTTGATGAGAAACTGGAGGTGTGATGCAGAGATTTAATTAGGGGTGCCCACTCGAAACACTGTTGACGAACACTGTATTGATGCTGCCTCTTTTTGAATTATTACACCTCATAAGGTAGCATAAATTAAAAATAAGGAATAAAAAATAAGGAAATAAGGTAAGGGCGGCAATAAAAAAGCATGCTGTTAATGTGTGAAAGAGTCGACTATGAGAAATTGTGTTGAAAATGATGAGTGTGTGTAAGTGCTGTGTGGATGATGTGTATGTGTGTGTGCCTAGTGAGTTAAGAAAAAAGGAGTGTCTTGCTGTGCATGTGTGTGTCAGCTGAGTGTGTGTGCCTCACCCCCTCCCTTTTCCCTTTTCAACTTTGTCCCTTAGTCTGTAACTATGTGTGTGTGTGTCAGCTGAAAGAATTTTTTTGGGAGAAAAAAGAAAAAGTGGGGAAATGATCAACCCCCTCCCTTCTATGGTTGCCTTTGAGTGTGTGTTTAGAGAAAGGGGGGAAAGGACACCTCTGCCCAGAGAGTGTCAGAGAGAGAGAGAGTGTTTAGAGAAAGGGGGGAAATGTGATAAAGAATGAGAGATTTAGAAATTAATAGGGAAAGAAATTTGTAATGGCAAAAATTATGAGCTTCGTTCAAGGACAGTTATTTAAATGAATATGAACCTCAATAAAATGAGGGGTTTGTTTATTTATGACAATGAGCCTGAACGGAAGACGTTTTTAAAGTAAAAATAAATGAGCTTTCTGGGAGACAGTAAATTAAAGAAAACAGTAGAAAATGAGCTCCAGAGAGACGATTTTATGAGCTTTCTTGGAGACTATACATTAAGAAAATATAGACAATGAGCTCCAGAAAGACGTTTTTAGATGCTGAGAATAGGAGAAAGGAGAGCAAGGTGTAAAGTACATTGGGGAAACTGTAAGGTTTAATCATGGGAATTAAAGGGAAAATTGTTATTGGGGAAAGGAGAAAAAGTTTTGAAATCTCCATATGATGGCTTTTATTGGAAGAAAAAAAGGGATCATGGGTCTAGCTCCTCTCATTTTATTGAATTTTTGAAATCTTATGCTTTGCAAGGGGGGTCTCTTTCTGCAAGTGTGTAAGGCCTTAAATTCACTTTTGAAAAAAAGAGAAATGGCAGGACTTTGATTTGTGACGTACTGATAAAAGCCACGTTGATTTGACTTAAATAGAAACTAATAGTTATTGGGCAAATTAGAAAATATTGATGTATAGTGCTGCGGGGGTTTGGAGCTCCTGAGATTGGGTGCGTTTGAACTGATTTTTTTTTTTTATGGGTGTGGTGCTTGTGTTGTGTTTATGATCTAAAATAATTGAGAATAGAGGATTAATTTAACATAGTGGGTGAGAGTGAATTGGTGGAGCAGTAATTTGTTTGTGTTCTCTTTGAATGCAATAGTTTGATGAAATTGAGATACATTGAATGGGGTAATTGTTTTAGGCCAGTGGAACTGAGGAATGGCCTTATATGGAGAGAGCTGCTACAAGATGGAAATTAGAATTGAATTAATAAAGTGTGTTGGAATGGTGTTATTTCAGTTGCTCAGAAAAAGGGGTTGAATTTAATAGTCTATGGCGTTGAGATCTCTGTGAAGCACTGTTACTTTATATGAGAAAAATAATAATTTTTAGCTGCCAACTGATAAATGAAAAATACTGCCGATGTGTGAATATTGGATAACTCTGATTGTTTGGCATTGGTGCTTTCTGGGATTTAAACATACCACTCAGATGATTCGGACAATCGTGTTTGAGGGAGTAAAACAGCTGATTCCTCTCACAGAACCAATTGAGCTCTGCTATAAACATCTGAAGACTACAATACCCATACTGGTATCAGAACATACACCTATTGCACTTTTGGGAAGAGATGCTTTGTGCAAACTGAACTGTACAATAAAATGCACACCAGACGGCTGCCTGGTGGAAGTGCCGAGTGAAATGATTGATCAACTGATGATGAAAACAGAGACTGAAGCTTCTTCAGTATTTTGGATTGGAAATCTTAGCGAAGAATTCTTGGAACCAGCCAAGATGTGGGAGAAGTTTATTGTAGCAAACATGCCTGATGAAAAGACTCCAGAATATCCATTTCATTGTACACTGAAATACTTTAAGGATGCTGAACAATCAGATGGAGAACAATGGCTGAGTCATCAACCAAAGCAAGTTGAATTACGTTCATGTTGCATAATTTTGGGACCACAAAGAGCTGCTATGAAGATAGACAAAAATGATTACTTGCGTAAAGAGTTTGAGATGGGAAAAAGTGTACCACATGTGACTTTGCTGGTGTCTGAAGATTGTGAGCAGAAACAAATAGGTGAAATGATGGCAGAAGCAGAAGAAGTTGTCTTTAAACCGCTTAAAGAGAATCTTTCCATCTGGAGGAGTGAAGATCAACGATTTATTAAGATTATGATTACTGCTCAAGGACAAGGACAGCCACAAGTCGTCAGGATGACACACGAATCACTTTACAATGAGAAGATGGATTCAAACTCTTTGAAAGAGGAAATGCTGCGATATGTTCCAAAATGTTTATGGTCACAACATAGCACTGACATTGGATTTGTGAAGTCAGCTCAACCTGTGAAAGTTGAACTCCGACCAGGAACAAAACCTCCGTGGAAGCCTCAGTATCCTTTGAATGAAGAAGCAATCAAAGGGATCGAACCATAAATTGAAGGTCTTGTGAAAGCAGATGTTCTGAAGATAACACAGAATCCGCAGAGTAATACACCTTTGTTGCCTGTGAAGAAGCCAGATAACTCTTATCGTTTAGTACATTATTTGAGAGCAGTAAATGAAGTAGTCGCAGACTTTCCAGCAGAAGTGCCAGATCCACATGTTTTGTTAGCCCAAATTCCTCCAGATGCAAAGTATTTCACAGTATTAGATTTATGTGGTGCATTTTTAGTGTTCCACTAAGTGTAGAAAGTCAGGGTTTATTTGGATTTACTTACAAGGGACAATTCTATGAGTATAAGAGATTACCACAGGGATATAAACATAGTCCTCACATTTTCAATAAAGTATTGAAAGATGATTTAGTTGGGGTAGATCAGAAGTTAAAAAGTACTGTCATTCAATACATGAATGATATTCTTCTTAGTGCACCAGATGAGGAAATATGTTATAAACTAAGTGTAAGGATGCACAAACTGTTGTCAAAGTTTTTGTGTAGAGAAGTCATAAGCAGGTGGGGACTTCCAGATCGAATATCCTCAGATAATGGGAAAGAGTTTGTGGATAAAACAGTGAAATTAATATTGCAAAAATTGGGAATTAAACAGGGTCTGGGAGCTGTGTACCATCCGCAAAGTCAAGGGATTTGTGAAAAAATGAACGGTGTCTTGAAAAATCGGATTGTTAAAATCTGTCAGCACACGGGGTTAAATTGGATAGCAGCACTTCCATTAAGATTAAGGGTTTGTCGCTCAAGTGAGCTGCGTGATTTACACATGACTCCTCATGAGTTGATGACAGGCAGACGAATGCCAAAGCCATGTTTGCGTACAAGTGGGAAAGGTCCAAGTTTAGCTCTTTTATAAGATGACATGAGAGCATATGTTTCATACTTAGCTAATTTACATAAAAGAATATCCACATACGTTTCAGAAAAGCAAAGAAAAGAGGAGGAGCAGGAGAGGCTGGATGAGCAAAGGAAGAATACAGTGCAGCCTGGAGACAAGGTGTTTGTAAAGGTATTTAGAAGAAAATGGTATAACGAACGCAGAGAAGGACCTTTTGAAGTTGTTCGCAGTACTGGAACGGCAGTTCAAGTCAAGGGGTCTCCAACGTGGTATCATTTATCTCACTGTGTTAAAGCACCAAGTGAAGAGGAGCCTTTCTCAAAGGGAGGAGAGGCTGCAGGTTCAGGAGAACCAAAAGAACATGAGGGAGAAGAGGTTGAAAATAACATGCAAGAAACAAATCAGAGTAGATCTCCTGAAGAGGAGATTGTCCCTGGTTTGGATGATGCTGATGACTCTGTGTATATTTCTGACGATGCCAGACATGACGCAGCAGATTGTAAACGAGACAAAAAGTTTGGAGAAATTGAATTTCAATATGTCCCAGAAACAGCAGGTCCCATTCCAGAAAGCAGTAATTCCATTTCAAAACATTTCAGAGACTTGGATCAAGAAAAGAATCCAAGACCAGTTCGGAGAAAGGTTAGACCTAAACGGTATGAGAACTAAAGAGAATGAAACTTTAAAGAATTTTACTTTTCCAGTGTCGAAAGTTAGTGAGGGGGTAAATGGATCACGTCTAACTACACTAGTGCCTTTGGTAATTTCAACAACGTCATCACCTTTCAAGACAGTGGTTAAAGCTAAATTAGGTAAAGCAGTTCATCTTCCCTGTAAATGTGGAAGATTTAATACAGAGTAATAGTCCTCCTGAGTGGAAAAATAGTCGTGGTGAAAAAGTGGTGTTAACAGGACCTGAAGTTGATCATTTGCCTCATGACCAGAGAAAGTATCTTTTGTTTAATGCCTTTAGGTGGTTCAGAGTTAGAGATGATGGTTCAATTATTTTACGTAATGTTACATGGGAAGATCAAGGGGAATACACTTGTACTTATTTGGAACCAGAGCTTAGGTTTGTGCCATTTCAAAATGTGTGGAGAGAAGGGTACATAACTCGTACAGTGATAGTGATGATAAAGGACCAGAGTCCTATTGAAGTTTTTACATCTATTAAAAGAGTTCAGGACCAAACCACTATGGCAATGACTTTACTAAAGAACAAATTAAGCCAATTAATTTAGCTCCAGAAATAAGTAAAGGAAATAATGTAACTAATCGAATTACTACTTTAGATATGCCATTAAAGGAGATGAATAGTACTACACTGCCAATGATGACTTCTGCTTTGGGTACATCTGAAACTATCACAACTGTTATAAATGGAAAAATAACAAGATCACATAATGTTGTAAAAGTAACCCAGACTCCAGAAGTAATGTCCTTTCCATTGCAGAAGGAAATAAACATAACACAGGGTCCAGAGTTAAATATGGAGCATGAAGTGAATATCAGTCAAGTGACTTTTGAGGCTAGAAACCCAATGGAAGACATGGATTCAAAGGGTTTAGTAACCACTGAGAAAATCACTTTAGAAGGGCAGAGAGAGTTTTTTGATTCTGATTGGACATCTAAAGAAATGACTGACCATTACCATGCATTACAGAAAAGAGAAGCAAAATGGAAAGCATATGGATTTGATTCTTCAGTGTTACAAATCACAGACCCATGAGCATCTAGAAATTTATGGTTTCAGCAAATAACCCATTCCGTAAGAATGAGTACGAGGTTGACTGGTCCATGTGTGGTGAAAGTTCCATCACCAAGCACATGGCCATCAATTTTAGAGACAGTACCAGAACCATTGCATGCTATGTGTCAATCTTATGCTTTATCATGGTTAATATATCAGCAAAACTCTGAAGAAGATATAATAATGGCTTTATCAGTGCATTTGTTTAGACCTAGATTAAATTGTACTTGGTTGATGAAGTTACCATATGTGAATTTCCTTAATCAGCATGAAAATATACTGACAGCACGGCCTGATGCGATGGAAGTAAAATCTGTGAAGACTAAAGACTGTTTTTGTTCCAATGATACTCACAATGGACCGGGGCTGTTTATGGGAATATCTGATTGTGCTCGTTATAAGATGAATTTTAAAGAGCCTAAACCTAAGGATGTTTTGTTTAAAGTGAATTTTCATACACCAGATAGCAAACAGAGTAGAACATCAATGGTGCAATATGACATTTTGCCTGTAAATGTGACTATAGGAAATTTTAAGGATATTTGGTGGGTTTGTGGAGATAAAGCATACATATTTCTACCATATGGGTGGACAGGCTGTTGTTATATGGCAACATTAAAGCTTCCTTATGAGGTTTATACTCTCCAAAAAGTTGAAGCAACTGATGAAGGGAATTCTGAAGGTAATTCTGTGAGAAGAAAGAAAAGGGAAATGGCTTAGTTTCATAACTTGGAAGCCTACCATTGGAGAATCAGTATAGGAGAAAAATGGGGTATAGGATTATTCCCATGGTATGGTGTGACATTTTTAGCGTATCATATAGATAATATTACGTACACTTTACAAGGGTTTGCTAATGAAACAATAAGAGGGTTTCAGTATTTGTCAAATACACAAAAAAGTCACAGATTAACTTTGTTGAAACATGACATGGCTCTGGATTACATTTTAGCTAAGCAAGGGGGTTTATTTGTAGCTTTGAATCTGATAGGGGATGCCTGTTATACTTTGATTCCGGATAATACGGATAATATGACTAGTGTTATAGAAGCATTGAAGCATATAAGGGAGGCGTTTGGTCCATCAAAAGGAGCTGGATGGTCTGTGAATGCTTGGTTATTGGAGAAATTAGGACCACTAGGAGCAATGTTGGCTCAAGTTTTTGGAGCAGCTCTTTTAGCAGTGTGTATAATGTTTTGTTTTTGTACACTGTTGTTAACTTGTGCAAAAGCTATGATTTTGAGATGGGTTGGAGTTGTAATGCCTGGAAATCAAGTACAGATGCCATTATTAAGTAGAACCAACTCAGGCAAACATGAGGAGGAAATGTTGGAAAACAACCTGGTAGAAAGATATCCATTTTGAATATCCACTATTATATATTTTTCCATTCACTTATGATATTATCTTTTATTTTGTTAGGTTTATTATTTAGTAATCAAGTATAATGATTGTAGGATGAAGTATACACTGTAGCTTATAAAACGTATTAATCCATTAGTATTACTATTATTAATGTTTTATTTGATGTTTATTTGCATCTGTCATTTTTGCAAAAGATACTGGCTGTTGTTTCTTTCTTCCAGAAAGAAAAAGGGGGGAAGATCACTGTAAGGGAGGATGGTTGTTCGAGATTCCTGAAATGCTACATGGATCCAAAAACTCAAAAAGAGGACAATAAAACAGAAGGACTTTGAAACAGAAAGGTGAAGACTTGCTGAATCTCAATATGTCATCAACATCACATCAGAAGACAAAAATTGCTGAAAAGACAATATTATGTCATATGTTTCTATTGAATTGTTTATTATTAGCAATCTTTGATAGTGATAAACCATTATATGAGTGATATTAAAAATTGTAACAACTGTTTATTATGAAGACTTATAGACTGATGAAATGTAATCTGTGTAAGTGTATTGAAATCTTAGAGTTATTTTTGTTTTATCGATGTTAGGGCCAAGGGGTGTGTCAGGTAGGGACAGGTCCATTGGAAGGTCCGATGGGTCGACCAGCCTGAATTTGGACATTGATTTGATTTTATTTTCTGAGATTTTTATATACATTTACTTAAGTCAACTCTCTACACATATAGAATAAATTTAATTGGATTGGAGTACAATTTTGTGATCGCCTAGGCAGAGGGATCGTTGAGGGAATTTTTCCTGTCTAAAATGTTTGAAGGATTTTCAAGAAAGATGACTGCCGGGCACGTTTTTTCGCCCTGACACTCGATGAAATTTTGTTACATCATAATGCAAGTGATGTTAAAATTCTGTGTAGGAAGGTATCACTTATTTGTTATGACATTAACATGTATGGGTTGCTTAAATTTTTGCAAGACTTTAACAGTCTCGAAGGGAGGAAATTATGAGGTATATTTATCAAATGGTCTCATTAGACAGTATTAAGAAATGTTCAGTGTGTTTTTTTATGTTCAGCCATATGCTCTATGTATGTGCGCTACAGAAAGGGATGTTTAGGATGAGCTGTCAGAGAGCAGGACACTATCAATTTTACACCCTCCCTTTAGAAAACATGCAAATGTAAACTATCCTCTATGTTTGCCTTATTTGGAAAGGAGAGAACTATATAGATTGGGTCCTAGCGAGATGTGGGGGAGAGATCATAGACATGGGGGAGATGATCGGAGCGCTCAATTGAACACTACTCTCATGGGATCCTTAAGAACCCGTAAGACACTGTTTTGGTCAATAAAGATGTATTTACACTTTTAACCGTGTCTGCGGAGATTCTTTTCCATCACCTGTCTTCACAACACAGCAAAAGTTAACAACACCAGCCTGGTCACACACTGCTGGTCACACGTGGTTGCATTGGTCACTGTGGCACAAACAGCACGCCCAAGCTGATTCCACAAGTGTTCAATGAGGTTCAGGTCAGAACTGCTGGCAGGCCATTCCATCCTCTCCACTACCAAATTCTGGAGGTAGTCTCTGATAAACACCTTTCTGTGGGGGCAAGCATTTTCATTATGGAGGATAGAGTTTGGTCCCAGACTGTGGAGATATGGGATTGCCACTGGTTGCAGAATTACATCTCAGCCTATTTCAGCAACCTAATCAATATTAAATCATACACATATGATAGCAGCAACACCTCAGAACTAAAATTTGGGTTACTCAACATAAAATCACTAAACTTAAAAGCAGTCATCGTAAATGATATCATAAGTGATCATAAATTCAACGTTTTCTGTCTCATGGAAATGTGGTGTAGCGTATGTTGGTCATACACCGTGAAATATAAATATATTTTTATATTTATATTTATAGTTTGTGTTTATAGCGTTGACCTTATCCAAACTCTTATGATCTCTGATATTTGACTTAATGATATTAATTAAAGTTTATAATTGGCTTAAGCAATTAAAACGTTAATAATTAGTTTGAGAATGGATAATAGTCAAGCTAAGTGAGTACTTCAGGATTTTCAGGAATTTTAATGAACAAACTGTACACACTGTAATTTCTAATAATGGAGATATTTATTAACGAAGAAGAAGGATATTTAATTAACATAGCATAACCTTGTAATCTCACGGCATCACCGCAGGGGAAACCGATTTGACCTTAAAGATAAGCTAGGCGCTCTGGCTTGTGACTAAAGTGTTGCTAACTGAGGTTTAATTAACACAAAAATTTATCAAGAGACTTGATTCAATTTTCAGCTCTGGAGATGCGTAAGTTTAGCTTACTTTTTCGTCGATTCTCACCACTCGTTGAATACAGAGGCTCTATGAGGTCCTGGGAGTGAAGGCGTCTCACTTGGTCTCGCGGTTCTCCCGCGGAAGTGTCCAGGCTGAGTCAGCGTGGAGGTCTTTCTTCGTCTGTTGAGTTGCCTCGGGCGTACCCGGAGTGTGATGACGCAGGCGGCAGGATCCTCTCTTTGGCTTACTGTCTTGAGCAGGAGTGTCCAACCATATGGACGTTTAGGACGAAAATTTTCGCTCGTTACTGCAGATCCAGAACTGAAAATCGATTCAATAAACTTACTTATTCTACGACTTTCTTTTATCTCGGCGGTGTTTCTCACTCTGGCCACGAATAAGTTCACCTGCTTTGATCAGTTGTGAGATTAAACTTAGATTGGGCGATAAAACATAAACACGATTAAAAGAAAAGAAGATATTCAAATCCCTCGACGTATTAGTAAGGCTTCATACTCTAGCTAATTCAAGACGTCTCTTGTGAGCTTTGGTGAAGTCTTTAAGGTTCTTCTTTGTTTCGTTCGTCGGCGTGAAGAGGAGAAAAGCGTCTCGCTTGGAGAGGTTTGGAGCTTGAAGAGATGAACAAAGAGAACGCGTGCAGGCGTTCAGAGTGGAAGCGAAGTTAAGAGTTGAGCTTCTAATCTTCTGAGCTGCGGTTGAGCTGAGTTGAGCTTCCGATCTTCTGAGCTGCACGGGCGAACTTCTTTCTGTTGCGAACTATGTTGTTCTCTCTACTTGTGTCCCAACTCAACTGATCTGTGTGCCGAGCTGAACTGTTTTTCAAAGCCAGCGTGGTCACGCCCTAATGGGATGTGTCTTTTTTCCGATTGGGTGCGAGTTCGAGGCTCACGTGACTCTCACGAGAGAGAGAGGAGGGGGAGTTTGAATCAGCGACAGAAAGAGTGGAAATTTCGCGTATCTAAATTTCTTATACATGTTAGTAACATATAACAATGAGTATCCTGGATTATTAATATCAAACATTTACATAAGATTTCATCCTGGGTACGTTGTGTTTACGTCCCATTTACAATGATACGTTAGAAGTATTAATTCTAGTATTAATTCGTTTTTCTAATCAGAGACAGAAACTTCCTTCATGATTGACAACAGTAATACACATCATTTCATTAGAAGGTGGACGTTCATCTGAGGACACAGAAAGTGACATTAATACATATTGTTTATGCACATTAATCAGAATTTGATTTCATTTCCGTTATTGTTTAGGCGACCCCGAGCGAGGCGTAGTTTCGCCAGTGTCCATTTGGGGTCCAAGCCGTTGGTCCGGTGTGGATGGTTAACGAGAGGTCAAACCGAGTTCACCCCTGCTAACCATTTGTTGATCCCTGCAAGCGATAATGACGAGACCCTTAGGCGCCACATCATAAAGACGGGGCAGTAAAACTCCCCACTCTGTTTGAAGTCTCTGTTTCTTAAAATCATCATAAAAACTTGTTATCTTTAGTTCCTGAAGAGAGGAGGGGGGCCGGGGGCCAGGTGTCCTGGAAAGTGTCCTTGATGTAGACCTTATGTGTGTGCGTGTGTGTGGGGGGGCTGCAGAGTCTTTGCCCCCCCGCGGTTTGTGGAATGTGGATTCGTCGCAGACACACACACAATCCTGTGGAATGTTGGATTCGGGACCAGAAGAAGGTCCTGGTCAGAATGAAAAGTTTTAATTCAAAACTTTTCATTTCCTCATTTGACTTTTCATCTCGCTATCCGGTCTATACTCCACTACAGTGGGTTAGACCAAATAAATATTCAGCACTAAATGAAGCCACCCCCCCTAGGCTATAATTATGTACATAGCCCAAGATTATCAGGAAAAGGAGGTGGAGTATATGTAATTTACCAAAATACCCTAGAAATTAGTCTTAAACAGTGTGACACCTTCACTTCTTTTGAGGTTCACTCCACCGGTCCACAAATCCGGTCACAAAAAAGGACGCATTTTTATTATGCAACATTTACAGACCACCAGGGCCTTACTTAGAATTTCTGAAAGAATTCAGCGATTTTGCTGCAAACCTTTTGCAATCATAAAGTTATAATTGTAGGAGATTTCAATATCCATTTTGAGAAGGAAAGTGACCCACTAAAAAAGTCATTTACCTCAATCTTAGGCTCTATTGGTATTACTCAAAATGTAACAGGGCCTACACACTAATGCAGTCACACTTTAGAGTTAGTTCTGACACTAGGTCTTAACATTGACAAAATTAATCTCTTACCGCAATCCTCAGCAATCTCCGACCATTACCTAATTTCATATGAGCTACGTCTTAGCCATAATATATGTAAGACCCCTCACTATTCTACAAAGCGTATAATAAAACCATCTACTGTCCTACAATTTATAGAAAACCTCCCAGAAATATCAACACCAGTTCCTACTCCATCAGACCCAATGGAGCTAGATGTACTAACTGACTATTTAGAAAATACCTGTCGATCTACTTTAGAAAAGGTAGCACCACTTAAAAGTAAAAGTATAAGACAGAAAAAGCTTGCACCATGGTATAATGATAAAACCCGTACTCTAAAACAAACATCACGGAAACTAGAGCAGAAATATTGATCAACCAAGCTGGAAGTGTTCCATTCTTCCTGGAAGGACAGCCTTATAGAGTATAGAAATGCCCTCATTCAATGGCATTGGCATATCTGGCCTCGCTGATTTCCAATAATAAAAATAATCTGAGAGTACTGTTTAGTGTGTTTTCCAGAACTACAAAAAATCAAGCAGGTTCCGAACAACTAATTCCAGCAACTCTCACCAGTAAAGATTTTATGGACTTTTTTAATAACAAAATTGAGAATATTAGACAACAAACTCAAGCCACAGGATTAAATCTGACCTGGCTGCCACCCGATGTGACTGAAAGACTTGAAACCTTTTACCCACTCCCACAGTTAGAACTAGAGAAGATTACCACCTTTGCAAACTGTACAAATTGCACACTTGATTCCCACAAAATTACTCAAATAAGTACTACCAGCTATTATCAATCCTCTTTTAACTATAGTAAACTCATCCCTTAGCCTGGGCCATGTACCCAAAGCTTTTAAACTACCAGTTATTAAACCTGTGATCAAGAAACCAAATCTCAACAACTCAATCGGATATATGAAAAAATCCAATCTGGATTCAGGCCACATCATAGTACAGAGACAGCACTAGTCAAGATAACAAATGATCTTCTTCTTGCCTCTGATCAAGGCCATGTATCCCTGTTGGTGCTTCTTGACCTCAGTGCAGCCTTCAATACAATAGACCACAATATTCTCCTAGAAAGGTTAGAAAACATGGTTGGAATTACAGGGACAGCCCTATTATGGTTCAAATCTTACTTAACGGAACTTTATCAATTCGTAAAAGTAAACAATCTAATTTCAAATTATTCTAAAGTAAGATTTGGAATTCCGCAAGGCTCTATTTTAGGACCATTATTATTTACATTATACATGTTACCGCTAGGCACAGTTATAAGAAACCATGACATTAACTTTCACTGTTATGCAGACGACACGCAATTGCAAATTTCAGCCAAGTCCGATGACAAACACAGATTAAAGAAAATAGAGGACTGTGTAAAAGGCGTGAAAGGCTGGATGTTGCATAACTTCCTCCTTCTAAACAGCAACAAAACAGAGGTCCTGCTTTTGGGTCCAAAGGTGGCAAGAAATAAATGATCAGATTTCATTTTAAATCTCGCTGACTTTCCAGTTAAACCTGGTTCAGCAGCAAAAAATCTTGGTGTCATAATTGACCCGGATTTGTCATTTGATCAACACATAGGCAGTATCACTAGGACAGCTTTTTTACATCTTTACAATATTGCTAAGATTAGAAATGCCTTATCCCTGCAGGATGCAGAAACATTAGTACATGCCTTTATTACTTCAAGGCTTGACTACTGTAACGCACTACTGTCAGGATGCACCAGCAGCAATTTAAGAAAACTTCAACTAGTTCAAAATCCTCACTAAAACTAGAAAATTTGAACATATCAGCCCAGTTCTATCATCACTTCATTGGCTGCCTGTAAAATTCCTCATCGACTACAAAATTCTGTTACTAACATATAAAGCTCTACATGGGCTCGCTCCTGAATACCTTCAAGATACTATTTCCTATTATGAGCCTCCACGTTTACTCAGCTCACAGAATACTGTTTTTTTAATTGTTCCCAGAATTCAGAAGGTCTCAGCTGGGGGAAGAGCCTTTTCTTATAAAGCCCCCCAACTCTGGAATGATCGCCCAGAAAATGTTTGGGACTCAGACACAGTCGCAATCTTCAAATCTAGGCTAAAAACTCATTTGTTTGGTTTATCTTTTGGTAGTTAATGCTACCCCATAGATAAAGGCGGCAGATCCGGGGGGTCCATGGACACAGGGAATTATAGTAAACTGAGACGCTAGTGCTGTCGTCCCACCGCTTCATGCGATCACACAGGTTTGTTGACGGTGGAGCGGAGGGATGCCAGTGTTTCAGGATGCTCCCATGTCTGTTCTCTCCTTTTAGTTAATGCTGTCATAGTCAGATCTGCCGGAGTCATTAGCCACACTCTGGAAATGTTCACATTTTCTGCTTTAGAAACACCAAACAGTTCAAAACTAATTCCATCCCTTTACATTTTACAGTAAACGACTGCCCACCTGTCTGTCTGGACACTGATGGATGACTGTCAAGATCCTCCTTCACGCTTCAGACCCACGCTCCAGCAACCACCAAGTGCCTTGAAGCTGCCCCTATACTGAAGTTCTCATGGACTACTAACTATTATTACCAGTAGATTGACCAGAGGAGGATAGGTCACCCCTTGTGAGCCTTGGTTCCTCCCAAGGTTTCTTCCTCAGCTAAGGGAGTTTTTCCTTGCCACTGTCGCCCCTGGCTTGCTCACTTGGGTTTTTTTTTTTTTTTTTTTTTTACATTTCATGTCAAATCTTTGTCTTACTGGAATTCTGTGAAGCTGCTTTGTGACAACATCAGTTGTAAAAAGTGCTATACAAATTTTATGATTTCATGATTTGATTTGATTTGATACCAAACACAAATTTCCTTAATTTTTGTGCGTGAGATAATGAGAGAATTACATTGATTATTACAGTTAGATAATGCAGCATGTCCTATTTGATGCTAAAAACAAACACTAATACTTTGACATTGTATTTTGTTATGGCTTTCATAATGTCATATCATATTGTATATCTCCATTTCTTTTAGGCATATGGAGATATGAATTTTTGGTCATATCCCCCAGCCCTAGTTGTCGCTTGCTCACTATTTTTTGCAGTGAAAACTTAGTCTGAGGAGAGATATTAATACAAACAAATACATTACGCATAAGTACTGCGATTTCAATTTGATACCTGATCTAAAAACCATGTAGACAGATATGCTATGCAATATGTCAATGTATCATAGTAAACAGAAAATCCTGTATTTGACCTTTAATTTCACATATGAAAAGCACAATTTTCAACTGCATCAAATGATTCCCACAATGACCCTGATTAGGATTAAATGGTTGCAGCAGATGAATGAATGTATGAACAGTAACTGCTCTTCACAAAAATAACATAAAGAATTATCCAACAGAAACAGGTCAAAATTTCTAAGCAGTGACCTTCAGTTAATTTTAGAATTTTTAATCCATTATCATACATGGGGTTTCTGCATCAGTAAAGTTATCATAATTGAAAGCTTATATATTTATGAATACTTTTATCTATAAGTAAGATAACATGAAATAGAGACTAGTTTAATGCAGAGAAGGAAGTAAACAAGTAGTGAGTGAAAGAAAAAAAATAATACAACGAATGAAATTTTTTTACCTCTGGATCAACTCAATTATACATGAAATTTCCTGTCGATATTGGAGATTGAAATGTTATTACAATAAATAGTGAATAGTGAATAGAGCTGCCTTTCCCAAGATTAATGGAGGCTTGAGCAAACATAGGCCACTTGTCCTTCCAATGTCAATAACCATCTTGCATTGGTCAAAAATTCCACTGTAATTATAATTCAAATGTGTCTTAAACTTTTGTCATTGTGGAGTATTTTGACAAATCTTGCAATTATATATACATACCCAGAAAAAAACATCTGAGGACTCACAGGCAGGTTAAGGGTTTCAAAATCAGCAGCTGTAGGTACTGTTGCTGTCACACAGCTCTAGGGTCCAGGTGACTGTAAGTATTTTGGTGTGTTCTTCCTGTGTCCACGAGGGTTTCCTCCGGGTGTCCCGGTTCCAAGGTTCAAAACACACGTTGTTAGGTGGATTGGCGACTCAAAAGTGTCAATAGATTTGAATGTATGAGTGTGTCTCACCCTGCGGAGGACTGGCGCCCCCTCCAGGGTGTGTTCCTGCCTTGCTCCCAGTGATTCTGTGTAGGCTCAGGACCTACCGCGACCCTGAACTGGATAAGCGGTTACAGACAATGAATGAATGGATGAATGAATTAATTTCAGTATGGCATCAGAATGATGTTTGGAAGACACTGGATTTTGCTTTCATAACATTCAACTTGGAACTGCTACAGGTAGTGTCACTGTCACACAGAACTAGTGTTTTCCCTGTGTTCATGCGTTTTTTCCTCTGGGTGCTTCAATTTCCTCTCACGGTCCAAAAACACATGCTGGTAACTCAGTTGGCTACTTAAAACTGTCAAAGGGTATAAGTGTGTCATGCCCTTGTCGTGTCGTGCCTGTTTTCCCCGCCATGTGCTCTCTCAGCACATGGCTCTGTTTGTTATTGTCCATGTCTCCGCCCATGTCAGGTGTGTCTTCTCTGTGAACTTAGAAGACTGATGTTTACAAGGTGTTGGGTTTTGGTCACCATACATTAAAATTATTTGTTGGTATTTTACGTCAATTTGATATAAGGATGTGACATTTGGAAGATGTTGGATTTTGGTTACATAACATCACAACTTAAAACCAACAAATTATCAACATCTATTGATGTTAGCCTGGCATATTGAGCTGATGTTATAATTCAGAGGTTCTTCAGACATTGGGATTTGGTCACCATACCTTACAACTAAATGTTGGTATTTTACGTCAGTTTGACATCAGGATGTGACGTTTGGAAGATGTTGTGTTTTGGTTACATAACATCATGACTTAAAACTAACAAATATTCAATGTCTATTGATGTTAGAATGGCAGGTTGAACTGACGTTAGAAGACTGATGTTCACAAGGTGTTGGGTTTTGGTCGCCATACATTAAAACTATTTGTTGGTATTTTACGTAAATTTGACATCAGGATGTGACATTTGGAAGATGTTGGATTTTGGTTACATAACATAACTTAAAAGCAACAAATTTTCAATGTCTATTGATGTTAGAATGGCAGGTTGAACTGACGTTAGAAGACTGATGTTTACAAGGTGTTGGATTTTGGTCGCCATACATTAAAACCCTTTGTTGGTATTTTACATCATTTTGACATCAGGATGTGACGTTTGGAACATGTTGGGTTTTGGTTACATAACATTGTGACTTAAAACCAACAAATATTCAATGTCTATTGATGTTAGAATGGCAGGTTGAACTGACGTTAGAAGACATATGTTTACAATGTGTTGGGTTTTGGTCACCAAACATTAAAACTACTTGTTGGTATTTTACGTCAATGTGACATCAGGATGTGACGTTTGGAAGATGTTGGATTTTGGTTACATAACATCATGACTTAAAACCAACAACTTTTCAATGGTTATTGATGTTAGAATGGCATGTTGAACTGATGTTAGGGGTCTGACGTTTAGCAGGCATTGGGTTTTGGTCACCATATTTTACAACTTAACATTTTATACCAACTTGACAATAAGGATGTGATGTTTGGAAGATTGGATTTTGGTTACATAACATCACGATTTAAAACCAACAAATTATCAATGTCTATTGATGCTAGAATGGCACATTGAGCTGATGTTATAATTCAGATGTTCTTCAGACATTGGGATTTGGTCACCATACATTAAAACTATTTGTTTGTATTTTACATCAGTTTGACATCAGGATGTGACATTTGGAAGATGTTGGGTTTTGTTTACATAACATTGTGAGTTAAAACCAACAAATATTCAATGTCTATTGATGTTAGAATGGCAGGTTGAACTGACTTTAGAAGACTGATGTTTACAAGGTGTTGGGTTTTGGTCACCAAACATTAAAACTATGTGTTGTAGTGGCGGATGCTGGTCTTTCAAGGAGGGGAAGCTCAGTTTCGGCCTACATCATAAAATGTGTCGGTTTATTTATAAACCAACAAATTTTCGACATCTATTGAATGTTAGAATGGCAGGTTGAACTGACGTTAAAATTTTAAACTTTTATCAGACATTAGGATTTGGTTAACATACCTTACAACTAAATGTTGGTATTTTACGTCAATTTGACATGAGGATATGACTTTTGTTAGATGTTTGATTGTGGTTAAATCAAACTTAAAACTTAAGTTTGAGATATGACTTAAAACTAACAACATGTCAGTGTCATATGTTGTCAGTCTCTTATGTCAATTTGACATCGTTATTAAATGTTACCCTCACGTAAAATTTTGGTCATCCGAAGTCACGACCAACATTCAACCAGATATCAATGTCTTTTGACGTTGGTGGCCAGGTGGGTGGTCTGGTAACAGTTTGTTTTTATTAATCACATTGATATTTAATTTAAGGAAAACTGAATTCCCTCCTTTTTATGGACCTCTCTGGACTTTTTAAGGGTTGCAAACCGTTCTTTTTACCCTATGAGGCCTGTTCTTAATATTTACTGTGTAAATTATGTGGAATTATGTTTTAAATTGCATTTCTCATAGATTTTCAATATCTGTGCTTTTCTGTGAGTCCCCCCTCTCACTCTCACACTTTCTATTGTGTACTGAAATGTAGACGCGCACAAGAAATCTTAGTGTAGATGGCGTTACTGTGTTTTTTTGAGGTGCAGATGGCGTGACAAAGGTGACTTTCTACAGGTGTGTAACTCGCACTGCACAGATTCACATGTTGTTATGTGAATGTTCAAGATTTATACAAGTGTGCGAATGTGTTATGCACCATATACACCGCTACAAATGGAGCAAAACTGTGAGAGTATGATATTATTTTTGTACGTGTATGTGTGTGTGTATGTAGAACTGGATGTATGCACCTGCAATGAAGAGTTTGTGAAAGTGTAACTGTTAAGCTGTACTCGTGGCGGAGGAAAAAAATCTACAGGTTTGCAACTCCAGAAGTGATTTTCTCTGTGACTTCAAATTTACTAATACACATGTGTGACTATTTTCTACAACTACAAATCTCCTGTCACAGGTGCTCAGGGTTTTTGTACCAAATATACCTCCATATAAAATGGTCTTCTTGTATCGCTTGCGCTTACTTCCTGTGACACGCATTTGAAGTCAAATCCTCCCCCCAACTACATATCTCTGCAGGCCGGAGGCCAGCAAGTGGGAGGGGCGTATGCAGCAAGTGGGCGGAAACCAGAAAATGGGTGGAAACCATCAAGTGGGATGGGTGTACGCAGCAAGTGGGCAGAAACCAGCAAGTGGGCAATCTATGTTTTGTGGGAAGGCGAATGTAGGAAAAGCAGCCTTTGTGATTTGAAAAAAGGGCATAATTTCTCTCCAACACAACTAGATACCCTCTACTAGTTATACAGTTTAAAATATGAGGTTTCAGTGAAAACAATATACATAGCACTTCTGATATTTTAATTATATATTTTTGGTAATCTGATTATGGGGTGAACTGCAAACATATGAAATTCATTAGGTCTCTCATGTCTACAATCATTATTTTAATTTTTTAAGTTTTGTACTCAGCACAGTATTGGAGAATCCAACACGTTTAGAGACCAACGGCGTTCCATAAAACAGAACTCGGATTAAACGCTTTAGCCGTGTAGGACTACGTTTACCATGATGCAGTGCTGATGACGTACCGCGTGACTATGCTCAGCTGATAAAAACACATGATTCTGTGGCTCAGCTGAGACATCGCGTGCGAGAAAGAGGGCACCATGGCGGCACCAGAAGAGTGAGTGTGTTTTAATGTATATTACCGAAGTATTTACATTTTAAATAAAAATATTCTCGTTCGTTTTTACCTTCCAGCCTGTGGGAGTTCTATATACCGGAATCTCTCGCACAGAAGTTGTAGCATGTGTACTAGATAAAATGGCTTTTCAGCGAAGTTTGTGCAATGCGTTAAAGTTAGTTTCATGTTCAACAGTCGTTTGACTTCCAGAATTCCGCTTATTTCGCCAGTTAACAAAACGTATATTAGCCGGTACAGTCGCAGATTCATGGTGTAATGAAAAACGCCAACAAATTACACCCACTGCATTTATGTACTAAACTGTACTTGCTGAGAATTAGCCAGAAATGCAGTCGATTTTGGCTGTTTCTGCCCCTGCACCCAGTTTTAATGTCAATATCAAAATCTATTATTCTGTTTCCTTCTTGTGCCTAATGATGTCAATTCAGCTTACATGAGTACCGATATTTATTCTTTACACGTTACAAGGCTTATTTTGGCGAAAAACTAGTTTGTTTATTAGTTATTTATTTATTTATTTTTAAACCCAGAGAGCGAATATATATCGGTCCACTGGTATAAAAAGGCTGGCACACCACTGACTGTAGACCACTGCTGGTCCACCATCGGACCACTCAGATTACTGTCCTCTGCACAGGATATAACTAATTTCTAATCTCCTCAAAAAGATTTTAAATTCACAAAGACTTTTATTCTGGAAAACAATCTAATACAAATATTACCAACAACTATGAGAGAGATAATAATGAGTATGCCTGATATTAAGTGATTATGCTAAAAATGTTGACACTGTGCTGGATTAAAATTATTTACAAATCTTATTTCTAAAGGATAACAAAAGAACCTAATGAAGGACTGTGAATGGAAAAGTGCTAAAATGTGGCATTTTGTCTAAAATTTTGTTTAATCACCAGAGGTCCGTGCAGAAAACGCTGTGCAAAACACTAGTGGACATCCAACTTTGCCAACAGTGGTCCGCCGTCTCCTTGCTATCAGGGTATAATGGTTAATAACCATAATAAATCTATTAAACTCTTGTTATTGGACGTAATGTTAAAACCACTTAGAAAAGAACACACGTTCTTTATATACTACAAAGCATATTTTGGTGAATAGTGAAGTTATTTAATTTATAATCATGTTAATAGCCAAAAAAATCTATTAATCTCTCAGGTTATTGGACCTAATGATGTAAAAACAACTTACAAAACTACAGATATTTATTCTTTACACATAAGGCTAATTTTTATGATAAAATTAATAATTTATATTTTATTAATAATAATAATAACCGTTATTGGACCTTATGATGACAGACCAACACAGAACAATACAGATTTATTCTTTACACATTGCAAGGCTTATTTTGATGGAAAAATAAGTAATTTATTTTATAATGATTGTAATAATTATATAAATCTATTAAACTCTGGTTATTGGACATAATGGTGTCAAACCAACTTACAAAAGCTTCTATTTATCTCTCTGCTTATTGCACTTAATGTTGTCACACAAGCTTAAAAATATACAGATATTTATTAATTTCATACTACAAGAGTTATTTTGGTGAAAAGTGAAGTAATTTAATTTATAATGACATCAAAATTCAAATAAATCTTTTAAACTCTCTTGTTATTGGACCTAATGATGGCAAACCAAGTAAGAAATATACGGACATGTATTCCTTATGTACTACAATGCTTAGTTTGGTGAATAATGAAGGTTTTTTTATGTATTTATCTTATTTTATTTTTTTAAACCAGCATAGAAAAATACAAATATTTATTCTTTACATGCTAAGACTTATTTAATATAAAGATTACTTAATTTATAATGTCAATAGCCAAATAAATCTACAAACCAAAACAAGTTGAGACATTGTGAATAATGTAGATAAAAACAAAATGCAATGATGTGCAAGACAACATTTTAAATCTTGATTCACCAGATGCTTTTAGTTGCTGACCGGTCTGGACTAGTTTAGCTCCCGGACTCTTTTACTAAGGAGCCTTGGTGTTGTAACCCATGCAGAATGTGAATAGGACTTGTCTTACTGATATAAGCAAGGCCTTTGCCGACCAAGACATTGTCTGTATGACAGCACGTTGCTCCAAGTGTGCAAGTCACGAGTACCATGTCCAGGTATGCAAGTCAGCAGTGCCATGTGCACTAATGCCCCCTCATACCATCATGGATACTGGCATTTGAGCTGTGCACTTATAACAAGCTCTTCTTTAGCCCAGAGGATGCGGCATTGTTTCCAGAAAAAAAAAATCATATTGATTTGTCAGACTGCAGGGCACTTTTCCACTTCAACTTAGTACATCTTAAATGAGTTGGGGCCCAGAGAATGCAGCTGTGTTTCTGGATATTATTTATATCTGGTTTCTTCTTTGCATTTGTAAGTTCTAACTTGCGCTAGAATTAATCATGTTCACAGAATATTAAATATGTTACATTTAAGACTTCATAGGAGAGAACACACTAAACTCCATATAGAAACTGACCTGAAGTGAGGATTTAACCCCAAGACACTGGAGCTGTGTCAGTAAAACTACATCCATCGTTATTGTCTGTCTCTATAAAGTTTCAAATTTCTGTTTTAACTACTGACAAAGTCAGCCATTGGGTGTGGCACTATGATTCTGCTAGTATTGTTCCTGCCATGCAGCACCAGGGTCCATGCTTCACCATTATTACAGCCTCTGTTCTTTTCAGGAGGCATACTCTGACTTTCCAAAAATATACTTTTTCATTGGGTGGCCCATATATGAAGCTCTAATGGATTAGCATAGGATGTTTTACATCTTGTCCTGTATATAATTACAAGTGTACAATTGTATTTTATGACTATATTTGAGTGTAAATTACATGAAGGGCCATTTCTGGACTTTTGAACAGCATCAAATTGTAAATCAACTATTTGTATCAGCCTGCGCTAGCTATTTTTATTTAGTACAGGTTCTTTGCCCATTCAGAGTTTATCTTCTGAGACCTGGGGGTGTTTGTGTAGAATATTAAACCTTGCTTATGTGATACCACTTTATTATGAGACTTTGATATTATATTGCCTGTAGGATTATAAATTTTATTATTTTTTTCTGAGGTTTGATCCTACTTGGTGCAATAGTCGATAATGTGATATAAAGCCATAAAGAGTGCAGGTAACCACAAGCTGATATGAGATATTTAGAAATGAAGTCTCAGATCAACTTAACATTGTAAGTTCAACAAAAGCTGACCACATGGGGAAGTTCACAGGGAAGTTCCTGTGTTGGATGTGTGAGAGCAGGATTTTCATTACTATATTTTTCTAAACTTGGCCTACTTCATCAGGAACACATTTGAGTTATAGCACAGTAATGTGGCTATCATAGTCCTCTCTTCCCTTTTATTTCATATGAATATTTTGCTGACATTTCAAAAGTACAACTTTACTAATCCCCCTGATGATGTTTGTGTAGGATTTTAAACCTTGCTCATGTCTTATGCCACTTTATGATGAGATTGCTTGTCCTGAAGTATTATAAAGGCAATATAGTTTGTGTTTTATCTGTGCTGATCTTTGCTCCTACTTGGTGCAATAGTCTGTCTGAGAGAATAATGTGATTATATAGGCCAAAAAAAAACAAAAACAGAGGAAGGTGGTATATTACTCAACATTTGCCCTTTATTGGCTTTGAAAACTTAAAGGTCTTTCTCCTAAAAGTAATCTTGAGGAATTACATTTGACAAAATGATATGAGACACTTCTAGCCCAGATGAAAAGGATTACATTTAGTCTAGGTTGATAATAATCACAGAAAAACATGAAATGAAATGTGATACTTTATAGCAGCTACATGGGAGCCTAAATTTACTATGCCCAATGCCAAGTGCCTGCAAGTGGAATATATAAAGCCCATTGGGCCATGGAATGGAGCTGTGTTTTCTGGAATGATGGAATATATAAATGCCTTTGGGAAGAGATAAGCTTGTGTTTGTGGTTCGGAATTAATCAGCCAACATAAGTACCTGACCTCATGCATGCTTTTGTGTTATAATTGTTTATGACCTAAATAATAATTACCATTTAATAAACTAAACTAATTTAAACCCAGATGTCCAATTTACCAAGATATCCTAGCTCCATACTGTTAATCTGAAACACATTAAGTTGCACATGCTAGAAGTGCTTTGTACATGATTGAAATTGGATAATGTACAGGTGCTGGTCATAAATTTAGAATATCATGAAATCATAGTTGATTTATTTCAGTAATTCCATTCAAAAAGTGAAACTTGTATATTATACTCATTAATTACACACAGACGCTTGATATATTTCAAGTGTTTATTTCTTTCAATTTGATGATTATAACTGACAACTGTTCTAATTTTATGACCAGCACCTGCAAATGTTGAACCTAAGCTTCTGAACAGGTGTCTGTTTGTTTCAGGAAAGCAGTGTACTGGCTGGGGAAGGAAACTCTTAGAGTGTCAGCTGCTCTGTTTGCAGAGAACCGCCGGCGTTTGTGTGAGGGACTTCGGGGTAAAGAGAGTCTTCATCCAAAATCATTGATTCTGCTTCAAGGAGGAGAACAAAAACAGAGATACTGCACAGATACTGACCTCATCTTCAGACAGGTATTAAACAGGCATTGTGTAAATTCAGTTTTGTACTAGGACACCTGATGATGAAAGGCTTCATAATGGGACGGGTAAAGAAAAAATGGGGACGGGAATAGAAAATAGATGCTAGAGCAGTGGCCCAGTTGTGAAATCAAGCTGAAAACTTATTCCACATCAGTGGCTTATGAAATATTAACAGGTCAAAAGAAATGATATTTTTCTGAACGTGCAGCTAATTGCTGTGATTAAGATCAGCTTATGCAGAGTAAGTATCTGACATTTAATCAGTAATATATTTATTGTAGCTTTAAACAAGGCTGGTGTAATATTCTTCAATGATAATGGTAATCTGTCAGCCAAAGAATATAACTAAACATATTAAGGTACTGTAGTAAATGTTTAACTGTTCCTAGTCCTAGTATCAGTCTGCATCAAGCTGTTGCTATGATAATGTAGGTTATTTGGAGGCTTTATTAGTTTCTGTTTTGTTGTTAAATGTTGTTCATTAATTTTCTTTCAGCCACGTCTAAGGTGATCTGAATCTGAAATGCCTTGATATTTTAACAAATTTCACCTACCCCTTTTTTATATATATATATATATATATGTATGTATGTACACATGCTAAAATTCAACACAAATCCAGCAACAGTAATGTGAGAGGAGTATGTATGCCATTCATCTGTTTTTGTTTAAATCAACTCTAAACATGGACTTCATAAATATTCACAATGTGTTTTTCACTATATCACAACCTCTAAAAATAGGTTTTTATGAAGTTTTCTTTTGAGCTCTGAACTACTGATTGACCAATTTTCCACATTTGTTGTTTTTTTTTTTATTTTTATTTTTATTTTTTTTATATAATCGGCATTGGCCAATATATTAACGCAAGGGGCCGATATTTACACAGGCGCTTCTGTGGGCAGCTCCTTCATTCTGGCTGTGAGAGCGCCCCTTGCGTCCATTTTGTCATTGTAGTGGATTATGAATCGAATAAAAAATAAAAGTCCTGAATGAAAGACTAAGGATTTTTTTTTTGGAACAGAACCCCACATTCCACAGACTGCGTGTGTGCAAAGACTCTGCACTCCCCCACCCACACACACATACACAAACTCGCATCAAAGACTGAGCAGGACACTTTCCAGTGACCCCCTCCGTCGTCTTCAGAAACGGAAAGAAAACAAACCCAGTTTATGATGCTCTTAGGCAAAAAGAAGATCAAACAAAGTGGTGAAGACTGGAATTAAAAAGGACCCTTTATGGCTTTGGCGCCTAAGTGGCTCGTGATTATCTCCTGCAGAAATCAACAGATGGCTAACAGGGGTGACCTAGGTCTGAACTCCTGTTAACCCACCCGCACAGGACGAACAGCATGGATCAACAGCGACCCCAAGTGGACGTTTGCGAAATCATGTTTCGCCCTGCTCACTTCTAAATGCATACCGAAAGCAACGAGTGTTTATGAACATGTTTTATGCAAATATGTATTAATGTCACCCCCTTGTTATTCTCAGGTGAACGTCTACCAACCAATGAAGTGAAGTGTATTACTGTTTCAATCATGAAAGAAAGTTTCTGTCTCTGATTAAGAAAACGAATTAGTATCTTCTAGCATAATATTGTAGTGGGATGTAATCGTAATATACCCAAGATATATTTACGTAGATGTTTGATATTAATAATCCAGGACACTCATTGTGTTATACCACAAATATGTATGAGTAATTTTTGTGTATACGTGAATCTTTTCTCTCTCTCTGAAACGTGAAACAAGTCACGCGAGCCTCAGACCCAGGATCCAATCAAAGGAAGGATACCTCCCAATTGGGCGTGACCGCGCCACCTTTGAAAAGAGAGTGCCTGCCTCACATCACACTCTCTAGCTTCCGCCCTTCCCTCTCGCTTCCTCTTCTTGCCCTTCTAGCTCTTCTCAGAGCTCTTCTGCTGCTCTCCGGCGACCTCCTCACATTGCGCTCACTCTCTTCAAGTGCGACGCTCTTCATTATTCCTTACTCCGACGAAACGACTCATCAAAGACTCTAAGAAGGACCGCACTCAGCTCCAAGGGACGCCTTGTGCCAGCTAGCAGTGTGCTACAGAAACTACAGCGTAACGTCGAGTAACTTTAAGTAATCTTTGTGTAATCGTGTTTGTTTGATCGCCCAATCTAAGTTTAATCTCACGACTGATCAAAGCAGGTGAAACTTATTTTGGCCAGAATAAGATATCACCCCTGAGATTAGTTGATAGCGGATACATTAGCGTCATAAGCTGACTTCGGAGGGCATCACTTCTGGAGACTCGAGTAACGAGCTAACGACTCTGAGACGCCCCCCCTTACTCGGGACAAGCCAGCCAGGCCAGCAGTTCTCCGTGAAGGGAATCCCCCAGACTGACGTCACCCCGTCTAAGGCCAAGAGTGTCTGACTCAAACTGGAAGGAATCCCCTTTCCAGCGAGCCTACCTTCGACGACACGGGGAGAATAAGAAGCAAAAACCCGGAGAACGGAGATTGAAACTGTGGGACCCGACGGCTCGGTGAAAAAGGCAAAAAGATTAAGCAAGCAAACTTTACTCACTTTTCAGAAGCTGATGCCTTATTAATTCTAAAAGAATTCCTAAGATTATGCTATGTTAAGTAAATATTCTTTTTCCTTTCAATAAAATATTTCCATTATTTGTAATAAGTATGTGGAGTCTGTTCATTAAAAGTCTGAAAATCCTGAAGAACTCACGTAGCGATGACAGTATTCATTCTCTAACTACTTGTTAATGGTTTTGTCATTTAAGTCAATCATAATAATAACAGTTATCAGTAGTCAAAACGTCAGCAATCAGAAGTTTGAATAAGGTCAAACGCTACAAACACTATATATATATATTTTTTTTATATATATATATTAATTAGTGTATACACAACATACACTACATCATTTTACAGGCAGACATCTTTGAGCACAAGAAAATGGTATGAATTATTTTCTCTTCTTCAGCTCTCACTATTTGTTACTGGCTGCTCTTTGTAACATACACTCAATAATCTGCTATCATAAACGACTGAGTTGATAGTTGTAACCTAGAAACCCAGTGATATTTAGCCTCTTATTTTGCTCATTGGTTGGCTGCTCCTATAAAAAAAAAATCATCTGTCAGTATATCTCAAGTACTACAGGTCCAAGGTCGACAGTTAATGTACCAAATTAAAGCTTAAAGTCACTGATTTTCATTTATTTAATCATTTTACATATAATCCCACTCGATAAATAAGTATTTTTGCTGTTATTGGAAGTTTTGAAAAAATATTAGTGACAGTACAGAGATTCCGATTTTTCACAGCGCCATATTTGAGTCAATGTGTACATATCATACACCAATCAAACGGGCAAACTCTCAAGGTCATGAGGATATATGCTAAAATGTAGGACTAACGAATTAAAGCCGAAAAAATAAGATATTCCAAACTTCAGATTTCTTCCTCATCAATGTCAAAACCGCTGCTTCTCGAAGCCTGATGAGCCCAAAAGCGGGTCGCACACAAAGTTAGCACAGCAGTGCTTACCGTAGAGAGCCCCCTTCAAAACGAGACTAAATCTGAGTCTCTCCGTCAAACTGTTCGTGAGTAATCCTCATGCTTGTGTCAAAAATATTGGCCGAAAAAAAATCCCCCCAAAAAAGTACATATTTTCAAAAAATAATTAAAATATGATCCCTGTGGATCCATGTCACACTACTGCCACGGAGCTTAGGCTCCCAGCTTTCCAACGACATGTCAATCAAGTCTATAGACCAATCAGGGGCGGAATTATGGCGAGGGACAAATATGCAGCAGAGAGCATATGTTTTCAACAGACCCAAACACCGTACGAGAGACTCAAATGGTTCTATTTGGCAGCCACAAGCTCCAGAAACAATAATCAAATCAAAGCTTAGGTGTCTTTTACTAGTTACATTTCCCCCACTGAGGACATTTAAATGTAGCAGGGGTGTGGGGGAGGTTGCCTTGCTCTACAGCCAAACAGAGGGCAGCTCTCGCCTTTTAACATGTCAGTCATTTAAAGGAACACTGTACTTGGTGAGAAACAAGTGAAAACTTTAGAAATAAACTCATCAGAAAAAAATGCACCATAACTAAGGGTTTTTACTGTTTTGGTGAGGGTAAATGGCCACTTGGTGAGGGGCAGGAGACAAGTTTCTCATAGAAAGTAAAGAAAAACACTAAGATGTTGACATTGGGTCAAATCAGTATGTGGTATCAACTCCAAATTTTACCTGATGAAAGTAGACCCCTGGAGTCCAGTTTTAAAAAGAAAAAAGTAATGAGACTTATGAACTCTTCAGTTTATAGTCACTAACATTATTTATTTATTTATTTATTTTTTTTCAAAAATAAGACAAGCGCCAACATTTTTTGGTTTTCATAAGCTTATGAGCACTTCATATATATTTTAGGACCTCTAAAAAATAAATCATGGTAATGCCTCTAGTTTATTCACTGCCTGAGGAATGGGAATATCGGCTTTAGATATCGGCCATCGGCCACTACTGCTGTCCAAAAATCAGATCTTCATCGCCCATCAAAAAACCCATATCGGTCGATCACTACTCTGAACTTTGTAGACATGGGTGTTGGCTACACACTGGTGTTTACAGCTTTTGGATATCTTACTTAGTTTTTTTTCTGTTTTGCTATGAATCTGATGTGACACTGTCTTTCTCAATACCTGTGGTTCACACATTCATTGACTATTCATGAGATAGGTGTGAAACACAGGCGAGAAATCCCCACCCCGCTGTCAAAAAAAATAGCCCATTAACCTCCCACCACCCAATCAGTGAGAGCAACTGAGTAATTTGTAAACTGCTTTTTATTTATTTAGCAAAGACAGAGTACATATACATGCATGTATACATATGAGGTTCAGACGACTGCTTGAAAGCACCCAACTTTACTACAAGCCATTTTTTCCCCTCTATCAGCTGAGCTCTGTGTCTCTGCACATTTACAACGTTTACCGTCAGCTTCACTGTAGTGTAGAGTTGAAGCTAACCAGTGTCAAATATATGTATTTCACTTGGTCATCACAAAATGAAGCCGTTCCTCCTCAGGCAGCTGAAAAGTGACTGCACCATCTTGGAGCTCTGCATTCAGTGTGAAAACATAGCCATGTGCATTTGTTTATACGACTAAAATGAGCGCGTTCAGACTTCGTAATCCTCCAACAAGAGTGGTCAAATTATTATCCTAATATATGAATGGGTGGGTCATCAAGGGTTGCCATCTGAGTCTGGGAGAGACGTGCTGCTTGTTATCTTTCTGTAATAATAAGGTGAAAATAAATTTATTTTCAACCTCCATATAGTTGAAAAGTATAATAAGGTGAAAAATTTATAAATTTATTTTCAACCTCCATATAGTTGAAAAGTAGACCCTTTAAGGTTTCTGAGGGTGTTTATTACGTTTCTAGGACATAAACTCGCTGAGTCACACAAGTTTTTTGCGCACGTTCTGATTTATTTTGCTGACGGGACCCCCAAATCCAGAGGGATAAAGCAGCACAGCTTCCAGTATGTCCCATAGTTGTTTCATCACACTGGATAGAGGTGGTGGTGTGTGACCTGTGTCTTATCTTCTGTCCTGTGCAGGAGTCATTCTTCCACTGGACATTTGGAGTGACTGAGGCTGATTGTTATGGAGCCATCGATGTGGATACAGGGAAAGCCTTCATCTTCATCCCCAAACTGCCAGAGAGCTATGCTACCTGGATGGGAGAGTGAGTCAGTCTCTCTCTCTCTCTCTCTCTCTCTCTCTCTCTCTCTGTCTCTGAATATTTTGAGCATAGCTCTGAATCCTGTATCAAAAAACACATTTGGGAAAACTTTGGGATATATACAGATGCAGCCAAGTGAGCGTTCCCCTTTAGTTAGGCCTTCCGAAGCTCAACTAAATGCTAATTGTGTCAGAGTAACCAAGGGTTTAGCTTTCAAAACTGGGAGGGACACAAACATGTCTGTAGGCCACCCATGCCCCTCCCCACCTCCAAAATAAATAAATAAATAAATAAAAGGAAATATATATTAATGAATGTACAGTGAGAAATAAATGACTATGAAGAAATAAATAACCTAAGCAGAGGACTGAAATCTTTTGATTAAGTTTGGTATTCTAACACTTAACAATACAGCATAAAACTGATTTATATAATGTGGGTCTAGACAAAGCATTAAATTCATGGAGTTATTTTGATAAGTGATGGCCTATTTCAATGATGTCCCAAAAAATTTTTAAAAAATCCCAAACCAAGAATCCACAGAAGAAAGTTCATTTGTAGTTCTAAAATATTTAGGGTGATTTTGATGTTATTCCTCTTCTACAGTGTCAATTGAAAATTGACAGTTATTCAAATTATGTTTAGCAGGTTTTAAAAATCTACTTTACTTGCTGAGGAGTTGGCAACACTGGTGCATTTGGCTCCTTACATCCACAGCCTTTCACATATTGGCGAGAAATAAAACCAAAGCCAACCCTGTGTGGTGTGGGTTCAGCAGAGAATGAGATGTTAACTGTTTTTTGTACAAAATACATTGATTAGACACTGATTGACCATTGTATTATTATTTTTTTCCAAAGTGATTGCCAAGGACAATGCAGAAGTCGCTGGATATCGGTCCCTACCCAGTTCTAAGCCCTTGAAAATAATCGCTATGATAATTTAATAAAGACAGTGGAATCAGTCTGTCAGATGTTGAGTTTCAGTGGCTTGAAATAATTGAGCCAAAACATCACTGTAGTAAGTGGGCACTCATTAAAGCAGCCTTTCTCTTCACCTTTTATGCAGGATTTATCCTAGAGAACATTTCAAGGAGAAGTATGCAGTGGAGGAAGTGCATTATACCTGTGATGTGGGTTGGACCAAGTTTTATTCATAAATAATTTTAGTCATAATTATTGCATATTAAAATCTATAAAATATAACATGTTTAAAATGTACATGGTCTTAAATAGATAAACTTACATAACACCTCAAACAAGTGTATGCTTTATAAGGTCCAGTCTAGTATGCTGCAAAATCAGTGTTATAATTTGCTTACAATGTTTACTGGTTTTTTTAACAACAGAAATGTATTTATACACAGAGTGAGATCTAAAATGTAACTCTTCAATTCTTCACTGCTTTGGGATGGATTTGTTGGACCTGCTGTTTCTAGCTATCTGGCATTAATGTTAAATATCTCACATATGAAGGAAAGTCCATCTCATTCACTTTCACCTCATAAGCAGAGACATGAACTTTCCGAAACATATTAGACAGGAAAGTTTGAGTTGATCAGATTAAATGAATGATAATGAGTATAATTCACAACTGTTTTATTTACAGATTGCTGATGTTCTGACCAGCCTCAAGCCATCTGTCCTCCTCACACTGGTCAGATTGTTTCTAGAGTTACCCACTTTTGTAGAAACTTCAAATGATGTCATATATGTTGGATTAGATACTTTTCATATTTAGTGACTTTTAAAGTTAATAAATTGGTAAAAAATAAACAAACAAATTATTGCTTTTTTCTGTTTTTCAACTTGTTTTCTTTTTTTTCTATCACTTACATACACTTCCACACTTTCACATCTTTTCCATTTTATCTCTCTTGCTCGCTCTCTCATCCCAATTCTCAGAGAGGTGTAAATACAGACAGTGGGAGTGTCACTCGTGAAGCATCTTTTGAAGGGATCAGTCGGTGAGTTTCAGTTTAATTACTTTTCTTCATCAGTTTAGTTAATTCTGGGTTATTCACTGCCAATGTTTTCATAAAGAGCTTATCTTCCCTATTAATAACTATAGTCTGGCTTATCTAGTCTTGGTAAATTTTATTAACTCACTATATGTCTCAGATCCCTGTTCTATTGGTTTGTGTGTGATATGATAATTTCATGTTTTCAGGGGGAAGGGAAAAACTGTTAGTGTAAAGCACAGTGTAAATCTTTGTCTTCCGCAGTTTCCAGGTCGACAACTCCTTACTGCATCCTGTAATCGTGGAATGGTAAGAAACATTTGAGCAGATCTATCTCTCTCTATCTCTCTCTCTCTCTCTCTCTCTCTCTCTCTCTCTCAGCATGACTACTTCAGTAACATATTTACCAAAGCACAAACATTAATACCGTTATATATTTAGAAAGATATTTAATTAATTGATTAATCAATCAATTAATGTGAAATGAATAGATGATATTACCATTAATAATGGTGATGATGAATAAAATGAACCACTCAATTAAAAAAAAAAAAAAGATCAAATATTATTGAGTAAACATAGTAAGATAATGGTTAATATTTACAAAAGTGTTTTTTTTTTCCCCCCACTTGTTTCTTTCTAGTCGTTTGATTAAGACTGATATGGAGTTGGAGGTTCTGCGCTACACTAATCGCATTTCTAGTGAAGCTCACAAGGAGGTAATTTGAAAGTGTGTACATAATGAGGGTGTATGTGTTGGGTGTTATTTGTGATGCTCTATTCCTAAAGCTCTCATTTCAAGATTGACATTCTGAAAATTGCTGGACACTGAAAATGAAAAGACTTGTGCTTTAAGTGAAACAGTTTTGTTTCTGTTCTGCAGAACACAACTTATTTTGCCTCTGAATCTCACTCTTTCACACAACGTCATTTAATCTGCTCTGGTTTTTATGGACTCCTTTTTCTGTAGAGAGCAGGGTGAAACTTATCTCCCTCTGGCTGATAGTTTATTGGCCTTTGACTAGAACAGGGTTTT
Organism: Hoplias malabaricus; assembly: GCF_029633855.1. Taxonomy (NCBI): domain Eukaryota; kingdom Metazoa; phylum Chordata; class Actinopteri; order Characiformes; family Erythrinidae; genus Hoplias; species Hoplias malabaricus. The sequence goes on from NC_089810.1 coordinate 25,816,786, forward strand.
GGCTCAGCTCCAGAGCCTCTATAAACTTTATCACTTAATATAAACTTATTGCCTTTGTTTGTTTTTATATATTTTTCTTGCTTACTCAAAGGTAATGAAGCATGTGAAGCCTGGACACAAGGAATATGAAATGGAAAGGTAAGAGCATGACAGAAAACTAGTATAATGTTGTTAGATTTATTTAGTAAATGTTGGAAGTGGGGCTGCACAATATCACTTATTCATTCATGCGTTGTCTTTGACTGCTTATCTAGTTCAGGGTCGTGGGTCAGGAACCTACACATAAACATTAGGCGCAGTGCAGGAACACGCCCTACAGGGGTGAATCAAACATTCCACAGATTCAACATATGAACAGATAAACCCACCTAAAGACCCAATTATTTTATCTGAGCCCTACTGAGATCTGCTAATGTTTGAACTAAACAAACCACACAGAATTGATAGTATTGATCATTTTAATTTGTTGTTCTTCTCATTTTTGTCTGTCTGAAAACACAGTCTCTTCAGGCACTATTGCTACACCCGTGGAGGAATGAGACACACCTCCTACACCTGCATCTGTGGAAGGTAAGGCACCACCACACAGCATGGTATAAATTCCTGGCTAGTAGGTGGTAGGAGTAAGAGATTGATCTTGATAGCTGTGATTTTCTTCATTAAATCTCTGCAGTGGAAACAACTCATCTGTTCTGCATTACGGCCACGCAGGCGCTCCTAATGACAGAACAATCCAGGATGGTGACATGTGGTTAGTGAAAATTAATCTTCTTTATTTTTGTTTTTATTTGCAAAAAAAAAAAAAAAATCTTCACTCATTCCCCCACCATTTGCAAGTCTCTACCTTCATCTCTTCACTCTAAGTTCCTCTCCATGTTCAAAAATGTACTCATGTACACTATCCAGTAGGCCTGATAGTGGCGCTATAGAGCAACTTTTTCCTTGTTTGTCCATATCTCGTATAAGATGGCACCTAAGCTGAAAATTCTTTCTGCATCTTGTTCAGTCATGTTTTGTGCTTTTAACTTCCACATCCACCACTGCCATTTTTGGCAAAAAATAAAATTTTCCACTAGTCCTAGATTTTTTTTATTTTTTAAACACCCCAAAAATAGAGGTACTAAAATGTTATTGTTAACAATAAAATTGACATTCATCAACAACATGGCTGCCACAAGTCAAATAGACCCCCCCCCCCCCCATGGTGCAGCTGATTTTATATAAATTGCTATAGATCTGGATTGCTAATGGAACTTAGCATTCTAGTTAGTCACATGATTCTGTAGAACCTATCCAAATATTGTATTAAATAACCCATAGGGCGTGGTATAAAATCCAAAATTGTTTCCTACTCAAATGAAATCTTGCACAATGCAAGTTGACCAGTCCATTAAGGGCAATTCGATCACCATTAGCCAGTTAGATTGTAACAACCATTTAGGAGACTTAACATAGCAGGATCGTCATGAAATTTTTATAGGTATATACATGTACACGTTATTTAATAGCCTGTAAAATGTCACATCAATCATCCTCAAATTTGCACTATTCAAAAAACCAAGAATACATCTTTCTGTCTTTACCTTGTGCACAAATGTTTTATATCTTATTATAGAGTGCACCAAGCCTGACAATTTTGCAAATGCATGTCCATTATAAAAGTGGATATTTTTGTGTAGTTTATGAAAGTTCGAAAAATGCCCATTTCAAACTAGTCACTGGGTTTTCACCACATTCTTAAACCTGGTATTAAAATAATCTGTGGAGTCTCAAAGTATATAATCATCCAGAAAATGTTGGGTTACTTGCATCTTTTGGCTGGAGTACATAAATCAATCAGAGCAGTTCTGTGTGACTTTTTTACTGCTTTTACATCTATTGTGGATTGTCAAATTGTGATGAAATTTAAAGGAGTGCAATAAAATATCAGAAAATTATGTGCCACAATTGGTGTGAACTGTTAGTGATTGACTTTGGAAATAGACAGCCTAGGTTAAAATCCAACATCATAAATGTCCCCAGTTAAGCTTTTAGAAGTTTAACATGGAATGAAGTACATTTTGACTGGATTGCTTCTATCATTGCAAATCTGATTAATACATTTATGCTATGACTTGATACCTATTTTTATAGCTGTCTATTGTGGCTATTATTATTAGGAGCATGTTGCTTCATAAGGGGCAATATTCTGAGATGTGCATCAGTGACATTGTCTTTGTATAATGATTCTATGGTATCCAAAAAATATATTTTGTGGATTTATTTAAATGTGATTCCTGCATCTTAAATCACTAAGTACACTAAAGCCTGGCGATCCTTTTCCTGTTTCCTCCAGCCTGTTTGACATGGGTGGAGAATATTACTGCTATTCCTCTGATATCACCTGCTCCTTTCCAGCCAATGGCAAGTTCACCCCTGATCAGAAGGCCATTTATGAAGCTGTACTCAAGTCCTCCCGTGCTGTCCTGGCTGCCATCAAACCAGGTCCATCTCCTCTGCTTCTCTGTTAAAGTAGATTTGTAAATGGGATTATTATTATTTTCATTTTATTATTATTTTTTTAATAGTAAATTTCCTCTTTCACTTCGGTTCTATGGATAATTTGAGCTCTTATATATTTGGAGCTCTATACACAGACATATCATATGTTTAAAACAGACAAGTGCATACTGTTGATTATCTGGTTTCATTGGCACCTGCCAATGATTCATTTTAAGAAATGCCTACTGTGTTTGTATAGGTGTAAAATGGACAGATATGCACCGTCTGGCTGACCGGGTTCACCTTGAGGAGCTGGTCAAAATCGGCCTGTTGTGTGGGAATGTGGATGACATGATGAAAGTCCACCTGGGTGCTGTTTTCATGCCCCATGGCCTTGGACATCTGCTGGGCATTGATGTCCATGATGTAGGAGGCTATCCAGAGGTCAGTTCTAAAGAGAAACTGGGAGACCATAGAAGTTTGGGAGTGGGACTTTTTTTATTTTTATTTATTCATTTACTTTTTTGCATGTTTTGAGTAACCAATGGTCAGTACGAATTTATGTAACAAATTGCATAAAATGTGCATGTAAATTGGCCACTGTTGTGTGTGCAGAAATATTTGTCAGTATTTGTATATTAATATTTACACAAGGTACAAAACATTTATATCATTTGCAGGATTTTTGAAAGCTTTTTCTGTACATATTTCAACTGTTTTGACAAAGTAAATGTTTATTAGAAACACATTTAAATATTTTATGAGTTCTAGGTATGGGTCTCACTCATTTTCCCCTACTTACTCAGGGTACTGAGAGAGTTAATGAGCCAGGATTAAAAAGCCTCCGTATGGGCCGTTTGCTTCAGAAGAGCATGGTCCTCACAGTGGAGCCAGGAATCTACTTCATCAACCATCTTCTGGACGAAGCTCTGGCATCAAAACTACAGTGTGACTTCATCAACACTGAAGTTCTGGCAGACTTCCGTGGATTTGGAGGGGTTAGAGCATTTTAATTACACTGCTGCTGTGTTGAAAGTGGCACTTCCTATATTTTCCAGTAATCACACTAATTTTCATTTTATCTATTTCTTTCTTTCGGCCAGACGGTAATTCAATATCAATACATACCCTGATAGAAAATGTAAATTTTAAAAATGCTGCTTAAAAAAAATAAAAATAAAACATGCATTTCAGAAATGCTGCATTCAAGCTCACTCTGTTAATGCTACTCTCTCCTGTGGAGATATGTGGGTATTTGTCATTTAATACTAGAAGTGCTGTGCCTCTTTGGAATATTGGGTCTGTCCAAAAACCTAGTGAGCTGTCTACATAGAAGTGTACATACTATGATGTAATATGCTCTACAACACTTCTGGCTGAATTTTAAGGCAGCATCAAACCCTTCCTTGGCTGCGAAAGCAATCCCATGATGCAGTGCACGCTCAACTCCTGTCTGATTTGCTTCCAGAGCAAAAATGATTAAAATCGCTGTTAAAACTGGAAGAGCAGAATCCATCTAGTTGAGACTAGTGGCCGAGTATGTAAGCACTGGTTGCATGCGGTGGGCAGGAAAAAGCTGTGACGCAATTGCTCTATAACTGCAACAGTTAGAACGCTGCCTACTTAAACAGCTGCCTATGTAGAGTGCTTCCGAAATCGATTTTGCATTTTGTAAATGCCATTGTGATGTGACTCACCGAGTCAGTGTAGTTGGGCATCATCACGTCTCCATGTTTCAAATTAAAAGCCCTGTGCATGACAGTAAAATTCACGTGTGTTTTATTGGTTTGAGAACAGAGGTTTACTTTGCCAAATCAAGTGTAAATTAACCAAAAAGTATACAAGCTGAATTGTGATTTTGCTGTAAAAATTTATTTCTCCCGCTTTTGAGAAAGTTAAGGTCTGGAAAAAGGTCTGAATGTGTCCACTCTTCACACGTATCACTCAGCAAAATGTTTGTATGCATATTTTGCTGATATGGTACAATTAGCATGTAGTCTCTCCTCCTAGAATGTTCAGAATTACAATGGCCATTCTTGTCTTTTTGTTAATGCCTGCAGGTGCGCATTGAGGATGACATTGTAGTGACAGCTGATGGTGTGGAGCTGCTGACCTGTGTTCCTCGTACGGTGGAGGAAATTGAGGCCTTCATGGCAGATCAAAATCCTGATAAATGTTTCAGTCCTGCTGTTAGCAGTGAGAAATTCTAATAATGGCAAAATAAAAGCTTTATGTTCTACAGAATTGTTTACATTATTTACTACTGAAAATTAATTATTTTCTAAATTTGATGCATTGTCATTATAAACCTGACCTGACCTAACCTTACATAAACATGTGCTTTAAAGATCAGTGCATTTTGACAAGAATTAAATGCATTTGCAAACTATTTACTCTTTATTTGTCTACACTTTTCAATCGGTTTTGCATGAAGAGTTAGCAGAAAATTATGCCAGCCAGAAAGTATTAATACATTATAAGCAGAAAATAAGCATCTCAAACTTCAACCATATTTTTTCTGTGTAATTCTTAAGCTGCAGCATCTGTGGTAAGACATTTCATACACTGCATGCACGTTTATATATTTCTGAAGTTAATAAAATGCATTTCTTTTATATCATTTTATGTTTCAAAACATAAAATCATAAACTGTTATTCAGATTTTATAAGATGGACCCAAATTTCTGAATCCTCAAATTGTGGAAATATTGCTATGTTAGTATGTAATCAAAAAAAATGCTCATAATTTGACCAGTCTATTATAAATGAGAGGAACAATACCCTACATACTTTAATGATTTGCTTTTCAGGTACTTTTTCTCTGTTTATTTTTGCTCCTGTTGCCTAAACATTCGTAAATAAATTTTTGTAGCATCCAAAATGTGTTCTGTTTTTGTTTTCTGTTGTTCATTTATTTATTTGTCGGTGCAGGAAGGTGGCACAACTGGTATTATCATTGTCACACAGCTCCAAGTTCCTATGGTTGTGGGTTTGGAGCCGCTGTCCAGGTGAGTGTCGGTGAGGAGATATGTTATCCCTGTGTCAGTGTGGGTTTCCTCCAGGTGCTCTATTGGCTACTCTACAGTACCCATATGTGTGAGTGTACTGCCTGCGGAAAGGCAGTATTAACATGGAAAGGCATCGGCATCTTATGTTCGCGTGACGCTGGCACATGCCAGTGACATCGGCACCTTACGTACGGGTGACAGTGGCATCTATTTATTTTTTTGGGTGACAGTGGCATTTTTTTTATTTTTTTTTATTTTTTATTTTTTTGGACAGTGGCATATGCCTCTGTTTTGCGCAAATGCCGATGACATTGACATCCGTTTTATGACACTGGCATATACTCCACTTCATTGTTGAACATCTGCCAGTAGACTAAGTTTAGCTAGCATTTGGATGTTTAAACTAGCTATATATTTAACTATCCAGTAAACAAGGAACGTCCCTGGACGTTCAAAATAGGTTTAAAAGTAGTGTATGTCTGTCAAACACATATTTTAAACGTCAATGGACGTCCAAAATCCATCTTAAGTTAGTTAAGTGGTGACCAATCGATAACGTCAGTGGACGTCCAAAACGCGTTTTATACAAGTAATTTATTTCGGGACCAATTAATAACGTCAATGGACGTCCAAAATACGTCTAATAGTCGTCTTTTCAATGTCTGTGTTTGGTCGTCTTTTCAACTTTCATTTTCAACCTTAAGAGAACGTTGATTAGATGGCACTCATTACGTTATTTCAACATTGAATCAACGGCTAATTGTTTACTGGGTAGCACACGTATGCTACTAGCATGTAAACAGACCAAACAAGTGACATGCTACAAACATAGTCATGTCACATGTCTTGGATGTTTAAACTAGCTATATTTTTAACTAGCACACGTATGCTACTAGCATGTAAACGGCCCAAAGAAGTGACATGCTACAAACATAGCATCCCTTATTCGCGCACAGTCCACTGTCACTGTGTTCATGGACAATTGAACTAAAAGTTCTTCCCAGTTAGTGGTATACGACGCTCCTCAAACCCACCACTTTCAAGACGTTGACATACCACAATGCTGCCAAGCAACATTACTACTGGACTACTAGATAAATTAAAATGTCTTTATGGCACGTGATGCTCTAATAGCCTTGTACAACACTGCATGTCAGATTCTTGAAAGCTGACGTTTCAACCAAGACAATGTATGACTTTCTGATGAAGGCTCATAATATGTGCTGACATCCAATTCTACTGACATATAATCCAGATTTCCCCAAAATATTTTTGTCAGTCTTATGCAATATATATATATATGATGGTGTTTTTCATAGTTCTTTTAAATTATCAATACATGGAATTTGTCTGAGGCTATTTAAACATTTGTATAACATTGTACCATTAAGAACTGGAATCTATGAATCGGGAGTGGCATAAAACCCCATAGAAATGATCCTTCCCAGCTAGCAAGGTAGATCTGGGCCGGTTCTGGACCGCGGTCACGCCATCTGCACTTCGCGAAAACGCAGTCACGCCATCTACACTAGGATTTCTTGTGCGCTTCTACATCACAGTTTACGGTAGAAGCTGTGTGAGCGAGAGGGGGGACTGGCAGAAAAGCGCAGATATTGAAAATTCATAAGGAATAGAATTTAAAACATAATTCAATACAGTTAATATTAAAAACAGACCTGATTGGCTAAAGAACGGTTTGCAACCCTTAAAAAGTCCATAAAGATCCATAAAATGGAGGGAATACAGTTTCACTGAAATAAAAAAAAATAAAAATCAAATTGTTACCAGATAATCCTACTGTTGTATTGAAAAACATGTCCTCAGGCACACAGGGTATAATATTTATGTGTATTTACTGTAAGAAGAAGTAATAGGCTTGAAAAAAAACTCAAATGTTAAATTCTATAAAATGGTTAAATCAAACTGTTACCAGACCACTCCACTGCATTCTTGAAGAGCATGTTCTCAGGTACCCAGAGAATAATTTTCATACATTTTTACTGTAGGAATTTGAAGTAATATTATTTGACGATGTTTAATTTACATATATGGACAATTTTGAGTCTTATTAAAGGGTTAAATCAAACTGTTACCAAACCACTCCACAGCAGCCTTAAAGAACATGTTTTAGAGTACCCAGAGATTAAACGTCGTACATTTTTACTGTAGGAATTTGGAGTAATATTATTTCAAATCTCAAAAGAATTTGGTTTAATTTGCATATATGGCAAAATTGTGAGTCCTATTAAAGGATTAAAACAAACTGTTACCAGACCACTCCACGGCAGCCTTGAAGAATATGTTCTCAGGTACTCAGAGAACAATTTTTATACATTTTTACTGTAGGAATTTGGAGTAAGAGCATTTCAAATTTCAGAAAAATTGTTACATTTGCAAATATTGCATAATTCTGAGAGCTATTAAAGGGTTAAATCAAACTGTTACCAGACCATTCCACTGCAGCCTTAAATAACATGTTCTAGAGTACCCAGATTATAATGTTCATACATTTTTACTGTTAGAATGTGGAGTAATAGCATTACAAACTTCATTAGAATAACAACACAATTCCACAAATTGCAGATTTCTGAAGGCCATAAAATGGTTAAATCAAACTGTTACCAGACCACTCCACTGCAGTCTTGAAGAGCATGTTCTTTGAAGAGCATTTCAAATTTCAGTAAAAATGGTTAAATTTGCAAATATTGAATAATTCTGAGAGCTATTAAAGGGTTAAATCAAATTGTTACCAGACCACTCCACTGCAGCCTTAAAGAATATGTTCTCAGGTACTCAGAGAATAATTTTTATACATTTTTACTGTAGGATTTTGGAGTAAAAACATTTCAAATTTCAGTAAAAATTGTTAATTTTGCAAATATTGCAAAATTCTGAGAGCTATTAAAGGGTTAAATCAAACTGTTACCAGACCATTCCACTGCAGCCTTGAAGGAAGTGTTCTCAGGTACCCAGAGAACATTTTTTATATATTTCTACTGTAGGAATTTGGAGTAATAGCATTACAAACTTCATAAGAATTTTGTTTAATTTGCATATATGGCAAAATTTTGAGTCCTATCAAAGGGTTAAATCAAACTGTTACCAGACCACTCCACTGCAGCCTTAAAGAATATGTTCTCAGGTACTCAGAGAATAATGTTTATACATTGTTACTGTAGGAATTTGGAGTAAGAGCATTTCAAATTTCAGTACAAATTGTTAAATTTGCAAATATTGCAAAATTCTGAGAGCTATTAAAGGGTCAAATCAAACTGTTACCATACCACTCCACTGCAGCCTTAAAGAATATGTTCTCAGGTACTCAGAGAATAATCTTTATACATTTTTACTGTAGGAATTTGGAGTAAGAGCATTTCAAATTTTAGTACAAATTGTTAAATTTGCAAATATTGCAAAATTCTGAGAGCTATTAAAGGGTTAAATCAAATTGTTACCAGACCACTCCACTGCAGCCTTAAAGAATATGTTCTCAGGTACTCAAAGAATAATTTTTATACATTTTTACTGTAGGAATTTGGAGTAAGAGCATTTCAAATTTCAGTAAAAATTGTTACATTTGCAAATATTGCAAAATTCTGAGAGCTATTAAAAAGTTAAATCAAACTGTTACCAAACCACTCCACTGCAGCTTTAAAGAATATGTTCTCAGGTACTCAGAGAATAATTTTTATACATTTTTACTGTAGGAATTTGGAGTAAAACCATTTCAAATTTCAGTAAAAATTGTTAATTTTGCCAATATTGCAAAATTCTGAGAGCTATTAAAGGGTTAAATCAAACTGTTACCAGACCATTCCACTGCAGCCTTAAAGAACATGTTCTAGAGTACCCAGATTATACTTTTCATACATTTTTACTGTAAGAATGTGGAGTAATAGCATTACAAACTTCATTAGAGGTTTTCATAAGAGGCTTCATAAAAAGGCCATAAAATGGTTAAATCAAACTGTTACCAGACCTTTCCACTGCAGCCTTAAAGAATATGTTCTCAGGTACTCAGACAATAATTTTTATTATTATTATTATTATTTTTACTGTAGGAATTTGGAGTAAGAGCATTTCAAATTTCAGTAAACATTGTTTAATTTGCCAATATTGCAAAATTCTGAGAGCTATTAAAGGGTTAAATCAAACTGTTACCAAACCACTCCACTGCAGCCTTAAAGAATGTGTTCTCAGGTACTCAGGGTATAATTGTCATACATTTTTACTGTAGGAATTTGGAGTAAGAGCATTTCAAATTTCAGTAAACTTTGTTTAATTTGCCAATATTGCAAAATTCTGACAGCTATTAAAGGGTTAAATCAAATTGTTACCAGACCATTCCACTGCAGCCTTAAAGAATATGTTATCAGGTACACAGAGAATAATTTTTATACATTTTTACTGTAGGAATTTGGAGAAATATCGTTACAAACTTATAAATATGCTGCTTAATTTACAAATATTGCAAAACCCTGAGAGCTATTAAAGGGTTAAAACAAATTGTTACTAGACCATTCCACTGCAGCCTTAAAGAGCATGTTCTCAGGTACTCAGGGTATAATTGTCATAAGTTTTTAATCTAGGAATTTGGAGGAATAGTATGGTAAAATTCAGAAAAAAATTATAATTTAATTTTATGAATCTCGTAATGTTTAAGACCATAAAATGTTTATAGTACTAGGTACTAATTACCAGAGATATGTACTGCATTTACGAAGAACATGGTCTCAGGTAAAAAGTATGTTTTTTTTTTTTGTTTTTTTTTAAAGTGTTAGTATATATATATATATATATATATATATATATATATATATATATATATATATGTTAGAATTGTAATATTTCAAATTTCCCTAAAAACTATGGTTAAATACAATTGCAGTGTTACCAGGGAGCCAAGTGCAGTCTTTAAAACATTTTTTCTTAGGTATAATGTGCATAAGCTTTCATTATCGTTTAGTTTTGGCAATGTGGGTAAAAGCAGTTAATGATTATCTCCTGCTAGTAATTCATATTTTCTGAAAATGACAGTTATAATAGAATTTTAAAAATATTTAAAAATGTTAAATTCAAAAGATGCTAGAGATCATGTCTGTAGTCTTGAAAACAGCTTTTAAAGTTTGAAAGTTATTGTCTTTGGTTTTCACACTAGGATATTTGAGTAATAGAACTTCATTCATTCATTATCTGTAACCGCTTATCCAGTTCAGGGTCACGGTGAGTCCAGAGCCTACAGGGAATCATTGGGTGCAAGGTGGGAATACACCGGAGCACCCGGAGGAACCCCACGCAGACACGGGGAGAACACACCAACTCCTCACAGACAGTCACCCGGAGCGGGAATCGAACCCACAACCTCCAGGCCACTGGAGCTGTGTGACTGCGACACTACTTGCTGCGCCACCGTGCCGCCCAATAGAACTTCAAATTTATGAATAATTCTTTTTGAATAAACTTATCTTTTTAAAGAAATAAAAAATAATAAATAAACATAATTAATCAGTTTTGTATTTTTATGTTTTAAATTCAGAAATATGGTTAAATCAGTTTGTTACCAGAAAAAATACTTTAGTTTTTAGACCTTATCTTGAGAAACATGGGGTAATTTTGGCTGGTGTCTTTACCTCAGCATTTTTGAACTCTTGTATTCAAAATTATTTTAAAAAATCCATGTTTTGTGCGTCATAACAGGATTAAATCAAATTGTTATTTGAAAACCCCACTGAAGTATTCTGGAATGTATCCTCATGTACCCAGGGTATAATTGTCATGTAATTCTGTAGGAATTTGTAGTAGTAGGATGTCAAACTGTCATTTCTGATCAGTAAATAATCACATTTATTAACCACATAAAAAAATAATTTCTAAGTTTACCACATAAAATCAACTCTATTCTTGAAAAACGCATACTAGGTAATTGTGGCAATGACTCTTAGTTAATATAATGTTTAAATGTGGAAACTGTTACTGATTAATTCCTTAAACATGTACCTTAAATGAAGACATTATATCAGATATTCAAGTGAAATGTTTTAATTGAAAGTACTCATTAAATCCAAGCCAAGTTAAACACCACACGCACCACCCACCACCAACACCACAATCTATGTGGTAATGTAAAGAAGATTCTGAAATGTAGAAGAACAAACAAAATTAAGGATAGTTTTCTTCAAAGGTGACCTGCTTTTTATCTTTTATCTTTCAAACATAACCTATGCAGGTTTGGCAGTGCCATTCTTCTGCTGTGGTGTCCAGTGCACATTTAGGGACACTCACACAAGTGGGATGATACCAGAAATTGCATTTGCTACACTGGACCATCACCTCATTATTATGAGAAGTCCTGCAGACCCAGTAAACATATACTTTTACTGCATCCCTCTCTGGCTTTCTTTGTGTTTTTTTGTAAGCATAGTCTGGTACCCTTTTCTCCAATATACCTCTGTAGAGTCTTTGCCTTAGTTTTTTTCCTCAATAAGGCACTCCTCTGGTCTAACTCTGTCACACAATACCTTTGCAAAGGCAAGGGCAAAAAGTCCGCAATTGCTACCTGACTGCTGAATCTGCACAGTAGGCTTTCTGATAATGAAATCGGGTGCTGACGGTCGAATCATCCATGACAGCATTTGTTTAGTGTTGTTGTTTATTCCTGAATTTAAGCTGTCATATATACACACCTCATTTGGCTGACAGAAAATGTTGCTTGCAGTAATCCAGTGGTTATCATTAATATTAAGTACTTGCACAAATGGCTTCACTGGGGTACCAACAATACTGCCACGATGAAGGGCTGAAAACAACAGGCATGACTGAAAGCCATCAGTATCATCATACTTCTGTGCCATGTAAAAGCAAGCTGAATCTATCTCATCACTACTTAGCCATATATGGGGGTCCAGAATGCTAATCAACTGATCATGGTGGATAATTACTGGCCTTGACAATCTGGCTGCTGGAATGATTTCTTGCGGTGAATGATTTCCCCAAACTGGCCCAAGGTTTTCTCTCCGTGATCTTGTTTTCATTCCTTTACCTTTCTGTTATAAATAATATAACATAAAACATATAAATGTTAATGCTGAGAAAAAAACTAAGTGCAATATCAATAATATAAATTAAGCTTGTCTGAAGTTGCAGTTTTATTTAAATATAGAGTACTACATAAGTATGCTTTGGGTATCACTTTAAAATAAGACTACAGTTATAAAGGTTTACAAATGTTTTAAAAACCTGTGTAAAACACCTTATCATAATATATTATATAATAATTATATAATTCATAATCATTTGTAACCCACAGATAGAAAAAGCAACAGTGACCTAATTTTATTGCCTAATGCTGAAAATGTCTGAGAACTTATTGAAAATGTCAACATAAAGAATAATCTAACACTTGATAATGTCAATTTTGCTAATTTTGTTATGTTAGGGTACACATCACATTACAGTTAATGTATAAAAATCTACTTTGTTGGTGGCTAATTCATAAAATATTTGCAATGTTTAAAAAATATGTGCTGATGCTGATAAGGTTAATGTTGATTGATGGAGAAGACAAAGTAAGGTCAGTATCCCGCAAGATCAGAGGTTTAACAGTGTAGATGGATGTGGGTTCACTATTTGGCAAAGGGGTCACTTTTGCCATTTCTGTTTATGTTTTATTACATAATTAATTATTTTTAATATTATAACAACATAATAAATATCATAAATAAAGAGGTTGTTAAACATTAATAAACGTTTATAAGTGTAGTACTATTCTAAAGTGGTATAATGTTTTATTATTCCTTGGCTAAGCCTACAGTACTTCTAGAATCACTGGAAGGTAATTAGCTACAGACTAAATAAAATAAATATATTTAAAGGAACAGTTTCTTTTGTTTCATATACTTGTTTCTGTCTCGGCACACATACTGAGGTTAGAGGTTCATACGATGTGGATGGCGTAGATGTAATTAACTTCAGGGGATGACTCTGTGGATATTAATCATATAGAAATATGCATTAGTTCACATGCAAATATTTCCTTTTTGAATACTTATTATAATTTTGAAGACATACATTGTTTAAAAAAAACTAAAGAAGATTTAGTTCTAGAATTATATATTATTAATTTCATAATGTGGTTATCTTACTGTTTCAAATTGGAAAAGTCATGTCAGTAAATAAATAACTACATGTCAGTGCACAAGTCAATAGAGTTTTCCACAAATAGCATAGTATTTATTCAATTTTGTCCAAATAATAATACCATGAAATTATAACATAAAAAGGCACCTGTACTGTACTTGGCTGCTTATAAATGAGGTCCTCATCCCTTTTATCGTCAACTGGTACCTCTGCTTTCAAGTTTGTTCTTGAAGACTTCTTTAAAAAAAAAATCAAAATAACTGTTTTTTGGTACTCACTACATTTTTAACAATTAACTAAATAAATTTTAATCATTATCTTGTATTTAAAAAAAATAAAAAAATAAAACATTTTAAGGAGTTAATTCATGAACTCACTGTTGGTTCTGATATTTTTTTCACTTTGTTCAAAAATGGCTTCTTCATTGGCGTGACATAGACTCCCCTCTGATTCCTTTTTCTTTGCTTCCACATCCCTTTATGTATTTTGTGCTCCTAGATAATGAAATTAAAAGTAATTAATATACAAATTCTTGGTTTCTCTGTTCTGCACGTGTTTAGCTTTTTGCACTACTAAGTTTGGTATTAATAATTAATACTTATACAATGGGTTTAAATATAAAAATATAAAATCACTGTTACATATAAATATTGTCTTATTTTAGATGTCTGGAAAGATGAAAAAAAGATCTCTAAATAACTCTTAAATGACTGTCTGAGCAGTCTGATAAATCTAATCAAATTATTTCAAGCAGCATGACTAGTAAAATGCAGACCATACTTTTAAACTTAGAAATACTTGAAGTACATTTTACCTGGGTTGTCTTCATTGAAATTCTGGAAAATTTCTTTGAGAACTGCTGATAAGCAAGCCCCTCACCATGCCTTCCCAGGTCACCTAAAATAAAATCATGTTCCTGAAATGTTCCTTGTTGCAAGATATATTTTTTCACAAATTTACATTTTATGCATTAACTAAGGCTGGAATAACCTGAATGAATAACCTACCCAGCATCAAACTTGTCCACAGAGCTGCATGGGGCAAGAAATATGTCACTAAGGAAGAGATGAATGTCCTAGAGTAGTAAATATTAGGGTCCCCTTTTTGGTCTAGAGGTGCACTGCTGATGAGTTTCTTGAAATGCGTTTGAAATGGTGTTTGACCTACGGTGTCCTATATTAAAAAAAATCACATATTTAAGGTTTGAGGAAAAGGGTAAACAGAGAAGTTTAATGAAAATCATAATGGTTTTTACCTCAAGGTCCTCAGCAACAATGCTGCTGTCATTAACAGGAGATTCTCCAAAGGCCATAAATCAAATCAAATCAAAATTTATTTGTATAGCGCCTTTTACAACTGACGTTGTCACAAAGCAGCTTCACAGTTTCAAAACAGAACATTTAAATCAAAGCCCAATGCAAGCAAGCCGAAGGCGACAGTGGCAAGGAAAAACTCCCTCGAGGCTGGAGGAAGAAACCTTGGGAGGAACCAAGACTCACAAAGGGGACCCATCCTCCTCTGATCAAACTATAGATTGAATTTTAAATGATCACCAATGAAGTGTCAATATGCTACATAATAATAATAATAAGGTGAGCAGCTGTTTTCTCTCAGAAAACAGTAAAACAGTAAAAGGGAAGCAGTTAGTTTGGTTGAGTGCAGCAGAGAATAAGAGCATGTGAATATTTTCTTTAGTGTAGTGACGGATCAGACTGTAACAGACTGGGAGTAGGGAAACCAGAAGGAGCTCAGGCAAAGACATCCTTTCGTTCCAAGCAAGAGAAATTGTGAGCACATCATCCGAGTTTACCCTGATTCTCCATGTCCATGTGTTCCTGAAATGACAACCTTAAACTAGACAGAGGTTAGTTGCCAAAGGCTAAACTGAACAAGTGTGTTTTGAGCCTGGACTTAAACATAGTGACTGTGTCTGCGTCCCGAACGCTAGCTGGAAGATTGTTCCAGAGCTGAGGGGCTTTGTAGGAGAAGGCTTTCCCCCCCGCTGAAGTCTTATGAATTCTGGGTACTAGTAAGAGGCCGGCGCCCTGAGATCTGAGTAATCTTGGTGGTTCATAGTGTGTGATGAGGTCTTGCAAGTATTCAGGGGTGAGACCATGTAAGGATTTATACGTGAGTAAAAGAATTTTGTAATCAATACGGAATTTAACTGGAAGCCAGTGAAGGGCCGATAAGACTGGGCTGATATGATCAAATTTTCTAGTTTTAGTGAGGACCCTGGCTGCAGCATTTTGAATTAACTGGAGTTTACTCAAGTTTCTGCTGGAGCATCCTGATAAAAGTGCATTGCAATAATCTAACCTTGATGTAATAAAAGCGTGAACTAATTTTTCCGCATCTGGGAGGGATAAGGAGTTTCTTAACTTAGCGAGGTTCCGAAGATGTAGGAAAGCTGTTCTTGTAATGTTACCTATATGCTGATCAAATGATAGATCTGAATCAATTATAACACCCAGATTTTTAGCTGATGAGCTCGGGAGAACAGGTAAGTCAAAATTATTTATTAAGTCTGATACCTTATTTATAGCAGGTTTTGGACCTAGAAGGAGAACTTCGGTTTTGTCGCTGTTTAGCAGAAGGAAATTGTATGACATCCAATGCTTCACTTCTTTAACACAGTCCTCCATTTTCTTTAGTGTTGGTTTGTCGCCTGGTTTGGCTGATATATATAACTGTGTGTCATCTGCATAACTGTGGAAGGTAATGCCATGCCTGCTAATAACTCTGCCCAGTGGCAGCATGTATAATATGAATAGTAAAGGTCCTAAAATGGAGCCTTGGGGAACTCCAAATCTCATTTTTGTATGAGTAGAAGAAACATTATTTACGTTTACAAACTGATAGCGATCTGTGAGGTAAGACTTAAACCATGATAGGGCTGTTCCTGTTATTCCAACCATGTTTTTTAATCTTTCTAGCAGAATAGAATGATCAATTGTATCGAAAGCTGCACTGAGGTCTAGTAGAACTAGCATGGATACGCAGCCTCGATCAGAGGCGAGAAGAAGGTCGTTTGTTATCTTAACTAAAGCTGTTTCGGTGCTATGGTGTGGCCTAAAACCAGATTGAAATTTTTCATATATGTTATTCTTATGCAAGTATGACCTAAGTTGTTGGGCCACAACTTTTTCTAAGATCTTAGATATGAAGGGAAGGTTAGAGATGGGTCTCTTAATTGGATAGTACACTAGGATCAAGATTCGGTTTTTTGATCAGGGGCTTAATAACTGCTAGTTTAAATGCTTTGTGTATGTGACCTAGTCTAAGGGACGAATTTATGATTGTTAAAATGGGATTGATTATGACTGGTAATACTTGTTTAAATAGTTTTGTTGGTATTGCATCAAGTGTGCAGGTCGTACAATTTGACGAGTAGAAGATTTTCTCCAGTTCTAGCTGTGGTAGTGGGTCAAAGTCCTCTAGTCTTTCTTCTATGTTTTGTTCTATATCATCCACACCAGATGACAGACAGGCTGGATTTAATAATATGGTATTTATTGTTTGTCTAATATTTTCAATCTTATTGTTAAAAAAGTCCATAAAAGCATTGCTGGTGTGAATGGCTGGGATCTGTGGATCAGTAGCTGCCCGATTGTTTGTAAGTTTAGAGATTACATTAAAGAGTGCTCTAGGATTGTGTTTATTATTTTCAATCAGTGAGGACAGATGTGCTGAACGTGCATTGACGAGTGCCCTTCTATATTGGATAAGGCTGTCTTTCCAGGCACAATGAAATACTTCCAGTTTAGTCGACCGCCATTTCCGCTCTAATTTCCTTACGGTTTGTTTTAGGGTGAGCGTTTCTTCATTATACCAGGGAGCGAGTTTTTTCTGTTCTAGCTTTTTACGCTTAAGCGGTGCTACACTATCTAAAGTTGATTGAAGAGTGTTATCTAAGTAGTCCGTTAGTCTGTCCAGCTCCAGTGGGTCTGCTGGACTACTGACTGAGGTCAATAAATCAGTGATGTTTTCAGTAAATTTAGGGGCTGTAGATGGGGTTAGTGAGCGCTTTAGATAATAATGTGGGCATGTACATTTTTTAATATCTAAACTCAGTTCATATGAAATTAGGTAGTGGTCTGAGACTGTGGAAGACTGAGGGAGAATATTTAGGTTTTTTATGTTCGTGCCCAGGGTCAAAACCAAGTCTAGTGTGTGATTACAATAATGAGTAGGACCTGATACATTTTGTGTGAAACCAACAGAATCATTGATGTGAACGCCTTTTTTAGGGGATCATCACTTTTCTCAAAATGAATGTTAAAGTCTCCTACAATTATTAACTTATCACACGACACTGCTAAATTAGCAGCTAGTTCACCAAATTCTTTTATAAATTCTGAATAGGGCCCTGGTGGTCTATAAATGTTTAATAAGGAGATAGTGTTCTTATTTGTGGCGGGGTTAATTATGTTAATGTACATGATTTCGAAGGAAGTACAGTTGTAACCATGTTTTTGGTTAATAATTAAATTATTTTTGTAAATTATACATAATCCACCCCCTTTGCCCGTCAGTCTGGGGCTGTGTACATATTTATAGCCTGTAGGAGTGGCTTGATTTAGTGCTAAATATTCATCATTTCTGACCCAAGTTTCACTAAGGCATAAAACATCAAGTTTCTGATCCATTATTATTTCATGTATAATGACTGCTTTAGAGTTAAGTGCTCTTATATTGAGTAGGCCAAACTTTAGGTCTGTGGGGATTATACTACCCTCTGTTTCTGATGGTTTAATAGTGATTAGGTTATTGGGGCACGCTGTTTAATATTTTCTGGGTTTAAGTTTGATTCGGGGGACAGACACAGTCTTGATACTGTAACAAATTTTTATATTTCTTAAAGCAAGCTTTGTAGATATATCCTTACTATGGGCAAACAAATGGCCATTATCTGTAAGTGTATCCTTAAAATCACTTACCTGTTCGCTGTGTAATCTACTTGCCTGGTTTGTGCTGGTGGGTGGGGTTAGTCAAGCCTGGCGAAGAACATCCTCGATGTTCCCAGAGAGAACTGCAGAACCTAGACGACTAGGGTGAAGCCCATCCCGTCGGTAGAGGGCAGGACGTTCCCGAAAACACTCCCAGTGGTCGACGTAGTCCACGCCGACAGTGCCACACCAAACCCGGAGCCAGGAGTGGAATGCGAAGAGCCTGCTGTACGCCTCACATCCTCGTCTGTAGGTGGGTAGGGGGCCGGAGACGACGATCCTGGCGTCCGTCTTCTTCCGAGCGGTATCCAGAAGCGAACGGTAGTGCTCCTTCAGGACCTCGCTGCGGCGGGCGGAAGTGTGGTTCGTCCCCACGTGGAGAACGACGGTGCCGAGATCCTCACGCTGCCGCAGCGCCGAGGGAAGTCGCCTGGCAACATCCAGGACACGAGCACCTGGAAGACAGGACACAGTAGCTTTACTCTTTGTGCCTGAGACTCTTAAATGTCTGACTATAGAGTCACCGATAATAAGAACACCGTCCTGTTTAGTTCTCGGTGCAGATGAGGGCCAGGAGCTGAGCACCTCAAACCGGTTAGTAGAGGTGAAGACTGGCTGCGGTAGAGGGGGAGACGACCTCGGCTTCCCACGCCCACGCTGACGCTCCCAGCTCGGGGCTGGAGTGAAGATGGCCGTCCCGGGGAGCCGTCGCGACGGAGGAGCTGGCGTGCCAACGGCCGCGTAGGAGGCATCGCGGGCGGCCTCGAGCCTCGTCTTCTCCCGCTGGAGCTCCGTCTGCTTCTCCAGGAGACGCTGAATTCGGCGGCCCAACTGCTCGAGCTCCGTGCTGAGCCTGGAAAGAGATCGCTCCTCCGCGGTCGCCATAATCAGGAGAGAAGGAGTTATTAATTGAGAGAAGTTATTAATATGAAAACAACAATAATACAATGGTAGTGGTATTTAACAGTGTACAACTAACACTAAGCACAACTAATAAGGATAAGTTAACAAGTTATTAACAGTAAAGTAAAGATTTTAAGTAAAGAGCTTAGGAACAGTACTAAACAGCAGCAAGCAAACAAACAAACTGAGCGCGCGAACTGTCAGCCGCATTCCCTGGAGGTTACTGAAGTGCTTCTCTACATTTTCAGAACTGCATGGACTTGAAAAAAGTACAGTGCAGCTGAGAAGCATCTCATCTAATTCTGCCATTGTGCTTGCTGATGTCAGGAGGCCAAATATATGCATACACAACTTGTAGTGACTGGGAGCACTGATTGACAAATAGAAAGTTTAGAATTGTTATAATGTACATATTACAGGTCTGTTACACATAATAATACACATTAAAAACAAACAAAAAACAAAATGTTACTAACTGTTTTTTGCATAGGGTCTTTGCATTCTTCATTATGTGGCTCAGGCAACGATGAAGAATAGTGTGACTGAAGTCTTCTGTAGTGCCTTTTCCAGTTACTATTTTGAAGTATTTCACAAGCAAATTGCTCAGGTTTGTTTGGCAAAAAACTTGTGATATTGCCTGCATGAGGACAATAGAGCCATCACATACTATCATTATTGGGTTTATATTCCTGTGTCCATGAAGTCTGGCATGATCAGTTTGAAACGCACTTAGAAAATAAAGAACAGAAGCAGTGGTGTGATCACATGTCACATAAGTTGCGACAGGGAAAGGAGGACAACCTTTGTTTTGGTTTCTCACCACGATCTCATATACATAAAATGGACCTGGATTGTTTTGGGGATTTTTTTAGAATACTTCCTGTAGCATCTATATACATTATGTCCTCTTTCGATCGTCTATGAAAAATGTCAATGCTCCTTTTTGACCATAGCATTGCTCCTTTAGGAAGGAGGAATAATTTTTGAAGCACATTGTAAGGCGAGTCAGTTTTTGTCTCGATCATTTTCTGGAGACTCAGAGTTTCATTTTTATGAGGTCTTTTCTTGCCTCTTTGTCTCCAGGAGATGGATTTCAGAACCCCAGGAGTTGGGGCTTCATCCCTGCAACCAGACTCAAATACAGTTTTCTTAAGTTTCTGCAGATTTTGAAGATAAAAAGCCCTTGGAAACATGCCTACAAGTTTTTGATCTATACAAAGTTGTTTGTCTGCTCTCACAGGACGCCTTTTCAGTTCAGTTTTGCTGTGTACCACAGTTTCACCTCTGAAGGATACAAGTGCTTTCAGAGTAGCCTCACTGTGCACTACAACATCTACTTCAACTGGACAGTCACTAAATGTACAGTACCCTGAGCATTTAAAAAGTGGTGCGTTTCTCTTTGATACAAGTACTTTAACCCTGTGACCAAGAAATGCAAAACTGCAGTATGGGTGTACAGATCGAATGCCTTTTGCTATAATATTTGTCCATTGTAGTCCCTTAAAGTGGTTTCTTTTTTGCCTTTTACGTAGATTTCTCCAAGCTGAATGTGGAATGAAAAAGAATAATGGTGGTGCAGGAAGACACTGAATGAAGAATTCCTCTTCACTCTCAGCAATTATATCACTGACATATTCATCTTCAGAATCATGCTGCACATCCTCCACTTCCAGTACATTATCTATCTCTTGCACATCTTCCTCCTCCTGCACATCCTCTCCATCCTGCTTATCTTCCACTTCTTGCACATCTTCTCCCTCACGTACATCTTCAACATCCAGCACATCTTCCACCTCCTGCACATAGTGTTTCTGCTTTACATCATCCTCCTGTTGCACAGCTTCTACTGTTATGGAGTCCTGAGAAGTACATAAAATATAAATTTTGACATTG
This sequence comes from Hoplias malabaricus, assembly GCF_029633855.1. Taxonomy (NCBI): domain Eukaryota; kingdom Metazoa; phylum Chordata; class Actinopteri; order Characiformes; family Erythrinidae; genus Hoplias; species Hoplias malabaricus. The sequence goes on from NC_089810.1 coordinate 25,838,156, forward strand.
ATTATACATTCATTCATTCATTATCTGTAACCGCTTATCCAATTCAGGGTCACAGTGGGTCCACAGCCTACCTGGAATCATTGGGTGCAAATTGATTGTACAGCTTTTGTAATTGCAATACCCTGCTGACAAATGTAGCAGTTGTTTCACTGAACACTTAAGTGAACACTTAAGGGGGGGGAGGGGGTGATAGTGTGAACTATGTTGATCCATTGACTCAGATGGAGAAAAAAACCTTGATTTTAACCCTTCTTAACCCTAAGAAACCTATCTATATAGCTATTTTGCTATTCTGTTTTTTTTTTGTTGATCTAATGGAATATTATTTGATGTGAAACCTACCAAAAACCTTGAAAAATATAAATAAAAAAATCAGTTAATAAGTAAATATTGCTAAATAAATAGTATTTTATCTTAATTTGAGTCATATTTACTTACATATTTACATAAACTAAATACATTTACTTACATACTTTACATTAAAAAAACAATTTTGCCAATGGGGTGAGATATTTTGACTTAAAACAAGACAAAATGTCCTGATAAGATTCTTTTACTTTGGGTTTTAAAAAAGCTTAAGTAAACATTTCTTATTTACAAGTAGCTGAGGGTTGTTTCTTTTGTAGAAATTTATGTAAAAATATCTTTACCTATTGGCAGTTTGTAAAAAGACAAAATTTCTTTTTTGTCTTTTTGGGGTTTGAGAGTGGAGATCTGGCAACCCGTTTGGCTGTTTCTGTACCCGTTTGGAAGCTGTTTTGATCGCTCGGGTTTTCCTGTTTAATCGTTTCCATTGTTATTTCTATATTTATATCTGTTTTTATAACCTACTAACCATCCATAGATCTATCTTGTAGATTGTCTCCGCAGGAATATTCATTACAGAGGCACTAAAACTGCCACCGGACCCTGGAGTAACGTTCTTGGTATAAGTTACTAAAATTCACTAAAAGCGGTAAGTACCTGCAATTCCATGGCTACTACTGGCTGTTTTGCCTGCTCAGAGTGTGGCATGTTTAGTTTAACGCCCTTTTCCACCTCTAGCGATAAATATAGTGGTTGTATTTGTAGTAAGTGTCAGCTAGTTAGCTCTCTGGTGGATAAAGTGGACCAGCTAGAAGTGCGCATCCGGAGCTTATTATTGTTGAGGGATAAACAGCGAGATTCAGTGTTAGCAACTCCGGGTGCCTTAGGGAGAGTTAGCACCCCCACGACTCCGGCGTTAGAGCCCTCACAGCGGGGTGAATGGGTGACGTCTCGGCGTCATAGCCGGAAAGCTAAGGCTGATGCTAACGCTGAGGCCAAAGCTAGCCCACCGGGACACCACGCTCCTCCGATTCGCGTGTCAAACAGGTTTGCCCTGCTCAGCGAAGCACCCGCTGAGGAGCCTGTTAAGAGTGCTCTGGTTATAGGAGACTCTATTGTTCGGCACGTGAAACTAGCTACTCCTTTAGGGGCGCCGGCAGTAACAGTTAGCTGTTTATCGGGAGCCAGAGCGCCGGATATTAGTGGCAACCTTAGACTGTTAGCTAATAGGAGATATTCGAGGGTAGTCATTCATGTAGGGGCCAATGATATTCGTCTGCGGCAGTCTGAGGTAACTAAGGGTAATATTACAGAGGTGATTAAACTGGCCCAGACGATGTCCGATGCCGTAATCTGCTCTGGTCCCATACCAATGCGGCGTGGCGACGAAGCTTACAGCAGACTTTCGGCGTTAAACTGCTGGATGTCCAAGTGGTGTTCCGAAAATCAAGTGGGCTTTATAGACAATTGGTTACGTTTTGAGGGCAAGCCTGGTCTTATAGGTAGGGATGGTATCCACCCCACGCGGGAGGGTGCTGCCTTACTTTCTTGCAGTATAGCACATAGTCTTTTAGTTAGTCGGCAGAGTAGTGTAGATAGCTGCTGACAATCCAGAGCCGGGACCAGGCTGCAGACAGACAGGCTAAACCGACCGTCTGCGAACTGTCTTGAGGCGTCACCCAGGTTCAACTGTATTGAGACTGTGTCTTTCCCCCGAACTAAATGTAAAAGTAGAAAAACAAAATCAGCCTGTTTCAGCAACCTAATCAATATTAAATCATACACAACACCTAGCAGCAACACCTCAGAACTAAAATTTGGGTTACTCAACATAAGATCGCTAAACTCAAAAGCACTCATCGTAAATGATATTATAAGTGATCATAAATTCAATGTTTTCTGTCTCACGGAAACGTGGGTTAAACCAAATGAATATTTAGCACTAAATGAAGCCACCCCCCTAGGCTATAATTATGCACATAGCCCAAGAATATCAGGCAAAGGAGGTGGAGTATGTGTAATTTACCAAAATACCCTAGAAATTAGTCTTAAACAATGTGACACCTTTTCTTCTTTTGAGGTTCTCTCCACTATTATTACAAATCCGGTCACAAAAAAGGACGCATTTTTATTATGCAACATTTACAGACCACCAGGGCCTTACTTAGAATTTCTGAAAGAATTCAGCGATTTTGCTACAAACCTAGCGGTGTGCAATCATAAAGTTATAATTGTAGGAGATTTCAATATCCATTTTGAGAAGGAAAGTGACCCACTAAAAAAGGCATTTACCTCAATCTTAGACTCTATTGGTATTACTCAAAATGTAACAGGGCCTACACACTACTGCAGCCACACTTTAGACTTAGTTCTGACACTAGGTCTTAACATTGACAAAATTAATATCTTACCGCAATCCTCAGCAATCTCCGATCATTACTTAATTTCATATGAGCTACGTTTTATCCATAATATATGTAAGAACCCTCGCTATTCTACAAGGCGTATAATAAAACCATCTACCGCCCTACAATTTATAGAAAACCTACCAGAACTATCAACCCCAGTTCCAACTCCATCAGACCCAATGGACCTAGATGTACTAACTGACTACCTAGAAAATACCTGTCGATCTACTTTAGAAAAGGTAGCACCACTTAAACATAAAAGTATAAGACAGAAAAAGCTCGCACCATGGTATAACGATAAGACCCGTACTTTAAAACAAACATTACGAAAACTAGAGCGGAAATGGCGATCAACCAAGCTTGAAGTGTTTCATTCTGCCTGGAAGGACAGCCTTATAGAGTATAGAAATGCCCTCACTAAAGCTCGCTCAGCATATCTGGCCTCGCTGATCTCCAATAATAAAAATAATCCGAGAGCACTGTTTAGTGTGTTTTCTAGAATTACAAAAAATCAAGCAGGTTCTGAACAACTAATTCCAGCAACTCTCACCAGTAAAGATTTTATGGACTTTTTTAATAATAAAATTGAGAATATTAGACAACAAACTCTAGCCACAGGATCAAATCCATCCTGGCTGCCACCTGATGTGAATGAAATAAAACATAATATAACTGTAAAAGAAAGACTTGAAACCTTTTACCCACTCCCACAATTAGAACTAGAGAAGATTATCACCTCCGCAAACTGTACAACTTGCACACTTGACGCAATTCCCACAAAGTTGCTCAAAGAAGTACTACCAGCTATTATTGATCCTCTTTTAACTATAGTAAACTCATCGCTTAGTCTGGGCCATGTACCCAAAGCTTTTAAACTAGCAGTTATTAAACCTATGATCAAGAAACCAAATCTTGATGCTAGTACACTGTCTAATTACAGGCCTATTTCTAATTTGCCATTTCTGTCTAAGATCTTAGAAAGAGCTGTGGCCCAACAACTTAGTTCATATCTACATAAGAATCATATATATGAAAAATTCCAATCTGGATTCAGGCAACATCATAGTACAGAGACAGCTCTAGTCAAGATAACAAATGATCTTCTTCTTGCCTCTGATCAAGGCCACGTATCCCTGTTGGTGCTTCTTGACCTAAGCGCAGCCTTCGATACAATAGACCACAATATTCTCATAGAAAGGTTAGAAAACATGGTTGGAATCACAGGGACAGCCCTATTATGGTTCAAATCTTACTTAACGGAACGTTATCAATTCGTAAAAGTAAACAATCTAAATTCAAATTATTCTAAAGTAAGATTTGGAATTCCACAAGGCTCTATTTTAGGACCATTATTATTTACATTATACATGTTACCGCTAGGCACAGTTATAAGAAACCATGACATTAACTTTCACTGTTACGCAGACGACACACAATTGTATATTTCAGCCAAGCCCGATGACAAACACAGATTAAAGAAAATAGAGGACTGTGTAAAAGACGTGAAAGGCTGGATGTTGCGTAACTTCCTCCTTCTAAACAGCAACAAAACAGAGGTCCTGCTTTTGGGTCCAAAAGTGACAAGAAATAAATTATCAGATTTAATTTTAGATCTAGCTAACTTTCCAGTTAAACCTGGTTCAGCAGCAAAAAATCTTGGTGTCATAATTGACCCGGATTTATCATTTGATCAACACATAGGTAGTATCACTAGGACAGCTTTTTTACATCTTCGCAATATTGCTAAGATTAGAAATGCCCTATCCCTCCAGGACGCAGAAACATTAGTACATGCCTTTATTACTTCAAGGCTTGACTACTGTAACGCACTACTGTCAGGATGCACCAGCAGCAATTTAAGAAAACTTCAACTAGTTCAAAATGCTGCAGCTAGGGTCCTCACTAAAACTAGAAAATTTGAACATATCAGCCCAGTTCTATCATCACTTCATTGGCTGCCTGTTAAATTCCGCATTGACTACAAAATTTTGTTATTAACATATAAAGCTCTACATGGGCTTGCTCCTGAATATCTTCAAGATACAATTTCCTATTATGAGCCCCCACGTTCACTCAGATCACAGAATACTGGATTTTTAAATGTTCCCAGAATTCAGAAGGCCTCAGCTGGGGGAAGAGCCTTTTCTTATAAAGCCCCCCAACTCTGGAATGATCTTCCAAAAAATGTTCGGGACTCAGACACAGTCGCAATCTTCAAATGTAGGCTAAAAACTCATTTGTTTAGTTTATCATTTGGTAGCTAATGCTCCCCCATAGATAAAGGCGGCAGATCCGGGGGGTCCATGGACACAGGGAATTATAGTATACTGAGACGCTGGTGCTGTCGTCCCGCCGCTTCTCGCGATCACTCAGGTTTGTTGACGGTGGAGCGGAGGGATGCCAGTGTTTCAGGATGCTCCCGTGTCTGTGTGTCCTTCTGGTTCTCTCCTTTTAGTTAATGCTGTCATAGTCAGATCTGCCGGAGTCATTAGCCACACTCTGGAAATTTTCATATTTTCTACTTTACAAACACAAAACAGTTCAAAACTAATTCCATCCCTTTACATCTTTCCGAGTAAACGACTGCCCACCTGTCTGTCTGGACACTGATGGATGACTGTCGAGATCCTCCTCCACGCTTCAGACCAGCTGCCCACGCTCCAGCAACCACCAAGTGCCTTGAAGCTGTCCCTACACTGAAGTTCTCATGGACTACTAACTATCATCACCAGTAGATTGACCAGAGGAGGATGGGTCACCCCTTGTGAGCCTTGGTTCCTCCCAAGGTTTCTTCCTCAGCTGGGGGAGTTTTTCCTTGCCACTGTCGCCCCTGGCTTGCTCACTTGAGGGTTTTACATTTGTCTTTACATTTCATGTCAAATCTTGTCTTACTGGAATTCTGTGAAGCTGCTTTGTGACAACATCAGTTGTGAAAAGCGCTATATAAATAAATTTGATTTGATTTGATTTGATTTGATCTTAAAATAATGGTTAAAAAATCTGAACTTGAACTATTTTGACCAATCATCAGTGAGAAAACAATCCAAAATTAGTACAAAGGAGACAGACTTGAGATGTTTTGGAATTATAGTTCAAATAATGTCTTTGTGTCCGTTTTAGAATAAAGAGAAAGATGACCGCAGACACAGGAAAACTTGTTAATAAAGTGCATAAACTTTATATAATAAACTGCACCAAAGTAAATAGCCTGTCTGACTACATGTTGAGTGAAATAAAATAGAATAAACCTTTCTCACTATAATACAATATTACAAATATACACGATGGAGGTAACTGAGATGGGTTCTATATTTATTTTAAAAATGTTGTTGTTGCAGCCATTAGATCGAAATATGCCAGTACCAGGTAACAGTGAACAGGGATGGGTATGATAGGTGATAGCGTGAACAATGATGATAACTACTATGTGTGTATCCATTTCCATGTGGATAAAAAGCCACGTCACCACACATATTTCACTTACTCTGTTGACTGAGAAGCAAAGATGGCAAAGGTTTACAGTACACAGCAGGCTTGGGACATGATCCTCAATCATGTCAACCCCTGTGACTCATGGGTTGACTCATAGCCTCATTTACATAGCACTGGAGGCAAGAAGAGCTATTCACACCTGCCAAATGGCAGTTCTTTGGGATTTAAAGGTATAACTGCCAAATGGCTGCGGTTTGGTAGTTCTAGTGTTAAGCTAAGCATGCAACTGGGAAAACAGATATATAACTTATATTTTGGTAATTTACCCTAAATTCATATGGCATCATTTTCAGACAAAACCATTTAAAACAAAGTATACCTGTTTTATTTGATCATTCAGTTATTTTTTTTATATTTTACACTTTTTAAATTAATTTTACAAAACGCACAAGCTATAACCCCCCCTCCCCCAAACACACACACACAAAAAAAGTCTTTCATGCTTGTCACAAACCTTAGTGTAACTGAAGTGTGCCCTTCTAAGCCGGTACTTATTTGTACGTGTATTGGGTACACCTAGGACAGTGCACATCCCTGACCAAAAGCCTAGATCTTTCAGTGGAGATTCCAGTTTTCTATGTTGACTTGAGTCCTGAATCAATTGAATTTGTTGAGAAATGTCTTGTAAAGATATTCTCATTTTTCTGCACTGTTGAGAAAACATATAGTGTTTAGCTGAAATTCACAAAACTATTTTTATATTTCATATTTTTAATGGCACATATCATATAATCAAAATGAATTGCAATACTTACCTTTCCGAATGTTTTAAATATGAGTATCCTGTCAGCAATTGTTAAATGAGAGTCGTTAAGAAATTAGCTTTGCAATATACAAGAGGCAAAATTACATTATTAAATACAATACAAGAGGCAAAATTACATTATTAAAACCATTGTAACTTTACATTATGTGGTAAAGTCATAAATTAAAAACTTATAAACTGTAGTAATCTACATATAAATATTGTACAAATTAGTAATCTATATATATTTAGTAATCATGACATAACATAAAAATCACAACAAATTCCATATTTAATTTTACTGTACTAAGATAATTAACTCACCTTTGCTTCCCTTTTGGATCCATCATGCTTGTTTTTAATACTTTTTGTAGATGTTTTCAATACTTATGAGAGTTTTTACAAACAAATTAATTATTTATTGGACAGTGATGCTTCTTCAGTTCAGCAGAGAAAAGGGGGGAGGTATACTTGAAGACCTTGTATATGCTTGGGCTAAACCAAATAACAGTGGTACAGTGGGAACAGTGGTAAAGGGGCTAAACCCCACTGTTAGAGAAGTTTTTAATTTTACATTATTAGCCCATCAGACACAGGAAATTGTAGATTGAATTCACTTAAAGAAACTAAAAAATTTAAATGTTAGACAACGCTAAGAAATTACATTGATTTAAAAAGTCTTATGGTTTGGAAGTCACCCCCTTACAGAAGTTGTTTACTGATCCCCTTGAAGACAATCAAGGGGGGTGGGGGTTACCTACCATGATTGTCACGGTGACCTGCCTAAAATGACCCTTTGTAACCTCCTGAAAGTGCTTACTGTCATGTTAGAATAAACTAAAAATATAAAACACAGCGGACAACAAAAGTAAAATAACCTCATAAAGAATTCATATGAGCACAACACATACAAAAAAAATATTTTTTGCACAGCAACATAAATTATGTTAATTAAAAGAGAAGACATAATTGCAATAGAAAAAGTACATTTTATTACGCTAATGATAACAATGAAAGCTAAAGAGAGCATTTGCTTTAAGACTGAGTTGGAGTGGTCTGGTAACAGTTCGATTTAACCCTTTAATAGCACTCAGAATTTGCCACATATGTAAATTCAACATCATTTTTTAATGAGATTTGAAATGCTATTACTCCAAATTCCTACAGTAAAAATGTATGAACATTATTCTCTGGGTACCTTGAAACATGTTCTTCAAGGCTTCAGTGAAGTGATTCGGTAACAATTTGATTTAACCCTTTAATAGCACTCAGAATTTGCCATATATGTAAATTCAACATAATTTTTTAATGAGATTTGAAATGCTATTACTTCAAATTCCTACAGTAAAAATGTATGAAAATTATTCCCTGGGTACCTGAGAACATGCTCTTCAAGGCTGCAGTGGAATGGTCTGGTAACAGTTTGATTCAACCCTTTAATAACACTCAATATTTGCAAAAAAAGGAAATTAAACATCATATTTATGAGATTTGATTTAACCCTTTAATAATTTGATTTAACTCTTTAATAGCTCTCAGAATTTTGCAATATTTGCAAATTTAACATTTTTTACTGAAATTTGAAATGCTCTTACTCCAAATTCCTACAGTAAAAATGTATAAACATTATTCTCTGAGTACCTGAGAACATATTCTTTAAGGCTGCAGTGGAGTGGTCTGGTAACAGTTTGATTTTACCCTTTAATAGGACTCAAAATTTTGCCATATATGTAAATTAAACATCATTTTACTCCAAATTCCTACAGTAAAAATGTATGACAACTATTCTCTGGGTACCTTGGAACATGTTCTTCAAGGCTTCAGTGAAGTGATTTGGTAACAATTTGATTTAACCCTTTAATAGCTCTCAGAATTTTGCAATATTTGTAAAATAAACAGCATATTTATAAGTTTGAAATGATATTTCTCCAAATTCCTACAGTAAAAATATATAAAAAATATTCTCTGGGTACCTGAGAACATGCTCTTCAAGACTGCAGTGGAGTGGTCTGGTAACAATTTGATTTAACCATTTTATGGCCTTCAGAAATCTGCAATTTGTGGAATTGTGTTGTTATTCTTATGAAGTTTGTAATGCTATTACTCCACATTCTTACAGTAAAAATGTATAAAAATTATTCTCTGAGTACCTGAGAACATATTCTTTAAGGCTGCAGTTGAGTGGTTTGGTAACAATTTGATTTAACCCTTTAATAGCTCTCAGAATTTTGCAATATTGGCAAATTAAACAATTTTTACTGAAATTTGAAATGCTCTTACTCCAAATTCCTACAGTAAAAATGTATAAAAATTATTCTCTGAGTACCTGAGAACATATTCTTTAAGTCTCCAGTGGAGTGGTCTGGTAACAATTTTATTTAACCCTTTAATAGCTCTCAGAATTATGCAATATTGGCAAATTAAACAATTTTTACTGAAATTTGAAATGCTCTTACTCCAAATTCCTACAGTAAAAATGTATGACAATTATAGGTTGAGTACCCGAGAACATGCTCTTCAAGACTGCAGTGGAGTGGTCTGGTAACAGTTTGATTTAACCCTTTAATAGGACTCACAATTTTGCCATATATGCAAATTAAACAAAATTCTTATGAAGTTTGTAATGCTATTACTCCAAATTCCTACAGTAAAAATATATAAAAATATTCTCTGGGTACCTGAGAACATGTTCTTCAAGACTGCAGTGGAGTGGTCTGGTAACAGTTTGATTTAACCATTTTATGGCCTTCAGCATTCTGCAATTTGTGGAATTGTGTTGTTATTCTTATGAAGTTTGTAATGCTATTACTCCAAATTCCTACAGTAAAAATGTATAAAAATTATTCTCTGGGTACCTGAGAACATGTTCTTCAAGGCTGCAGTGGAATGGTTTGGTAACAGTTTGATTTAACCCTTTAATAGCTCTCAAAATTTGCAATATTTGTAAATTAAACAGCATATTTATGAGTTTGAAATGATATTACTCCAATTTCCTACAGTAAAAATGTATGACAATTATTCTCTGGGTACTCTAGAACATGTTCTTCAAGGCTGCTGTGGAGTGGTTTGGTAACAGTTTGAATTAACTCTTTAATAGAACTCAAAATTGTCCATATATGTAAATTAAACATCATCAAATAATATTACTTCATATTCCTACAGTAAAAATGTATGAAAATTATACCATGAGTACCTGAGGACATGCTCTTCAAGAATGCAGTGGAGTGGTCTGGTAACAGTTTTATTTAACCATTTTATGGAATTTAATATCCATAGAGTTTTTTGAAGTTTTTTTCAAGCCTATTCTCATTCTTACAGTAAATACACATAAATATTATACCCTGTGTAGCTGAGGACATGTTTTTCAATACAACAGTGAGATTTTCTGGTAACAATTTGATTTTTAATTTTAATTTCAGTGAAACTGTATTCCCTCCATTTTATGGATCTTCAATATGAAATTTCAATATCTGCGCTTTTCTGCGAGTCCCCCCTCTCGCTCGCACACGTTCTACCGTAAACTGTGATGTAGACGCGCACAAGAAATCCTAGTGTAGATGGCGTGACTGCGTTTTCGCGAAGTGCAGATGGCGTGACCGCGGTGATTCGGCTCAGGCTCGGCACTGTCGGCTGGCTGCCGTCTCGGCGTGAATGCGGCACGCCGCGTCTGGCCCAATTCTGGCTGCACGTTGGCATTGTCGGCTGGCTGCCGTCTCGGCGTGAATGCGGTACCCTGTATCTGGCCCAAGTCCGGCTGCCCGTTGGCACTGTCGGCTAGCTGAGGCTCGGCGTGAATGCGGCACGCTGCATCTGGCCCAGTTCCGGCTGCACGTTGGCACTATCGGCTAGCTGAGGCTCGCCGTGAATGCGGCACGCTGCAAATGGCCCATTTGCGGCTGCACGTTGGCACTGTGGGCTGGCGATGCGATTTCCATTGCAGTTAGCACACTACACTGATCAGAGCATTTTATTAAATACTGCGTATTAATCGTATGTGGCCCACATCTAAAAATAAAAGAAAATACTGGTAGCTGTCTGGAAAACGATGTAATAAATGTTAAATAAAATAATAATTATGTTAACTTGTTAAATGCCATACAGTTATAGGTAAGCTCTGTTAATATTGTAATATTTTAGAATATTGATGTAATGACTGGGACATGAACGACAGAAATGATTATGATAAATAGGGTTAATAAGGAGACGGTGCCGTGCAGAAGAGAGGAAATTTTTATTTAAAGTTTTGAAGACGACAGCTTTAAAATGAATGAACTCTGAATGAGAAAACGGAAGGTGGCAGAAGCGAACCGCTGTAAAAACACAAAAGAAGACGATGAAGATTCGCGCTCTTTTCTTTTTTGCGCGCGAGCAGCTCTCACCGGCCTCAGGGAATAGCTTCATCCCATAAGTATTTCAATTTAACCTTATATTTTCGGATACATAAATATTTTGGTATCGCCCAAATGTAGTTAACATCGTTAATGTTACGTATGTTATTTTATAAACTGCTATACGTTACATACCTAATATTGAACCGTTTTTTTTTAAATGACAAACTTTATAGCTAACCGGTTTAGCTAGCTCTTTTTTTTCCTCTGACATATAAAACATTGAAATGACATGACAGTCGCTCATACATGAGTTATTTTAATTTGAGTAATTATGTGGTTTGATGGTGTATTTTACAAGACAATGTGAGCATTTGTGTGGGTTTTTGTGTCACACAGAACCGCATACCTCAGTATAAGAAATAAAATAAGAAATAAAACTGCTTAAATACATTACGGTACTAGCTAAGTAGGTTAAAATACATTCTCAATCTCAGGGTTGGTTTTTGGTGTAATGTAATGTTTTAAATATATAATTCCACGTACACAAATCCTTTATTAGGCAGTAGCAGTGATTTTGGGCTAGTGATTAATGCACTGTAAAAAATCTTAAAATTTAGTTGATTATACTTGAAATAGTGTGTTGGGAATAGAACTCAATTGTGTGATAGTTCATCTAACTCGAAATGTATTGTTCTGATCAACCTGTAGGCACAACATAAAAAAATGTGTTGAGAAAATTTGTTTGGAAAAGTTACTGATCAAGATAAACCTGTGCATGTTCTGTTCTAGGCATGCTCAGTGGGAGGTTCGGGAAGACGCGCGAAGGACGGTTGACTTCTCTTTGTTTTGGCTCCCAGTTTGGAGAAGTTCAAGATTGAGGTAAATAACTAGTTCACAAAGCATTTTAAAGTTACGTTTCTAGTTTTAACACTATCTTAAAGCCATGAATATGTGAGGGGAAATTGCCGTGGCATTGTTATATTAGCTAACTTTACCACCTGGACGGTAGCCATGGAAAGTTTGATTATGAGCCGTTTGTTTCATTTAATCAAATGCCCAGTGTAACAGACTCAAACAGGCTGTGTAACACGCCTGAGCGATTTCTTTTAAGTTCTATTTTGAAAATGTTTAGTTGGCATCTTGTTGGCTGGCTTTTTTCTGTTCCACCTTATATACTGGAGTAGGTAACGTTATATTGAGCCTCCTCAGTGTTTGCTGAGCTGTTTAAGGTAGAACGGAAAATTCAGGAAGCTGTCTACAACAACGCTCCTTTAGTCTGATATCATTTATATGAAGGCAGCAGGATGTTATTACAAGATTAAGCCGTAAAAGATACAAAAATAGCGGTATTGTCTGAATCGGTTCAACAGATGCACAGACATGAATCAGTTTGGTAAAAACATTTCTCATTACTTTTCCACATTAGGAATAGGCTTAAATAGTGTTCAGACCTATTTGTTTTTTGTTTTGCTTTTAAAAAATTCGTAGGTGTCTTAACAGCACTAGTACTATATCTAACACTATACCTAGCAATGTCTGTTTATCAAAACATTTAGCTAAATGTAAAATATATATATATATGTGTGTGTGTGTGTAAATAAATTACAAACACATTAAATAACGTTACATCGTTTATGGTTCGGTAATTGCATTTACAAACTATACTTGTGTACAATGACAATACTAACACTAATATTGTTATCATTTTGAAGGGAAAAAGGGATACATTAGATGAAGTGGAAAATCTGCTCTTTCACAAGCCAAGACCCGGATGTTCGGTTGAAGCACCACAGAGTACGCCACGGATTCCATGGTACACGCTGGCCCTGTTTTCACTCCAATTGTGTGTGTTCCTTTAAAACAGCTGGTTCCTTGAGATGTCATCTTTCAAAATGTCATAGTAAAGTATCTACATGTCACCAAAGTTCTACCTTCAAATGTGAGCTTTGTGATTACAAAGATGTTTGCAATATAACCCTGCAGGGCTGAGTGAGGATTCCTTGGATGAAGAGAGAAAGGCAATGAGGGCTGAGATGTATAAAAAGGGTCCAAACATGAGTTGGAGTGAACATTTTTTTTTTTTACGGCGGAAGGAGGTTGTTAAGCAGGAACTGTTGGTTGGTCTGGTTCGAGAATGATGGCCAGCACTGTTCTTGGAGAGTCAGGTGAGTAGTGTGTTTGTTTGCTGTACTTGTGACTCTGGCCCATTTCAGTATATTTTTCTTTTTATAGTTTTTGTAGGATTGTTTCACACTGCAAAACCTAGTGTGAACAAATCTAGTTTACTTGTCTAAAATGATACTTTTTTCCCCCAAACAGTTCCAAAACTCTTATAATGCGAAGTCATCAACTGTTTGGATTATTTATTTATTTACTTTTTTTTTTTTTTTTTTTTTTTTTTTTTTTTTTTTACTTATTTACTTATTAACCAAGAAGCGTACAGCATTGTCCAACCACAGTAATGTTATTTAAAGGCAACAAGTTTTATCGCACACAACACTTGTCATGAAAGCGTCCCAAAAGAGGGCTATTTTTTTGGCCTTGCGATGATGGGATGGTTTTAGTCTGGATCCCTGCTTAACTATTATCAACTGAACCAGTGTTTGTCTAGAAATGTACAGGCTCTGTACATAATGACTGATAATCTGTATTCTCTATTGTTTACTCTTCTCTCTCTCTCTAGATATGCAGTGAGTTTCGTAGAATAACTGCCATCAACCTGAAGAGTCAGTTGCATGGTGCACTGGACACATGTGCCCAAACTCCTTAAACTGTACAGGACTAGAGTTGGCAGCCTTTGGAGGAGATGTCCAGGCCATTCTTGATAATCTAGATGAAAAGGTTTGTTGCTTATTTTAAGCACATTTGTTGCTACTGCATTTCAACATGATTGTGGCATAGGGATTGAAGGCTAAATAGACTACAGGTCATAATGTGAAGGCTGTATAGTTGTAGAATTATTCAATTTTGCATTCAAATTTATTGCATTCAAAATTATTGTACAGTATTTCTAACTCTTTTTTTTTTTTAAATGATTGCCATTTTTTTCCTCTTTTAGACATCGGTTATATTGAAAACGGTAGAAGCCTATTTACTGAGAGAAAAAAAATAAACAAAAGCATGTGAAGTTAGTTACATTTTTCAAAATTAACTATGAACATGAACTAATTCATTTTCTATATGTAATTACGTAAAGATGGACTGCAGTAAGAAAACAAGTGGGGCAGTGAATAATGCAGGTGGGCAGGGAAAAAAGCGGATAGGAGGTTAATTTAATTTATTTAGATGAGATCTTTAGCATCAGTTGTAGCATAATTGTTTGTACTATAACCTGATAATCTTTTACATTTGAAGTTCTGTAGTTAATGAATCTGTATGCATAAGCAGTTTAGTTTTTCATTCAATATTTTTATAGAAAATATATTGAAGAGTACAGAACAATCTCTATATGTTTAATTATAGAGCTGGAATTCAACAAGGAGTACAACTGAGGTGACTACACTTGAGTGTTCTTTCACTACACTGCACGTCCTGAAGATCCCTGTTCTCCAGGCTGCCAGAGATGAGGATATGGCTGATATTTCCATCATTGTTGAGGGCAGTGAGGTATTGACAAAGCGTGACAACACAGCAGAGGCTTGCAAACTGTTGATCAAACTGATGTGTGCCATGAATAAGTGTCAAATGTGTACTTTTGTTATATGGCCTTAGCATAGTATATTTTTAAAGAAAAGTCTGAAAATGGCAGTTCTTGGGGTGTAAAATCAATTGGTGTTTTTTTTTAAACAGTATTTGAATGTTAATTGGATTTAGGAAATCATGACACTGCCAAATTCAAATTTCAATGCCAGTTACAAATATATTTTCTATGTATTGATTTTATGTACTATTTTTATACATTGCAATTGCTGTATGTTTCCATTGTTTAAAGGTTTTCATATGTTGTCATTGTGGTGGTACCCTCAATTGTACATATTTGTACATTTAATTAGGGAACATGATTATATTATAATTGTAGATTTTAAAATGTGTTGATTTCATACACCCTGTTTCATCTCCAGGACTTTTATTATGTTTTTTGTTATATGACATTTCCATAATGAAATACTACAAACGTGTCTCCCACCGGAGAAGAGAATGAAATGTACCTTTAAATCAAATCAAATCAAATTTATTTATATAGCGCATTTCACAACTGATGTTGTCACAAAGCGGCTTCACAGAATTCCAGTAAGACAAGATTTGACATGAAATGTAAAAACAAAATGTAAAACCCTCAAGTGAGCAAGCCAGGAGCGACAGTGGCAAGAAACCTTGGGAGGAACCAAGGCTCACAAGGGGTGACCCATCCTCCTCTGGTCAATCTACTGCTGATAATAGTTAGTAGTCCGTGAGAACTTCAGTGTAGGGGCAGCTTCAAGGCACTTGGTGGTTGCAGGAGCATGGGCAGCTGATCTGAAGCGTGGAGGAGGATCTCGACAGTCATCCATCAGTGTCCAGACAGACAGGTGGGCAGTTGTTTACTCGGAAAGATGTAAAGGGATGGAATTAGTATTGAACTGTTTTGTGTTTGTAAAGTAGAAAATATGAAAATTTCCAGAGTGTGGCTAATGACTCCAGCAGATCTGACTATGACAGCTTTAACTAAAAGGAGAGAACCAGAAGGACACACAGACACGGGAGCATCCTGAAACACTGGCATCCCTCCGCTCCACCGTCAACAAACCTGAGTGATCGCGAGAAGCGGCGGGACGACAGCACCAGCGTCTCGGTTTACTATAATTCCCTGTGTCCATGCACCCCCCCGGATCTGCCACCTTTATCTATGGGGGAGCATTAGCTACCAAATGATAAACTAAACAAATTAGTTTTTAGCCTACATTTGAAGATTGCGACTGTGTCTGAGTCCCGAACATTTTCTGGAAGATCATTCCAGAGTTTGGGGGCTTTATAAGAAAAGGCTCTTCCCCCAGCTGAGGCCTTCTGAATTCTGGGAACAATTAAAAATCCAGTAGTCTGTGATCTGAGTGAACGTGGAGGCTCATAATAGGAGATTGTATCTTGAAGGTATTCAGGAGCAAGCCCATGTAGAGCTTTACATGTTAATAACAAAATTTTGTAGTCAATGCGGAATTTAACAGGCAGCCAAAGAAGTGATGATAGAACTGGGCTAATATATTCAAATTTTCTAGTTTTAGTGAGGACCCTGGCTGCAGCATTTTGAACTAGTTGAAGTTTTCTTAAATTGCTGCTGGTGCATCCTGACAGTAGTGCGTTATAGTAGTCAAGCCTTGAAGTAATAAAGGCATGTACTAATGTTTCTGCATCGTGAAGGGATAAGACATTTCTAATCTTAGCAATATTGCGAAGATGTAAAAAAGCTGTCCTAGTGATACTGCCTATGTGTTGATCAAATGATAAATCTGGGTCAATTATGACACCAAGATTTTTTGCTGCTGAACCAGGTTTAACTGGAAAGTCAGCGAGATTTAAAATTAAATCTGATAATTTATTTCTTGCCACTTTTGGACCCAAAAGCAGGACCTGTGTTTTGTTGTTGTTTAGAAGGAGGAAGTTACGCAACATCCAGCCTTTCACGTCTTTTACACAGTCCTCTATTTTCTTTAACCTGTGTTTGTCATCGGGCTTGGCTGAAATATACAATTGCGTGTCGTCTGCGTAACAGTGAAAGTTAATGTCATGGTTTCTTATAACTGTGCCTAGCGGTAACATGTATAATGTAAACAACAATGGTCCTAAAATAGAGCCTTGTGGAATTCCAAATCTTACTTTAGAATAATTTGAATTTAGATTGTTTTCTTTTGCGAATTGGTAACGTTCCATTAAGTAAGATTTGAACCATAATAGGACTGTCCCTGTGATTCCAACCATGTTTTCTAACCTTTCTAGGAGAATATTGTGGTCTATTGTATTGAAGGCTGCGCTTAGGTCAAGAAGCACCAACAGGGATATGTGGTCTTGATCAGAGGCAAGAAGAAGATCATTTGTTATCTTGACTAGAGCTGTCTCTGTGCTATGATGTTGCCTGAATCCAGATTGGAATTTTTCATATATATGATTCTTATGTAGATATGAACTAAGTTGTTGGGCCTCGGCTTTTTCTAAGATCTTGGACAGAAATGGCAAATTTGAAATTGGCCTGTAATTAGACAGTGTACTAGCATCAATATTTGGTTTCTTGATCATAGGTTTAATAACTGCTAGTTTAAAAGCTTTGGGTACATGGCCCAGGCTAAGGGATGAGTTTACTATAGTTAAAAAAGGATCGATAATAGCTGGTAGTACTTCTTTGAGCAATTTTGTGGGAATTGCATCAAGTGTGCAAGTTGTACAGTTTGCAGAAGTGATAATCTCTAGTTCTAATTGTGGGAGTGGGTAAAAGGTTTCAAGTCTTTCTTTTACAGTTACATTATATTTTATATCATTTACATCGGGTGGCAGCCAGGATGGATTTAATCCTGTGGCTTGAGTTTGTTGTCTAATATTCTCAATTTAAAAAATTATTTAAAAAGTCCATGAAATCTTTACTGGTGAGAGTTGCTGGAATTAGTTTTTCGGAACCTGCTTGCTTTTTTGTAGTTCTGGAAAACACACTAAACAGTACTCTAGAATTATTTTTATTATTGGAGATCAGCGAGGCCAGATATGCTTTAGTGAGGGCATTTCTATACTCTATAAGGCTGTCCTTCCAGGCAGAATGGAACACTTCAAGCTTGGTTGATCGCCATTTCCGCTGTAGTTGTAGTAATGTTTGTTTTAAAGTACAGGTCTTATCATTATACCATGGTGCGAGCTTTTTCTGTCTTATACTTTTATGTTTAAGTGGTGCTACCTTTTCTAAAGTAGATCGACAGGTATTTTCTAGGTAATCAGTTAGTACATCTAGGTCCATTGGGTCTGATGGAGTTGGAACTGGGGTTGATAGTTCTGGGAAGTTTTCTATAAATTGTAGGGCGGTAGATGGTTTTATTATACGCCTTGTAGAATAACGAGTGTTCTTACATATATTATGGCTAAGACGTAGCTCATATGAAATTAAGTAATGGTCGGAGATTGCTGAGGATTGCGGTAAGATATTAATTTTGTCAATGTTAAGACCTAGTGTCAGAACTAAGTCTAAAGTGTGACTGCAGTAGTGTGTAGGCCCTGTTACATTTTGAGTAATACCAATAGAGTCTAAGATTGAGGAAAATGCCTTTTTTAGTGGGTCACTTTCCTTCTCAAAATGGATATTGAAATCTCCTACAATTAAAACTTTATGATTGCACACCGCTAGGTTTGTAGCAAAATCGCTACAATTCTTTCAGAAATTCTAAGTAAGGCCCTGGTGGTCTGTAAATGTTGCATAATAAAAATGCGTCCTTTTTTGTGACCGGATTTGTAATAATAGTGGAGAGAACCTCAAAAGAAGAGAAGGTGTCACACTGTTTAAGACTAATTTCTAGGGTATTTTGGTAAATTACACATACTCCGCCTCCTTTGCCTGATAATCTTGGGCTATGTGCATAATTATAGCCTAGGGGGGTGGCTTCATTTAGTGCTGAATATTCATTTGGTCTAACCCACGTTTCCGTGAGACAGAAAACATTGAATTCATGATCATTTATAATATCATTTACGATGACTGCTTTTGAGTTTAGTGATCTTATGTTGAGTAACCCAAATTTTAGTTCTGAGGTGT
This sequence comes from Hoplias malabaricus, assembly GCF_029633855.1. Classification (NCBI taxonomy): domain Eukaryota; kingdom Metazoa; phylum Chordata; class Actinopteri; order Characiformes; family Erythrinidae; genus Hoplias; species Hoplias malabaricus. The sequence continues at coordinate 25,857,140 of NC_089810.1, forward strand.
TGCTGCTAGGTGTTGTGTATGATTTAATATTGATTAGGTTGCTGAAACAGGCTGATTTTGTTTTTCTACTTTTACATTTAGTTCGGGGGAAAGACACAGTCTCAATACAGTTGACCCTGGGTGACGCCTCAAGACAGTTCGCAGACGGTCGGTTTAGCCTGTCTGTCTGCGGCCTCGTCCCGGCTCTGGATTGTCAGCAGCTGTCTACACTACTCTGCTGACTAACTAAAAGACTATGTGCTATGCTGCAAGAAAGTAAGGCAGCACCCTCCCGCGTGGGGTGGATACCATCCCTACCTATAAGACCAGGCTTGCCCTCGAAACGTAACCAATTGTCTATAAAGCCCACTTGATTTTTGGAACACCACTTGGACATCCAAGACACGCAAATCGGAGGAGCGTGGTGTTCCGGTGAGCTAGCTTTGGCCTCAGCATTAGCATCAGCCTTAGCTTTCCGGCTATGACGCCGAGACGTCACCCATTCACCCCGCTGTGAGGGCTCTAACGCCGGAGTCGTGGGGGTGCTAACTCTCCCTAAGGCACCTGGAGTTGCTAACACGGAATCTCGCTGTTTATCCCTTGACAATAATAAGCTCCGGATGCGCACTTCTAGCTGGTCCACTTTATCCACCAGTAACAAAACTGTAAGTAACACTTTAAACTTTAAGTAACAAAACTGGACTTTTAAACACTTGTACCTTTTAGTGACCAATAATGAACCTTTTTCTTATTTTCTGAGAGTGTAAGTTATTTAATAAAGCAATAATTTCACCATAAACCTGATTGTACCCTTTTCTGAGGGAAGGGAAGGGAGGGGATGTGTGTGTGCGTGCGGCGTATAGAAATAAACTATTAAAACCGATAATGAGCCAGATCTGGGCCGAGTCTGGCACTAATGGCGTGCTTCTGGCTCAAACTCGGCCGTGGTCCAGTTATCGCGATTTAGTTATGGCTTGCCGGACTAGGGCCGAGTCATTTGAGCCACGCCTCAGCCACAACACTCGGCCGAGTCTGGGCCGAGAGTTTCCCAAACTCGGGCCAGAACTATTTGCCCACTCTACGGCCGTACATCAAGGCCGAGACAATGCCGACTCCGCGTGCCAGCATCGGGCTGAGTGTTTTTGTTCCGGCGTGCGTGATTCGGCCCGAGTGTGGGCCGATACAATTTTGCTAGCTGGCTTACAATATGAAATGTGGTATTTTCTGTATAACATTACAACTTGGTATTAACTTGGCTTTATCTTGAGTTTTCATTTTAGGATGGCAGCTGTGTCAGTAATATGCTGCAGAATACCATCATGTACTATTTTACCAACACCAATATGTAATAAATATTATATATTAAAGTAGACTTGTTAGTCCAGTTCCCTTTTTCTCCTTTACAATAAAGCTCATGTGTTTATTTAATGACTTCTTTTTAAGTCTGTAACTTGTCCACAAAAACATGGCACTGTGAAAAGATCTGACAGAAAAATATTCAACATTATGTAATTACTACTGGACAGTTAGTTTAGCTGTACAAGTCATCAAAAGTCTAGAAAAACAACAGATCATAAACAGCACATCATTTTTCATCATCAAGTTTTTAATCTCAATAATAAGACAATCACACTGATCACAAAGGAACATTTTGACCATTAGTATTTCCTCAGCATTTACCAAAATAAATATACCATTATTAACATAGAAATTCAGATTAGAAACAGACTGCTTACTATTGCTAGCATCTTTAAAAAAAACAGAATACTTGAGATGTTTTTAGAGATGTGGTCCTGGGTGCACTCATCACACTTTCTACAGAATGGACAAGTACTGTGAGCCTGGATGTCATGAAACAGACCATCAAGTGTTTTAAATGTGTGTCCTAAAAAGCAAAATAAATACAGCATTAAGGTATTAATGTTAACATGTCAGAGACTTGCAGCACCAGAACGCAGGCACACTAAACCATATAGTATAGCCCTCTGCCACTTTTAATAGCATTCCTATACAGCATTTTATTGTATATTAGCAGTATAAAATGTATTTCCCATATATTACTGATAACCAGTGAACATGATACTATACGGAATTTAACATTACCTGTATAAAATAATATAAATAATAATGGTAGCAACACCACTATTTGTACTCATTTAATACGTAATTGTACAACACACCTACCATGCAATGTCCCCATATTGTTTTCTCGTTCTTCTTGAGAAAGACCTTAGGCCCCTAGGTGATGCCAGTGTTCAAATTTCTGATTAGGCCTAGCAGGGTTGCTACCTCAATTTAAATTCGAAAATTAAAAAAAGTAATGTTTCATTTAATACACTGTCATATTAGATTTTCACTCTATATAGACACCCACACACACACACACACACATATATATATATATATATTACTGCCTCTCATGTTATCGCACGGCAGCATTGTGGTATGTCGACATCTCAAAAGTGGTGGTTTTGAGGAGCGTCGTATACCCCTAACTGTGAAGAACTTTTAGTTTAATTGTCCATGAACACAGTGACAGTGGACTGTGTGCGAATAAGGGATGCTATGTTTGTAGCATGTCACTTGTTTGGTCCGTTTACATGCTAGTAGCATACGTGTGCTAGTTAAATATATAGCTAGTTTAAACATCCAAATGCTAGCTAAACTTAGTCTACTGGCAGATGTTCAACAATGAAGTGGGGTATATGCCAGTGTCATAAAACGGATGTCAACGTCATCAGCATTTGCGCAAAACAGAGGCATATGCCACTGTCAAAAAAAAAAAAATTTCGATGCCATTGGCACATGCCACTGTCACCCAAAAAAATCAATGCCATTGGCACATGCCACTGTCACCAAAAAAAAAAAAAGATGCCACTGTCACCCGTACGTAAGGTGCCGATGTTACTGGCATGTGCCAGTGTCACGCGAACGTAAGATGCCGATGCCTTTCCATGTTAATACCGCTACTGCCTGCGAAGAACTAGTGCCCCCTCCAGGGGACAGCCAATCCATCTACTAACGTGTTTTTGGACTGTGGTAGGAAGCCTGAGAACCCCGGCTCACAGACTCCTCACAGACAGTCACATGAGCTGTATGACAGCGATCCTACCTGTTGTGCCACTGCACTTCCTCTTTTTTATATATGGCTGGATTTGTATCCAGATGTTCAAAAACATTGCAAAATAATTTAGACCTGTATAGAAAGGACTGGCTCAGCAATCATGGAATCATAAAATCCATGGCAGCAACTTCACTTTGAGAGTGCTGGGGATGCGAATTAGAACCAGATTTTGTGTATATATAGTTCAGGGGTGTCAAACTCATTTTCACAGAGGGCCACATCAGCATAATGGTTGCAGTCAAAGGGCCAGATGTAACCATAAGACCGTCTAAATATAACCAAATGTAGAATAAATGTAAGTACTCCTTAATGTTAAATAACTCTGAATTTATTACTTATTTAACTTATAAATATTTGCGTAGATATAAAAATGTTTGCTTGTTGCTCTGTTAACATAAATCCTGTTAGGTTGTCAGATTAAGAAACTCATATTACTCCATCATTCAACGTTCAAACTATCCAAGTGAATAAAGAAAAATTTCATCAAACACAAGTTATGACCTTCAGTATACACTGCTTCAAAAATGCACACCCTGAAAAACATGCACGAGTGATTTCTTCAGCTACAATAAAGCTAGCTTTCACAGCTGCGTCCTTTTGGGCCATAACTCTCTCTTGTGAACATATTCTGCTGCGATTGCAGTTTGCCTTTAAATTCTTGTACTATTTGTTGCTTTTCTTGAAGGCTAACTTTGGCATACTTAGCTCCATGTTTGGTATCAAAGTGCAGACGTAAATTGTACTCCTTGACAACAGCCACTGCCTCATAACACAAAAGACATACCAGTTTTTCTCCTTGAAGCACAAACATGTATTCGCCTTCCCATCTCTCTTGAAACCGTCTTCCATTGGCATTAATTTTTCTTTTCTTGGACATTTTGGAATCAGTATTTGTACCTATTTCTTAATTCCACTTGTTGAAAAACTCACTCCATTTCCCACAATTCATGCCGATTATGTTACCCGTGAAGCGAAGGCATTAAGCCACTAGATTGCAGTCAATCAGATGTTTTAAGCTCTTGCGTGCCCCATCAAATCATACGGAGGGCCACGAGTTTGACACGTGAAATAGTTAGTCTGCCCTTCACATATTTGCTTTAGGAAATCAACACATTATTGCTGGGATAATTAAACAATTTATTAAACAAATGACCAGGAACTATGGAGAGGATTTAGTGCCAAGTTGAAAAGCAATCACTGCAGTAGGACAACGCAATCAACACATCATTGCTTTTCCACACTAATGTGCAAGATATATCGCTTGACCTATTACTGAAAAACAATACACAAGGATATGCATTTTAAAAATTAAATGCTGAATTAGTGTCAGAATTGAATACAATCCACCTTGAAATGTAATCAGTGCAGAACATTATTGCTTTACAATGAAGTGGAGGCTGTGATAATGAACTATTAATTAATTAATTAAAAAGTAATTATTTAATTAATTTTATTAGGCCCCACAGTTGAGAGCCATTAAATAATATGTAGTGTTTTCACCTGTCCAGTTTCTGTTTGGACAGGTAGGTAATCATGTTGATCAACATTACATATGAAATAGTAGAATTAGCTAGAATTAATTATTATTAATTAATTATCATGCTGATTGACCCACTGTAAGTTCTTGGCTCTGAAATTGAATTTGACCCAAAAGGAATAATTCCGTACAAGAAAGGTGCGCACACAAACAAATAACCACAGACTGGTTTTATCACACAACTGGTTTATTAAATGTAATATTAAATAATGTATATTGATTATACGTTCATATAATGAAATGGAGTACAGCGTTATGTGTGGTATGAGGGAGAGTAGTTTCTTCTCACGCTAACGCCCGCTGGTGGGCTAAAAGACACTCATGTTTATATCTGTCAGTATATCTCAAGTATTACAGTTGCAATTTAGACCCTCAAGGTATGAAATTAAAGCTTTAAGTCTATGCTTTTTATTGATTCTGCCATTTTATATATATTTCCATTTAAAAAATATGTATCTTTGGTTGAAATATACCTTGCCAGGAATGTTATGAAAAAATATTATTGACGGTAAACATATTCATATTTTTCCCTGCGCCATATTTGAGTCAATGTATACATATTATGCACCAATCAAACAGGCATACTCTCAGGATTAAGAGGATATAAACCATTATACACTAGAATGGGGACTAAGGAATTAAAGCTGAGAGAATAAGATATTTCAAACTTCCTTCACTAATGACAAAACCGCGGTGTCTCGAAGTCTGACGAGCCCACAAGCGTCTCACAAACAAAGTTAGCATAGCAGCGCTTACCTTAGGCTGTCCCGTTCAAAATGAGACTAAATTTGAGTCTCTCCGTCAAACCCTTCATGAGTAATCCTCATGTTTGTGTCAAGAGTACTGGCCAGAAAAAAATTCCAAAAAAATAGTACACATTTTCAAAATATAATTAAAATATGACAGACCCAGACACCGCGAGAGACTCAAACAGTTCTGTTTGGCAGCCACAAGCTCCACAAACAATAATCAAGTTAATAAACATGTTTTGAAAGCTTATATTTCTTTATTTCCCTCACTGAGGTCATTTAAATGCAGCAGGGGGTGGGGGGAGGCTGCCTTGCTCTGCAGCCAATCAGAGTGCAGCTCTCGCAACACGTCAGACATTTAAAGGGACACTGTACTTGGTGACAAACAAGTGTAAACATCAGAAATAAACTCAGTATATCAGAATAAAACACACCATACCTAAGGGTTTTTACTGTTTGGTTAGGGTAAATGGCCACTTGGTGAGTGACAGTAGACTAATTTCTCATAGAAAGTAAAGAAAAACACTGTAATATGTTGACATTAGGACTAGATAAGATATATATACTGTATTTTTGCTGTAAAAGTAATAATTTTCCTTATGGAGAGCTTGGGGCCTAAAGAGACACTTGGAGAGGCCATGTGTCCACTGTCTGCTCCAGCTTGAATAACTTCAAATCAGTATGAGGTAACTCAAAATTTTACACTGTGAAAATAGACCCCTGGAGACACAAGTTTAAAAAGACAAAAGTAATGGGACTCATGAACTCTTCAGTTTATAGTCACTAAGATTTTTTTTTTTTCAAAAATAAAACAAGCGCCTACGTTTTTTTGTGGTTTTCATAACCTGTTGACCACTTCATATATATTTCAGGATCTCTAAATGGTTTCTTTTACAAATTTGAAGGGTTTTCTGTAAAAATAAATCATGATAATGCCTCTAGTTTATTCACTGCCTGAGCAGATAGCCTCTAGATTTGGATATGTAATTTCCGATGGAAAATGGAAAAAAAAGGCCTGGATTGATAGGAGGTTTTAATATATGAAGGAATTTTTCTATGACAACTACCCTAAATTCTAAAGAGACTATAGTTTGTCCCAGCAAATCATTCAGCGCCATCTATGCTATGAGCTATGAAATCAAATTAACCACTTGACATCACTGGCTTTCTGGAGCTTCTCGCAGACACTGGACTTGTAGCATTGCACCTCTTCTTCCATTTGGGCTTTTGGTCAATGAAACAGACTTGAACACGTCTTGTCTCCATCTTGGACTCCGTCTGAGCTGGTGGCATTTTAAGGGTGCATGTGGGTATTCTGCCTTGGAAGGACTGGTGCCCATTCCTGGGTGTGTTCCCGCCTTGCGCCTAATGATTCCAGGTAGGCTCTGGACCCACCGCGACCCTGAACTGGATAAGTGGTTACAGATAATGAATGTGGGGATTGCCCTTCGTTGCTGACCTGCTTCCTTGTGAGAGACACATCCATGCATGTCTCTCCTGGGCCTTTGTTCAGAGACACTGCCTCAGAAGGTGATCATTCTGAGGGTACATGTGGCCTTTTCCGTCATGATTCTGGAACTGTTGTCACACTGCTTTGCGGGTTCAGAGGCCTGAGGCCTCTTTCGTGCTCTGGGCATGGCATTGAGCTTTGCTGGATTAAACTATAGCTATCTAATATTACTAATAGAAACAAAGATAAAACTTCTGTTGGAATTTCTGGGCTCTCTTAGCTGAGCTTCCTAACTGGAAGCAGATTCACCCTTGGGTGAATAAAAATTTCTCCTTCATTACACCCCTTCTCTTTCCTTCTCTCTACATTTTCTTTCTCTGTTCTGGGTTTGCTCTGCCTGGACTGAAGTGCTAGAGAGCAAGCAAGCCTAAGAGAGGGATAAGTTTCTGTGCCACTAGTTTTTAAACCAGGTTTCAGGAAACCCGCCTTGAAGGCCTGATTGGTCCTCAGGGATTGAGGATTGGAGCATCTCTACACACAATTTTAACATTACTTGCATTATGATATAGCAACATTTCATGGAGAGTGAGAGCGAAAAAACCTGCCAGGCAGCCATTATTCTTTGAATATCCTTCAAACATTTTAGACAGGAAAAATTCCCTCAAAATCCCTCTGCCCTAGGCAATCACATACTGTACTCCAGTCCAATTAAATTTACTCTATATGTGTAGGGAGTTGACTTAAGTAAATGTGTATAGAAATCTCAGAAAATAAAATCAAACCAATGTCCAAATTCAGGCTGGTCGCCCCATCGGACCTTCCAATGAACCTGTCCCTACTTGACAAACCCCTTGGCCCTAACATCGAGAAAAAACAAAAACATCTGAGATTTCAATACACTTACACAGATTACATTTCATCAGTCTATAAGTCATCATAATAAACAGTTGTTACAATTTTTAATATCACTTGTATAATGGTTTATCAATATCGAAGATTAGGGCGGCACGGTGGCGCAGCAGGTAGTATCGCAGTCACATAGTTCCAGGGGCCTGGAGGTTGTGGGTTCGATTCCCGCTTCGGGTGACTGTCTGTGAGGAGTTGGTGTATTCTCCCCGTGTCCGCGTGGGTTTCCTCCGGGTGCTCCGGATTCCTCCCACAGTCCAAAAACACACGTTGGTAGGTGGATTGGTGACTCAAAAGTGTCCGTAGGTGTGAGTGAATGTGTCTGTGTTGCCCTGTGAAGGACTGGCGGCCCCTCCAGGGTGTATTCACACCTTGTGCCCAATGTGCACCCACTGCGACCCTGAATTGGATAAGTGGTTACAGATAATGAATGAATGAATGAATATCGAAGATTAGAAATAATATACAATTCAATAGAAACACATAACATCACACTACAGCTCTTCAGCAATTTCGTCTTCTGATGTGATGTTGATGACATATTGACCACCACTCTGTTTCAAAGTCCTTCTGTTTTATTGTCCTCTTTTGAGTTTGTGGATCCCTGTAGCACTTCAGGAATCTCGAACAACCATCCACTCTTACAGTGATCTTCCCTTCTTTTTATTCACGAAGAAAGAAACAACAGCCAGTAACTTTTGCAAAAATGACGGATGCAAATAAACATCAAATACAAATTAATAATAGTAATACTAATGCATTAGTACGTGTTTTAAGCTACAGTTTATATTTAATCCTACAATCTTTATAACTGATTAATAAATAATAAACCTAACAAAATAATAGAAGAATGTCCTAATTGAATAGTAAAACTATAATAGTGGATATTCAAAATGGATATCTCTCCACCAGGTTGTTTTCCAAAGTTTTCTCCTCATGTTTGTCTGAGTCAGTCCTACTTAATAATGGCATCTGTACTTGATCTCCAGGCATTACAACTCCAATCCATTTCAAAATCATAGCAAGTTAACAACAGTGTACAACAACAAAACATTATACACAATGCTAAAAGAGCTGCTCCAAAAACTTGAGCCAACATTGCTCCTAGTGTTCCTAATTTCTCCATTAACCAAGCATTCACAGACCATCCAACTCCTTTCAATGGACCAAACGCCTCCCTTATATGCTTCAATGCTTCTATAACACTAGTCATATTATCAGAATTATCCGGAATCAAGGTGTAACAGGCATCCCCTGTTAGATTCAAAACTACACATAAACCTCCTTGCTTAGCTAAAATGTAATCCAGAGCCATGTCATGTTTTAACAATGTTAATCTAGGACTTTTTTGTGTATTTGACAAATACTCAAACCCTCTTATAGTCTCATTAGCAAACCCTTGTAAAGTATACTTAATATTATCTATATGATCTGCTAAAAATGTCACACCATACCATGCATTTCCATATAATCCTATGCCCCATTTTTTTCCTATACCGATTATCCAATGGTAGGCTTCCAAACTATGAAACTGAGCCATTTCCCTTTTCTTTCTTCTCCCAGAAATACATTCATAATTCCTTTCATCAGTTGCTTCACCTTTTTGGAGAGTATAAACCTCATAAGGAAGTTTTAATGTTGCCATATAACAACAGCCTGTCCACCAATATGGTAGAAATATGTATGCTTTAGCTCTACAAACCCACAAAATATCCTTAAAATGTCCTATTGTCACATTTACATGCAAAATGTCATACTGCACCATTAATGTTCTACTCTGTTTGCTATCTGGTGTATGAAAATTCACTTTAAATAAAGCATACTTAGGTTTAGGTTCTTTAAAATTCATCATATAATGAGCACAATCAGATATTCCCATAAACATCCCGGTCCTTTGTGAGTATCATTGGAACAAAAACAGTCTTTAGTCCCCACTGATTTTACTTCCATCGCATCAGGCATTGTTGTCTGTATATTTTCATGCTGATCAAGGAAATTCACATATGGCAACTTCATCAACCAAGTAAAATTTAATCTAGGTCTAAACAAATGCACAGATAAAGCCATTATTCTTCATTATTCTTCCATTATTATTCATCTTCTGCAGAGTTTTGCTGATATAATAACCTTGATAAAGCATAAGATTGATACATAGCATGCAGTTTGATGAAAACAAGCAGTTCTTTGACAGTCCTTCTTATGGAGTGAAGCTCAGTTAATAAAATTGTTTCTGCCTTTCATTGCAAAAACAAGCCAGAAACTGTTTTTCTATGTTCTACTTTTCTGTATTCTTCTATAAGCAAAGATGCAGTTTGATGAAAGCAAGCTGTTCTTTGACAGTCCTTTTTATGGAGTGTAGTTCAGCTAATAAAACTGTTTCTGCCTTTCATTACAAACAAGCCAGAAAGTGTTTTTCTGCTTCACAATGGATTGTAACAGCAATGTTGCAGAATGCTGAATACAAACAGTTCTTTGAAAGTTTTTCTTATGCAGAGTAGTTTGGGGAGTATATTTCTGTGTTTCCTGCGTTCATTGCAAACAAGGCAGAAAATGTTTTTCTGTCTTCTCTTTGTCTATAAGCAAACATGCAGTTTGCTGAAATCAAGCTTTTCTTTGACAGTCATTTCTATGGAGTGCAGTTCAGCTAATAAAACCGTTTCTGGCTTTCATTGCAAAAACAAGCCAGAAAGTGTTTTCGTGTGTTCTACTTTTCTGTGTTCTACTATGTAGTGTATGTTGGTTTTTAATCATACACCGTGATACCTATGTGAATATATATTTATATATTGTGTTTATAGCGTTGACCTTATTCAAACTCTTATAATTACTGATTATTTGACTAATGATAGCAATTAAAGTTTATAATTGGCTTAAACAATTAAAACGTTACTAATTAGTTTGAGAATGAATAATAGTCAAGCTAAGTGAGTTCTTCAGGATTTTCAGAGATTTTAATGAACAAACTGTATACACTGTGATTTCAAATAATGGTAGTTTTATTAACAAAAGAAAACAATTTGCATGCAGGCGTTCAGAGCGGAAACGAAGTTAAGAGTCAGAGAGAAAGAGCGAGTTGAGCTTCCGATCTTCTTGAGCTGAACCGCTGAACTGCTGAACTGCTGAGCTGCACTGCACTGCACGGGCGAACTGCTCTCTGAACTGCACACTGAACTGATGTGCCGAGCTGAACTTCTTTTTAAAGCCAGCGCGGTCACGCCCTATTGGGAGGTGTCCTTTCTTCGATTGGGTGGCGAGTCCGAGGCTCACGTGACTCTCCTGAAAGAGAGAAGAGGGGGGAGGTTTGAATCAGAGATTCACACAGAAGGAATAGAAATTTCGCGTATCGAAATTTCTTATACATGTTAGTAATATACAACAATGAGCGTCCTGGATTATTAATATCAAACATTTACATAAGATTTCATCTTGGGTACGTTGTGTTTACGTCCCATTTACAATATTGTTTTTAGAAGGTATTAATTCATTTTTCTAATCAGAGACAGAAACTTCCTTTCATGATAAAAACAGTAATACACATCATTTCACTGGAAGGTGGACGTTCATCTGAGGACACAGAGAGTGACATTTATACATATTGCATAGACATACTTATTAAAATTTTATTAAGTCCATCATGTATTTAGACGGCCTTAGGCGAGACGTGATTTCGAAAACGTCCACCTGGGGTCGCTGTTGGTCCATGCCGGTGGTTCGGTGTGGATGAGTCAACGGGAGTTCAAACCGAGGTCACTCCTGTTAACCATTTGTTGGTCCCTGCAAGCGATAATGACGAGACCCTCAGGCGCCACTGTCGTGAAGAGGAGGCAGTATAACTCCCCTCGCTGTTTGATGTCCTGTTCCTTAAGAGCATCATAAAGTTTGTTATCTTTAAATTTCCGAAGGGAGGAAGGGGTGTCGGGGCCAGTCTTTTGATGTTAGATCTTATGTGCGTGCGTGTGTGGGGGGGGCTGCAGGGTCTTTGCCCCCCCGCGGTTTGTGGAATGTTAATTCGGTCGCAGACAGAAGGTCCTGGTCAGAATGAAAAAGTTTTAATACAAAACTTTTCATTTCTTCATTTGACTTTTCATCTCGTTATCCGGTCCATACTCCACTACAACTATAAGCAAAGATGCATTTTGCTGAAAGCAAGCTGTTCTTTGACAGTCTTTCTTATAGAGTGCAGTTCAACTAATAAAACTGTTTCTGCCTTTCATTGTAAATACAAGCCAGAAAGTGTTTTTCTGCTTCATAGTGGTTTGTAAAAGTAAAGTTGCAGAATGCTGAATACAAACAATTCTTTGAAAGTTTTTTCTAATGCAGAGCAGTTTAGGAAGTGTATATCTGTGTTTCTGGCATTCATTGCAAAACCGCCAAAAAGTGGTTTTCTGTGTTCTACTTGTTTGTATAAGGAAAGATGCATTTTGCTGAAAGCAAGATTTCTTTGACAGTTTTTCATACTGAGTGCAGTTCAGCTAATAAAGCTGTGTTTCTACCTTTCATTGCAAACAAGCCAGAAAGTATTTTTCTGTGTTCTACCTGTTTGTGTTCTACTATAAGCAAATATGCAGTTTGCTGAAAGCAAGCTGTTCTTTGAAAGTCTTTCTTATGGAGTGCAGTTCAGCTCATAATACTGTCTCTGCCTTTCATTGCAAACAAGCCAGAAAGTGTTTTTCTGTGTTCTACCTTTCTGTACTCTTCTATGAGCAAAGATGCATTTTGCTGAAACAAGCTGTTCTTTGACAGTATTTCTTATGGAGTGCAGTTGAACTAATAAAACTGTTTCTGCCTTTCATTGCAAATACAAACAAGAAAGTGTTTTTCTGCTTCATAGTGGATTGTAAAAGCAAAGTTGCCGAATGCTGAATAAAAACAGTTCTTTGAAAGTTTTTCTAATGCAGAGCAGTTTAGGAAGTATATCTCTGTGTGTCTGGCATTCATTGCAAACATGCAAAAAAGTGGTTTTCTGTGTTCTACTTGTTTGTATAAGCAAAGATGCATTTTGCTGAAAGCAAGCTTTTCTTTGACAGTCTTTCATACTGAGTGCAGTTATAAATAACTAATAAAGCTGTGTTTCTACTTTTCATTGCAAACAAGCCAGAAAGTGTTTTTCTGTGTTCTACTATAAGCAAACATGCAGTTTGATGAAAGCAAGCAGCTCTTTGACAGTCCTTCTAATGGAGTGAAGTTCAGGTAATAAAACTGTTTCTGCCTTTCATTGCAAACAAGCCAGAATGTGTTTTTCTGTGTTCTACTTTTCTGTACTCTTCTATGAGCAAAGATGCATGGTGAGGGTAAGAAACTATCAATTTTACCCCTCCCTTAGTCCCTTAGAACATGCAATTGTAAACCTATCTTCTAGATTACCATATTTGGAAAGGTGGGAGAATCATATAGATTGAGGTCCTAGCCAAGAGGGGGAGAGAGAATTTAGACATGAGAGAGAGAATTTGAGCGCTAAATTGAACACTTCTCTCACGGGATCCTTAAGAACCCGTAAGACACTGTTTTGGTAAATAAAGATGTATTTACACTTTTAACCATGTCTGCAGAGATTCTTTTCCATCACCTGTTCACAACACAGCAAAGGTAACAACAAAGGTGGCGACGAGGATGGGATGCTGAGTTGTTGTTCTTCCTGCTTCAGACAGCTCCTGCATTCGAACTCCCGCTTAAAGCCGGCAAATAGAAGGTGAGATTTTCACAAATTTGAGCGCTGGTTGGGCGTTTGGGCTGTCTGATGCAGAAAGAGTTGCACCGAGATAGACTCATTAGTGTATGTAGTGTTGTGTTGATGATGGTGTTGGATAAAGTTTCTCTGTTCTAAATTTTTTGGGAGTAAGAGTTTGAATGTGGGGGAATGATCAACCCCCTCCCTTCTTTGGTTGCTCTTCAGTGTGTGTGCGGGGAGAACTGGTCTCTCCTTTGCACTGTAAAGAGCTATAAATTTTCTGTGGGTGTGTTTAGAGAAAGGGGGGAAAGGACACCTCTGCCCAGAGAGTGTCAGAGAGAGAGAGAGTGTTTAGAGAAAGAGGGGAAATGTGATGAAGAATGAGAGATTTAGAAATTAATAGGGAAAGAAATTTGTAATGGTAAAAATTATGAGCTTCGTTCAAGGACAGACAGTTATTTAAATGATTATGAACCTCAAAAATGAGGTGTTTGTTTATTTATGAAAATGAGCCTGAACGGAAGACATTTTTAAATTAAAAAATAAAAAGTAAAAATAAATGAGCTTTCTGGGAGACAGTAAATTAAAGAAAACAGTAGAAAATGAGCTCCAGAAAGACGATTTTATAAGCTTTCTTGGAGACTATACATTAAGAAAATATAGACAATGAGCTCTAGAAAGACGTTTTTAGATGCTGAGAATAGGAGAAAGGAGAGCAAGGTGTAAAGCTGAGTAATTAATAGGGCACATTGGGGAAACTGTAAGGTTTAATTGTGGGAATTAAAGGGAAAATTGTTATTGGGGAAAGGAGAGAATTTGAAATTTCCATATGTTGGCTTTTATTGAGAGAAAAAAGAGATCAGAGTTTGGGTTCTCTTTGAATGCAATAGTTTGATGAAATTGAGACACATTGAATGGGGTAATTGTTTTAGGCCAGTGGAACTGAGGAATTGCCTTATATGTTTGGTTGGGATGTTGAGCTTTAATGTTGCTCATTTGGGTTTAAGGAATTAACAATTTGCTCAGAAAAAGGGGTTGAATCTTATAGTCTCTGGTGTTTAGATCTCTGTGAAGTACTGTTACTTTAAAAAAATAAAAAATAAAAAATTTTTAGCTGCCAACTGATAAGTGAAAGTACTGCCAATGTGTGAATATTGGAAAACTTTGAGTGTTTGACATTGGTGCTTTCTGGGGTTTAAACATACCACTGCGATGTTTATATGTGAAGATTACAACATAGTACATTAATCTTATCTTAGTATGTAAGTTTGAAGAACCAAGATGCAGGGTTGAAAATTTACTATCAAGTGGTCATAAAATAGTATGTGACATGTTTATGTTAAACTGTTAAAAGAAGTTGTATTGAGGATGGACTTAGTTTTGCCATCAATCACTTTAGACCCTTTCTAGCGGGGTTGAGAAAAAGGTCATTTAGGCTTTAAGCCAATGAAGAGATTTGTTGGAGGTGTTTACAATATTGAATGAAGGGTAAAAATGTTATGAATGAACTAAATGTTGGTAGAGAGAGAATATGAACCCCTTTTTGTAATGTCAATTTGACAGGTCTATGGACCAATCAGAGCGTGCCACGTCATCAAGTCCCGCCCCCTTTTTTGACAGGAAGTCCCGCCCTCTCAACCAATCATAAGCGTCTATTTGACCGGAAGTCCCTCCTTCCCTTCGTCGTACCGTAGTCGTGCAATTTACCCGGAATTTGCTCCTTTATCCTTAATCAATCATAACCATGTATTATACCTGGAATTCCCCTCCCTTTTTCTGCTTAATCAATAAGAAGCATTCATTGATCACTCACGTTCACATACACTTATATATAGATAACAAACATATATGTCACGTAAGTGCATTTTACCCTGAATTTCTCTCCCTTTCTGCTTAATCAATAAGAAGCATTCATTGATCACTCACGTTCACATATACTTATTTATATAGATAACAAACATTTGTCACGTAAACAGACAGACACATTCACTAAACAGACACATAACATAAGATAACAACAACAGCCCCCTACTTATATACACACACACACACACACACATACGCAAACACAAGCATAAGTGTTGAATTGATACCATGCCTTTTAAAAGAACAAGACTTGTATAATTATTTGTTTTTAAATCTTTTATTTTATTTTACTATTAACTCCTTTTATTGATATGTATTAATAATGTGAGGGTTTTTACGATCTGTGAATGTGTTCATGAGGGGAGGTTAGATTTTAGGACTCTGTGTTTATTGAAGAAGAGGTGGTTCTTATCACTGAGGTGTGACACACACACACACACACACACACATACACATATCATTCACTCACACACATACAGAACAAAACCCCTCTACCATCCCTTGCTTCACATACAAGCATATAATTGTTTTATATATATATATATATATATATATATAACTATATGAGTTCAAAATAAAAAATAAAAATGTCTAATAGTGTTTTAATGATAATAAAATTGTTTCTGTTTTAAAAGACAATCATTAGTTTATTGTATCTTTCCTTCAAAACGAATATGTACAAACTAGTATAGGACCCCCACCCAGTTTTACGACCCCTACCCCAACCCTCCCTTGTTACATACATCTGATTTGATGATAAATGACGCAATTCAGAAGAGAGAGAGCACTTTAAAAGCTGCAAAAAATGTTCCATTTTACTAAAAAACAACTGAGAGAGAGACATTTGTTTGACATCTAGCAGGCAGCTCCAACTTGAGCAAAATCTACAGGTAAGAACTGACATTCTGTTATTTTATAAGACTTGAAAAATTACTTAACTTGTTGTCTGTTCCTATACATAATGATTGGTCATATTTGATGAATTCTAACTATATTATTTTGTTTTAATAGAGAAGAAGAACAGTCACATTAGCTAACATGTTCCAAGACTAAATCATTAGGGTAAGTAAATATACCTATATAATTGTATATATATATATATATATATATATATATATATATTTGTATTTTATAATGTTATTCATGAAAATTGTTTGTATCTCTTTAGTCATGCGTTCTAAAACAGTTATGAACTGGATACATAGTCACTTATGATGAAACTCTACTTCCTGTAAGTAAAAATATATTATGTAAATTATATGTTTATATGTACTTCCTAGACCTTAAATTGAAACATTATTTTATCTTTATATTTCAGTAAAAACATTCTGCCACTATTATGATGCTACTCTCTATGAATATATTTATATAATTGTGTATATATAATATGTATTTTATAATGTTATTCATGAAAATTATTTGTATCACTTTAGTCATGCATTCTAAAAACAGTTATGAACTGGAGACACCTCCTACTTGAACACATCCGCTTATGATGAAGCTCTTCCCTGTAAGTAAAAATATATTTATGTCATTTTTCATTTTTATGTCTATATTGTCTAGTCCTAATTGAAACATTATTTTATCTTTATATTTCAGTAAAAAAAAACATTCTGCCACTATTATGATGCTACTCTCTATGAATGCTGGTGTCTGTGAAGAGCCATCAATTGCTGACTCAAGAATGTAATACTTTATTTTAATGTTTTTTTTTTTTTTTTTAATTCATTTTGTGTTATTGTGTATTAAATATTGTATTAGTCCAATGGCGCAGAAACGCCCTAACAATGAGGTTTTAAACATTGAAGCTAAGAAGTCTAACATCAGTCCTTTTTCACATGATTTAAATAGCGTTCATATAATCTGTGAACTAAAGCAAACTATTTCAAAAGTAGAAACTACATTGAATGAACACGATACGTATACAACTCTGAATCCCTTTATATTAGAAGCTGTAAATCAGCTTAATGACAGATTGTCAGAACCTCCTAATCCAAACTATGAATGTTTAACATCTCCTGTTAATACCTCAGAAAATAATCCTGAAAGTTTGCATGATGTTTTCTTTGAACTGGAGCAGAGCTTATCAAAATTGCAAAACACACTCAATGAACATGATACGTGTACAACTCTGAATCCTTATCTGTTAGATGCTGTAAATCAGCTAAATGACAGATTGTCAGAACCTCCTAATCCAAACTATGAATGTTTAACATCTCCTGTTAATACCTCAGAAAATATTCCTGAAACGTTGATAGATTTTTTCTATGAACTAAACCAAAGTCTTTTGAGATTAAATGATAATCTGAAAAACTTAAGTCAAAATTCATTAACCAGTCCTGATCATGATGATGATCTGAGTAATGAACACACCCCTAGTGTTGAGAGAGAAGAAGATGGTCTTAATGACCATCCTCCTCCATCCCCTAGCGTTGAATCAGAGAATGATTCCAATGACATTCCTCCTCCTCCACCCCCTAGTGTTGAATCAGAGAATGATTCCAATGACAATCCTCCTCCTCCTTCACCTGACAATGGTGATGAACAAATGGGGGGTGATCTTGACCCAAATATAAATATAAATCATATAGACAGATTCCGCACCACAGAAATTAGAAGAAGGATAAACTTTTATTCTCTAGGCAATGTAAACAGTTTTGCGGAATTTTACAATTATGTTCTTGAGATTTTAAATGAAATGCTCAATGTCGCTAATGATGAAATAGTTGGTCCGTGTGATGCTGTGTTTGTTGAAATTCAGGGTAATTCACTCAATGTTTCGTCGCGTGTTCAGATAAATGATGGGGGTATTGACCTGAATTCCTTTCTGTTCTTGTTTGAAAACGCCATTCAGAGTAAATTTGAAATACTTTCCGATGAAACTTTACAATTAGTTATTCGGATTGTGCATGCTCCTCAGGGTGGAGGTAAAAGAAAGCTAGCAGGTATCTTCAGCACAGATTTTGTTCAGAAAAAGTTGAAACATCTGTATGTTTTTCATAACAAAGATAACCTCTGTTTTGCCTTATGCGTTTCTCAAATATTGAATCCTGATAAAAACATTTTTCAAGTAGAACATATAGCGAGGCAATTGCAACATGATGTAGGTTTATCCACAGATGAAATGGTTAGCTTTTCACAAATTGCACGTTTTGAGCAACATTTGAACTGCAAAATCATAGTGCTGTACCGAAGTGATGAAAAGAAGGGGTATAGTTTGTTTCAGAACACTAACATGCCTCATGACAAAACCATTTACTTATTCTTGCATGAAAACCATTATTACGGGGTCAAAAATCTTAAAGGGGTATTAGGTACATCCTATGTCTGTCCTTACTGTTCCGCAGGGGTCAGCAATATGAAACATCACAAATGTGATTTTCATTGTAACGTATGTCTTGACAAAGACTGTCCTAAACAGCCTAAAAAGACTGTACAATGTAAAGATTGTCTAAGGATTTGCAGATCACAATATTGTTATGATAAACATAAAGCAGTGATCGATCCAAGCGATGATCAAACTTTATGCAAAACTAGATTCTACTGTCCTAAATGTAACACGGTGCAGGATCAGGGTAAAACATCCAAAAAACACAAGTGTCATGCAAGTCGTTGTAAAAACTGTGGAGCCAAAGTTGATTCAGAAACCATGCATGAATGTTTTATACAACCTATAATCTTTGAAATTCCTGTTGAAAAGTACGTCTTTTATGACTTTGAGACAAATCAACAAACAGGTTACCACGTAGCTAATTATATATGTTGCATAGATTTCAAAGTTAGGGAGTGGGTAGCAAAAGGGGACAGATGCGTAGCAGCATTCTTTAGGAAGTTTCGCAAGGAACGGTACAAAGGTTATACATTCATAGCGCACAACGCTAGAGGTTATGATTCATACCTTTTGTTGAATCATTTAGTAAAAGAGGGAATCACACCTAGCATCATAGCACAAGGTGGTAAAATCTTGTGTTTTCAAGATGTTGAGTATAAACAGAGATACATTGATAGTCTCTCTTTTCTCCCTATGAGACTGAGCGCTATTCCAAAAGCTATGGGGTTCACATCAGACAAAAAGGGGTATTTTCCACATTTCTGGAATACTCAGGAAAATCAGAATTATGTAGGGCCTTATCCTCAGCCAGAGTTCTACGGGGTAGACACTATGATGGCTAAAGAAAGAGAAGAATTTTTTGAATGGTACAATACACGTGCAGGTAAGCTCTTTCACTTTAAGGAAGAAATGGCTCAATATTGTAAGAATGATGTCCACATTCTGAGAAAAGGTTGTATAGCTTTCAGGGATGAGATACTGAGCAGTACAATGGTTGACCCGTTCAAATGCATCACCATAGCTAGTGTCTGTTTGCAAATATTCAGAATCAACTTTTTGTCTAAAGACATTTTAGCTATACCCCCTTTAGATAATTACATCGACAGTCAGAAATCTTTCTCAACACCTTCCATACAATGGCTCGAGTACATCTCTGAGAGAGACAAGATCCCCATCCGACATGCCCTCAATGAAGGTGAGGTCAAGTTCGGAAACTACTTTGTGGATGGTTATTGTGAAAATGGTAGTGAACGAAAGGCATTTGAGTTTTTAGGGTGTTTTTATCACGGTTGTGCTAAATGTTTTCCTTCAAATGTACCACATCCTCTAAGTAAGAGCTCACAATCTTTTGGGGATGTTTATCAAAATTCTATGGATAAAATTCAGACTTTGCAAAACACTTTCAAACTGAATGTAACTGTGATGTGGGAGCATACCTGGAATGAGATGAAAAGATCAAACCAGGATGTTAAGTTGTTTATGACACGCTTTGACTTTCCTGAGCGCATAAAACCGCGAGATGCTCTGTTCGGTGGTCGAACAAACGCATTACATCTCCATTATGTAGCACAGCCAGGTGAAAGGATTGATTATTATGATTTCACATCCCTCTATCCTTATGTAAATAAAACAAAGAGGTACCCCGTGGGTCACCCCACTATCATCTTTCGTGATTTCCAACCGTTGGAAAAATATTTCGGACTCATTAGAGCAAAAATTCTTCCCCCTAAGGGCTTGTGGGCCCCTGTTCTCCCTTATAGGGTGAAAAGCAAACTCTTGTTTCCTTTGTGTCGAACATGTGCTGAACAACAATTACAAAATTGTAAACACACGGATGAGGAGAGGGCCCTGACAGGTAGTTGGTGTAGCGTTGAGGTGATGAAAGCCATTGAGAAGGGGTACAGAGTGTTGAAGGTGATTGAAATATGGCACTTCTCAATGGCTTTCATCACCTCAACGCTACACCAACTACCTGTCAGGGCCCTCTCCTCATCCGTGTGTTTACAATTTTGTAATTGTTGTTCAGCACATGTTCGACACAAAGGAAACAAGAGTTTGCTTTTCACCCTATAAGGGAGAACAGGGGCCCACAAGCCCTTAGGGGGAAGAATTTTTGCTCTAATGAGTCCGAAATATTTTTCCAACGGTTGGAAATCACGAAAGATGATAGTGGGGTGACCCACGGGGTACCTCTTTGTTTTATTTACATAAGGATAGAGGGATGTGAAATCATAATAATCAATCCTTTCACCTGGCTGTGCTACATAATGGAGATGTAATGCGTTTGTTCGACCACCGAACAGAGCATCTCGCGGTTTTATGCGCTCAGGAAAGTCAAAGCGTGTCATAAACAACTTAACATCCTGGTTTGATCTTTTCATCTCATTCCAGGTATGCTCCCACATCACAGTTACATTCAGTTTGAAAGTGTTTTGCAAAGTCTGAATTTTATCCATAGAATTTTGATAAACATCCCCAAAAGATTGTGAGCTCTTACTTAGAGGATGTGGTACATTTGAAGGAAAACATTTAGCACAACCGTGATAAAAACACCCTAAAAACTCAAATGCCTTTCGTTCACTACCATTTTCACAATAACCATCCACAAAGTAGTTTCCGAACTTGACCTCACCTTCATTGAGGGCATGTCGGATGGGGATCTTGTCTCTCTCAGAGATGTACTCGAGCCATTGTATGGAAGGTGTTGAGAAAGATTTCTGACTGTCGATGTAATTATCTAAAGGGGGTATAGCTAAAATGTCTTTAGACAAAAAGTTGATTCTGAATATTTGCAAACAGACACTAGCTATGGTGATGCATTTGAACGGGTCAACCATTGTACTGCTCAGTATCTCATCCCTGAAAGCTATACAACCTTTTCTCAGAATGTGGACATCATTCTTACAATATTGAGCCATTTCTTCCTTAAAGTGAAAGAGCTTACCTGCACGTGTATTGTACCATTCAAAAAATTCTTCTCTTTCTTTAGCCATCATAGTGTCTACCCCGTAGAACTCTGGCTGAGGATAAGGCCCTACATAATTCTGATTTTCCTGAGTATTCCAGAAATGTGGAAAATACCCCTTTTTGTCTGATGTGAACCCCATAGCTTTTGGAATAGCGCTCAGTCTCATAGGGAGAAAAGAGAGACTATCAATGTATCTCTGTTTATACTCAACATCTTGAAAACACAAGATTTTACCACCTTGTGCTATGATGCTAGGTGTGATTCCCTCTTTTACTAAATGATTCAACAAAAGGTATGAATCATAACCTCTAGCGTTGTGCGCTATGAATGTATAACCTTTGTACCGTTCCTTGCGAAACTTCCTAAAGAATGCTGCTACGCATCTGTCCCCTTTTGCTACCCACTCCCTAACTTTGAAATCTATGCAACATATATAATTAGCTACGTGGTAACCTGTTTGTTGATTTGTCTCAAAGTCATAAAAGACGTACTTTTCAACAGGAATTTCAAAGATTATAGGTTGTATAAAACATTCATGCATGGTTTCTGAATCAACTTTGGCTCCACAGTTTTTACAACGACTTGCATGACACTTGTGTTTTTTGGATGTTTTACCCTGATCCTGCACCGTGTTACATTTAGGACAGTAGAATCTAGTTTTGCATAAAGTTTGATCATCGCTTGGATCGATCACTGCTTTATGTTTATCATAACAATATTGTGATCTGCAAATCCTTAGACAATCTTTACATTGTACAGTCTTTTTAGGCTGTTTAGGACAGTCTTTGTCAAGACATACGTTACAATGAAAATCACATTTGTGATGTTTCATATTGCTGACCCCTGCGGAACAGTAAGGACAGACATAGGATGTACCTAATACCCCTTTAAGATTTTTGACCCCGTAATAATGGTTTTCATGCAAGAATAAGTAAATGGTTTTGTCATGAGGCATGTTAGTGTTCTGAAACAAACTATACCCCTTCTTTTCATCACTTCGGTACAGCACTATGATTTTGCAGTTCAAATGTTGCTCAAAACGTGCAATTTGTGAAAAGCTAACCATTTCATCTGTGGATAAACCTACATCATGTTGCAATTGCCTCGCTATATGTTCTACTTGAAAAATGTTTTTATCAGGATTCAATATTTGAGAAACGCATAAGGCAAAACAGAGGTTATCTTTGTTATGAAAAACATACAGATGTTTCAACTTTTTCTGAACAAAATCTGTGCTGAAGATACCTGCTAGCTTTCTTTTACCTCCACCCTGAGGAGCATGCACAATCCGAATAACTAATTGTAAAGTTTCATCGGAAAGTATTTCAAATTTACTCTGAATGGCGTTTTCAAACAAGAACAGAAAGGAATTCAGGTCAATACCCCCATCATTTATCTGAACACGCGACGAAACATTGAGTGAATTACCCTGAATTTCAACAAACACAGCATCACACGGACCAACTATTTCATCATTAGCGACATTGAGCATTTCATTTAAAATCTCAAGAACATAATTGTAAAATTCCGCAAAACTGTTTACATTGCCTAGAGAATAAAAGTTTATCCTTCTTCTAATTTCTGTGGTGCGGAATCTGTCTATATGATTTATATTTATATTTGGGTCAAGATCACCCCCCATTTGTTCATCACCATTGTCAGGTGAAGGAGGAGGAGGATTGTCATTGGAATCATTCTCTGATTCAACACTAGGGGGTGGAGGAGGAGGAATGTCATTGGAATCATTCTCTGATTCAACGCTAGGGGATGGAGGAGGATGGTCATTAAGACCATCTTCTTCTCTCTCAACACTAGGGGTGTGTTCATTACTCAGATCATCATCATGATCAGGACTGGTTAATGAATTTTGACTTAAGTTTTTCAGATTATCATTTAATCTCAAAAGACTTTGGTTTAGTTCATAGAAAAAATCTATCAACGTTTCAGGAATATTTTCTGAGGTATTAACAGGAGATGTTAAACATTCATAGTTTGGATTAGGAGGTTCTGACAATCTGTCATTTAGCTGATTTACAGCATCTAACAGATAAGGATTCAGAGTTGTACACGTATCATGTTCATTGAGTGTGTTTTGCAATTTTGATAAGCTCTGCTCCAGTTCAAAGAAAACATCATGCAAACTTTCAGGATTATTTTCTGAGGTATTAACAGGAGATGTTAAACATTCATAGTTTGGATTAGGAGGTTCTGACAATCTGTCATTAAGCTGATTTACAGCTTCTAATATAAAGGGATTCAGAGTTGTATACGTATCGTGTTCATTCAATGTAGTTTCTACTTTTGAAATAGTTTGCTTTAGTTCACAGATTATATGAACGCTATTTAAATCATGTGAAAAAGGACTGATGTTAGACTTCTTAGCTTCAATGTTTAAAACCTCATTGTTAGGGCGTTTCTGCGCCATTGGACTAATACAATATTTAATACACAATAACACAAAATGAATTAAAAAAAAAAAAAAAAACATTAAAATAAAGTATTACATTCTTGAGTCAGCAATTGATGGCTCTTCACAGACACCAGCATTCATAGAGAGTAGCATCATAATAGTGGCAGAATGTTTTTTTTTACTGAAATATAAAGATAAAATAATGTTTCAATTAGGACTAGACAATATAGACATAAAAATGAAAAATGACATAAATATATTTTTACTTACAGGGAAGAGCTTCATCATAAGCGGATGTGTTCAAGTAGGAGGTGTCTCCAGTTCATAACTGTTTTTAGAATGCATGACTAAAGTGATACAAATAATTTTCATGAATAACATTATAAAATACATATTATATATACACAATTATATAAATATATTCATAGAGAGTAGCATCATAATAGTGGCAGAATGTTTTTACTGAAATATAAAGATAAAATAATGTTTCAATTTAAGGTCTAGGAAGTACATATAAACATATAATTTACATAATATATTTTTACTTACAGGAAGTAGAGTTTCATCATAAGTGACTATGTATCCAGTTCATAACTGTTTTAGAACGCATGACTAAAGAGATACAAACAATTTTCATGAATAACATTATAAAATACAAATATATATATATATATATATATATATATATATACAATTATATAGGTATATTTACTTACCCTAATGATTTAGTCTTGGAACATGTTAGCTAATGTGACTGTTCTTCTTCTCTATTAAAACAAAATAATATAGTTAGAATTCATCAAATATGACCAATCATTATGTATAGGAACAGACAACAAGTTAAGTAATTTTTCAAGTCTTATAAAATAACAGAATGTCAGTTCTTACCTGTAGATTTTGCTCAAGTTGGAGCTGCCTGCTAGATGTCAAACAAATGTCTCTCTCTCAGTTGTTTTTTAGTAAAATGGAACATTTTTTGCAGCTTTTAAAGTGCTCTCTCTCTTCTGAATTGCGTCATTTATCATCAAATCAGATGTATGTAACAAGGGAGGGTTGGGGTAGGGGTCGTAAAACTGGGTGGGGGTCCTATACTAGTTTGTACATATTCGTTTTGAAGGAAAGATACAATAAACTAATGATTGTCTTTTAAAACAGAAACAATTTTATTATCATTAAAACACTATTAGACATTTTTATTTTTTATTTTGAACTCATATAGTTATATATATATATATATATATATATATAAAACAATTATATGCTTGTATGTGAAGCAAGGGATGGTAGAGGGGTTTTGTTCTGTATGTGTGTGAGTGAATGATATGTGTATGTGTGTGTGTGTGTGTGTGTGTGTCACACCTCAGTGATAAGAACCACCTCTTCTTCAATAAACACAGAGTCCTAAAATCTAACCTCCCCTCATGAACACATTCACAGATCGTAAAAACCCTCACATTATTAATACATATCAATAAAAGGAGTTAATAGTAAAATAAAATAAAAGATTTAAAAACAAATAATTATACAAGTCTTGTTCTTTTAAAAGGCATGGTATCAATTCAACACTTATGCTTGTGTTTGCGTATGTGTGTGTGTGTGTGTGTGTATATAAGTAGGGGGCTGTTGTTGTTATCTTATGTTATGTGTCTGTTTAGTGAATGTGTCTGTCTGTTTACGTGACAAATGTTTGTTATCTATATAAATAAGTATATGTGAACGTGAGTGATCAATGAATGCTTCTTATTGATTAAGCAGAAAGGGAGAGAAATTCAGGGTAAAATGCACTTACGTGACATATATGTTTGTTATCTATATATAAGTGTATGTGAACGTGAGTGATCAATGAATGCTTCTTATTGATTAAGCAGAAAAAGGGAGGGGAATTCCAGGTATAATACATGGTTATGATTGATTAAGGATAAAGGAGCAAATTCCGGGTAAATTGCACGACTACGGTACGACGAAGGGAAGGAGGGACTTCCGGTCAAATAGACGCTTATGATTGGTTGAGAGGGCGGGACTTCCTGTCAAAAAAGGGGGCGGGACTTGATGACGTGGCACGCTCTGATTGGTCCATAGACCTGTCAAATTGACATTACAAAAAGGGGTTCATATTCTCTCTCTGTTGGTAAATAAAATACAAATAAACATATTGAATGTTTAATTACTAAAAAGTAAGCTGAATGTATTAAATTTCTATTTGTCTGTTTCTTTTATCCTGTGGGGTGTGTGTGTGTGTGTGGGTCTGTTTCTCACATCCTGTGAGGAGACGAGGAGCTGGCTGGGAAAAAGGGTCGAAGTTACCCAGAGCAAAGCAGACTGCACAAAGGCCAGTCATTTTATCCACAAACTTCTTTCACAAACACCTGCATTGATACATTTAGATTAAATAATGAATAGGTCTCATTATTAAAAAGTAATAATTGGAAATTTATTGATTTGTTTATCTATTTGCATTTAGTCCATTATTTGTGCTACAGTACATGTGTCACGGATCACGGGCGGACTGACGGCGACGGACGCACTTGCTAAACACGATGATTTTAATGTAACAAAAGATATAACAAAACTAAGACAAACTACAAAGGAAACAACAAGACTAGGATATAAACTACTAGGGACAGGAGATACACAGAACGACAAAACTACGAAACAAACATGATCTGACTAGAAAACGGGAGGAAAACAACACGACATGACTTAGGACAACGGAGAAAGGAGAATAGGAAATGAAACGACAACGGAGGAAACTTCGGAGACAGACGGAAACAGACAGATAACATGACTGACTAGAATGAGGACAACGGAATAATGTGAAAAGTGAAATGAACGACAAACAGGACGTGAAACAAGAGGGCTTAAATACTGACACAAATGAGACACACCTGGACAGATAACAAGGAGGACGGGTTAACACATGACACAGACGAGGAGGCGGAACAAAGGCGGAGACTCGAACATAAGCAAACATAGCCATGTGCTCTCTCTCAGCACATGGCCGGAAAAACAGAGGTGACAAGACGAAGGCGTGACAGATGCCTCCCCCTGAACGCGCAACTCCCGGGGCGCGTACACCTAAACCCCCCAGGAGCTGGCACAGGAGAGGGCACGGAAAACATGACAGACTAAGACAAGGAACCATGGGAGACCGGACTCAGGACAGGACGGGAACAGACACAGGAGCTGGGGACATGACAGGATAACCGAAAAAAGGGAAAAGGAGACAGAACTTGGGATTGGAATGAGGCTGGGTACTGGGACTGGACATGAGACAAGACAGAGGATTGAAACGGTGGCTGGACTGGGGGCAAGACAGGTGATTGAACACTGGACGGACACGGGGACAGGACAGTAGACTGACAAAGTGGGGTGACCGGAGACTAAACAAGAGACTGGAGCAGACTGGACAGGACGGGAGTGGACACATGAGACTGGACAGGCGACTGGACAGGCGACTGGACAGGGTTTTTGACACTGGACGGGAACAGGGACTGGACAGGAGACGGGACAGGTGACTGAACGCGGGATGGATACGGTGACTTGACATGTTTGGGGACAGAGGACTGGACATGATTAACAGGGGACTGGACATGTTTGGGGACAGAAGACTGGACATTGGCAGGTGACAGGACAGGGGACTGGAATGGAGACAAAACACGTGACTGATCATTGAGCGGATACGGGGACTGGACAGGATTAACAGGGGACTGGACAGGACTTGGTAGGGGAACAGGGACCAGGACGTTCAGGGGGACAGACACGAATACAGTAACAGGGACTGGGACAGAGACAAAGGCAGACAAGGGCATAGGGACAAGGACAGAGACAGGAACCAGGACAGGGACAGACAGGGGAACCAATATAACAGGGGGGTGCCCAGGACTGGCAAATGTTTGTGGGGCAGTCTGAGAAGCCAGCCTGGGCACAACTCTAGGGACATGACCAAGAGCTGCCGTAGCCACAGTCACAGGGGCAGGAACGGCCGTAGCCACAGTCACAGGGGCAGAAACCGCCGTAGCCACAGTCACAGGGGCAGAAACCGCCGGAGCCACAGTCACAGGGGCAGAAACCGCCGGAGCCACAGTCACAGGAGCGGCCGTAGCCACAGTCACGGGGACAGGAGCGGCCGTAGCCACAGTCACGGGGACAGGAGCGGCCGTAGCCACAGTCACGGGGACAGGAGCGGCCGTAGCCACAGTCATGGGGACAGGAGCGGCCGAGGGAGCCGCGCTCACGGAGACAGGGGGCCCTGCAGTGACGTCCACGGAGACAGGGGAATCTGCAGTGACGTCCACGGAGACAGGGGAGCCTGCAGTGACGTCGTCCACGGAGACAGGGGAGCCTGCAGTGACGTCGTCCACGGAGACAGGGGAGCCTGCAGTGACGTCGTCCACGGAGACAGGGGAACCTGCAGTGACATCGTCCACAGAGACAGGGGAATCTGCAGTGACGTCGTCCACGGAGGCGGGGAACCTGTAGTGACGTCGTCCACGGAGGCAGGGGAACCTGCAGTGACGTCGTCCACGGAGGCAGGGGAACCTGCAGTGACGTCGTCCACGGAGGCAGGGGAACCTGCAGTGACGTCGTCCACGGAGGCAGGGGAACCTGCAGTGACGTCGTCCACGGAGGCAGGGGAACCTGCAGTGACGTCGTCCACGGAGGCAGGGGAACCTGCGACGACGTCCACGGAGGCAGGAGAAACTGCGACGACGTCCACGGAGGCAGAGGAATTTGCGACGTCGTCCACGGAGACAGGAGAAACTGCGACGACGTCCACGGAGGCAGAGGAATCTGCGACGTCATCCACGGAGGCAGGAGAGACGGGAGCGGCCGTTGGCGCCACGCTCTCGGAGACAGGAGCGGCCGTTGGCGCCGCTTTCAAGGAGACCGGAGCGGCCGTAGGCGCCGCTTTCAAGGAAATCGGAGCGGCTGTTGGCGCCGTTTTTATGTTCCTCTCCGGCAGAGTGTCCGTGTTAACTGCGTCCTTTTGGTCGTTCATTCTGTCACGGATCACGGGGCGGACTGACAGAGGCGGACGCACTTGCTAGAACACGGAGAGTTTTAATATAACAACAGATATAACAAAACAAAGACAAGCTATAACGAAAACAAAAAGACGGGGATTATAAACAACTTGAGACAGGGAAGGAAGGAAACAACACGACATGACTGGGAAACGAAACGACTAGACTAGGAGAAGGAAAGAGACACCACGACAGGACACGGAACATAGTAGAAACACGACTTGACTATGAAACTAACAATACAAAGAGAAGTGAAATGAACGACAAACAGGACGTGAAACAAGAGGGCTTAAATACTGACACAAACGAGACACACCTGGACAGATAACAAGGAGGACGGGTTAACACATGACACGGACTAGGAGGCGGAACAAAGGCGGAGACTCGAACATAAACAAACATAGCCATGTGCTCTCTCTCAGCACATGGCCGGAAAAACAGAGGTGACAAGATGAAGGCGTGACAACATGACATAGACTTTTTCAAAGAAAGCTTGGCAACAGGTTGTTCATTTTTTAAGATAATAATTTGATTATAATTCCATTAAGAATTAACAACGAGGTTTATGAAGAAAAATTATTATTTGGAAAGGGGTTCTGATTTAAGCTTTGCTATAATTGTAATGGGGTTGCAAATATTTAGTGGTAATCATATTTAGAAGTGCTTGTTGAGCCTTATATAAGTTTGTATATTATTTAATTACAAGGTAGTTATTGAATGTTTAATAAATCTAGGCTTATGGTGCACTTAGTAGTTATATCACTTAGTAAAGGGGATTTAGTGGTGTGAATTGTATTGCATATTAAGGTTTGATTTCTCTGAAGTTGGCAAATTCAATTGGGGTTTAATTTTTATTGATTGTGGTAATATAGTGGCCTATAAACAGAGGGGGAAAAAAGGGAGAGAAATAATTAATAAGTAAGTTGGGAACATATTTAGTCATTATTATGCCAAATATGGGCACTAATGTTTCAAAAGGTGTTACTCCTGTTGATATAGTTAAGAAAAATAATCCTTTAAATAAAGGCATTGCAAAAATATCAGAAAAATTTTATAAGCGATGGCCTGACATAGACCAGCCATGGCCGGTATAGGGGACACTTAACCCAAATGTAATTAAAACAATAGAGTTACTTGTATCAACATATAAAGCAGGACAGAAGAAAGGGCATCAAGGAGAAATGCGAAAGGAAAAAAGAGAAATAGAGCTTGGCATTCTCCAGTTATTTGAACAAGAGAGTCAGAAACTGATAAAGGTGGCAAAGGAAAAGAGGGAGAAGGGTGCAGAAGCAATAAATCAACGTACAAAGAAAATTGAAAAACAGATGGCAGAAGTTAATGTGTCTTTTTCACATGTGGACTCAGTTAAGACACCACCACCTTATGAGAAGGAAGGGAAAACTGAGAAAGTCTACCCTCAGCTTCCAGTGATCAGTCAAGGTGGAAGTTATCACATTGAAGACGAAGATGAATGCATCATTGAAACAGGACAAGCAGAGACAACGATAAAACTGTATCCGAGTTCCAAAAGCAAGAAGAAAACTCGACGTCTACAGACTGGAGGTGAACTGAGAATGAGAAGGAGGACCATTGGAGATGAGGATCTGAGTGACCAGGAGGAGGCCATGGGTGGATATGACCCAGCCATCAGACGAATGCTGGCTAAAGCAGAAAAAAGAGGAGATGTGAGTAGAAGGAAAGAGGATTCAAGAGATGGAAGTTCTGATGAAACAGAGAATGAAGAAAGTGATGATGGATGGAAGAGTAAGTTACCGTACCCAGGTCTGGTCAGATGATTCGGACAATCAGGTTTGAGGGAGTAAAACAGCTGATTCCTCTCACAGAACCAATTGAGCTCTGCTATAAACATCTGAAGACTACAATACCCATACTGGTATCAGAACATACACCTATTGCACTTTTGGGAAGAGATGCTTTGTGCAGACTGAACTGTACAATAAAATGCAAACCAGACGGCTGCCTGGTGGAAGTGCCGAGTGAAATGATTGATCAATTGATGATGAAAACAGAGACTGAAGTTTCTTCAGTATTTTGGATTGGAAATCTTAGCGAAGAATTCTTGGAACCAGCAAAGATGTGGGAGAAGTTTATTGTAGCAAACATGCCTGATGCAATGACTCCAGAGTATCCATTTCATTGTACACTGAAATACTTTAAGGATGCTGAGCAATCAGATGCAGAACAATGGCTGAGTCTTCAACCAAAGCAAGTTGAATTACGTTCATGTTGCATAATTTTGGGACCACAAGGAGCTGCTATGAAGATAGGCAAAAATTATTATTTGCATAAAGAGTTTGAGATGGGAAAAAGTGTACCACGTGTGACTTTGCTGGTGTCTGAAGATTTACAATGAGAAGGTGGATTCAAACTCTTTGAAAGAGGAAATGCTGCGATATGTTCCAAAATGTTTATGATCACAACATAGCACTGACATTGGATGTGTGAAGTCAGCTCAACCAGTAAAAGTTGAACTCCGACCAGGAACAAAACCTCCGTGGAAGCCTCAGTATCCTTTGAATGAAGAAGCAATCAAAGGGATCGAACCACAAATTGAAGGTCTTGTGAAAGCAGATGTTCTGAAGATAACACAGAATCCGCAGAGTAATACACCGTTGTTGCCTGTGAAGGAGCCAGATAACTCTTATCGTTTAGTACATGATTTGAGAGCAGTAAATGAAGTAGTAGCAGACTTTCCAGCAGAAGTGCCAGATCCACATGTTTTGTTAGCCCAAATTTCTCCGGATGCAAAGTATTTCACAGTATTAGATTTATGTGGAGCATTTTTTAGTGTTCCACTAAGTATAGAAAGTCAGGGTTTATTTGGGTTTACATACAAGGGACAATTCTATGAGTGTAAGAGATTACCACAGGGATATAAACATAGTCCTCACATTATCAATAAAGTATTGAAAGATGATTTAGTAGGGGTAGATCTGAAGTTAAAAAGTACTGTCATTCAATACATGGATGATATTCTTCTTAGTGCACCAGATGAGGAAATAGGTCAGAAACTGAGGAAATAGGTCAGAAAAGTGTAAGGATGTACAAACTGTTGTCAAGATTTTGTGTAGAGAAGTCCTAAGCAGTTGAGGACTTCCAGATCGAATATCCTCAGATAATGCGTCTGGGTGCTGTGTACCATCCGGAAAGTCAAGGGATTTGTGAAAAAATGAATGGTGTTGTTGTTACCACGACGTATTAATCTTATATCTAGTCTAAACTATAATACTTAAAAAATAAGTTCTAATATAAGTTTCTAGTTCTTTTTAAAAATACTTGAAAGATGAAGACGACTTCTTGGAAGATCAGCGGGCTCTTTATTTTCTTAAAGCATTGGAGAGCAGTCTCAGAAGCCTCCTGCAGACTCACTCACAATGACATACTGGAAACACAGTTTACATACACTTTTTGGGGTGAGGTCATCTCGCCCCTCCCATTTTTTTAAATTAGGTTGTATTCCATAGAACCCCAATTAAATGGTACCCTTGTCTCCTTAAGGATGCAGTATATCATAGGAGTCCAACTAAGAAGGTATCCTTATCTTCTAAAGATGTCGTATATCACACCGTACCAGACAGTCTCATGCTACACCATTCTCCTTTTTTTTCTACAGAGTTCAGGCCTGAGTTATGAACTCAAGTACCTTTGACCATTCTAATATCCTCTGCCACAAAACTTATTTGTTTAAAATAATTCTCATGTCTTTATATTATTTGATTATTACAATCACATGTTTTCTATATTATTTGTTTATTGCAGTCACATGTCTGTATATTTTTTCCTCTGTGGACATGTCCCATGCCTGATCTATGAATAAGTGAATTCTTCATCAGTGTCTTGAAAAATCGGATTGTTAAAATCTGTCAGCACACGGGGTTAAATTGGATAGCAGCACTTCCATTAACATTAATGGTGTGTCACTCAAGTGAGTTGCGTGATTTACACATGACTCCTCATGAGTTGATGACAGGTAGACAAATGCCAACGCCATGTTTGCGTACAAGTGGGAAAGGTCCAAGTTTAGCCCTTTTAGAAGATGACATGAGGGCATATGTTTCATACTTAGCTAATTTACATAAAAGAATATCCACGTTTATAGAATAAATACGTTTCAGAAAAGCAAAGAAAAGAGGAGGAGCAGGAGAGGCGGATGAGCAAAGGAAGAATACAGTGCAGCCTGGAGACAAGGTGTTTGTAAAGGTATTTAGAAGAAAATGGTATAACGAACGCAAAGAAGGACCTTTTGAAGTTGTTCGCAGTACTGGAACGGCAGTTCAAGTTAAGGGGTCTCCAACGTGGTATCATTTATCTCACTGTGTTAAAGCACCAAATGAAGAGAAGCCTTTCTCAAAGGGAGGAGAGGTTGCAGGTTCAGGAGAACCAAAAGAACATGAGGGAGAACAGGTTGAAAATAACATGCAAGAAACAAACCAGAGTAGATCTCCTGAAGAGGAGATTGTCCCTGGTTTGGATGATGCTGATGACTCTGAGTATATTTCTGATGATGCCAGAAATGACACAGCAGATTCTAAACAAGACAAAACGTTTGGAGAAATTGAATTTCAATATGTCCAAGAAACAGCAGGTCCCATTCCAGAAAGCAG
The DNA here is from genome assembly GCF_029633855.1 of Hoplias malabaricus. Classification (NCBI taxonomy): domain Eukaryota; kingdom Metazoa; phylum Chordata; class Actinopteri; order Characiformes; family Erythrinidae; genus Hoplias; species Hoplias malabaricus. Next base: position 25,890,777 of record NC_089810.1, read on the forward strand.
TAATTCCATTTCAAAACAGTTCAGAGACTTGGATCAAGAAAAGAGCCCAAGACCAGTTCGGAAAAAGGATAGACCTAAACGGTATGAGAACTAAAGAGAATGAAACTTTAGAGAATTTTACTTTTCCAGTGTCGAAAGTTAGTGAGGGGGTAAATGGATCACATCTAACTACACTAGTGCCTTTGATAATTTCAACAACGTCATCACCTTTCAAGACGGTGGTTAAAGCTAAATTAGGTAAATCAGTTCATCTTCCCTGTAAATGTGGAAGATTTAATACAGGGAGTAATAGTCCTCCTGAGTGGAAAAATAGTCGTGCTGAAGAAGTGGTGTTAACAGGACATGAAGTTGATCATTTGCATCGTGACCAGAGAAAGTATCTTTTGTTTAATGCCTTTAGGTGGTTCAGAGTTAGAGATGATTGTTATTTTACGTAATGTTACATGGGAAGATCAAGGGGAATACACTTGTACTTATTTGGAGCCAGAGCTTAAATTGGTGCCATTTCAAAATGTGTGGAAAGAAGGATACATAACTCATACAGTGATAGTGATGATAAAGGACCAGAGTCCTATTGAAGTTTTTACATCTACTAAAAGAGTTCTGGACCAAACCACTATAGCAATGACTCTGAAGGTTACTAAAGAACAAATTAAGCCAATTACTTTAACTCCAGAAATTAGTAAAGGAAATAATGTAACAAATCAGATTACTACTTTAGATATGCCATTAAAGGAGATAAATAGTACTACACTGCCAATGATAACTTCTGCTTCGGGTACATCTGAATCTATCACAACTGTTGAAAATAGAAAAATAACAAGATCACATAATGTTGTCAAAGTAACCCAGACTCCAGAAGTAATGTCCTTTCCATTGCAGAAGGAAATAAACATAACACAGGGTCCAGAGTTAAATATGGAGCATGAAGTGAATATTAGTCGAGTGACTTTTGAAGCTAGAAACCCAATGGAAGACATGGATTCAAATGGTTTAGTAACCACTCAGAAAATCACTTTAGAAGGGCAGAGAGAGTTTTTTGATTTTGACTGGACATCTGAAGAAATGACTGACCATTACCATGCATTACAGAAAAGAGAAGCAAAATGGAAAGCATATGGATTTGATTCTTCAGTGTTACAAATCACAGACCCATGGGCAGGTAGAAATTTATGGTTTCAGCAAATAACCCATTCCGTTAGAATGAGTAAGATGTTGACTGGTCCATGTGTGGTGAAAGTTCCATCACCAAGCACCTGGCCATCAATTTTAGAGACAGTACCAGAACCACTGCATGCTATGTGTCAATTTTTTGCTTTATCGTGGTTATTATATCAACAAAACTCTGAAGTAGATAGAATAATGGCTTTATCAGTGCATTTGTTTAGACCTAGATTAAATTGTACTTGGTTGATGAAGCTGCCATATGTAAATTTCCTTGATCAGCATGAAAATCTACTGACAGCACGGCCTGATGCGATGGAAGTATAATCTGTGGAGACTAAAAACTGTTTTTGTTCCAATGATACTCACAATGGACAGGGGATGTTTATGGGAATATCTGATTGTGCTTGTTATAAGATGAATTTTAAAGAGGTTAAACCTAAGGATGCTTTGTTTAAAGTGAATTTTCATACACCAGATACGAAGCAGAGTAGAACATTAATGGTGCAGTATGACATTTTGCCTGTAAATGTGACTATAGGAAATTTTAATCTAAATTTAAATTTAAACATATTTCTACCATATGGGTGGACAGGCTGTTGTTATATGGCAACATTAAAGCTTCCTTATGAGGTTTATACTCTACAAAAAGTTCAAGCAACCGATGAAGGGGATTCTGAAGGTAATTCTGTGAGAAGAAAGAAAAGGGAAATGGCTCAGTTTCATAACTTGGAAGCCTATCATTGGAGAATCAGTATAGGAGAAAAATGGGGTATAGGATTATTCCCATGGTATGGTGTGACATTTTTAGCAGATCATATAGATAATATTACACTTTACAAGGGTTTGCTAATGAGACAATAAGAGGGTTTCAGTATTTGTCAAATACACAAACAAGTCACAGATTAACATTGTTAAAACATGACATGGCTCTGGATTACATTTTAGCTAAGCAAGGGGGTTTATGTGTGGCTTTGAACCTAACGGGATGTCTGTTATACTTTGATTCCGGATAATTCGGATAATAGGAATAGTGTTATAGAAGCATTGAAGCATATAAGGGAGGCGTTTGGTCCATCAAAAGGAGCAGGATGCTTGGTTATTGGAGAAATTAGGACCATTAGGAGCAATGTTGGCTCAAGTTTTTGGAGTAGCTCTTTTAGCAGTGTGTATAATATTTTGTTTTTGTACACTTTTGTTAACTTGTGCAAAAGCTATGATTTTGAAATGGGTTGGAGTTGTAATGCCTGGAGTTCAAGTACAGATGCCATTATTAAGTAGAACCGACTCAGACAAACATGAGGAGGAAACTTTGGAAAACAACCTGGTGGAAAGATATCCATTTTGAATATCTACTATTATATATATTTCTATTCACTTATGTAATTATTCTTTTATTTTGTTAGGCTTATTATTTAGTAATCAAAGATAAAGATTGTAGGATTAAGTATACACTGTAGCTTAAAAAATGTATTAATCCATTAGTATTACTATTATTAATGTTTTATTTGATGTTTATTTGCATCTGTCATTTTTGCAAAAGATACTGGCTGTTGTTTTTTCTTCCAGAAAGAAAAAGGGGGGAAGATCACTGTAAGGGTGGATGGTTGTTCGAGATTCCTGAAATGCTACAGGGATCCAAAAACTCAAAAGGGGACAATAAAACAGAAGGACTTTGAAACAAGAATGGTGAAGACTTGCTGAAGCTCAATATCTCATCAACATCACATCAGAAAACAAAATTGCTGAAAAGACAATATTATGTCATATGTTCCTATTGAATTGTTTATTATTAGTAATCTTTGATATTGATAAACCATTATATGAGTGATATTAAAAATTGTAACAACTGTTTATTATGAAGACTTATAGACTCATGAAATGTAATCTGTGAAAGTGTATTGAAATCTCAGAGTTTTTTGTTTTTCTCAATGTTAGGGCCAAGGGGTGTGTCAGGTAGGGACAGGTCCATTGGAAGGTCCGATGGGTCGACCAGCCTGAATTTGGACATTGGTTTGATTTTATTTTCTGAGATTTTCATACACATTTACTTAAGTCAACTTCCTACACATATAGAATAAATTTAATTGGACTGGAGTACAGTTTTGTGATAGCCTAGACAGAGGGATCGTGGGGGAATTTTTCCTGTCTAAAGTGTTTGAAGGATTTTCAAGAAAGATGGCTGCCTGGCAGGTTTTTTCGCCCTCACACTCCATGAAATTTTGTTACATCATAATGCAAGTGATGTTAGAATTGTGTGTAGGAAGGTATCACTTATTTGTTATGACATTAACATGGATGGGTTGCTTAAAATTTACAAGACTTTAACAGTCTCGAAGGGAGGAAATTATGAGGTATATTTAATCATAAGGCCTCATAAGGCAGTATTAAGGAATGTTCACTGTTTTTTATGTTCAGCCATATTCTCTGTGTCTGTGTTCCACAGAGAGAAATGTGAGGGTAAGAAACTATAAATTTTACCCCTCCCTTAGTCCCTTAGAACATGCAATTGTAAACCTATCCTCTAGATAACTATATTTGGAAAGGTGGGAGAATCATATAGATTGAGGTCCTAGCCAAGAGGGGGAGAGAGAATTTAGACATGGGAGAGAGACTTTGAGCACTGAATAGAACACTTCTCTCACGGGATCCTTAAGAACCAGTAAGACACTGTTTTGGTAAATAAAGATGTATTTACACTTTTAACCGTGTCTGCAGAGATTCTTTTCCATCACCTGTCTTCACAACACAGCAAAAGTAACAACACTGTGTTCTACTTGTCTGTGTTCTACTATGAGAAAATATGCAGTTTGCTGAAAGCAAGCTGTTCTTTGAAAGTCTTATGGAGTGCAGTTCAGCTTATAAAACTGTTTCTGCCTTTCATTGCAAAAACAAAACAGAAAGTGTTTTTCTGTGTTCTACTTGTCTGTATAAGCAAAGATGCAGTTTGATGAAAGCAAGCAATTCTTTGACAGTCTTTCTTATGGAGTGCAGGTTAGCTAATAAAACGGTTTCTGCCTTTCATTGCAAAAAGAAGCCAGAAAGTGCTTTTCCGCTTCATAGTGCATTGTAAAAGCAAAGTTGCCGAATGCTGAATACAAACAGTTATTTGAAAGTTTTTCTAATGCAGAGCAGTTTAGGAAGTATATCTCTGTGTTTCTGGTGTTCATTGCAAACAAGCCAGAAAGTGTTTTTCTGTGTTCTACTTGTCTGTATAAACAAAGATGCAGTTTACTGAAAACAACCTTTTCTTTGATAGTCTTGCATACTGAGTGCAGTTCAGCTAATAAAACTGTTTCTGCCTTTCACTGGAAAATAAAGCCAGAAAGTGTTTTTCTGCTTCACAATTCACAGAGCAATGTTGCAGAATGCTGAATACAAACTGTTCTTTGAAAGTTTTTCTTATGCAGAGTAGTTTAGAGAGTATATTTGTGTGTTTCCCGCATTCAATGCAAACAAGGCAGAAAATGTTTTTCTGTCTTCTATTTGTCTATAAGCAAACATGCAGTTTGCTGAAATCAAGCTTTTTTTTTGACTGTCATTCCTATGGAGTGCAGTTCAGCTAATAAAACGGTTTCTGGCTTTCATTGCAAAAACAAGCCAGAAAGTGTTTTCCTGTGTTCTACTTTTTTGTGTGCTACTATAAGCAAAGATGCAGTTTGCTGAAAGCAAGCTGTTCTTTCAAAGTCTTTCTTATGAAGTGCAGTTCAGCTCATAATACTGTTTCTGCCTTTCATTGCAAATACAAGCCAGAAAGTGTTTTTCTGTGTTCTACCTTTCTGTACTCTTCTATCAGCAAAGATGCATTTTCCTGAAAAAAGCTGTTCTTTGAAAGTCTTTCTTATGGAGTGCAGTTCCGCTCACTAAACTGTTTCTGCCTTTCATTGCAAACAAGCCAGAAAGTGTTTTCTGTGTTCTACTTTTCTGTACTCTTCAATGAGCAAAGATGCATTTTGCTGAATGCAAGCTGTTCTTTGACAGTCTTTCTTATGGAGTGCATTCAAATAAAAAAAAAACAAGCCAGAAAGTATTTTTCTGTGTTCTACTTGTCTGTGTTCTACTATAAGCAAATATGCAGTTTGGTGAAAGCAAGCTCTTCTTTGAAAGTCTTTCTTATGGAGTGCAGTTCAGCTCACTAAGCTGTTTCTGCCTTTCATTGATAATAAGCCAGAAAGTGTTTTTCTGCTTCATAGTGGATTGTAAAAGCAAAGTTGCCGAATGCTGAATAAAAACAGTTCTATGAAAGTTTTTCTAATGCAGAGCAGTTAGGAAGTATATCTCTGTGTTTCTGGCATTCATTGCAAACAAGCCAAAAAGTGTTTTTCTGTGTTCTACTTGTTTGTATAAGTTAAGATGCATTTTGCTGAAAGCAAGCTGTTCTTTGACAGTCTTTCATACTGAGTGCAGTTTGGCTAACGAAGCTGTGTTTCTACCTTTCATTGCAAACAAGCCAGAAAGTGTTTTTCTGTGTTCTACTATATGCAAACATGCATTTGATGAAAGCAAGCAGCTCTTTGACAGTCCTCTTTGACAGTTCAGCTCACTAAACAGTTTCTGCCTTTCATTGCAAATAAGCCAGAAAGTGTTTTTCTGTGTTGTACTTTTCTGTACTCTTCAATGAGCAAAGATGCATTTTGCTGAACGCAAGCTGTTCTTTGACAGTCTTTCTTATGGAGTGCAGTTCAACTAATAAAACTGTTTAAGCCTTTCATTGCAAACAAGCCAGAAAGTAGTTTTCTGTGTTCTACTATAAGCAAATATGTAGTTTAGTGAAAGCAAGTTGTTCTTTGAAAGTTTTTCTTATGGAGTGCAGTTCAGCACACTAAACTGTTTCTGCCTGTCATTGCAAACAAGCCAGAAAGTGTTTTTCTGTTTTCTACTTTTCTGTGTTCTACTATAAGCAAAGATGCAGTTTGGTGAAAGCAAGCTGTTATTTGAAAGTCTTTCTTATGGAGTGCTGTTCAGCTCACTAAACTGTTTCTGCCTTTGATTGCAAACAAGCCAGAAAGTGTTTTTCTGTGTTCTACTTTTCTGTACTCTTCTATGAGCAAAGATGCATTTTGCTGAAAGCAAGCTGTTCTTTGACAGTCTTTCTTATGGAGTGCAGTTCAACTAATAAAATTTTTCTGCCTTTTATTGCAAATACAAGCCAGAAAGTAGTTTTCTGTGTTCTACTTGTCTGTACTCTTCTATGAGCAAAGATGCATTTTGCTGAAAGCAAGCTGTTCTTTGACAGTCTTTCTTATGGAGTGCAGTTCAACTAATAAAACTGTTTCTGCCTTTCATTGCAAATACAAGCCAGAAAGTGTTTTTCTGCTTCATAGTGGATTGTAAAAGCAACGTTGCCGAATGCTGAATAAAAACCGTTCTTTGAAAGTTTTTCTAATGCAGAGCAGTTAGGAAGTATATCTCTGTGTTTCTGCCTTTCATTGCAAACAAGCCAAAAAGTATTTTTCTGTGTTCTACTATAAGCAAATATACAGTTTAGTGAAAGCAAGCTGTTATTTGAAAGTCTTTCTTATGGAGTGCAGTTCAACTAATAAAACTGTTTATGCCTTTCACTGCAAACAAGCCAGAAAGTAGTTTTCTGTGTTCTACTATAAGCAAATATGCAGTTTAGTGAAAGAAAGCTGTTCTTTGAAAGTTTTTCTTATGGAGTGCAGTTCAGCTCACTAAACTGTTTCTGCCTTTCATTGCAAACAAGCCAGAAAGGTTTTTTCTGTGTTCTACTTTTCTGTGTTCTACTATAAGCAAATATGCAGTTTGGTGAAAGCAAGCTGTTATTTGAAAGTCTTTCTTATAGAGTGCAGTTCAGCTCACTAAACTGTTTCTGCCTTTCATTGCAAACAAGCCAGAAAGTGTTTTTCTGTGTTCTTCTTTTCCGTACTCTTCTATGAGCAAAGATGCATTTTGCTGAAAGCAAGCTGTTCTTTGACAGTCTTTCTTATGGAGTGTAGTTCAACTAATAAAACTTTTTCTGCCTTTCATTGCATATACACGCCAGAAAGTGTTTTTCTGCTTCATAGTGGATTGTAAAAGCAAAGTTGCCGAATGCTGAATAAAAACAGTTCTTTGAAAGTTTTTCTAATGCAGAGCAGTTAGGAAGTATATCTCTGTGTTTCTGGCATTCATTGCAAACAAGCCAAAAAGTGGTTTTCTGTGTTCTACTTGTTTGTATAAGCAAATATGCATTTTGCTTAAAGCAAGCTTTTCTTTGACAGTTTTTCATACTGAGTGCAGTTTGGCTAATAAAGCTGTGTTTCTACCTTTCATTGCAAACAAGCCAGAAAGTGTTTTTCTGTGTTCTACTATAAGCAAACATGCAGTTAGATGAAAGCAAGCAGCTCTTTGACAGTCCATCTTATGGAGTGAATTTCAGCTAATAAAACTGTTTCTGCCTTTCATTGCAAACAAGCCAGAAAGTATTTTTCTGTGTTCTACTTGTCTGTGTTCTACTATAAGCAAATATGCAGTTTGGTGAAAGCAAGATGTTCTTTGAAAGTCTTTCTTATGGAGTGCAGTTCAGCTCACTAAACTGTTTCTGCCTTTCATTGCAAACAAGCCAGAAAGTGTTTTTCTGTGTTCTACTTGTCTGTACTCATCTATAAGCAAAGATGCATTTTGCTGAAAGCAAGCTGTTCTTTTACAGTCTTTCTTATGGAGTACAGTTCAACTAATAAAACCATTCATGCCTTTCATTGCAAACAAGCCAAAAAGTATTTTTCTGTGTTCTACTATAAGCATATATGCAGTTTGGTGAAAGCAAGCTGTTATGTGAAAGTTTTTCTTATGGAGTGCAGTTCAGCTCACTAAACTGTTTCTGCCTTTCATTGCAAACAAGCCAGAAAGTGTTTTTCTGTGTTCTACTTTTCCGTACTCTTCTATAAGCAAATATGCAGTTTAGTGAAAGCAAGCTGTTCTTTGAAAGTTTTTCTTATGGCGTGCAGTTCAGCTCACTAAACTGTTTCTGCCTTTCATTGCAAACAAGGCAGGAAGTGTTTTTCTGTGTTCTACTATATGCAAATATGCAGTTTGGTGAAAGCAAGCTGTTATGTGAAAGTTTTTCTTATGGAGTGCAGTTCAGCTCACTAAACTGTTTCTGCCTTTCATTGCAAACAAGCCAGAAAGTGTTTTTCTGTGTTCTACTTTTCCGTACTCTTCTATAAGCAAATATGCAGTTTAGTGAAAGCAAGCTGTTCTTTGAAAGTTTTTCTTATGGCGTGCAGTTCAGCTCACTAAACTGTTTCTGCCTTTCATTGCAAACAAGGCAGGAAGTGTTTTTCTGTGTTCTACTATATGCAAATATGCAGTTTGGTGAAAGCAAGCTGTTATTTGAAAGTCTTTCTTATGGAGTGCAGTTCAGCTCACTAAACTGTTTCTGCCTTTCATTGCAAACAAGCCAGAAAGTGTTTTTCTGTGTTCTACTTTTCTGTACTCATCTATGAGCAAAGATGCATTTTGCTGAAAGCAAGCTGTTCTTTGACTGTCTTTCTTATGGAGTGCAGTTCAACTAATAAAACCATTCATGCCTTTCATTGCAAACAAGCCAAAAAGTATTTTTCTGTGTTCTACTTTAAGCAAATATGCAGTTTAGTGAAAGCAACCTGTTCTTTGAAAGTTTTTCTTACGACGAGCAGTTCAGCTCACTAAACTATTTCTGCCTTTCATTGCAACCAAGCCAGAAAGTGTTTTTCTGTGTTCTGCTTTTCTGTACTCTTCTATGAGCTAAGATGCATTTTGCTGAAAGCAAGCTGTTCTTTGACAGTCTTTCTTATGGAGTACAGTTCAACTAATAAAACCATTCATGCCTTTCATTGCAAACAAGCCAAAAAGTATTATTCTGTGTACTACTATAAGCATATATGCAGTTTGGTGAAAGCAAGCTGTTATGTGAAAGTTTTTCTTATGGAGTGCAGTTCAGCTCACTAAACTGTTTCTGCCTTTCATTGTAAACAAGCCAGAAAGTGTTTTTCTGTGTTCTACTTTTCCGTACTCTTCTATAAGCAAATATGCAGTTTAGTGAAAGCAAGCTGTTCTTTGAAAGTTTTTCTTATGGCGTGCAGTTCAGCTCACTAAACTGTTTCTGCCTTTCATTGCAAACAAGCCAGAAAGTGTTTTTCTGTGTTCTACTATAAGCAAATATGCAGTTTGGTGAAAGCAAGCTGTTATTTCAAAGTCTTTCTTATGGAGTGCAGTTCAGCTCACTAAACTGTTTCTGCCTTTCATTGCAAACAAGCCAGAAAGTGTTTTTCTGTGTTCTGCTTTTCTGTACTCTTCTATGAGCAAAGATGCATTTTGCTGAAAGCAAGCTGTTCTTTGACAGTCTTTCTTATGGAGTGCAGTTCAACTAATAAAACTGTTTCTGCCTTTCATTGCAAATACAAGCCAGAAAGTGTTTTTCTGCTTCATAGTGGATTGTAAAAGCAAAGTTGCCGAATGCTGAATAAAAACAGTTCTTTGAAAGTTTTTCTAATGCAGAGCAGTTAGGAAGTATATCTCTGTGTTTCTGCCTTTCATTGTAAACAAGCCAGAAAGTAGTTTTCTGTGTTCTACTTGTCTGTACTCTTCTATGAGCAAAGATGCATTTTGCTGAAAGCAAGCTGTTATTTGAAAGTCTTTCTCATGGAGTGCAGTTCAGCTCACTAAACTGTTTCTGCCTTTCATTGCAAACAAGCCAGAAAGTGTTTTTCTGTGTTTTACTTTTCTGTACTCATCTATGAGCAAAGATGCATTTTGCTGAAAGCAACTGTTCTTTGACAGTCTTTCTTATGGAGTGCAGTTCAACTAATAAAATTGTTTCTGCCTTTCATTGTAAACAAGCCAGAAAGTAGTTTTCTGTGTTCTACTTGTCTGTACTCTTCTATGAGCAAAGATGCATTTTGCTGAAAGCGAGCTGTTCTTTGACAGTCTTTCTTATGGAGTGCAGTTCAACTAATAAAACTGTTTATGCCTTTCATTGCAAACAAGCCAGAAAGTAGTTTTCTGTGTTCTACTATAAGCAAATATGCAGTTTAGTGAAAGCAAGCTGTTCTTTGAAAGTTTTTCTTATGAATTGCAGTTCAGCTCACTAAACTGTTTCTGCCTTTCATTGCAAACAAGCCAGAAAGTATTTTTCTGTGTTCTACTATAAGCAAATATGCAGTTTGGTGAAAGCAAGTTGTTATTTGAAAGCCTTTCTTATGGAGTGCAGTTCAGCTCACTAAACTGTTTCTGCCTTTCATTGCAAACAAGCCAGAAAGTATTTTTCTGTGTTCTACTTTTCCGTACTCTTCTATGAGCAAAGATGCATTTTGCTGAAAGCAAGCTCTTCTTTGACAGTCTTTCTTATGGAGTGTAGTTCAACTAATAAAACAAGCCAGCATATACAAGCCTACAAGCCAGAAAGTGTTTTTCTGCTTCATAGTGGATTGTAAAAGCAAAGTTGCCGAATGCTGAATAAAAACAGTTCTTTGAAAGTTTTTCTAATGCAGAGCAGTTAGGAAGTATATCTCTGTGTTTCTGGCATTCATTGCAAACAAGCCAAAAAGTGGTTTTCTGTGTTCTACTTGTTTGTATAAGCAAATATGCATTTTGCTTAAAGCAAGCTTTTCTTTGACAGTTTTTCATACTGAGTGCAGTTTGGCTAATAAAGCTGTGTTTCTACCTTTCATTGCAAACAAGCCAGAAAGTGTTTTTCTGTGTTCTACTATAAGCAAACATGCAGTTAGATGAAAGCAAGCAGCTCTTTGACAGTCCATCTTATGGAGTGAATTTCAGCTAATAAAACTGTTTCTGCCTTTCATTGCAAACAAGCCAGAAAGTATTTTTCTGTGTTCAACTTGTCTGTGTTCTACTATAAGCAAATATGCAGTTTGGTGAAAGCAAGATGTTCTTTGAAAGTCTTTCTTATGGAGTGCAGTTCAGCTCACTAAACTGTTTCTGCCTTTCATTGCAAACAAGCCAGAAAGTGTTTTTCTGTGTTCTACTTGTCTGTACTCATCTATGAGCAAAGATGCATTTTGCTGAAAGCAAGCTGTTCTTTGACAGTCTTTCTTATGCAGTGCAGTTCAACTAATAAAACTGTTTATGCCTTTCATTGCAAACAAGCCAGAAAGTATTTTTCTGTGTTCTACTTTAAGCAAATATGCAGTTTAGTGAAAGCAAGCTGTTCTTTGAAAGTTTTTCTTACGTAGAGCAGTTCAGCTCACTAAACTATTTCTGCCTTTCATTGCAAACAAGCCAGAAAGTGTTTTTCTGTGTTCTGCTTTTCTATACTCTTCTATGAGCAAAGATGGATTTTGCTGAAAGCAAGCTGTTCTTTGACAGTCTTTCTTATGGAGTGCAGTTCAACTAATAAAATTGTTTCTGCCTTTCATTGCAAACAAGCCAGAAAGTAGATTTCTGTGTTCTACTTGTCTGTACTCTTCTATGAGCTAAGATGCATTTTGCTGAAAGCAAGCTGTTCTTTGACAGTCTTTCTTATGGAGTACAGTTCAACTAATAAAACAAGCCAGCATATACAAGCCTACAAGCCAGAAAGTGTTTTTCTGCTTCATAGTGGATTGTAAAAGCAAAGTTGCCGAATGCTGAATAAAAACAGTTCTTTGAAAGTTTTTCTAACGCAGAGCAGTTAGGAAGTATATCTCTGTGTTTCCGGCATTCATTGCAAACAAGCCAAAAAGTGGTTTTCTGTGTTCTACTTGTTTGTATAAGCAAATATGCATTTTGCTTAAAGCAAGCTTTTCTTTGACAGTTTTTCATACTGAGTGCAGTTTGGCTAATAAAGCTGTGTTTCTACCTTTCATTGCAAACAAGCCAGAAAGTGTTTTTCTGTGTTCTACTATAAGCAAACATGCAGTTAGATGAAAGCAAGCAGCTCTTTGACAGTCCATCTTATGGAGTGAATTTCAGCTAATAAAACTGTTTCTGCCTTTCATTGCAAACAAGCCAGAAAGTATTTTTCTGTGTTCAACTTGTCTGTGTTCTACTATAAGCAAATATGCAGTTTGGTGAAAGCAAGATGTTCTTTGAAAGTCTTTCTTATGGAGTGCAGTTCAGCTCACTAAACTGTTTCTGCCTTTCATTGCAAACAAGCCAGAAAGTGTTTTTCTGTGTTCTACTTGTCTGTACTCATCTATGAGCAAAGATGCATTTTGCTGAAAGCAAGCTGTTCTTTGACAGTCTTTCTTATGGAGTGCAGTTCAACTAATAAAACTGTTTATGCCTTTCATTGCAAACAAGCCAGAAAGTATTTTTCTGTGCTCTACTTTAAGCAAATATGCAGTTTAGTGAAAGCAAGCTGTTCTTTGAAAGTTTTTCTTACGGAAAGCAGTTCAGCTCACTAAACTATTTCTGCCTTTCATTGCAAACAAGCCAGAAAGTGTTTTTCTGTGTTCTGCTTTTCTATACTCTTCTATGAGCTAAGATGCATTTTGCTGAAAGCAAGCTGTTCTTTGACAGTCTTTCTTATGGAGTACAGTTCAACTAATAAAACCATTCATGCCTTTCATTGCAAACAAGCCAAAAAGTATTTTTCTGTGTTCTACTATAAGCAAATATGCAGTTTGGTGAAAGCAAGCTGTTATTTGAAAGTCTTTCTTATGGAGTGCAGGTCAGCTCAATAAACTGTTTCTGCCTTTCATTGCAAACAAGCCAGAAAGTGTTTTTCTACGTTCTGCTTTTCTATACTCTTCTATGAGCAAAGATGCATTTTGCTGAAAGCAAGCTGTTCTTGAAAGTTTTTCTTATGGCGTGCAGTTCAGCTCACTAAACTGTTTCTGCCTTTCATTGCAAACAAGCCAGAAAGTGTTTTTCTGTGTTCTACTATAAGCAAATATGCAGTTTGGTGAAAGCAAGCTGTTATTTGAAAGTCTTTCTTATGGAGTGCAGTTCAGCTCACTAAACTGTTTCTGCCTTTCATTGCAAACAAGCCAGAAAGTGTTTTTCCGTGTTCTACTATAAGCAAATATGCAGTTTGGTGAAAGCAAGCTGTTATTTGAAAGTCTTTCTTATGGAGTGCAGTTCAACTAATAAAACTGTCTATGACTTTCATTGCAAACAAGCCAGAAAGTATTTTTCTGTGTTCTACTTTAAGCAAATATGCAGTTTAGTGAAAGCAAGCTGTTCTTTGAAAGTTTTTCTTACGGAGAGCAGTTCAGCTCACTAAACTATTTCTGCCTTTCATTGCAAACAAGCCAGAAAGTGTTTTTCTGTGTTCTGCTTTTCTATACTCTTCTATGAGCAAAGATGCATTTTGCTGAAAGCAAGCTGTTCTTTGACAGTCTTTTTTATGGAATACAGTTCAACTAATAAAACCATTCATGCCTTTCATTGTAAACAAGCCAAAAAGTATTTTTCTGTGTTCTACTATAAGCAAATATTCAGTTTAGTGAAAGCAAGCTGTTATTTGAAAGTCTTTCTTATGGAGTGCAGTTCAGCTCACTAAACTGTTTCTGCCTTTCATTGCAAACAAGCCAGAAAGTGTTTTTCTGTGTTCTACTTTTACGTACTCTTCTATAAGCAAATATGCAGTTTAGTGAAAGCAAGCTGTTCTTGAAAGTTTTTCTTATGGCGTGCAGTTCAGCTCACTAAACTGTTTCTGCCTTTCATTGCAAACAAGCCAGAAAGTGTTTTTCTGTGTTCTACTATAAGCAAATATGCAGTTTGGTGAAAGCAAGCTGTTATTTGAAAGTCTTTCTTATGGAGTGCAGTTCAGCTCACTAAACTGTTTCTGCCTTTCATTGCAAACAAGCCAGAAAGTGTTTTTCTGAGTTCTACTATAAGCAAATATGCAGTTTGGTGAAAGCAAGCTGTTATTTGAAAGTCTTTCTTATGGAGTGCAGTTCAGCTCACTAAACTTTTTCTGCCTTTCATTGCAAACAAGCCAGAAAGTGTTTTTCTGTGTTCTACTATAAGCAAATATGCAGTTTGGTGAAAGCAAGCTGTTATTTGAAAGTCTTTCTTATGGAGTGCAGTTCAGCTCACTAAACTGTTTCTGCCTTTCATTGCAAACAAGCCAGAAAGTGTTTTTCTGCTTCATAGTGGATTGTAAAAGCAAAGTTGCCGAATGCTGAATAAAAACAGTTCTTTGAAAATTTTTCTAATGCAGAGCAGTTAGGAAGTATGTCTCTGTGTTTCTGCCTTTCATTGCAAACAAGCCAGAAAGTATTTTTCTGTGTTCTACTTGTCTGTGTTCTACTATAAGCAAATATGCAGTTTGGTGAAAGCAAGCTGTTCTTTGAAAGTCTTTCTCATGGAGTGCAGTTCAGCTCACTAAACTGTTTCTGCCTTTCATTGCAAACAAGCCAGAAAGTGTTTTTCTGTGTTCTACTTTTCTGTACTCATCTATGAGCAAAGATGCATTTTGCTGAAAGCAAGCTGTTCTTTGACAGTCTTTCTTATGGAGTGCAGTTCAACTAATAAAACTGTTTATGCCTTTCATTGCAAACAAGCCAGAAAGTATTTTTCTGTGCTCTACTTTAAGCAAATATGCAGTTTAGTGAAAGCAAGCTGTTCTTTGAAAGTTTTTCTTACGGAAAGCAGTTCAGCTCACTAAACTATTTCTGCCTTTCATTGCAAACAAGCCAGAAAGTGTTTTTCTGTGTTCTGCTTTTCTATACTCTTCTATGAGCTAAGATGCATTTTGCTGAAAGCAAGCTGTTCTTTGACAGTCTTTCTTATGGAGTACAGTTCAACTAATAAAACCATTCATGCCTTTCATTGCAAACAAGCCAAAAAGTATTTTTCTGTGTTCTACTATAAGCAAATATGCAGTTTGGTGAAAGCAAGCTGTTATTTGAAAGTCTTTCTTATGGAGTGCAGGTCAGCTCAATAAACTGTTTCTGCCTTTCATTGCAAACAAGCCAGAAAGTGTTTTTCTATGTTCTGCTTTTCTATACTCTTCTATGAGCAAAGATGCATTTTGCTGAAAGCAAGCTGTTCTTGAAAGTTTTTCTTATGGCGTGCAGTTCAGCTCACTAAACTGTTTCTGCCTTTCATTGCAAACAAGCCAGAAAGTGTTTTTCTGTGTTCTACTATAAGCAAATATGCAGTTTGGTGAAAGCAAGCTGTTATTTGAAAGTCTTTCTTATGGAGTGCAGTTCAGCTCACTAAACTGTTTCTGCCTTTCATTGCAAACAAGCCAGAAAGTGTTTTTCCGTGTTCTACTATAAGCAAATATGCAGTTTGGTGAAAGCAAGCTGTTATTTGAAAGTCTTTCTTATGGAGTGCAGTTCAACTAATAAAACTGTCTATGACTTTCATTGCAAACAAGCCAGAAAGTATTTTTCTGTGTTCTACTTTAAGCAAATATGCAGTTTAGTGAAAGCAAGCTGTTCTTTGAAAGTTTTTCTTACGGAGAGCAGTTCAGCTCACTAAACTATTTCTGCCTTTCATTGCAAACAAGCCAGAAAGTGTTTTTCTGTGTTCTGCTTTTCTATACTCTTCTATGAGCAAAGATGCATTTTGCTGAAAGCAAGCTGTTCTTTGACAGTCTTTTTTATGGAATACAGTTCAACTAATAAAACCATTCATGCCTTTCATTGTAAACAAGCCAAAAAGTATTTTTCTGTGTTCTACTATAAGCAAATATTCAGTTTAGTGAAAGCAAGCTGTTATTTGAAAGTCTTTCTTATGGAGTGCAGTTCAGCTCACTAAACTGTTTCTGCCTTTCATTGCAAACAAGCCAGAAAGTGTTTTTCTGTGTTCTACTTTTACGTACTCTTCTATAAGCAAATATGCAGTTTAGTGAAAGCAAGCTGTTCTTGAAAGTTTTTCTTATGGCGTGCAGTTCAGCTCACTAAACTGTTTCTGCCTTTCATTGCAAACAAGCCAGAAAGTGTTTTTCTGTGTTCTACTATAAGCAAATATGCAGTTTGGTGAAAGCAAGCTGTTATTTGAAAGTCTTTCTTATGGAGTGCAGTTCAGCTCACTAAACTGTTTCTGCCTTTCATTGCAAACAAGCCAGAAAGTGTTTTTCTGAGTTCTACTATAAGCAAATATGCAGTTTGGTGAAAGCAAGCTGTTATTTGAAAGTCTTTCTTATGGAGTGCAGTTCAGCTCACTAAACTTTTTCTGCCTTTCATTGCAAACAAGCCAGAAAGTGTTTTTCTGTGTTCTACTATAAGCAAATATGCAGTTTGGTGAAAGCAAGCTGTTATTTGAAAGTCTTTCTTATGGAGTGCAGTTCAGCTCACTAAACTGTTTCTGCCTTTCATTGCAAACAAGCCAGAAAGTGTTTTTCTGCTTCATAGTGGATTGTAAAAGCAAAGTTGCCGAATGCTGAATAAAAACAGTTCTTTGAAAATTTTTCTAATGCAGAGCAGTTAGGAAGTATGTCTCTGTGTTTCTGCCTTTCATTGCAAACAAGCCAGAAAGTATTTTTCTGTGTTCTACTTGTCTGTGTTCTACTATAAGCAAATATGCAGTTTGGTGAAAGCAAGCTGTTCTTTGAAAGTCTTTCTCATGGAGTGCAGTTCAGCTCACTAAACTGTTTCTGCCTTTCATTGCAAACAAGCCAGAAAGTGTTTTTCTGTGTTCTACTTTTCTGTACTCATCTATGAGCAAAGATGCATTTTACTGAAAGCAACTTTTCTTTGACTGTCTTTATCATGGAGTGCAGTACAACTAATAAAATTGTTTCTGCCTTTCATTGTAAACAAGCCAGAAAGTAGTTTTCTGTGTTCTACTTGTCTGTACTCTTCTATGAGCAAAGATGCATTTTGCTGAAAGCAAGCTGTTCTTTGACAGTCTTTATTATGGAGTGCAGTTCAACTAATAAAACTGTTTATGCCTTTCATTGCAAACAAGCCAAAAAGTAGTTTTCTGTGTTCTACTGTAAGCAAATATGCAGTTTAGTGAAAGCAAGCTGTTCTTTGAAAGTATTTCTTATGAATTGCAGTTCAGCTCACTAAACTGTTTCTGCCTTTCATTGCAAACAAGCCAGAAAGTATTTTTCTGTGTTCTACTTTTCCGTACTCTTCTATGAGCAAAGATGCATTTCGCTAAAAGCAAGCTGTTCTTTGACAGTCTTGAATACTGAGTGCATTTCAGCTAATAAAACTATTTCTGGCATGAATTTCAAACAAGCCAGAAAGTGTTTTTCTGTGTTCTTCTTGTGTGTATAAGCAAAGATGCAGTTTGCTGGAAATAAGCTGTACTCTGACAATCTTTCTTATGGAGTGCAGTTCAGCTAATAAAACTCTTTCTGCCTCTCATTGCAAGCAAGCCAGAAAGTGTTTTTATGCATCTTACTGGATTGTAAAAGCAAAGTAGCAGTTTGCTGAAAACTAGTTGTTCTTTGACAGTCTTGAATACTGAGTGCAGTTCAGTTAACAAAAATGCCTTTCTGGTGCTCATTGCAAACAAGCCAGAAAGTGTTTTTCTTTGCTATTCTCGTCTGTATAAGCAAAGATGCAGTTTGCTGGAAATAATCTGTACTCTGACAGTCGTTCTTATGGAGTGCAGTTCAGCTAATAAAACTCTTTCTGCATTTAATTGCAAGCAAGCCCGTAAGTGTTTTTATGCTTCATAATGGATTGAAAAAGCAAAGTTGCAGTTTGCTGAAAACAAGTTGTTCTTTGACAGTCTTGAATTCTGACTGCAGTTCAGCCAATAAAAATGTATTTCTGTCATTCATTGCAAACAAGCCAGAAAGTGTTTTTCTTTGGTCTTCTTGTCTGAATAAACAAATATGCAGTTTCCTGGAAATAAGCTGTACTCTGACAGTCGTTCTTAAGGAGTGCAGTTCAGCTAATAAAACTCTTTCTGCATTTCATTGCAAGCAAGCCCGAAAGTGTTTTTATGCTTCATAATGGATTGTAAAAGCAAAGTTGCAGTTTGCTGAAAACAAGTTGTTCTTTGATAGTCTTGAATTCTGACTGCAGTTCAGCCAATAAAAATGTATTTCTGTCATTCATTGCAAACAAGCCAGAAAGTGTTTTTCTTTGCTCTTCTTGTCTGTATAAGCAAAGATGCAGTTTGCTGGAAATAAGCTGTACTCTGACAGTCGTTCTTATGGAGTGCAGTTCAGCTAATAAAACTCTTTCTGCCTTTCATTGCAAGCAAGCCCGAAAGTGTTTTTATGCTTCATACTGGATTGTAAAAGCAAAGTTGCCGTGTGCTGAAAACAAGTTGTTCTTTGACAGTCTTTAATACTGAGTGCAGTTCAGTTAACAAAAATGCCTTTCTGGTGCTCATTGCAAACAAGCCAAAAAGTATTTTTCTGTGTTCTACTCATCTGTATAAGCAAAGATGCAGTTTGCTGGAAACAACTGTTCTTTGACAGTCTTGAATACTGAGTGCAGTTCAGCTAATAAAACTATTTCTGGCATAAATTTCAAACAAGCCAGAAAGTGTTTTTCTGTGTTCTTCTTGTCTGTATAAGCAAAGATACAGTTTGCTGGAAATAAGCTGTACTCTGACAGTCTTTCTTATGGAGTGCAGTTCAGCTAATAAAACTCTTTCTGCCTTTCATTGCAAGCAAGCCCGAAAGTGTTTTTATGCTTCATACTGGATTGTAAAAGCAAAGTAGCAGTTTGCTGAAAACAAGTTGTTCTTTGACAGTCTTGAATACTGAGTGCAGTTCAGTTAATAAAACTGTCTTTCTGGTGCTCATTGCAAACAAGCCAGAAAGTGTTTTTCTGTGTTCTGCTTTTCTATACTCTTCTATGAGCAAAGATGGATTTTGCTGAAAGCAAGCTGTTCTTTGACAGTCTTTCTTATGGAGTGCAGTTCAACTAATAAAATTGTTTCTGCCTTTCATTGCAAACAAGCCAGAAAGTAGATTTCTGTGTTCTACTTGTCTGTACTCTTCTATGAGCTAAGATGCATTTTGCTGAAAGCAAGCTGTTCTTTGACAGTCTTTCTTTGCAAACAAGCCAGAAAGTGTTTTTCTGTGTTCTACTATAAGCAAATATGCAGTTTGGTGAAAGCAAGCTGTTATTTGAAAGTCTTTCTTATGGAGTGCAGTTCAGCTCACTAAACTGTTTCTGCCTTTCATTGCAAACAAGCCAGAAAGATTTTTTCTGCTTCATAGTGGATTGTAAAAGCAAAGTTGCTGAATGCTGAATAAAAACAGTTCTTTGAAAATTTTTCTAATGCAGAGCAGTTAGGAAGTATGTCTCTGTGTTTCTGCCTTTCATTGCAAACAAGCCAGAAAGTATTTTTCTGTGTTCTACTTGTCTGTGTTCTACTATAAGCAAATATGCAGTTTGGTGAAAGCAAGCTGTTCTTTGAAAGTCTTTCTCATGGAGTGCAGTTCAGCTCACTAAACTGTTTCTGCCTTTCATTGCAAACAAGCCAGAAAGTGTTTTTCTGTGTTCTACTTTTCTGTACTCATCTATGAGCAAAGATGCATTTTACTGAAAGCAACTTTTCTTTGACTGTCTTTATCATGGAGTGCAGTTCAACTAATAAAATTGTTTCTGCCTTTCATTGTAAACAAGCCAGAAAGTAGTTTTCTGTGTTCTACTTGTCTGTACTCTTCTATGAGCAAAGATGCATTTTGCTGAAAGCAAGCTGTTCTTTGACAGTCTTTATTATGGAGTGCAGTTCAACTAATAAAACTGTTTATGCCTTTCATTGCAAACAAGCCAAAAAGTAGTTTTCTGTGTTCTACTGTAAGCAAATATGCAGTTTAGTGAAAGCAAGCTGTTCTTTGAAAGTATTTCTTATGAATTGCAGTTCAGCTCACTAAACTGTTTCTGCCTTTCATTGCAAACAAGCCAGAAAGTATTTTTCTGTGTTCTACTTTTCCGTACTCTTCTATGAGCAAAGATGCATTTCGCTGAAAGCAAGCTGTTCTTTGACAGTCTTGAATACTGAGTGCATTTCAGCTAATAAAACTATTTCTGGCATGAATTTCAAACAAGCCAGAAAGTGTTTTTCTGTGTTCTTCTTGTGTGTATAAGCAAAGATGCAGTTTGCTGGAAATAAGCTGTACTCTGACAATCTTTCTTATGGAGTGCAGTTCAGCTAATAAAACTCTTTCTGCCTCTCATTGCAAGCAAGCCAGAAAGTGTTTTTATGCTTCATAATGGATTGTAAAAGCAAAGTAGCAGTTTGCTGAAAACAAGTTGTTCTTTGACAGTCTTGAATACTGAGTGCAGTTCAGTTAACAAAAATGCCTTTCTGGTGCTCATTGCAAACAAGCCAGAAAGTGTTTTTCTTTGCTATTCTCGTCTGTATAAGCAAAGATGCAGTTTGCTGGAAATAATCTGTACTCTGACAGTCGTTCTTATGGAGTGCAGTTCAGCTAATAAAAGTCTTTCTGCATTTAATTGCAAGCAAGCCCGAAAGTGTTTTTATGCTTCATAATGGATTGTAAAAGCAAAGTTGCAGTTTGCTGAAAACAAGTTGTTCTTTGACAGTCTTGAATTCTGACTGCAGTTCAGCCAATAAAAATGTATTTCTGTCATTCATTGCAAACAAGCCAGAAAGTGTTTTTCTTTGGTCTTCTTGTCTGAATAAACAAATATGCAGTTTCCTGGAAATAAGCTGTACTCTGACAGTCGTTCTTAAGGAGTGCAGTTCAGCTAATAAAACTCTTTCTGCATTTCATTGCAAGCAAGCCCGAAAGTGTTTTTATGCTTCATAATGGATTGTAAAAGCAAAGTTGCAGTTTGCTGAAAACAAGTTGTTCTTTGATAGTCTTGAATTCTGACTGCAGTTCAGCCAATAAAAATGTATTTCTGTCATTCATTGCAAACAAGCCAGAAAGTGTTTTTCTTTGCTCTTCTTGTCTGTATAAGCAAAGATGCAGTTTGCTGGAAATAAGCTGTACTCTGACAGTCGTTCTTATGGAGTGCAGTTCAGCTAATAAAACTCTTTCTGCCTTTCATTGCAAGCAAGCCCGAAAGTGTTTTTATGCTTCATACTGGATTGTAAAAGCAAAGTTGCCGTGTGCTGAAAACAAGTTGTTCTTTGACAGTCTTTAATACTGAGTGCAGTTCAGTTAACAAAAATGCCTTTCTGGTGCTCATTGCAAACAAGCCAAAAAGTATTTTTCTGTGTTCTACTCATCTGTATAAGCAAAGATGCAGTTTGCTGGAAACAACTGTTCTTTGACAGTCTTGAATACTGAGTGCAGTTCAGCTAATAAAACTATTTCTGGCATAAATTTCAAACAAGCCAGAAAGTGTTTTTCTGTGTTCTTCTTGTCTGTATAAGCAAAGATACAGTTTGCTGGAAATAAGCTGTACTCTGACAGTCTTTCTTATGGAGTGCAGTTCAGCTAATAAAACTCTTTCTGCCTTTCATTGCAAGCAAGCCCGAAAGTGTTTTTATGCTTCATACTGGATTGTAAAAGCAAAGTAGCAGTTTGCTGAAAACAAGTTGTTCTTTGACAGTCTTGAATACTGAGTGCAGTTCAGTTAATAAAACTGTCTTTCTGGTGCTCATTGCAAACAAGCCAGAAAGTGTTTTTCTGTGTTCTGCTTTTCTATACTCTTCTATGAGCAAAGATGGATTTTGCTGAAAGCAAGCTGTTCTTTGACAGTCTTTCTTATGGAGTGCAGTTCAACTAATAAAATTGTTTCTGCCTTTCATTGCAAACAAGCCAGAAAGTAGATTTCTGTGTTCTACTTGTCTGTACTCTTCTATGAGCTAAGATGCATTTTGCTGAAAGCAAGCTGTTCTTTGACAGTCTTTCTTTGCAAACAAGCCAGAAAGTGTTTTTCTGTGTTCTACTATAAGCAAATATGCAGTTTGGTGAAAGCAAGCTGTTATTTGAAAGTCTTTCTTATGGAGTGCAGTTCAGCTCACTAAACTGTTTCTGCCTTTCATTGCAAACAAGCCAGAAAGATTTTTTCTGCTTCATAGTGGATTGTAAAAGCAAAGTTGCCGAATGCTGAATAAAAACAGTTCTTTGAAAATTTTTCTAATGCAGAGCAGTTAGGAAGTATGTCTCTGTGTTTCTGCCTTTCATTGCAAACAAGCCAGAAAGTATTTTTCTGTGTTCTACTTGTCTGTGTTCTACTATAAGCAAATATGCAGTTTGGTGAAAGCAAGCTGTTCTTTGAAAGTCTTTCTCATGGAGTGCAGTTCAGCTCACTAAACTGTTTCTGCCTTTCATTGCAAACAAGCCAGAAAGTGTTTTTCTGTGTTCTACTTTTCTGTACTCATCTATGAGCAAAGATGCATTTTACTGAAAGCAACTTTTCTTTGACTGTCTTTATCATGGAGTGCAGTTCAACTAATAAAATTGTTTCTGCCTTTCATTGTAAACAAGCCAGAAAGTAGTTTTCTGTGTTCTACTTGTCTGTACTCTTCTATGAGCAAAGATGCATTTTGCTGAAAGCAAGCTGTTCTTTGACAGTCTTTATTATGGAGTGCAGTTCAACTAATAAAACTGTTTATGCCTTTCATTGCAAACAAGCCAAAAAGTAGTTTTCTGTGTTCTACTGTAAGCAAATATGCAGTTTAGTGAAAGCAAGCTGTTCTTTGAAAGTATTTCTTATGAATTGCAGTTCAGCTCACTAAACTGTTTCTGCCTTTCATTGCAAACAAGCCAGAAAGTATTTTTCTGTGTTCTACTTTTCCGTACTCTTCTATGAGCAAAGATGCATTTCGCTGAAAGCAAGCTGTTCTTTGACAGTCTTGAATACTGAGTGCATTTCAGCTAATAAAACTATTTCTGGCATGAATTTCAAACAAGCCAGAAAGTGTTTTTCTGTGTTCTTCTTGTGTGTATAAGCAAAGATGCAGTTTGCTGGAAATAAGCTGTACTCTGACAATCTTTCTTATGGAGTGCAGTTCAGCTAATAAAACTCTTTCTGCCTCTCATTGCAAGCAAGCCAGAAAGTGTTTTTATGCTTCATAATGGATTGTAAAAGCAAAGTAGCAGTTTGCTGAAAACAAGTTGTTCTTTGACAGTCTTGAATACTGAGTGCAGTTCAGTTAACAAAAATGCCTTTCTGGTGCTCATTGCAAACAAGCCAGAAAGTGTTTTTCTTTGCTATTCTCGTCTGTATAAGCAAAGATGCAGTTTGCTGGAAATAATCTGTACTCTGACAGTCGTTCTTATGGAGTGCAGTTCAGCTAATAAAACTCTTTCTGCATTTAATTGCAAGCAAGCCCGAAAGTGTTTTTATGCTTCATAATGGATTGTAAAAGCAAAGTTGCAGTTTGCTGAAAACAAGTTGTTCTTTGACAGTCTTGAATTCTGACTGCAGTTCAGCCAATAAAAATGTATTTCTGTCATTCATTGCAAACAAGCCAGAAAGTGTTTTTCTTTGGTCTTCTTGTCTGAATAAACAAATATGCAGTTTCCTGGAAATAAGCTGTACTCTGACAGTCGTTCTTAAGGAGTGCAGTTCAGCTAATAAAACTCTTTCTGCATTTCATTGCAAGCAAGCCCGAAAGTGTTTTTATGCTTCATAATGGATTGTAAAAGCAAAGTTGCAGTTTGCTGAAAACAAGTTGTTCTTTGATAGTCTTGAATTCTGACTGCAGTTCAGCCAATAAAAATGTATTTCTGTCATTCATTGCAAACAAGCCAGAAAGTGTTTTTCTTTGCTCTTCTTGTCTGTATAAGCAAAGATGCAGTTTGCTGGAAATAAGCTGTACTCTGACAGTCGTTCTTATGGAGTGCAGTTCAGCTAATAAAACTCTTTCTGCCTTTCATTGCAAGCAAGCCCGAAAGTGTTTTTATGCTTCATACTGGATTGTAAAAGCAAAGTTGCCGTGTGCTGAAAACAAGTTGTTCTTTGACAGTCTTTAATACTGAGTGCAGTTCAGTTAACAAAAATGCCTTTCTGGTGCTCATTGCAAACAAGCCAAAAAGTATTTTTCTGTGTTCTACTCATCTGTATAAGCAAAGATGCAGTTTGCTGGAAACAACTGTTCTTTGACAGTCTTGAATACTGAGTGCAGTTCAGCTAATAAAACTATTTCTGGCATAAATTTCAAACAAGCCAGAAAGTGTTTTTCTGTGCTCTTCTTGTCTGTATAAGCAAAGATGCAGTTTGCTGGAAATAAGCTGTACTCTGACAGTCTTTCTTATGGAGTGCAGTTCAGCTAATAAAACTCTTTCTGCCTTTCATTGCAAGCAAGCCCGAAAGTGTTTTTATGCTTCATACTGGATTGTAAAAGCAAAGTAGCAGTTTGCTGAAAACAAGTTGTTCTTTGACAGTCTTGAATACTGAGTGCAGTTCAGTTAATAAAACTGTCTTTCTGGTGCTCATTGCAAACAAGCCAGAAAGTGTTTTTCTGTGTTCCAATTGTTAGTATAAACAAATATGCAGTCTGCTGAAAGCAAGCTGTTCCTTGATAGTCTTTCTTATGGAGTGCAGTTCAGCTAATAAAAAAACTCTTTCTGCCTTTCATTGCAAGCAAGCCCGAAAGTGTTTTTATGCTTCATAATGGATTGTAAAAGCAAAGTAGCAGTTTGCTGAAAACAAGTTGTTCTTTGACAGTCTTGAATACTGAGTGCAGTTCAGTTAACAAAAATGCCTTTCTGGTGCTCATTACAAACAAGCCAGAAAGTGTTTTTTTTTTTGCTATTCTCGTCTGTATAAGCAAAGATGCAGTTTGCTGGAAATAATCTGTACTCTGACAGTCGTTCTTATGGAGTGCAGTTCAGCTAATAAAACTCTTTCTGCCTTTCATTGCAAGCAAGCCCGAAAGTGTTTTTATGCTTCATAATGGATTGTAAAAGCAAAGTTGCAGTTTGCTGAAAACAAGTTGTTCTTTGACAGTCTTGAATTCTGACTGCAGTTCAGCCAATAAAAATGTATTCCTGTCATTCATTGCAAACAAGCCAGAAAGTGTTTTTCTTTGCTCTTCTTGTCTGAATAAACAAATATGCAGTTTGCTGGAAATAAGCTGTACTCTGACAGTCGTTCTTATGGAGTGCAGTTCAGCTAATAAAACTCTTTCTGCCTTTCATTGCAAGCAAGCCCGAAAGTGTTTTTATGCTTCATAATGGATTGTAAAAGCAAAGTTGCCGTGTGCTGAAAACAAGTTGTTCTTTGACAGTCTTGAATTCTGACTGCAGTTCAGCCAATAAAAATGTATTCCTGTCATTCATTGCAAACAAGCCAGAAAGTGTTTTTCTTTGCTCTTCTTGTCTGAATAAACAAAGATGCAGTTTGCTGGAAATAATCTGTACTCTGACAGTCGTTCTTATGGAGTGCAGTTCAGCTAATAAAACTCTTTCTGCCTTTCATTGCAAGCAAGCCCGAAAGTGTTTTTATGCTTCATACTGGATTGTAAAAGCAAAGTAGCAGTTTGCTGAAAACAAGTTGTTCTTTGACAGTCTTGAATACTGAGTGCAGTTCAGTTAATAAAACTGTCTTTCTGGTGCTCATTGAAAACAAGCCAGAAAGTGTTTTTCTTTGTTCCAATTGTTAGTATAAACAAATATGCATTCTGCTGAAAGCAAGCTGTTCCTTGATAGTCTCTCTTATGGAGTGCAGTTCAGCTAATAAAACTCCTTCTGCCTGTCATTGCAAGCAAGCCAGAAAGTGTTTTTATGCTTCATAATGGATTGTAAAAGCAAAGTTGCAGTTTGCTGAAAACAAGTTGTTCTTTGACAGTCTTGAATACTGAGTGCAGTTCAGTTAACAAAAATGCCTTTCTGGTGCTCATTACAAACAAGCCAGAAAGTGTTTTTTTTTTGCTATTCTCGTCTGTATAAGCAAAGATGCAGTTTGCTGGAAATAATCTGTACTCTGACAGTCGTTCTTATGGAGTGCAGTTCAGCTAATAAAACTCTTTCTGCCTTTCATTGCAAGCAAGCCCGAAAGTGTTTTTATGCTTCATAATGGATTGTAAAAGCAAAGTTGCAGGTTGCTGAAAACAAGTTGTTCTTTGACAGTCTTGAATTCTGACTGCAGTTCAGCCAATAAAAATGTATTCCTGTCATTCATTGCAAACAAGCCAGAAAGTGTTTTTCTTTGCTCTTCTTGTCTGAATAAACAAATATGCAGTTTGCTGGAAATAAGCTGTACTCTGACAGTCGTACTTATGGAGTGCAGTTCAGCTAATAAAACTCTTTCTGCCTTTCATTGCAAGCAAGCCCGAAAGTGTTTTTATGCTTCATAATGGATTGTAAAAGCAAAGTTGCAATTTGCTGAAAACAAGTTGTTCTTCGACAGTCTTGAATACTGAGTGCAGTTCAGTTAACAAAAATGCCTTTCTGGTGCTCATTGCAAACAAGCCAGAAAGTGTTTTCTTTGCTATTCTCGTCTGTATAAGCAAAGATGCAGTTTGCTGGAAATAAGCCGTACTCTGACAGTCGATCTTATGGAGTGCAGTTCGACAAATAAAACTCTTTCTGCCTTTCATTGCAAGCAAGCCCGAAAGTGTTTTTATGCTTCACACTGGATTGTAAAAGCAAAGTTGCCGTGTGCTGAAAACAAGTTGTTCTTTGACAGTCTTGAATACTGAGTGCTGTTCAGTTAACAAAAATGCCTTTCTGGTGCTCATTGCAAACAAGCCAGAAAGTATTTTTCTGTGTTCTACTCATCTGTATCAGCAAAGATGCAGTTTGCTGGAAACAGGCTGTTCTTTGACAGTCTTGAATACTGAGTGCAGTTCAGCTAATAAAACTATTTCTGGCATAAATTTCAAACAAGCCAGAAAGTGTTTTTCTGTGTTCTTCTTGTGTGTATAAGCAAAGATGCAGTTTGCTGGAAATAAGCTGTACTCTGACAGTCGTTCTTATGGAGTGCAGTTCAGCTAATAAAACTCATTCTGTCTTTCATTGCAAGCAAGCCCGAAAGTGTTTTTATGCTTCATAATGGATTGTAAAAGCAAAGTTGCAGTTTGCTGAAAACAAGTTGTTCTTCGACAGTCTTGAATACTGAGTGCAGTTCAGTTAACAAAAATGTCTTTCTGGTGCTCATTGCAAACAAGCCAGAAAGTGTTTTTCTTTGCTATTCTCGTCTGTGTAAGCAAAGATGCAGTTTGCTGGAAATAAGCTGTACTCTGACAGTCGTTCTTATGGAGTGCAGTTCAGCTAATAAAACTCTTTCTGCCTTTCATTGCAAGCAAGCCCGAAAGTGTTTTTATGCTTCATACTGGATTGTAAAAGCAAAGTTGCCGTGTGCTGAAAACAAGTTGTTCTTTGACAGTCTTTAATACTGAGTGCAGTTCAGTTAACAAAAATGCCTTTCTGGTGCTCATTGCAAACAAGCCAGAAAGTATTTTTCTGTGTTCTACTCATCTGTATAAGCAAAGATGCAGTTTTCTGAAAACAAATGTTCTTTGACAGTCTTGAATACTGAGTGCAGTTCAGCTAATAAAACTAATTCTGGCATAAATTTCAAACAAGCCAGAAAGTGTTTTTCTGTGTTCCAATTGTTAGTATAAACAAATATGCAGTCTGCTGAAAGCAAGCTGTTCCTTGATAGTCTTTCTTATGGAGTGCAGTTCAGCTAATAAAAAAACTCTTTCTGCCTTTCATTGCAAGCAAGGCCGAAAGTGTTTTTATGCTTCATAATGGATTGTAAAAGCAAAGTTGCAGTTTGCTGAAAACAAGTTGTTCTTTGACAGTCTTGAATCCTGACTGCAGTTCAGCCAATGAAAATGTATTTCTGTCATTCATTGCAAACAAGCCAGAAAGTGTTTTTCGTTGCTCTTCTTGTCTGAATAAACAAATATGCAGTTTGCTGGAAATAAGCTGTACTCTGACAGTCGTTCTTATGGAGTGCAGTTCAGCTAATAAAACTCTTTCTGCCTTTCATTGCAAGCAAGCCCGAAAGTGTTTTTATGCTTCATACTGGATTGTAAAAGCAGAGTTGCCGTGTGCTGAAAATAAGATGTTCTTTGACAGTCTTGAATACTGAGTGCAGTTCAGTTAATAAAACTGTCTTTCTGGTGCTCATTGCAAACAAGCTAGAAATTGTTTTTCTGTGTTCCAATTGTTAGTATAAACAAATATGCAGTCTGCTGAAAGCAAGCTGTTCTTTGATAGTCTTTCTTATGGAGTGCAGTTCAGCTAATAAAACTCTTTCTGCATTTCATTGCAAGCAAGCCCGAAAGTGTTTTTATGCTTCATAATGGATTGTAAAAGCAAAGTTGCCGTGTGCTGAAAACAAGTTGTTCTTTGACAGTCTTGAATACTGAGTGCAGTTCAGTTAAAAAAAATGCCTTTCTGGTGCTCATTGCAAACAAGCCAGAAAGTGTTTTTCTGTGTTCCAATTGTTAGTATAAACAAATATGCAGTCTGCTGAAAGCAAGCTGTTCTTTGACAGTCTTTCTTATGGAGTGCAGATCAGCTAATAAAACTCTTTCTGCCTTTTATTGCAAGCAAGCCCGAAAGTGTTTTTATGCTTCATAATGGATTGTAAAAGCAAAGTAGAAGTTTGCTGAAAACAAGTTGTTCTTCGACAGTCTTGAATACTGAGTGCAGTTCAGTTAACAAAAATGTCTTTCTGGTGCTCATTGCAAACAAGCCAGAAAGTGTTTTCTTTGCTATTCTCGTCTGTATAAGCAAAGATGCAGTTTGCTGGAAATAAGCCGTACTCTGACAGTCGATCTTATGGAGTGCAGTTCGACAAATAAAACTCTTTCTGCCTTTCATTGCAAGCAAGCCCGAAAGTGTTTTTATGCTTCACACTGGATTGTAAAAGCAAAGTTGCCGTGTGCTGAAAACAAGTTGTTCTTTGACAGTCTTGAATACTGAGTGCTGTTCAGTTAACAAAAATGCCTTTCTGGTGCTCATTGCAAACAAGCCAGAAAGTATTTTTCTGTGTTCTACTCATCTGTATCAGCAAAGATGCAGTTTGCTGGAAACAGGCTGTTCTTTGACAGTCTTGAATACTGAGTGCAGTTCAGCTAATAAAACTATTTCTGGCATAAATTTCAAACAAGCCAGAAAGTGTTTTTCTGTGTTCTTCTTGTGTGTATAAGCAAAGATGCAGTTTGCTGGAAATAAGCTGTACTCTGACAGTCGTTCTTATGGAGTGCAGTTCAGCTAATAAAACTCATTCTGTCTTTCATTGCAAGCAAGCCCGAAAGTGTTTTTATGCTTCATAATGGATTGTAAAAGCAAAGTTGCAGTTTGCTGAAAACAAGTTGTTCTTCGACAGTCTTGAATACTGAGTGCAGTTCAGTTAACAAAAATGTCTTTCTGGTGCTCATTGCAAACAAGCCAGAAAGTGTTTTTCTTTGCTATTCTCGTCTGTGTAAGCAAAGATGCAGTTTGCTGGAAATAAGCTGTACTCTGACAGTCGTTCTTATGGAGTGCAGTTCAGCTAATAAAACTCTTTCTGCCTTTCATTGCAAGCAAGCCCGAAAGTGTTTTTATGCTTCATACTGGATTGTAAAAGCAAAGTTGCCGTGTGCTGAAAACAAGTTGTTCTTTGACAGTCTTTAATACTGAGTGCAGTTCAGTTAACAAAAATGCCTTTCTGGTGCTCATTGCAAACAAGCCAGAAAGTATTTCTCTGTGTTCTACTCATCTGTATAAGCAAAGATGCAGTTTTCTGAAAACAAATGTTCTTTGACAGTCTTGAATACTGAGTGCAGTTCAGCTAATAAAACTAATTCTGGCATAAATTTCAAACAAGCCAGAAAGTGTTTTTCTGTGTTCCAATTGTTAGTATAAACAAATATGCAGTCTGCTGAAAGCAAGCTGTTCCTTGATAGTCTTTCTTATGGAGTGCAGTTCAGCTAATAAAAAAACTCTTTCTGCCTTTCATTGCAAGCAAGGCCGAAAGTGTTTTTATGCTTCATAATGGATTGTAAAAGCAAAGTTGCAGTTTGCTGAAAACAAGTTGTTCTTTGACAGTCTTGAATCCTGACTGCAGTTCAGCCAATAAAAATGTATTTCTGTCATTCATTGCAAACAAGCCAGAAAGTGTTTTTCGATGCTCTTCTTGTCTGAATAAACAAATATGCAGTTTGCTGGAAATAAGCTGTACTCTGACAGTCGTTCTTATGGAGTGCAGTTCAGCTAATAAAACTCTTTCTGCCTTTCATTGCAAGCAAGCCCGAAAGTGTTTTTATGCTTCATACTGGATTGTAAAAGCAGAGTTGCCGTGTGCTGAAAATAAGATGTTCTTTGACAGTCTTGAATACTGAGTGCAGTTCAGTTAATAAAACTGTCTTTCTGGTGCTCATTGCAAACAAGCTAGAAATTGTTTTTCTGTGTTCCAATTGTTAGTATAAACAAATATGCAGTCTGCTGAAAGCAAGCTGTTCTTTGATAGTCTTTCTTATGGAGTGCAGTTCAGCTAATAAAACTCTTTCTGCATTTCATTGCAAGCAAGCCCGAAAGTGTTTTTATGCTTCATAATGGATTGTAAAAGCAAAGTTGCCGTGTGCTGAAAACAAGTTGTTCTTTGACAGTCTTGAATACTGAGTGCAGTTCAGTTAAAAAAAATGCCTTTCTGGTGCTCATTGCAAACAAGCCAGAAAGTGTTTTTCTGTGTTCCAATTGTTAGTATAAACAAATATGCAGTCTGCTGAAAGCAAGCTGTTCTTTGACAGTCTTTCTTATGGAGTGCAGATCAGCTAATAAAACTCTTTCTGCCTTTTATTGCAAGCAAGCCCGAAAGTGTTTTTATGCTTCATAATGGATTGTAAAAGCAAAGTAGAAGTTTGCTGAAAACAAGTTGTTCTTTGACAGTCTCGAATACTGAGTGCAGTTCAGTTAATAAAACTGTCTTTCTGGTGCTCATTGCAAACAAGCCAGAAAGTGTTTTTCTGTGTTCCAATTGTTAGTATAAACAAATATGCAGTCTGCTGAAAGCAAGCTGTTCTTTGATAGTCTTTCTTATGGAGTGCAGATCAGCTAATAAAACTCTTTCTGCCTTTCATTGCAAGCAAGCCCGAAAGTGTTTTTATGCTTCATAATGGATTGTAAAAGCAAAGTAGAAGTTTGCTGAAAACAAGTTGTTCTTTGACAGTCTTGAATACTGAGTGCAGTTCAGTTAATAAAACTGTCTTTCTGGTGCTCATTGCAAACAAGCCAGAAAGTGTTTTTCTGTGTTCCAATTGTTAGTATAAACAAATATGCAGTCTGCTGAAAGCAAGCTGTTCTTTGATAGTCTTTCTTATGGAGTGCAGTTCAGCTAATAAAACTCTTTCTGCATTTCATTGCAAGCAAGCCCGAAAGTGTTTTTATGCTTTATAATGGATAGTAAAAGCAAAGTTGCAGTTTGCTGAAAACAAGTTGTTCTTTGACAGTCTTGAATTCTGACTGCAGTTCAGCCAATAAAAATGTATTTCTGTCATTCATTGCAAACAAGCCAGAAAGTGTTTTTCGTTGCTCTTCTTGTCTGAATAAACAAATATGCAGTTTGCTGGAAATAAGCTGTACTCTGACAGTCGTTCTTATGGAGTGCAGTTCAGCTAATAAAACTCTTTCTGCCTTTCATTGCAAGCAAGCCCGAAAGTGTTTTTATGCTTCATACTGGATTGTAAAAGCAAAGTTGCCGTGTGCTGAAAACAAGTTGTTCTTTGACAGTCTTGAATACTGAGTGCAGTTCAGTTAATAAAACTGTCTTTCTGGTGCTCATTGCAAACAAGCCAGAAAGTGTTTTTCGTTGCTCTTCTTGTCTGAATAAACAAATATGCAGTTTGCTGGAAATAAGCTGTACTCTGACAGTCGTTCTTATGGAGTGCAGTTCAGCTAATAAAACTCTTTCTGCCTTTCATTGCAAGCAAGCCCGAAAGTGTTTTTATGCTTCATAATGGATTGTAAAAGCAAAGTAGAAGTTTGCTGAAAACAAGTTGTTCTTTGACAGTCTCGAATACTGAGTGCAGTTCAGTTAATAAAACTGTCTTTCTCGTGCTCATTGCAAACAAGCCAGAAAGTGTTTTTCTGTGTTCCAATTGTTAGTATAAACAAATATGCAGTCTGCTGAAAGCAAGCTGTTCTTTGATAGTCTTTCTTATGGAGTGCAGATCAGCTAATAAAACTCTTTCTGCCTTTCATTGCAAGCAAGCCCGAAAGTGTTTTTATGCTTCATAATGGATTGTAAAAGCAAAGTAGAAGTTTGCTGAAAACAAGTTGTTCTTTGACAGTCTTGAATACTGAGTGCAGTTCAGTTAATAAAACTGTCTTTCTGGTGCTCATTGCAAACAAGCCAGAAAGTGTTTTTCTGTGTTCCAATTGTTAGTATAAACAAATATGCAGTCTGCTGAAAGCAAGCTGTTCTTTAATAGTCTTTCTTATGGAGTGCAGTTCAGCTAATAAAACTCTTTCTGCATTTCATTGCAAGCAAGCCCGAAAGTGTTTTTATGCTTTATAATGGATTGTAAAAGCAAAGTTGCAGTTTGCTGAAAACAAGTTGTTCTTTGACAGTCTTGAATTCTGACTGCAGTTCAGCCAATAAAAATGTATTTCTGTCATTCATTGCAAACAAGCCAGAAAGTGTTTTTCGTTGCTCTTCTTGTCTGAATAAACAAATATGCAGTTTGCTGGAAATAAGCTGTACTCTGACAGTCGTTCTTATGGAGTGCAGTTCAGCTAATAATACTCTTTCTGCCTTTCATTGCAAGCAAGCCCGAAAGTGTTTTTATGCTTCATACTGGATTGTAAAAGCAAAGTTGCCGTGTGCTGAAAACAAGTTGTTCTTTGACAGTCTTGAATACTGAGTGCAGTTCAGTTAATAAAACTGTCTTTCTGGTGCTCATTGCAAACAAGCTAGAAATTGTTTTTCTGTGTTCCAATTGTTAGTATAAACAAATATGCAGTCTGCTGAAAGCAAGCTGTTCTTTGATAGTCTTTCTTATGGAGTGCAGTTCAGCTAATAAAACTCTTTCTGCATTTCATTGCAAGCAAGCCCGAAAGTGTTTTTATGCTTTATAATGGATTGTAAAAGCAAAGTTGCTGTTTGCTGAAAACAAGTTGTTCTTTGACAGTCTTGAATTCTGACTGCAGTTCAGCCAATAAAAATGTATTTCTGTCATTCATTGCAAACAAGCCAGAAAGTGTTTTTCTTTGCTCTTCTCGTCTGTATAAGCAAAGATGCAGTTTGCTGGAAATAAGCCGTACTCTGACAGTCGTTCTTATGGAGTGCAGTTCAGCTAATAAAACTCTTTCTGCCTTTCATTGCAAGCAAGCCCGAAAGTGTTTTTATGCTTCATAATGGATTGTAAAAGCAAAGTAGAAGTTTGCTGAAAACAAGTTGTTCTTTGACAGTCTCGAATACTGAGTGCAGTTCAGTTAATAAAACTGTCTTTCTGGTGCTCATTGCAAACAAGCCAGAAAGTGTTTTTCGTTGCTCTTCTTGTCTGAATAAACAAATATGCAGTTTGCTGGAAATAAGCTGTACTCTGACAGTCGTTCTTATGGAGTGCAGTTCAGCTAATAAAACTCTTTCTGCCTTTCATTGCAAGCAAGCCCGAAAGTGTTTTTATGCTTCATACTGGATTGTAAAAGCAAAGTTGCCGTGTGCTGAAAACAAGTTGTTCTTTGACAGTCTTTAATACTGAGTGCAGTTCAGTTAACAAAAATGCCTTTCTGGTGCTCATTGCAAACAAGCCAGAAAGTATTTTTCTGTGTTCTACTCATCTGTATAAGCAAAGATGCAGTTTTCTGAAAACAAATGTTCTTTGACAGTCTTGAATACTGAGTGCAGTTCAGCTAATAAAACTAATTCTGGCATAAATTTCAAACAAGCCAGAAAGTGTTTTTCTGTGTTCCAATTGTTAGTATAAACAAATATGCAGTCTGCTGAAAGCAAGCTGTTCCTTGATAGTCTTTCTTATGGAGTGCAGTTCAGCTAATAAAAAAACTCTTTCTGCCTTTCATTGCAAGCAAGGCCGAAAGTGTTTTTATGCTTCATAATGGATTGTAAAAGCAAAGTTGCAGTTTGCTGAAAACAAGTTGTTCTTTGACAGTCTTGAATCCTGACTGCAGTTCAGCCAATAAAAATGTATTTCTGTCATTCATTGCAAACAAGCCAGAAAGTGTTTTTCGTTGCTCTTCTTGTCTGAATAAACAAATATGCAGTTTGCTGGAAATAAGCTGTACTCTGACAGTCGTTCTTATGGAGTGCAGTTCAGCTAATAAAACTCTTTCTGCCTTTCATTGCAAGCAAGCCCGAAAGTGTTTTTATGCTTCATACTGGATTGTAAAAGCAGAGTTGCCGTGTGCTGAAAATAAGATGTTCTTTGACAGTCTTGAATACTGAGTGCAGTTCAGTTAATAAAACTGTCTTTCTGGTGCTCATTGCAAACAAGCTAGAAATTGTTTTTCTGTGTTCCAATTGTTAGTATAAACAAATATGCAGTCTGCTGAAAGCAAGCTGTTCTTTGATAGTCTTTCTTATGGAGTGCAGTTCAGCTAATAAAACTCTTTCTGCATTTCATTGCAAGCAAGCCCGAAAGTGTTTTTATGCTTCATAATGGATTGTAAAAGCAAAGTTGCCGTGTGCTGAAAACAAGTTGTTCTTTGACAGTCTTGAATACTGAGTGCAGTTCAGTTAAAAAAAATGCCTTTCTGGTGCTCATTGCAAACAAGCCAGAAAGTGTTTTTCTGTGTTCCAATTGTTAGTATAAACAAATATGCAGTCTGCTGAAAGCAAGCTGTTCTTTGACAGTCTTTCTTATGGAGTGCAGATCAGCTAATAAAACTCTTTCTGCCTTTTATTGCAAGCAAGCCCGAAAGTGTTTTTATGCTTCATAATGGATTGTAAAAGCAAAGTAGAAGTTTGCTGAAAACAAGTTGTTCTTTGACAGTCTCGAATACTGAGTGCAGTTCAGTTAATAAAACTGTCTTTCTGGTGCTCATTGCAAACAAGCCAGAAAGTGTTTTTCTGTGTTCCAATTGTTAGTATAAACAAATATGCAGTCTGCTGAAAGCAAGCTGTTCTTTGATAGTCTTTCTTATGGAGTGCAGATCAGCTAATAAAACTCTTTCTGCCTTTCATTGCAAGCAAGCCCGAAAGTGTTTTTATGCTTCATAATGGATTGTAAAAGCAAAGTAGAAGTTTGCTGAAAACAAGTTGTTCTTTGACAGTCTTGAATACTGAGTGCAGTTCAGTTAATAAAACTGTCTTTCTGGTGCTCATTGCAAACAAGCCAGAAAGTGTTTTTCTGTGTTCCAATTGTTAGTATAAACAAATATGCAGTCTGCTGAAAGCAAGCTGTTCTTTGATAGTCTTTCTTATGGAGTGCAGTTCAGCTAATAAAACTCTTTCTGCATTTCATTGCAAGCAAGCCCGAAAGTGTTTTTATGCTTTATAATGGATAGTAAAAGCAAAGTTGCAGTTTGCTGAAAACAAGTTGTTCTTTGACAGTCTTGAATTCTGACTGCAGTTCAGCCAATAAAAATGTATTTCTGTCATTCATTGCAAACAAGCCAGAAAGTGTTTTTCGTTGCTCTTCTTGTCTGAATAAACAAATATGCAGTTTGCTGGAAATAAGCTGTACTCTGACAGTCGTTCTTATGGAGTGCAGTTCAGCTAATAAAACTCTTTCTGCCTTTCATTGCAAGCAAGCCCGAAAGTGTTTTTATGCTTCATACTGGATTGTAAAAGCAAAGTTGCCGTGTGCTGAAAACAAGTTGTTCTTTGACAGTCTTGAATACTGAGTGCAGTTCAGTTAATAAAACTGTCTTTCTGGTGCTCATTGCAAACAAGCCAGAAAGTGTTTTTCGTTGCTCTTCTTGTCTGAATAAACAAATATGCAGTTTGCTGGAAATAAGCTGTACTCTGACAGTCGTTCTTATGGAGTGCAGTTCAGCTAATAAAACTCTTTCTGCCTTTCATTGCAAGCAAGCCCGAAAGTGTTTTTATGCTTCATAATGGATTGTAAAAGCAAAGTAGAAGTTTGCTGAAAACAAGTTGTTCTTTGACAGTCTCGAATACTGAGTGCAGTTCAGTTAATAAAACTGTCTTTCTGGTGCTCATTGCAAACAAGCCAGAAAGTGTTTTTCTGTGTTCCAATTGTTAGTATAAACAAATATGCAGTCTGCTGAAAGCAAGCTGTTCTTTGATAGTCTTTCTTATGGAGTGCAGATCAGCTAATAAAACTCTTTCTGCCTTTCATTGCAAGCAAGCCCGAAAGTGTTTTTATGCTTCATAATGGATTGTAAAAGCAAAGTAGAAGTTTGCTGAAAACAAGTTGTTCTTTGACAGTCTTGAATACTGAGTGCAGTTCAGTTAATAAAACTGTCTTTCTGGTGCTCATTGCAAACAAGCCAGAAAGTGTTTTTCTGTGTTCCAATTGTTAGTATAAACAAATATGCAGTCTGCTGAAAGCAAGCTGTTCTTTAATAGTCTTTCTTATGGAGTGCAGTTCAGCTAATAAAACTCTTTCTGCATTTCATTGCAAGCAAGCCCGAAAGTGTTTTTATGCTTTATAATGGATTGTAAAAGCAAAGTTGCAGTTTGCTGAAAACAAGTTGTTCTTTGACAGTCTTGAATTCTGACTGCAGTTCAGCCAATAAAAATGTATTTCTGTCATTCATTGCAAACAAGCCAGAAAGTGTTTTTCGTTGCTCTTCTTGTCTGAATAAACAAATATGCAGTTTGCTGGAAATAAGCTGTACTCTGACAGTCGTTCTTATGGAGTGCAGTTCAGCTAATAATACTCTTTCTGCCTTTCATTGCAAGCAAGCCCGAAAGTGTTTTTATGCTTCATACTGGATTGTAAAAGCAAAGTTGCCGTGTGCTGAAAACAAGTTGTTCTTTGACAGTCTTGAATACTGAGTGCAGTTCAGTTAATAAAACTGTCTTTCTGGTGCTCATTGCAAACAAGCTAGAAATTGTTTTTCTGTGTTCCAATTGTTAGTATAAACAAATATGCAGTCTGCTGAAAGCAAGCTGTTCTTTGATAGTCTTTCTTATGGAGTGCAGTTCAGCTAATAAAACTCTTTCTGCATTTCATTGCAAGCAAGCCCGAAAGTGTTTTTATGCTTTATAATGGATTGTAAAAGCAAAGTTGCAGTTTGCTGAAAACAAGTTGTTCTTTGACAGTCTTGAATTCTGACTGCAGTTCAGCCAATAAAAATGTATTTCTGTCATTCATTGCAAACAAGCCAGAAAGTGTTTTTCGTTGCTCTTCTTGTCTGAATAAACAAATATGCAGTTTGCTGGAAATAAGCTGTACTCTGACAGTCGTTCTTATGGAGTGCAGTTCAGCTAATAAAACTCTTTCTGCCTTTCATTGCAAGCAAGCCCGAAAGTGTTTTTATGCTTCATACTGGATTGTAAAAGCAAAGTTGCCGTGTGCTGAAAACAAGTTGTTCTTTGACAGTCTTGAATACTGAGTGCAGTTCAGTTAAGAAAAATGCCTTTCTGGTGCTCATTGCAAGCAAGCCAGAAAGTGTTTTTCTTTGCTCTTCTCGTATGCATAAGCAAAGATGCAGTTTGCTGGAAATAAGCCGTACTCTGACAGTCGTTCTTATGGAGTGCAGTTCAGCTAATAAAACTCTTTCTGCCTTTTATTGCAAGCAAGCCCGAAAGTGTTTTTATGCTTCATAATGGATTGTAAAAGCAAAGTTGCCGTGTGCTGAAAACAAGTTGTTCTTTGACAGTCTTGAATACTGAGTGCAGTTCAGTTAATAAAACTGTCTTTCTGGTGCTCATTGCAAACAAGCCAGAAAGTGTTTTTCGTTGCTCTTCTTGTCTGAATAAACAAATATGCAGTTTGCTGGAAATAAGCTGTACTCTGACAGTCGTTCTTATGGAGTGCAGTTCAGCTAATAAAACTCTTTCTGCCTTTCATTGCAAGCAAGCCCGAAAGTGTTTTTATGCTTCATACTGGATTGTAAAAGCAAAGTTGCCGTGTGCTGAAAACAAGTTGTTCTTTGACAGTCTTGAATACTGAGTGCAGTTCAGTTAATAAAACTGTCTTTCTGGTGCTCATTGCAAACAAGCCAGAAAGTGTTTTTCGTTGCTCTTCTTGTCTGAATAAACAAATATGCAGTTTGCTGGAAATAAGCTGTACTCTGACAGTCGTTCTTATGGAGTGCAGTTCAGCTAATAAAACTCTTTCTGCCTTTCATTGCAAGCAAGCCCGAAAGTGTTTTGATGCTTCATACTGGATTGTAAAAGCAAAGTTGCCGTGTGCTGAAAACAAGTTGTTCTTTGACAGTCTTGAATACTGAGTGCAGTTCAGTTAATAAAACTGTCTTTCTGGTGCTCATTGCAAACAAGCTAGAAATTGTTTTTCTGTGTTCCAATTGTTAGTATAAACAAATATGCAGTCTGCTGAAAGCAAGCTGTTCTTTGATAGTCTTTCTTATGGAGTGCAGTTCAGCTAATAAAACTCTTTCTGCATTTCATTGCAAGCAAGCCCGGAAGTGTTTTTATGCTTTATAATGGATTGTAAAAGCAAAGTTGCAGTTTGCTGAAAACAAGTTGTTCTTTGACAGTCTTGAATTCTGACTGCAGTTCAGCCAATAAAAATGTATTTCTGTCATTCATTGCAAACAAGCCAGAAAGTGTTTTTCGTTGCTCTTCTTGTCTGAATAAACAAATATGCAGTTTGCTGGAAATAAGCTGTACTCTGACAGTCGTTCTTATGGAGTGCAGTTCAGCTAATAAAACTCTTTCTGCCTTTCATTGCAAGCAAGCCCGAAAGTGTTTTTATGCTTCATACTGGATTGTAAAAGCAAAGTTGCCGTGTGCTGAAAACAAGTTGTTCTTTGACAGTCTTGAATACTGAGTGCAGTTCAGTTAAGAAAAATGCCTTTCTGGTGCTCATTGCAAGCAAGCCAGAAAGTGTTTTTCTTTGCTCTTCTCGTATGCATAAGCAAAGATGCAGTTTGCTGGAAATAAGCCGTACTCTGACAGTCGTTCTTATGGAGTGCAGTTCAGCTAATAAAACTCTTTCTGCCTTTTATTGCAAGCAAGCCCGAAAGTGTTTTTATGCTTCATAATGGATTGTAAAAGCAAAGTTGCCGTGTGCTGAAAACAAGTTGTTCTTTGACAGTCTTGAATACTGAGTGCAGTTCAGTTAATAAAACTGTCTTTCTGGTGCTCATTGCAAACAAGCCAGAAAGTGTTTTTCGTTGCTCTTCTTGTCTGAATAAACAAATATGCAGTTTGCTGGAAATAAGCTGTACTCTGACAGTCGTTCTTATGGAGTGCAGTTCAGCTAATAAAACTCTTTCTGCCTTTCATTGCAAGCAAGCCCGAAAGTGTTTTTATGCTTCATACTGGATTGTAAAAGCAAAGTTGCCGTGTGCTGAAAACAAGTTGTTCTTTGACAGTCTTGAATACTGAGTGCAGTTCAGTTAATAAAACTGTCTTTCTGGTGCTCATTGCAAACAAGCCAGAAAGTGTTTTTCGTTGCTCTTCTTGTCTGAATAAACAAATATGCAGTTTGCTGGAAATAAGCTGTACTCTGACAGTCGTTCTTATGGAGTGCAGTTCAGCTAATAAAACTCTTTCTGCCTTTCATTGCAAGCAAGCCCGAAAGTGTTTTTATGCTTCATACTGGATTGTAAAAGCAAAGTTGCCGTGTGCTGAAAACAAGTTGTTCTTTGACAGTCTTGAATACTGAGTGCAGTTCAGTTAAGAAAATTGTCTTTCTGGTGCTCATTGCAAACAAGCTAGAAATTGTTTTTCTGTGTTCCAATTGTTAGTATAAACAAATATGCAGTCTGCTGAAAGCAAGCTGTTCTTTGATAGTCTTTCTTATGGAGTGCAGTTCAGCTAATAAAACTCTTTCTGCATTTCATTGCAAGCAAGCCCGAAAGAGTTTTTATGCTTTATAATGGATTGTAAAAGCAAAGTTGCAGTTTGCTGAAAACAAGTTGTTCTTTGACAGTCTTGAATTCTGACTGCAGTTCAGCCAATAAAATTGTATTTCTGTCATTCATTGCAAACAAGCCAGAAAGTGTTTTTCGTTGCTCTTCTTGTCTGAATAAACAAATATGCAGTTTGCTGGAAATAAGCTGTACTCTGACAGTCGTTCTTATGGAGTGCAGTTCAGCTAATAAAACTCTTTCTGCCTTTCATTGCAAGCAAGCCCGAAAGTGTTTTTATGCTTCATACTGGATTGTAAAAGCAAAGTTGCCGTGTGCTGAAAACAAGTTGTTCTTTGACAGTCTTGAATACTGAGTGCAGTTCAGTTAATAAAACTGTCTTTCTGGTGCTCATTGCAAACAAGCCAGAAAGTGTTTTTCGTTGCTCTTCTTGTCTGAATAAACAAATATGCAGTTTGCTGGAAATAAGCTGTACTCTGACAGTCGTTTTTATGGAGTGCAGTTCAGCTAATAAAACTCTTTCTGCCTTTCATTGCAAGCAAGCCCGAAAGTGTTTTTATGCTTCATACTGGATTGTAAAAGCAAAGTTGCCGTGTGCTGAAAACAAGTTGTTCTTTGACAGTCTTGAATACTGAGTGCAGTTCAGTTAATAAAACTGTCTTTCTGGTGCTCATTGCAAACAAGCCAGAAAGTGTTTTTCGTTGCTCTTCTTGTCTGAATAAACAAATATGCAGTTTGCTGGAAATAAGCTGTACTCTGACAGTCGTTCTTATGGAGTGCAGTTCAGCTAATAAAACTCTTTCTGCCTTTCATTGCAAGCAAGCCCGAAAGTGTTTTTATGCTTCATACTGGATTGTAAAAGCAAAG
Organism: Hoplias malabaricus; assembly: GCF_029633855.1. Lineage (NCBI taxonomy): Eukaryota > Metazoa > Chordata > Actinopteri > Characiformes > Erythrinidae > Hoplias > Hoplias malabaricus. Next base: position 25,931,398 of record NC_089810.1, read on the forward strand.
TTGCCGTGTGCTGAAAACAAGTTGTTCTTTGACAGTCTTGAATACTGAATGCAGTTCAGTTAATAAAACTGTCTTTCTGGTGCTCATTGCAAACAAGCCAGAAAGTGTTTTTCGTTGCTCTTCTTGTCTGAATAAACAAATATGCAGTTTGCTGGAAATAAGCTGTACTCTGACAGTCGTTCTTATGGAGTGCAGTTCAGCTAATAAAACTCTTTCTGCCTTTCATTGCAAGCAAGCCCGAAAGTGTTTTTATGCTTCATACTGGATTGTAAAAGCAAAGTTGCCGTGTGCTGAAAACAAGTTGTTCTTTGACAGTCTTGAATACTGAGTGCAGTTCAGTTAATAAAACTGTCTTTCTGGTGCTCATTGCAAACAAGCTAGAAATTGTTTTTCTGTGTTCCAATTGTTAGTATAAACAAATATGCAGTCTGCTGAAAGCAAGCTGTTCTTTGATAGTCTTTCTTATGGAGTGCAGTTCAGCTAATAAAACTCTTTCTGCATTTCATTGCAAGCAAGCCCGAAAGTGTTTTTATGCTTCATAATGGATTGTAAAAGCAAAGTTGCCGTGTGCTGAAAACAAGTTGTTCTTTGACAGTCTTGAATACTGAGTGCAGTTCAGTTAACAAAAATGCCTTTCTGGTGCTCATTGCAAACAAGCCAGCAAGTGTTTTTCTGTGTTCCAATTGTTAGTATAAACAAATATGCAGTCTGCTGAAAGCAAGCTGTTCTTTGATAGTCTTTCTTATGGAGTGCAGATCAGCTAATAAAACTCTTTCTGCCTTTCATTGCAAGCAAGCCCGAAACTGTTTTTATGCTTCATAATGGATTGTAAAAGCAAAGTAGAAGTTTGCTGAAAACAAGTTGTTTTTTGACAGTCTTGAATTCTGACTGCAGTTCAGCCAATAAAAATGTATTTCTGTCATTCATTGCAAACAAGCCAGAAAGTGTTTTTCGTTGCTCTTCTTGTCTGAATAAACAAATATGCAGTTTGCTGGAAATAAGCTGTACTCTGACAGTCGTTCTTATGGAGTGCAGTTCAGCTAATAAAACTCTTTCTGCCTTTCATTGCAAGCAAGCCCGAAAGTGTTTTTATGCTTCATACTGGATTGTAAAAGCAAAGTTGCCGTGTGCTGAAAACAAGTTGTTCTTTGACAGTCTTGAATACTGAGTGCAGTTCAGTTAACAAAAATGCCTTTCTGGTGCTCATTGCAAACAAGCCAGAAAGTGTTTTTCGTTGCTCTTCTTGTCTGAATAAACAAATATGCAGTTTGCTGGAAATAAGCTGTACTCTGACAGTCGTTCTTATGGAGTGCAGTTCAGCTAATAAAACTCTTTCTGCCTTTCATTGCAAGCAAGCCCGAAAGTGTTTTTATGCTTCATACTGGATTGTAAAAGCAAAGTTGCCGTGTGCTGAAAACAAGTTGTTCTTTGACAGTCTTGAATACTGAGTGCAGTTCAGTTAATAAAACTGTCTTTCTGGTGCTCATTGCAAACAAGCTAGAAATTGTTTTTCTGTGTTCCAATTGTTAGTATAAACAAATATGCAGTCTGCTGAAAGCAAGCTGTTCTTTGATAGTCTTTCTTATGGAGTGCAGATCAGCTAATAAAACTCTTTCTGCCTTTCATTGCAAGCAAGCCCGAAAGTGTTTTTATGCTTCATAATGGATTGTAAAAGCAAAGTTGCCGTGTGCTGAAAACAAGTTGTTCTTTGACAGTCTTGAATACTGAGTGCAGTTCAGTTAACAAAAATGCCTTTCTGGTGCTCATTGCAAACAAGCCAGAAAGTGTTTTTCTGTATTCCAATTGTTAGTATAAACAAATATGCAGTCTGCTGAAAGCAAGCTGTTCTTTGATAGTCTTTCTTATGGAGTGCAGTTCAGCTAATAAAACTCTTTCTGCCTTTCATTGCAAGCAAGCCCGAAAGTGTTTTTATGCTTTATAATGGATTGTAAAGGCAAAGTTGCAGTTTGCTGAAAACAAGTTGTTCTTTGACAGTCTTGAATTCTGACTGCAGTTCAGCCAATAAAAATGTATTTCTGTCATTCATTGCAAACAAGCCAGAAAGTGTTTTTCGTTGCTCTTCTTGTCTGAATAAACAATTATGCAGTTTGCTGGAAATAAGCTGTACTCTGACAGTCGTCCTTATGGAGTGCAGTTCAGCTAATAAAACTCTTTCTGCCTTTCATTGCAAGCAAGCCCGAAAGTGTTTTTATGCTTCATACTGGATTGTAAAAGCAAAGTTGCCGTGTGCTGAAAACAAGTTGTTCTTTGACAGTCTTGAATACTGAGTGCAGTTCAGTTAATAAAACTGTCTTTCTGGTGCTCATTGCAAACAAGCTAGAAATTGTTTTTCTGTGTTCCAATTGTTAGTATAAACAAATATGCAGTCTGCTGAAAGCAAGCTGTTCTTTGATAGTCTTTCTTATGGAGTGCAGTTCAGCTAATAAAACTCTTTCTGCCTTTCATTGCAAGCAAGCCCGAAAGTGTTTTTATGCTTCATACTGGATTGTAAAAGCAAAGTTGCCGTGTGCTGAAAACAAGTTGTTCTTTGACAGTCTTGAATACTGAGTGCAGTTCAGTTAATAAAACTGTCTTTCTGGTGCTCATTGCAAACAAGCTAGAAATTGTTTTTCTGTGTTCCAATTGTTAGTATAAACAAATGTGCAGTCTGCTGAAAGCAAGCTGTTCTTTGATAGTCTTTCTTATGGAGTGCAGTTCAGCTAATAAAACTCTTTCTGCATTTCATTGCAAGCAAGCCCGAAAGTGTTTTTATGCTTTATAATGGATTGTAAAAGCAAAGTTGCAGTTTGCTGAAAACAAGTTGTTTTTTGACAGTCTTGAATTCTGACTGCAGTTCAGCCAATAAAAATGTATTTCTGTCATTCATTGCAAACAAGCCAGAAAGTGTTTTTCGTTGCTCTTCTTGTCTGAATAAACAAATATGCAGTTTGCTGGAAATAAGCTGTACTCTGACAGTCGTTCTTATGTAGTGCAGTTCAGCTAATAAAACTCTTTCTGCCTTTCATTGCAAGCAAGCCCGAAAGTGTTTTTATGCTTCATACTGGATTGTAAAAGCAAAGTTGCCGTGTGCTGAAAACAAGTTGTTCTTTGACAGTCTTGAATACTGAGTGCAGTTCAGTTAAGAAAACTGTCTTTCTGGTGCTCATTGCAAACAAGCCAGAAAGTGTTTTTCGTTGCTCTTCTTGTCTGAATAAACAAATATGCAGTTTGCTGGAAATAAGCTGTACTCTGACAGTCGTTTTTATGGAGTGCAGTTCAGCTAATAAAACTCTTTCTGCCTTTCATTGCAAGCAAGCCCGAAAGTGTTTTTATGCTTCATACTGGATTGTAAAAGCAAAGTTGCCGTGTGCTGAAAACAAGTTGTTCTTTGACAGTCTTGAATACTGAGTGCAGTTCAGTTAATAAAACTGTCTTTCTGGTGCTCATTGCAAACAAGCTAGAAATTGTTTTTCTGTGTTCCAATTGTTAGTATAAACAAATATGCAGTCTGCTGAAAGCAAGCTGTTCTTTGATAGTCTTTCTTATGGAGTGCAGTTCAGCTAATAAAACTCTTTCTGCCTTTCATTGCAAGCAAGCCCGAAAGTGTTTTTATGCTTCATACTGGATTGTAAAAGCAAAGTTGCCGTGTGCTGAAAACAAGTTGTTCTTTGACAGTCTTGAATACTGAGTGCAGTTCAGTTAATAAAACTGTCTTTCTGGTGCTCATTGCAAACAAGCTAGAAATTGTTTTTCTGTGTTCCAATTGTTAGTATAAACAAATGTGCAGTCTGCTGAAAGCAAGCTGTTCTTTGATAGTCTTTCTTATGGAGTGCAGTTCAGCTAATAAAACTCTTTCTGCATTTCATTGCAAGCAAGCCCGAAAGTGTTTTTATGCTTTATAATGGATTGTAAAAGCAAAGTTGCAGTTTGCTGAAAACAAGTTGTTTTTTGACAGTCTTGAATTCTGACTGCAGTTCAGCCAATAAAAATGTATTTCTGTCATTCATTGCAAACAAGCCAGAAAGTGTTTTTCGTTGCTCTTCTTGTCTGAATAAACAAATATGCAGTTTGCTGGAAATAAGCTGTACTCTGACAGTCGTTCTTATGTAGTGCAGTTCAGCTAATAAAACTCTTTCTGCCTTTCATTGCAAGCAAGCCCGAAAGTGTTTTTATGCTTCATACTGGATTGTAAAAGCAAAGTTGCCGTGTGCTGAAAACAAGTTGTTCTTTGACAGTCTTGAATACTGAGTGCAGTTCAGTTAAGAAAACTGTCTTTCTGGTGCTCATTGCAAACAAGCCAGAAAGTGTTTTTCGTTGCTCTTCTTGTCTGAATAAACAAATATGCAGTTTGCTGGAAATAAGCTGTACTCTGACAGTCGTTTTTATGGAGTGCAGTTCAGCTAATAAAACTCTTTCTGCCTTTCATTGCAAGCAAGCCCGAAAGTGTTTTTATGCTTCATACTGGATTGCAAAAGCAAAGTTGCCGTGTGCTGAAAACAAGTTGTTCTTTGACAGTCTTGAATACTGAGTGCAGTTCAGTTAATAAAACTGTCTTTCTGGTGCTCATTGCAAACAAGCTAGAAATTGTTTTTCTGTGTTCCAATTGTTAGTATAAACAAATATGCAGTCTGCTGAAAGCAAGCTGTTCTTTGATAGTCTTTCTTATGGAGTGCAGTTCAGCTAATAAAACTCTTTCTGCCTTTCATTGCAAGCAAGCCCGAAAGTGTTTTTATGCTTCATACTGGATTGTAAAAGCAAAGTTGCCGTGTGCTGAAAACAAGTTGTTCTTTGACAGTCTTGAATACTGAGTGCAGTTCAGTTAATAAAACTGTCTTTCTGGTGCTCATTGCAAACAAGCTAGAAATTGTTTTTCTGTGTTCCAAATGTTAGTATAAACAAATATGCAGTCTGCTGAAAGCAAGCTGTTCTTTGATAGTCTTTCTTATGGAGTGCAGTTCAGCTAATAAAACTCTTTCTGCATTTCATTGCAAGCAAGCCCGAAAGTGTTTTTATGCTTTATAATGGATTGTAAAAGCAAAGTTGCAGTTTGCTGAAAACAAGTTGTTCTTTGACAGTCTTGAATTCTGACTGCAGTTCAGCCAATAAAAATGTATTTCTGTCATTCATTGCAAACAAGCCAGAAAGTGTTTTTCGTTGCTCTTCTTGTCTGAATAAACAAATATGCAGTTTGCTGGAAATAAGCTGTACTCTGACAGTCGTTCTTATGGAGTGCAGTTCAGCTAATAAAACTCTTTCTGCCTTTCATTGCAAGCAAGCCCGAAAGTGTTTTTATGCTTCATACTGGATTGTAAAAGCAAAGTTGCCGTGTGCTGAAAACAAGTTGTTCTTTGACAGTCTTGAATACTGAGTGCAGTTCAGTTAAGAAAAATGCCTTTCTGGTGCTCATTGCAAGCAAGCCAGAAAGTGTTTTTCTTTGCTCTTCTCGTATGCATAAGCAAAGATGCAGTTTGCTGGAAATAAGCCGTACTCTGACAGTCGTTCTTATGGAGTGCAGTTCAGCTAATAAAACTCTTTCTGCCTTTTATTGCAAGCAAGCCCGAAAGTGTTTTTATGCTTCATAATGGATTGTAAAAGCAAAGTTGCCGTGTGCTGAAAACAAGTTGTTCTTTGACAGTCTTGAATACTGAGTGCAGTTCAGTTATTAAAACTGTCTTTCTGGTGCTCATTGCAAACAAGCCAGAAAGTGTTTTTCGTTGCTCTTCTTGTCTGAATAAACAAATATGCAGTTTGCTGGAAATAAGCTGTACTCTGACAGTCGTTCTTATGGAGTGCAGTTCAGCTAATAAAACTCTTTCTGCCTTTCATTGCAAGCAAGCCCGAAAGTGTTTTTATGCTTCATACTGGATTGTAAAAGCAAAGTTGCCGTGTGCTGAAAACAAGTTGTTCTTTGACAGTCTTGAATACTGAGTGCAGTTCAGTTAATAAAACTGTCTTTCTGGTGCTCATTGCAAACAAGCCAGAAAGTGTTTTTCGTTGCTCTTCTTGTCTGAATAAACAAATATGCAGTTTGCTGGAAATAAGCTGTACTCTGACAGTCGTTCTTATGGAGTGCAGTTCAGCTAATACAACTCTTTCTGCCTTTCATTGCAAGCAAGCCCGAAAGTGTTTTTATGCTTCATACTGGATTGTAAAAGCAGAGTTGCCGTGTGCTGAAAATAAGTTGTTCTTTGACAGTCTTGAATACTGAGTGCAGTTCAGTTAATAAAACTGTCTTTCTGGTGCTCATTGCAAACAAGCTAGAAATTGTTTTTCTGTGTTCCAATTGTTAGTATAAACAAATATGCAGTCTGCTGAAAGCAAGCTGTTCTTTGATAGTCTTTCTTATGGAGTGCAGATCAGCTAATAAAACTCTTTCTGCCTTTCATTGCAAGCAAGCCCGAAAGTGTTTTTATGCTTCATAATGGATTGTAAAAGCAAAGTTGCCGTGTGCTGAAAACAAGTTGTTCTTTGACAGTCTTGAATACTGAGTGCAGTTCAGTTAACAAAAATGCCTTTCTGGTGCTCATTGCAAACAAGCCAGAAAGTGTTTTTCTGTGTTCCAATTGTTAGTATAAACAAATATGCAGTCTGCTGAAAGCAAGCTGTTCTTTGATAGTCTTTCTTATGGAGTGCAGTTCAGCTAATAAAACTCTTTCTGCCTTTCATTGCAAGCAAGCCCGAAAGTGTTTTTATGCTTCATACTGGACTGTAAAAGCAAAGTTGCCGTGTGCTGAAAACAAGTTGTTCTTTGACAGTCTTGAATACTGAGTGCAGTTCAGTTAATAAAACTGTCTTTCTGGTGCTCATTGCAAACAAGCCAGAAAGTGTTTTTCGTTGCTCTTCTTGTCTGAATAAACAAATATGCAGTTTGCTGGAAATAAGCTGTACTCTGACAGTCGTTCTTATGGAGTGCAGTTCAGCTAATAAAACTCTTTCTGCCTTTCATTGCAAGCAAGCCCGAAAGTGTTTTTATGCTTCATACTGGATTGTAAAAGCAAAGTTGCCGTGTGCTGAAAACAAGTTGTTCTTTGACAGTCTTGAATACTGAGTGCAGTTCAGTTAATAAAACTGTCTTTCTAGTGCTCATTGCAAACAAGCTAGAAATTGTTTTTCTGTGTTCCAATTGTTATTATAAACAAATATGCAGTCTGCTGAAAGCAAGCTGTTCTTTGATAGTCTTTCTTATGGAGTGCAGTTCAGCTAATAAAACTCTTTCTGCATTTCATTGCAAGCAAGCCCGAAAGTGTTTTTATGCTTTATACTGGATTGTAAAAGCAAAGTTGCAGTTTGCTGAAAACAAGTTGTTCTTTGACAGTCTTGAATTCTGACTGCAGTTCAGCCAATAAAAATGTATTTCTGTCATTCATTGCAAACAAGCCAGAAAGTGTTTTTCGTTGCTCTTCTTGTCTGAATAAACAAATATGCAGTTTGCTGGAAATAAGCTGTACTCTGACAGTCGTTCTTATGGAGTGCAGTTCAGCTAATAAAACTCTTTCTGCCTTTCATTGCAAGCAAGCCCGAAAGTGTTTTTATGCTTCATACTGGATTGTAAAAGCAAGGTTGCCGTGTGCTGAAAACAAGTTGTTCTTTGACAGTCTTGAATACTGAGTGCAGTTCAGTTAATAAAACTGTCTTTCTGGTGCTCATTGCAAATAAGCCAGAAAGTGTTTTTCGTTGCTCTTCTTGTCTGAATAAACAAATATGTAGTTTGCTGGAAATAAGCTGTACTCTGACAGTCGTTCTTATGGAGTGCAGTTCAGCTAATAAAACTCTTTCTGCCTTTCATTGCAAGCAAGCCCGAAAGTGTTTTTATGCTTCATACTGGATTGTAAAAGCAAAGTTGCCGTGTGCTGAAAACAAGTTGTTCTTTGACAGTCTTGAATACTGAGTGCAGTTCAGTTAATAAAACTGTCTTTCTGGTGCTCATTGCAAACAAGCTAGAAATTGTTTTTCTGTGTTCCAATTGTTAGTATAAACAAATATGCAGTCTGCTGAAAGCAAGCTGTTCTTTGATAGTTTTTCTTATGGAGTGCAGTTCAGCTAATAAAACTCTTTCTGCATTTCATTGCAAGCAAGCCCGAAAGTGTTTTTATGCTTTATAATGGATTGTAAAAGCAAAGTTGCTGTGTGCTGAAAACAAGTTGTTCTTTGACAGTCTTGAATACTGAGTGCAGTTCAGTTAATAAAACTGTCTTTCTGGTGCTCATTGCAAACAAGCTAGAAATTGTTTTTCTGTGTTCCAATTGTTAGTATAAACAAATATGCAGTCTGCTGAAAGCAAGCTGTTCTTTGATAGTCTTTCTTATGGAGTGCAGTTCAGCTAATAAAACTCTTTCTGCATTTCATTGCAAGCAAGCCCGAAAGTGTTTTTATGCTTCATACTGGATTGTAAAAGCAAAGTTGCCGTGTGCTGAAAACAAGTTGTTCTTTGACAGTCTTGAATACTGAGTGCAGTTCAGTTAATAAAACTGTCTTTCTGGTGCTCATTGCAAACAAGCCAGAAAGTGTTTTTTGTTGCTCTTCTTGTCTGAATAAACAAATATGCAGTTTGCTGGAAATAAGCTGTACTCTGACAGTCGTTCTTATGGAGTGCAGTTCAGCTAATAAAACTCTTTCTGCCTTTCATTGCAAGCAAGCCCGAAAGTGTTTTTATGCTTCATACTGGATTGTAAAAGCAGAGTTGCCGTGTGCTGAAAATAAGTTGTTCTTTGACAGTCTTGAATACTGAGTGCAGTTCAGTTAATAAAACTCTCTTTCTGGTGCTCATTGCAAACAAGCTAGAAATTGTTTTTCTGTGTTCCAATTGTTAGTATAAACAAATATGCAGTCTGCTGAAAGCAAGCTGTTCTTTGATAGTCTTTCTTATGGAGTGCAGATCAGCTAATAAAACTCTTTCTGCCTTTCATTGCAAGCAAGCCCGAAAGTGTTTTTATGCTTCATAATGGATTGTAAAAGCAAAGTTGCCGTGTGCTGAAAACAAGTTGTTCTTTGACAGTCTTGAATACTGAGTGCAGTTCAGTTAACAAAAATGCCTTTCTGGTGCTCATTGCAAACAAGCCAGAAAGTGTTTTTCTGTGTTCCAATTGTTAGTATAAACAAATATGCAGTCTGCTGAAAGCAAGCTGTTCTTTGATAGTCTTTCTTATGGAGTGCAGTTCAGCTAATAAAACTCTTTCTGCCTTTCATTGCAAGCAAGCCCGAAAGTGTTTTTATGCTTTATAATGGATTGTAAAGGCAAAGTTGCAGTTTGCTGAAAACAAGTTGTTCTTTGACAGTCTTGAATTCTGACTGCAGTTCAGCCAATAAAAATGTATTTCTGTCATTCATTGCAAACAAGCCAGAAAGTGTTTTTCGTTGCTCTTCTTGTCTGAATAAACAATTATGCAGTTTGCTGGAAATAAGCTGTACTCTGACAGTCGTCCTTATGGAGTGCAGTTCAGCTAATAAAACTCTTTCTGCCTTTCATTGCAAGCAAGCCCGAAAGTGTTTTTATGCTTCATACTGGATTGTAAAAGCAAAGTTGCCGTGTGCTGAAAACAAGTTGTTCTTTGACAGTCTTGAATACTGAGTGCAGTTCAGTTAATAAAACTGTCTTTCTGGTGCTCATTGCAAACAAGCTAGAAATTGTTTTTCTGTGTTCCAATTGTTAGTATAAACAAATATGCAGTCTGCTGAAAGCAAGCTGTTCTTTGATAGTCTTTCTTATGGAGTGCAGTTCAGCTAATAAAACTCTTTCTGCCTTTCATTGCAAGCAAGCCCGAAAGTGTTTTTATGCTTCATACTGGATTGTAAAAGCAAAGTTGCCGTGTGCTGAAAACAAGTTGTTCTTTGACAGTCTTGAATACTGAGTGCAGTTCAGTTAATAAAACTGTCTTTCTGGTGCTCATTGCAAACAAGCTAAAAATTGTTTTTCTGTGTTCCAATTGTTAGTATAAACAAATGTGCAGTCTGCTGAAAGCAAGCTGTTCTTTGATAGTCTTTCTTATGGAGTGCAGTTCAGCTAATAAAACTCTTTCTGCATTTCATTGCAAGCAAGCCCGAAAGTGTTTTTATGCTTTATAATGGATTGTAAAAGCAAAGTTGCAGTTTGCTGAAAACAAGTTGTTTTTTGACAGTCTTGAATTCTGACTGCAGTTCAGCCAATAAAAATGTATTTCTGTCATTCATTGCAAACAAGCCAGAAAGTGTTTTTCGTTGCTCTTCTTGTCTGAATAAACAAATATGCAGTTTGCTGGAAATAAGCTGTACTCTGACAGTCGTTCTTATGGAGTGCAGTTCAGCTAATAAAACTCTTTCTGCCTTTCATTGCAAGCAAGCCCGAAAGTGTTTTTATGCTTCATACTGGATTGTAAAAGCAAAGTTGCCGTGTGCTGAAAACAAGTTGTTCTTTGACAGTCTTGAATACTGAGTGCAGTTCAGTTAAGAAAACTGTCTTTCTGGTGCTCATTGCAAACAAGCCAGAAAGTGTTTTTCGTTGCTCTTCTTGTCTGAATAAACAAATATGCAGTTTGCTGGAAATAAGCTGTACTCTGACAGTCGTTTTTATGGAGTGCAGTTCAGCTAATAAAACTCTTTCTGCCTTTCATTGCAAGCAAGCCCGAAAGTGTTTTTATGCTTCATACTGGATTGCAAAAGCAAAGTTGCCGTGTGCTGAAAACAAGTTGTTCTTTGACAGTCTTGAATACTGAGTGCAGTTCAGTTAATAAAACTGTCTTTCTGGTGCTCATTGCAAACAAGCTAGAAATTGTTTTTCTGTGTTCCAATTGTTAGTATAAACAAATATGCAGTCTGCTGAAAGCAAGCTGTTCTTTGATAGTCTTTCTTATGGAGTGCAGTTCAGCTAATAAAACTCTTTCTGCATTTCATTGCAAGCAAGCCCGAAAGTGTTTTTATGCTTTATAATGGATTGTAAAAGCAAAGTTGCAGTTTGCTGAAAACAAGTTGTTTTTTGACAGTCTTGAATTCTGACTGCAGTTCAGCCAATAAAAATGTATTTCTGTCATTCATTGCAAACAAGCCAGAAAGTGTTTTTCGTTGCTCTTCTTGTCTGAATAAACAAATATGCAGTTTGCTGGAAATAAGCTGTACTCTGACAGTCGTTCTTATGGAGTGCAGTTCAGCTAATAAAACTCTTTCTGCCTTTCATTGCAAGCAAGCCCGAAAGTGTTTTTATGCTTCATACTGGATTGTAAAAGCAAAGTTGCCGTGTGCTGAAAACAAGTTGTTCTTTGACAGTCTTGAATACTGAGTGCAGTTCAGTTAATAAAACTGTCTTTCTGGTGCTCATTGCAAACAAGCCAGAAAGTGTTTTTCGTTGCTCTTCTTGTCTGAATAAACAAATATGCAGTTTGCTGGAAATAAGCTGTACTCTGACAGTCGTTCTTATGGAGTGCAGTTCAGCTAATAAAACTCTTTCTGCCTTTCATTGCAAGCAAGCCCGAAAGTGTTTTTATGCTTCATACTGGATTGTAAAAGCAAAGTTGCCGTGTGCTGAAAACAAGTTGTTCTTTGACAGTCTTGAATACTGAGTGCAGTTCAGTTAAGAAAACTGTCTTTCTGGTGCTCATTGCAAACAAGCCAGAAAGTGTTTTTCGTTGCTCTTCTTGTCTGAATAAACAAATATGCAGTTTGCTGGAAATAAGCTGTACTCTGACAGTCGTTTTTATGGAGTGCAGTTCAGCTAATAAAACTCTTTCTGCCTTTCATTGCAAGCAAGCCCGAAAGTGTTTTTATGCTTCATACTGGATTGCAAAAGCAAAGTTGCCGTGTGCTGAAAACAAGTTGTTCTTTGACAGTCTTGAATACTGAGTGCAGTTCAGTTAATAAAACTGTCTTTCTGGTGCTCATTGCAAACAAGCTAGAAATTGTTTTTCTGTGTTCCAATTGTTAGTATAAACAAATATGCAGTCTGCTGAAAGCAAGCTGTTCTTTGATAGTCTTTCTTATGGAGTGCAGTTCAGCTAATAAAACTCTTTCTGCCTTTCATTGCAAGCAAGCCCGAAAGTGTTTTTATGCTTCATACTGGATTGTAAAAGCAAAGTTGCCGTGTGCTGAAAACAAGTTGTTCTTTGACAGTCTTGAATACTGAGTGCAGTTCAGTTAATAAAACTGTCTTTCTGGTGCTCATTGCAAACAAGCTAGAAATTGTTTTTCTGTGTTCCAATTGTTAGTATAAACAAATGTGCAGTCTGCTGAAAGCAAGCTGTTCTTTGATAGTCTTTCTTATGGAGTGCAGTTCAGCTAATAAAACTCTTTCTGCATTTCATTGCAAGCAAGCCCGAAAGTGTTTTTATGCTTTATAATGGATTGTAAAAGCAAAGTTGCAGTTTGCTGAAAAAAAGTTGTTTTTTGACAGTCTTGAATTCTGACTGCAGTTCAGCCAATAAAAATGTATTTCTGTCATTCATTGCAAACAAGCCAGAAAGTGTTTTTCGTTGCTCTTCTTGTCTGAATAAACAAATATGCAGTTTGCTGGAAATAAGCTGTACTCTGACAGTCGTTCTTATGGAGTGCAGTTCAGCTAATAAAACTCTTTCTGCCTTTCATTGCAAGCAAGCCCGAAAGTGTTTTTATGCTTCATACTGGATTGTAAAAGCAAAGTTGCCGTGTGCTGAAAACAAGTTGTTCTTTGACAGTCTTGAATACTGAGTGCAGTTCAGTTAATAAAACTGTCTTTCTGGTGCTCATTGCAAACAAGCCAGAAAGTGTTTTTCGTTGCTCTTCTTGTCTGAATAAACAAATATGCAGTTTGCTGGAAATAAGCTGTACTCTGACAGTCGTTCTTATGGAGTGCAGTTCAGCTAATACAACTCTTTCTGCCTTTCATTGCAAGCAAGCCCGAAAGTGTTTTTATGCTTCATACTGGATTGTAAAAGCAGAGTTGCCGTGTGCTGAAAATAAGTTGTTCTTTGACAGTCTTGAATACTGAGTGCAGTTCAGTTAATAAAACTGTCTTTCTGGTGCTCATTGCAAACAAGCTAGAAATTGTTTTTCTGTGTTCCAATTGTTAGTATAAACAAATATGCAGTCTGCTGAAAGCAAGCTGTTCTTTGATAGTCTTTCTTATGGAGTGCAGTTCAGCTAATAAAACTCTTTCTGCCTTTCATTGCAAGCAAGCCCGAAAGTGTTTTTATGCTTCATACTGGATTGTAAAAGCAAAGTTGCCGTGTGCTGAAAACAAGTTGTTCTTTGACAGTCTTGAATACTGAGTGCAGTTCAGTTAATAAAACTGTCTTTCTGGTGCTCATTGCAAACAAGCTAGAAATTGTTTTTCTGTGTTCCAATTGTTAGTATAAACAAATGTGCAGTCTGCTGAAAGCAAGCTGTTCTTTGATAGTCTTTCTTATGGAGTGCAGTTCAACTAATAAAACTCTTTCTGCATTTCATTGCAAGCAAGCCCGAAAGTGTTTTTATGCTTTATAATGGATTGTAAAAGCAAAGTTGCAGTTTGCTGAAAACAAGTTGTTTTTTGACAGTCTTGAATTCTGACTGCAGTTCAGCCAATAAAAATGTATTTCTGTCATTCATTGCAAACAAGCCAGAAAGTGTTTTTCGTTGCTCTTCTTGTCTGAATAAACAAATATGCAGTTTGCTGGAAATAAGCTGTACTCTGACAGTCGTTCTTATGGAGTGCAGTTCAGCTAATAAAACTCTTTCTGCCTTTCATTGCAAGCAAGCCCGAAAGTGTTTTTATGCTTCATACTGGATTGTAAAAGCAAAGTTGCCGTGTGCTGAAAACAAGTTGTTCTTTGACAGTCTTGAATACTGAGTGCAGTTCAGTTAATAAAACTGTCTTTCTGGTGCTCATTGCAAACAAGCCAGAAAGTGTTTTTCGTTGCTCTTCTTGTCTGAATAAACAAATATGCAGTTTGCTGGAAATAAGCTGTACTCTGACAGTCGTTCTTATGGAGTGCAGTTCAGCTAATACAACTCTTTCTGCCTTTCATTGCAAGCAAGCCCGAAAGTGTTTTTATGCTTCATACTGGATTGTAAAAGCAGAGTTGCCGTGTGCTGAAAATAAGTTGTTCTTTGACAGTCTTGAATACTGAGTGCAGTTCAGTTAATAAAACTGTCTTTCTGGTGCTCATTGCAAACAAGCTAGAAATTGTTTTTCTGTGTTCCAATTGTTAGTATAAACAAATATGCAGTCTGCTGAAAGCAAGCTGTTCTTTGATAGTCTTTCTTATGGAGTGCAGATCAGCTAATAAAACTCTTTCTGCCTTTCATTGCAAGCAAGCCCGAAAGTGTTTTTATGCTTCATAATGGATTGTAAAAGCAAAGTTGCCGTGTGCTGAAAACAAGTTGTTCTTTGACAGTCTTGAATACTGAGTGCAGTTCAGTTAACAAAAATGCCTTTCTGGTGCTCATTGCAAACAAGCCAGAAAGTGTTTTTCTGTGTTCCAATTGTTAGTATAAACAAATATGCAGTCTGCTGAAAGCAAGCTGTTCTTTGATAGTCTTTCTTATGGAGTGCAGTTCAGCTAATAAAACTCTTTCTGCCTTTCATTGCAAGCAAGCCCGAAAGTGTTTTTATGCTTCATACTGGACTGTAAAAGCAAAGTTGCCGTGTGCTGAAAACAAGTTGTTCTTTGACAGTCTTGAATACTGAGTGCAGTTCAGTTAATAAAACTGTCTTTCTGGTGCTCATTGCAAACAAGCCAGAAAGTGTTTTTCGTTGCTCTTCTTGTCTGAATAAACAAATATGCAGTTTGCTGGAAATAAGCTGTACTCTGACAGTCGTTCTTATGGAGTGCAGTTCAGCTAATAAAACTCTTTCTGCCTTTCATTGCAAGCAAGCCCGAAAGTGTTTTTATGCTTCATACTGGATTGTAAAAGCAAAGTTGCCGTGTGCTGAAAACAAGTTGTTCTTTGACAGTCTTGAATACTGAGTGCAGTTCAGTTAATAAAACTGTCTTTCTGGTGCTCATTGCAAACAAGCTAGAAATTGTTTTTCTGTGTTCCAATTGTTAGTATAAACAAATATGCAGTCTGCTGAAAGCAAGCTGTTCTTTGATAGTTTTTCTTATGGAGTGCAGTTCAGCTAATAAAACTCTTTCTGCATTTCATTGCAAGCAAGCCCGAAAGTGTTTTTATGCTTTATAATGGATTGTAAAAGCAAAGTTGCTGTGTGCTGAAAACAAGTTGTTCTTTGACAGTCTTGAATACTGAGTGCAGTTCAGTTAATAAAACTGTCTTTCTGGTGCTCATTGCAAACAAGCTAGAAATTGTTTTTCTGTGTTCCAATTGTTAGTATAAACAAATATGCAGTCTGCTGAAAGCAAGCTGTTCTTTGATAGTCTTTCTTATGGAGTGCAGTTCAGCTAATAAAACTCTTTCTGCCTTTCATTGCAAGCAAGCCCGAAAGTGTTTTTATGCTTTATAATGGATTGTAAAGGCAAAGTTGCAGTTTGCTGAAAACAAGTTGTTCTTTGACAGTCTTGAATTCTGACTGCAGTTCAGCCAATAAAAATGTATTTCTGTCATTCATTGCAAACAAGCCAGAAAGTGTTTTTCGTTGCTCTTCTTGTCTGAATAAACAAATATGCAGTTTGCTGGAAATAAGCTGTACTCTGACAGTCGTTCTTATGGAGTGCAGTTCAGCTAATAAAACTCTTTCTGCCTTTCATTGCAAGCAAGCCCGAAAGTGTTTTTATGCTTCATACTGGATTGCAAAAGCAAAGTTGCCGTGTGCTGAAAACAAGTTGTTCTTTGACAGTCTTGAATACTGAGTGCAGTTCAGTTAATAAAACTGTCTTTCTGGTGCTCATTGCAAACAAGCTAGAAATTGTTTTTCTGTGTTCCAATTGTTAGTATAAACAAATATGCAGTCTGCTGAAAGCAAGCTGTTCTTTGATAGTCTTTCTTATGGAGTGCAGTTCAGCTAATAAAACTCTTTCTGCATTTCATTGCAAGCAAGCCCGAAAGTGTTTTTATGCTTTATAATGGATTGTAAAAGCAAAGTTGCAGTTTGCTGAAAACAAGTTGTTTTTTGACAGTCTTGAATTCTGACTGCAGTTCAGCCAATAAAAATGTATTTCTGTCATTCATTGCAAACAAGCCAGAAAGTGTTTTTCGTTGCTCTTCTTGTCTGAATAAACAAATATGCAGTTTGCTGGAAATAAGCTGTACTCTGACAGTCGTTCTTATGGAGTGCAGTTCAGCTAATAAAACTCTTTCTGCCTTTCATTGCAAGCAAGCCCGAAAGTGTTTTTATGCTTCATACTGGATTGTAAAAGCAAAGTTGCCGTGTGCTGAAAACAAGTTGTTCTTTGACAGTCTTGAATACTGAGTGCAGTTCAGTTAATAAAACTGTCTTTCTGGTGCTCATTGCAAACAAGCCAGAAAGTGTTTTTCGTTGCTCTTCTTGTCTGAATAAACAAATATGCAGTTTGCTGGAAATAAGCTGTACTCTGACAGTCGTTCTTATGGAGTGCAGTTCAGCTAATAAAACTCTTTCTGCCTTTCATTGCAAGCAAGCCCGAAAGTGTTTTTATGCTTCATACTGGATTGTAAAAGCAAAGTTGCCGTGTGCTGAAAACAAGTTGTTCTTTGACAGTCTTGAATACTGAGTGCAGTTCAGTTAAGAAAACTGTCTTTCTGGTGCTCATTGCAAACAAGCCAGAAAGTGTTTTTCGTTGCTCTTCTTGTCTGAATAAACAAATATGCAGTTTGCTGGAAATAAGCTGTACTCTGACAGTCGTTTTTATGGAGTGCAGTTCAGCTAATAAAACTCTTTCTGCCTTTCATTGCAAGCAAGCCCGAAAGTGTTTTTATGCTTCATACTGGATTGCAAAAGCAAAGTTGCCGTGTGCTGAAAACAAGTTGTTCTTTGACAGTCTTGAATACTGAGTGCAGTTCAGTTAATAAAACTGTCTTTCTGGTGCTCATTGCAAACAAGCTAGAAATTGTTTTTCTGTGTTCCAATTGTTAGTATAAACAAATATGCAGTCTGCTGAAAGCAAGCTGTTCTTTGATAGTCTTTCTTATGGAGTGCAGTTCAGCTAATAAAACTCTTTCTGCCTTTCATTGCAAGCAAGCCCGAAAGTGTTTTTATGCTTCATACTGGATTGTAAAAGCAAAGTTGCCGTGTGCTGAAAACAAGTTGTTCTTTGACAGTCTTGAATACTGAGTGCAGTTCAGTTAATAAAACTGTCTTTCTGGTGCTCATTGCAAACAAGCTAGAAATTGTTTTTCTGTGTTCCAATTGTTAGTATAAACAAATGTGCAGTCTGCTGAAAGCAAGCTGTTCTTTGATAGTCTTTCTTATGGAGTGCAGTTCAGCTAATAAAACTCTTTCTGCATTTCATTGCAAGCAAGCCCGAAAGTGTTTTTATGCTTTATAATGGATTGTAAAAGCAAAGTTGCAGTTTGCTGAAAAAAAGTTGTTTTTTGACAGTCTTGAATTCTGACTGCAGTTCAGCCAATAAAAATGTATTTCTGTCATTCATTGCAAACAAGCCAGAAAGTGTTTTTCGTTGCTCTTCTTGTCTGAATAAACAAATATGCAGTTTGCTGGAAATAAGCTGTACTCTGACAGTCGTTCTTGTGGAGTGCAGTTCAGCTAATAAAACTCTTTCTGCCTTTCATTGCAAGCAAGCCCGAAAGTGTTTTTATGCTTCATACTGGATTGTAAAAGCAAAGTTGCCGTGTGCTGAAAACAAGTTGTTCTTTGACAGTCTTGAATACTGAGTGCAGTTCAGTTAATAAAACTGTCTTTCTGGTGCTCATTGCAAACAAGCCAGAAAGTGTTTTTCGTTGCTCTTCTTGTCTGAATAAACAAATATGCAGTTTGCTGGAAATAAGCTGCACTCTGACAGTCGTTCTTATGGAGTGCAGTTCAGCTAATACAACTCTTTCTGCCTTTCATTGCAAGCAAGCCCGAAAGTGTTTTTATGCTTCATACTGGATTGTAAAAGCAGAGTTGCCGTGTGCTGAAAATAAGTTGTTCTTTGACAGTCTTGAATACTGAGTGCAGTTCAGTTAATAAAACTGTCTTTCTGGTGCTCATTGCAAACAAGCTAGAAATTGTTTTTCTGTGTTCCAATTGTTAGTATAAACAAATATGCAGTCTGCTGAAAGCAAGCTGTTCTTTGATAGTCTTTCTTATGGAGTGCAGTTCAGCTAATAAAACTCTTTCTGCCTTTCATTGCAAGCAAGCCCGAAAGTGTTTTTATGCTTCATACTGGATTGTAAAAGCAAAGTTGCCGTGTGCTGAAAACAAGTTGTTCTTTGACAGTCTTGAATACTGAGTGCAGTTCAGTTAATAAAACTGTCTTTCTGGTGCTCATTGCAAACAAGCTAGAAATTGTTTTTCTGTGTTCCAATTGTTAGCATAAACAAATGTGCAGTCTGCTGAAAGCAAGCTGTTCTTTGATAGTCTTTCTTATGGAGTGCAGTTCAGCTAATAAAACTCTTTCTGCATTTCATTGCAAGCAAGCCTGAAAGTGTTTTTATGCTTTATAATGGATTGTAAAAGCAAAGTTGCAGTTTGCTGAAAACAAGTTGTTTTTTGACAGTCTTGAATTCTGACTGCAGTTCAGCCAATAAAAATGTATTTCTGTCATTCATTGCAAACAAGCCAGAAAGTGTTTTTCGTTGCTCTTCTTGTCTGAATAAACAAATATGCAGTTTGCTGGAAATAAGCTGTACTCTGACAGTCGTTCTTATGGAGTGCAGTTCAGCTAATAAAACTCTTTCTGCCTTTCATTGCAAGCAAGCCCGAAAGTGTTTTTATGCTTCATACTGGATTGTAAAAGCAAAGTTGCCGTGTGCTGAAAACAAGTTGTTCTTTGACAGTCTTGAATACTGAGTGCAGTTCAGTTAATAAAACTGTCTTTCTGGTGCTCATTGCAAACAAGCCAGAAAGTGTTTTTCGTTGCTCTTCTTGTCTGAATAAACAAATATGCAGTTTGCTGGAAATAAGCTGTACTCTGACAGTCGTTCTTATGGAGTGCAGTTCAGCTAATACAACTCTTTCTGCCTTTCATTGCAAGCAAGCCCGAAAGTGTTTTTATGCTTCATACTGGATTGTAAAAGCAGAGTTGCCGTGTGCTGAAAATAAGTTGTTCTTTGACAGTCTTGAATACTGAGTGCAGTTCAGTTAATAAAACTGTCTTTCTGGTGCTCATTGCAAACAAGCTAGAAATTGTTTTTCTGTGTTCCAATTGTTAGTATAAACAAATATGCAGTCTGCTGAAAGCAAGCTGTTCTTTGATAGTCTTTCTTATGGAGTGCAGATCAGCTAATAAAACTCTTTCTGCCTTTCATTGCAAGCAAGCCCGAAAGTGTTTTTATGCTTCATAATGGATTGTAAAAGCAAAGTTGCCGTGTGCTGAAAACAAGTTGTTCTTTGACAGTCTTGAATACTGAGTGCAGTTCAGTTAACAAAAATGCCTTTCTGGTGCTCATTGCAAACAAGCCAGAAAGTGTTTTTCTGTGTTCCAATTGTTAGTATAAACAAATATGCAGTCTGCTGAAAGCAAGCTGTTCTTTGATAGTCTTTCTTATGGAGTGCAGTTCAGCTAATAAAACTCTTTCTGCCTTTCATTGCAAGCAAGCCCGAAAGTGTTTTTATGCTTCATACTGGACTGTAAAAGCAAAGTTGCCGTGTGCTGAAAACAAGTTGTTCTTTGACAGTCTTGAATACTGAGTGCAGTTCAGTTAATAAAACTGTCTTTCTGGTGCTCATTGCAAACAAGCCAGAAAGTGTTTTTCGTTGCTCTTCTTGTCTGAATAAACAAATATGCAGTTTGCTGGAAATAAGCTGTACTCTGACAGTCGTTCTTATGGAGTGCAGTTCAGCTAATAAAACTCTTTCTGCC
This sequence comes from Hoplias malabaricus, assembly GCF_029633855.1. NCBI lineage: Eukaryota > Metazoa > Chordata > Actinopteri > Characiformes > Erythrinidae > Hoplias > Hoplias malabaricus. The sequence goes on from NC_089810.1 coordinate 25,951,218, forward strand.
TTTCATTGCAAGCAAGCCCGAAAGTGTTTTTATGCTTCATACTGGATTGTAAAAGCAAAGTTGCCGTGTGCTGAAAACAAGTTGTTCTTTGACAGTCTTGAATACTGAGTGCAGTTCAGTTAATAAAACTGTCTTTCTGGTGCTCATTGCAAACAAGCTAGAAATTGTTTTTCTGTGTTCCAATTGTTAGTATAAACAAATATGCAGTCTGCTGAAAGCAAGCTGTTCTTTGATAGTTTTTCTTATGGAGTGCAGTTCAGCTAATAAAACTCTTTCTGCATTTCATTGCAAGCAAGCCCGAAAGTGTTTTTATGCTTTATAATGGATTGTAAAAGCAAAGTTGCTGTGTGCTGAAAACAAGTTGTTCTTTGACAGTCTTGAATACTGAGTGCAGTTCAGTTAATAAAACTGTCTTTCTGGTGCTCATTGCAAACAAGCTAGAAATTGTTTTTCTGTGTTCCAATTGTTAGTATAAACAAATATGCAGTCTGCTGAAAGCAAGCTGTTCTTTGATAGTCTTTCTTATGGAGTGCAGTTCAGCTAATAAAACTCTTTCTGCATTTCATTGCAAGCAAGCCCGAAAGTGTTTTTATGCTTCATACTGGATTGTAAAAGCAAAGTTGCCGTGTGCTGAAAACAAGTTGTTCTTTGACAGTCTTGAATACTGAGTGCAGTTCAGTTAATAAAACTGTCTTTCTGGTGCTCATTGCAAACAAGCCAGAAACTGTTTTTTGTTGCTCTTCTTGTCTGAATAAACAAATATGCAGTTTGCTGGAAATAAGCTGTACTCTGACAGTCGTTCTTATGGAGTGCAGTTCAGCTAATAAAACTCTTTCTGCCTTTCATTGCAAGCAAGCCCGAAAGTGTTTTTATGCTTCATACTGGATTGTAAAAGCAGAGTTGCCGTGTGCTGAAAATAAGTTGTTCTTTGACAGTCTTGAATACTGAGTGCAGTTCAGTTAATAAAACTCTCTTTCTGGTGCTCATTGCAAACAAGCTAGAAATTGTTTTTCTGTGTTCCAATTGTTAGTATAAACAAATATGCAGTCTGCTGAAAGCAAGCTGTTCTTTGATAGTCTTTCTTATGGAGTGCAGATCAGCTAATAAAACTCTTTCTGCCTTTCATTGCAAGCAAGCCCGAAAGTGTTTTTATGCTTCATAATGGATTGTAAAAGCAAAGTTGCCGTGTGCTGAAAACAAGTTGTTCTTTGACAGTCTTGAATACTGAGTGCAGTTCAGTTAACAAAAATGCCTTTCTGGTGCTCATTGCAAACAAGCCAGAAAGTGTTTTTCTGTGTTCCAATTGTTAGTATAAACAAATATGCAGTCTGCTGAAAGCAAGCTGTTCTTTGATAGTCTTTCTTATGGAGTGCAGTTCAGCTAATAAAACTCTTTCTGCCTTTCATTGCAAGCAAGCCCGAAAGTGTTTTTATGCTTTATAATGGATTGTAAAGGCAAAGTTGCAGTTTGCTGAAAACAAGTTGTTCTTTGACAGTCTTGAATTCTGACTGCAGTTCAGCCAATAAAAATGTATTTCTGTCATTCATTGCAAACAAGCCAGAAAGTGTTTTTCGTTGCTCTTCTTGTCTGAATAAACAATTATGCAGTTTGCTGGAAATAAGCTGTACTCTGACAGTCGTCCTTATGGAGTGCAGTTCAGCTAATAAAACTCTTTCTGCCTTTCATTGCAAGCAAGCCCGAAAGTGTTTTTATGCTTCATACTGGATTGTAAAAGCAAAGTTGCCGTGTGCTGAAAACAAGTTGTTCTTTGACAGTCTTGAATACTGAGTGCAGTTCAGTTAATAAAACTGTCTTTCTGGTGCTCATTGCAAACAAGCTAGAAATTGTTTTTCTGTGTTCCAATTGTTAGTATAAACAAATATGCAGTCTGCTGAAAGCAAGCTGTTCTTTGATAGTCTTTCTTATGGAGTGCAGTTCAGCTAATAAAACTCTTTCTGCCTTTCATTGCAAGCAAGCCCGAAAGTGTTTTTATGCTTCATACTGGATTGTAAAAGCAAAGTTGCCGTGTGCTGAAAACAAGTTGTTCTTTGACAGTCTTGAATACTGAGTGCAGTTCAGTTAACAAAAATGCCTTTCTGGTGCTCATTGCAAACAAGCCAGAAAGTGTTTTTCTGTGTTCCAATTGTTAGTATAAACAAATATGCAGTCTGCTGAAAGCAAGCTGTTCTTTGATAGTCTTTCTTATGGAGTGCAGTTCAGCTAATAAAACTCTTTCTGCCTTTCATTGCAAGCAAGCCCGAAAGTGTTTTTATGCTTTATAATGGATTGTAAAGGCAAAGTTGCAGTTTGCTGAAAACAAGTTGTTCTTTGACAGTCTTGAATTCTGACTGCAGTTCAGCCAATAAAAATGTATTTCTGTCATTCATTGCAAACAAGCCAGAAAGTGTTTTTCGTTGCTCTTCTTGTCTGAATAAACAATTATGCAGTTTGCTGGAAATAAGCTGTACTCTGACAGTCGTCCTTATGGAGTGCAGTTCAGCTAATAAAACTCTTTCTGCCTTTCATTGCAAGCAAGCCCGAAAGTGTTTTTATGCTTCATACTGGATTGTAAAAGCAAAGTTGCCGTGTGCTGAAAACAAGTTGTTCTTTGACAGTCTTGAATACTGAGTGCAGTTCAGTTAATAAAACTGTCTTTCTGGTGCTCATTGCAAACAAGCTAGAAATTGTTTTTCTGTGTTCCAATTGTTAGTATAAACAAATATGCAGTCTGCTGAAAGCAAGCTGTTCTTTGATAGTCTTTCTTATGGAGTGCAGTTCAGCTAATAAAACTCTTTCTGCCTTTCATTGCAAGCAAGCCCGAAAGTGTTTTTATGCTTCATACTGGATTGTAAAAGCAAAGTTGCCGTGTGCTGAAAACAAGTTGTTCTTTGACAGTCTTGAATACTGAGTGCAGTTCAGTTAATAAAACTGTCTTTCTGGTGCTCATTGCAAACAAGCTAGAAATTGTTTTTCTGTGTTCCAATTGTTAGTATAAACAAATGTGCAGTCTGCTGAAAGCAAGCTGTTCTTTGATAGTCTTTCTTATGGAGTGCAGTTCAGCTAATAAAACTCTTTCTGCATTTCATTGCAAGCAAGCCCGAAAGTGTTTTTATGCTTTATAATGGATTGTAAAAGCAAAGTTGCAGTTTGCTGAAAACAAGTTGTTTTTTGACAGTCTTGAATTCTGACTGCAGTTCAGCCAATAAAAATGTATTTCTGTCATTCATTGCAAACAAGCCAGAAAGTGTTTTTCGTTGCTCTTCTTGTCTGAATAAACAAATATGCAGTTTGCTGGAAATAAGCTGTACTCTGACAGTCGTTCTTATGGAGTGCAGTTCAGCTAATAAAACTCTTTCTGCCTTTCATTGCAAGCAAGCCCGAAAGTGTTTTTATGCTTCATACTGGATTGTAAAAGCAAAGTTGCCGTGTGCTGAAAACAAGTTGTTCTTTGACAGTCTTGAATACTGAGTGCAGTTCAGTTAAGAAAACTGTCTTTCTGGTGCTCATTGCAAACAAGCCAGAAAGTGTTTTTCGTTGCTCTTCTTGTCTGAATAAACAAATATGCAGTTTGCTGGAAATAAGCTGTACTCTGACAGTCGTTTTTATGGAGTGCAGTTCAGCTAATAAAACTCTTTCTGCCTTTCATTGCAAGCAAGCCCGAAAGTGTTTTTATGCTTCATACTGGATTGCAAAAGCAAAGTTGCCGTGTGCTGAAAACAAGTTGTTCTTTGACAGTCTTGAATACTGAGTGCAGTTCAGTTAATAAAACTGTCTTTCTGGTGCTCATTGCAAACAAGCTAGAAATTGTTTTTCTGTGTTCCAATTGTTAGTATAAACAAATATGCAGTCTGCTGAAAGCAAGCTGTTCTTTGATAGTCTTTCTTATGGAGTGCAGTTCAGCTAATAAAACTCTTTCTGCCTTTCATTGCAAGCAAGCCCGAAAGTGTTTTTATGCTTCATACTGGATTGTAAAAGCAAAGTTGCCGTGTGCTGAAAACAAGTTGTTCTTTGACAGTCTTGAATACTGAGTGCAGTTCAGTTAATAAAACTGTCTTTCTGGTGCTCATTGCAAACAAGCTAGAAATTGTTTTTCTGTGTTCCAATTGTTAGTATAAACAAATGTGCAGTCTGCTGAAAGCAAGCTGTTCTTTGATAGTCTTTCTTATGGAGTGCAGTTCAGCTAATAAAACTCTTTCTGCATTTCATTGCAAGCAAGCCCGAAAGTGTTTTTATGCTTTATAATGGATTGTAAAAGCAAAGTTGCAGTTTGCTGAAAACAAGTTGTTTTTTGACAGTCTTGAATTCTGACTGCAGTTCAGCCAATAAAAATGTATTTCTGTCATTCATTGCAAACAAGCCAGAAAGTGTTTTTCGTTGCTCTTCTTGTCTGAATAAACAAATATGCAGTTTGCTGGAAATAAGCTGTACTCTGACAGTCGTTTTTATGGAGTGCAGTTCAGCTAATAAAACTCTTTCTGCCTTTCATTGCAAGCAAGCCCGAAAGTGTTTTTATGCTTCATACTGGCTTGTAAAAGCAAAGTTGCCGTGTGCTGAAAACAAGTTGTTCTTTGACAGTCTTGAATACTGAGTGCAGTTCAGTTAATAAAACTGTCTTTCTGGTGCTCATTGCAAACAAGCTAGAAATTGTTTTTCTGTGTTCCAATTGTTAGTATAAACAAATATGCAGTCTGCTGAAAGCAAGCTGTTCTTTGATAGTCTCTCTTATGGAGTGCAGTTCAGCTAATAAAACTCTTTCTGCCTTTCATTGCAAGCAAGCCCGAAAGTGTTTTTATGCTTTATAATGGATTGTAAAGGCAAAGTTGCCGTGTGCTGAAAACAAGTTGTTCTTTGACAGTCTTGAATACTGAGTGCAGTTCAGTTAAGAAAACTGTCTTTCTGGTGCTCATTGCAAACAAGCCAGAAAGTGTTTTTCGTTGCTCTTCTTGTCTGAATAAACAAATATGCAGTTTGCTGGAAATAAGCTGTACTCTGACAGTCGTTCTTATGGAGTGCAGTTCAGCTAATAAAACTCTTTCTGCCTTTCATTGCAAGCAAGCCCGAAAGTGTTTTTATGCTTTATAATGGATTGTAAAGGCAAAGTTGCAGTTTGCTGAAAACAAGTTGTTCTTTGACAGTCTTGAATTCTGACTGCAGTTCAGCCAATAAAAATGTATTTCTGTCATTCATTGCAAACAAGCCAGAAAGTGTTTTTCGTTGCTCTTCTTGTCTGAATAAACAATTATGCAGTTTGCTGGAAATAAGCTGTACTCTGACAGTCGTCCTTATGGAGTGCAGTTCAGCTAATAAAACTCTTTCTGCCTTTCATTGCAAGCAAGCCCGAAAGTGTTTTTATGCTTCATACTGGATTGTAAAAGCAAGGTTGCCGTGTGCTGAAAACAAGTTGTTCTTTGACAGTCTTGAATACTGAGTGCAGTTCAGTTAATAAAACTGTCTTTCTGGTGCTCATTGCAAATAAGCCAGAAAGTGTTTTTCGTTGCTCTTCTTGTCTGAATAAACAAATATGCAGTTTGCTGGAAATAAGCTGTACTCTGACAGTCGTTCTTATGGAGTGCAGTTCAGCTAATAAAACTCTTTCTGCCTTTCATTGCAAGCAAGCCCGAAAGTGTTTTTATGCTTCATACTGGATTGTAAAAGCAAAGTTGCCGTGTGCTGAAAACAAGTTGTTCTTTGACAGTCTTGAATACTGAGTGCAGTTCAGTTAATAAAACTGTCTTTCTGGTGCTCATTGCAAACAAGCTAGAAATTGTTTTTCTGTGTTCCAATTGTTAGTATAAACAAATATGCAGTCTGCTGAAAGCAAGCTGTTCTTTGATAGTTTTTCTTATGGAGTGCAGTTCAGCTAATAAAACTCTTTCTGCATTTCATTGCAAGCAAGCCCGAAAGTGTTTTTATGCTTTATAATGGATTGTAAAAGCAAAGTTGCTGTGTGCTGAAAACAAGTTGTTCTTTGACAGTCTTGAATACTGAGTGCAGTTCAGTTAATAAAACTGTCTTTCTGGTGCTCATTGCAAACAAGCTAGAAATTGTTTTTCTGTGTTCCAATTGTTAGTATAAACAAATATGCAGTCTGCTGAAAGCAAGCTGTTCTTTGATAGTCTTTCTTATGGAGTGCAGTTCAGCTAATAAAACTCTTTCTGCATTTCATTGCAAGCAAGCCCGAAAGTGTTTTTATGCTTTATAATGGATTGTAAAAGCAAAGTTGCTGTTTGCTGAAAACAAGTTGTTCTTTGACAGTCTTGAATTCTGACTGCAGTTCAGCCAATAAAAATGTATTTCTGTCATTCATTGCAAACAAGCCAGAAAGTGTTTTTCGTTGCTCTTCTTGTCTGAATAAACAATTATGCAGTTTGCTGGAAATAAGCTGTACTCTGACAGTCGTCCTTATGGAGTGCAGTTCAGCTAATAAAACTCTTTCTGCCTTTCATTGCAAGCAAGCCCGAAAGTGTTTTTATGCTTCATACTGGATTGTAAAAGCAAAGTTGCCGTGTGCTGAAAACAAGTTGTTCTTTGACAGTCTTGAATACTGAGTGCAGTTCAGTTAATAAAACTGTCTTTCTGGTGCTCATTGCAAACAAGCCAGAAAGTGTTTTTCGTTGCTCTTCTTGTCTGAATAAACAAATATGCAGTTTGCTGGAAATAAGCTGTACTCTGACAGTCGTTCTTATGGAGTGCAGTTCAGCTAATAAAACTCTTTCTGCCTTTCATTGCAAGCAAGCCCGAAAGTGTTTTTATGCTTTATAATGGATTGTAAAGGCAAAGTTGCAGTTTGCTGAAAACAAGTTGTTCTTTGACAGTCTTGAATTCTGACTGCAGTTCAGCCAATAAAAATGTATTTCTGTCATTCATTGCAAACAAGCCAGAAAGTGTTTTTCGTTGCTCTTCTTGTCTGAATAAACAATTATGCAGTTTGCTGGAAATAAGCTGTACTCTGACAGTCGTCCTTATGGAGTGCAGTTCAGCTAATAAAACTCTTTCTGCCTTTCATTGCAAGCAAGCCCGAAAGTGTTTTTATGCTTCATACTGGATTGTAAAAGCAAGGTTGCCGTGTGCTGAAAACAAGTTGTTCTTTGACAGTCTTGAATACTGAGTGCAGTTCAGTTAATAAAACTGTCTTTCTGGTGCTCATTGCAAATAAGCCAGAAAGTGTTTTTCGTTGCTCTTCTTGTCTGAATAAACAAATATGCAGTTTGCTGGAAATAAGCTGTACTCTGACAGTCGTTCTTATGGAGTGCAGTTCAGCTAATAAAACTCTTTCTGCCTTTCATTGCAAGCAAGCCCGAAAGTGTTTTTATGCTTCATACTGGATTGTAAAAGCAAAGTTGCCGTGTGCTGAAAACAAGTTGTTCTTTGACAGTCTTGAATACTGAGTGCAGTTCAGTTAATAAAACTGTCTTTCTGGTGCTCATTGCAAACAAGCTAGAAATTGTTTTTCTGTGTTCCAATTGTTAGTATAAACAAATATGCAGTCTGCTGAAAGCAAGCTGTTCTTTGATAGTCTTTCTTATGGAGTGCAGTTCAGCTAATAAAACTCTTTCTGCATTTCATTGCAAGCAAGCCCGAAAGTGTTTTAATGCTTCATAATGGATTGTAAAAGCAAAGTTGCCGTGTGCTGAAAACAAGTTGTTCTTTGACAGTCTTGAATACTGAGTGCAGTTCAGTTAACAAAAATGCCTTTCTGGTGCTCATTGCAAACAAGCCAGAAAGTGTTTTTCTGTGTTCCAATTGTTAGTATAAACAAATATGCAGTCTGCTGAAAGCAAGCTGTTCTTTGATAGTCGTTCTTATGGAGTGCAGTTCAGCTAATAAAACTCTTTCTGCCTTTCATTGCAAGCAAGCCCGAAAGTGTTTTTATGCTTCATACTGGATTGTAAAAGCAAAGTTGCCGTGTGCTGAAAACAAGTTGTTCTTTGACAGTCTTGAATACTGAGTGCAGTTCAGTTAATAAAACTGTCTTTCTGGTGCTCATTGCAAACAAGCTAGAAATTGTTTTTCTGTGTTCCAATTGTTAGTATAAACAAATGTGCAGTCTGCTGAAAGCAAGCTGTTCTTTGATAGTCTTTCTTATGGAGTGCAGTTCAGCTAATAAAACTCTTTCTGCATTTCATTGCAAGCAAGCCCGAAAGTGTTTTAATGCTTCATAATGGATTGTAAAAGCAAAGTTGCTGTGTGCTGAAAACAAGTTGTTCTTTGACAGTCTTGAATTCTGACTGCAGTTCAGCCAATAAAAATGTATTTCTGTCATTCATTGCAAACAAGCCAGAAAGTGTTTTTCGTTGCTCTTCTTGTCTGAATAAACAAATATGCAGTTTGCTGGAAATAAGCTGTACTCTGACAGTCGTTCTTATGGAGTGCAGTTCAGCTAATAAAACTCTTTCTGCCTTTCATTGCAAGCAAGCCCGAAAGTGTTTTTATGCTTCATACTGGATTGTAAAAGCAAAGTTGCCGTGTGCTGAAAACAAGTTGTTCTTTGACAGTCTTGAATACTGAGTGCAGTTCAGTTAACAAAAATGCCTTTCTGGTGCTCATTGCAAACAAGCCAGAAAGTGTTTTTCGTTGCTCTTCTTGTCTGAATAAACAAATATGCAGTTTGCTGGAAATAAGCTGTACTCTGACAGTCGTTCTTATGGAGTGCAGTTCAGTTAATAAAACTCTTTCTGCATTTCATTGCAAGCAAGCCCGAAAGTGTTTTTATGCTTCATACTGGATTGTAAAAGCAAAGTTGCCGTGTGCTGAAAACAAGTTGTTCTTTGACAGTCTTGAATACTGAGTGCAGTTCAGTTAATAAAACTGTCTTTCTGGTGCTCATTGCAAACAAGCCAGAAAGTGTTTTTTCGTTGCTCTTCTTGTCTGAATAAACAAATATGCAGTTTGCTGGAAATAAGCTGTACTCTGACAGTCGTTCTTATGGAGTGCAGTTCAGTTAATAAAACTCTTTCTGCCTTTCATTGCAAGCAAGCCCGAAAGTGTTTTTATGCTTCATACTGGATTGTAAAAGCAAAGTTGCCGTGTGCTGAAAACAAGTTGTTCTTTGACAGTCTTGAATACTGAGTGCAGTTCAGTTAATAAAACTGTCTTTCTGGTGCTCATTGCAAACAAGCCAGAAAGTGTTTTTCGTTGCTCTTCTTGTCTGAATAAACAATTATGCAGTTTGCTGGAAATAAGCTGTACTCTGACAGTCGTCCTTATGGAGTGCAGTTCAGCTAATAAAACTCTTTCTGCCTTTCATTGCAAGCAAGCCCGAAAGTGTTTTTATGCTTCATACTGGATTGTAAAAGCAAAGTTGCCGTGTGCTGAAAACAAGTTGTTCTTTGACAGTCTTGAATACTGAGTGGAGTTCAGTTAATAAAACTGTCTTTCTGGTGCTCATTGCAAACAAGCCAGAAAGTGTTTTTCGTTGCTCTCCTTGTCTGAATAAACAAATATGCAGTTTGCTGGAAATAAGCTGTACTCTGACAGTCGTTCTTATGGAGTGCAGTTCAGCTAATAAAACTCTTTCTGCCTTTCATTGCAAGCAAGCCCGAAAGTGTTTTTATGCTTCATACTGGATTGTAAAAGCAAAGTTGCCGTGTGCTGAAAACAAGTTGTTCTTTGACAGTCTTGAATACTGAGTGCAGTTCACTTAATAAAACTGTCTTTCTGGTGCTCATTGCAAACAAGCCAGAAAGTGTTTTTCGTTGCTCTTCTTGTCTGAATAAACAAATATGCAGTTTGCTGGAAATAAGCTGTACTCTGACAGTCGTTCTTATGGAGTGCAGTTCAGCTAATAAAACTCTTTCTGCCTTTCATTGCAAGCAAGCCCGAAAGTGTTTTTATGCTTCATACTGGATTGTAAAAGCAAAGTTGCCGTGTGCTGAAAACAAATTGTTCTTTGACAGTCTTGAATACTGAGTGCAGTTCAGTTAATAAAACTGTCTTTCTGGTGCTCATTGCAAACAAGCCAGAAAGTGTTTTTCGTTGCTCTTCTTGTCTGAATAAACAAATATGCAGTTTGCTGGAAATAAGCTGTACTCTGACAGTCGTTCTTATGGAGTGCAGTTCAGTTAATAAAACTCTTTCTGCCTTTCATTGCAAGCAAGCCCGAAAGTGTTTTTATGCTTCATACTGGATTGTAAAAGCAAAGTTGCCGTGTGCTGAAAACAAGTTGTTCTTTGACAGTCTTGAATACTGAGTGCAGTTCAGTTAATAAAACTGTCTTTCTGGTGCTCATTGCAAACAAGCCAGAAAGTGTTTTTCGTTGCTCTTCTTGTCTGAATAAACAATTATGCAGTTTGCTGGAAATAAGCTGTACTCTGACAGTCGTCCTTATGGAGTGCAGTTCAGCTAATAAAACTCTTTCTGCCTTTCATTGCAAGCAAGCCCGAAAGTGTTTTAATGCTTCATAATGGATTGTAAAAGCAAAGTTGCTGTGTGCTGAAAACAAGTTGTTCTTTGACAGTCTTGAATTCTGACTGCAGTTCAGCCAATAAAAATGTATTTCTGTCATTCATTGCAAACAAGCCAGAAAGTGTTTTTCGTTGCTCTTCTTGTCTGAATAAACAAATATGCAGTTTGCTGGAAATAAGCTGTACTCTGACAGTCGTTCTTATGGAGTGCAGTTCAGCTAATAAAACTCTTTCTGCCTTTCATTGCAAGCAAGCCCGAAAGTGTTTTTATGCTTCATACTGGATTGTAAAAGCAAAGTTGCCGTGTGCTGAAAACAAGTTGTTCTTTGACAGTCTTGAATACTGAGTGCAGTTCAGTTAATAAAACTGTCTTTCTGGTGCTCATTGCAAACAAGCTAGAAATTGTTTTTCTGTGTTCCAATTGTTAGTATAAACAAATATGCAGTCTGCTGAAAGCAAGCTGTTCTTTGATAGTTTTTCTTATGGAGTGCAGTTCAGCTAATAAAACTCTTTCTGCATTTCATTGCAAGCAAGCCCGAAAGTGTTTTTATGCTTTATAATGGATTGTAAAAGCAAAGTTGCTGTGTGCTGAAAACAAGTTGTTCTTTGACAGTCTTGAATACTGAGTGCAGTTCAGTTAATAAAACTGTCTTTCTGGTGCTCATTGCAAACAAGCTAGAAATTGTTTTTCTGTGTTCCAATTGTTAGTATAAACAAATATGCAGTCTGCTGAAAGCAAGCTGTTCTTTGATAGTCTTTCTTATGGAGTGCAGTTCAGCTAATAAAACTCTTTCTGCATTTCATTGCAAGCAAGCCCGAAAGTGTTTTTATGCTTTATAATGGATTGTAAAAGCAAAGTTGCTGTTTGCTGAAAACAAGTTGTTCTTTGACAGTCTTGAATTCTGACTGCAGTTCAGCCAATAAAAATGTATTTCTGTCATTCATTGCAAACAAGCCAGAAAGTGTTTTTCTTTGCTCTTCTCGTCTGTATAAGCAAAGATGCAGTTTTCTGGAAATAAGCCGTACTCTGACAGTCGTTCTTATGGAGTGCAGTTCAGCTAATAAAACTCTTTCTGCCTTTCATTGCAAGCAAGCCCGAAAGTGTTTTTATGCTTCATACTGGATTGTAAAAGCAAAGTTGCCGTGTGCTGAAAACAAGTTGTTCTTTGACAGTCTTGAATACTGAGTGCAGTTCAGTTAATAAAACTGTCTTTCTGGTGCTCATTGCAAACAAGCCAGAAAGTGTTTTTCGTTGCTCTTCTTGTCTGAATAAACAAATATGCAGTTTGCTGGAAATAAGCTGTACTCTGACAGTCGTTCTTATGGAGTGCAGTTCAGCTAATAAAACTCTTTCTGCCTTTCATTGCAAGCAAGCCCGAAAGTGTTTTTATGCTTTATAATGGATTGTAAAGGCAAAGTTGCAGTTTGCTGAAAACAAGTTGTTCTTTGACAGTCTTGAATTCTGTCTGCAGTTCAGCCAATAAAAATGTATTTCTGTCATTCATTGCAAACAAGCCAGAAAGTGTTTTTCGTTGCTCTTCTTGTCTGAATAAACAATTATGCAGTTTGCTGGAAATAAGCTGTATTCTGACAGTCGTCCTTATGGAGTGCAGTTCAGCTAATAAAACTCTTTCTGCCTTTCATTGCAAGCAAGCCCGAAAGTGTTTTTATGCTTCATACTGGATTGTAAAAGCAAAGTTGCCATGTGCTGAAAACAAGTTGTTCTTTGACAGTCTTGAATACTGAGTGCAGTTCAGTTAACAAAAATGCCTTTCTGGTGCTCATTGCAAACAAGCCAGAAAGTGTTTTTCGTTGCTCTTCTTGTCTGAATAAACAAATATGCAGTTTGCTGGAAATAAGCTGTACTCTGACAGTCGTTCTTATGGAGTGCAGTTCAGCTAATAAAACTCTTTCTGCCTTTCATTGCAAGCAAGCCCGAAAGTGTTTTTATGCTTCATACTGGATTGTAAAAGCAAAGTTGCCGTGTGCTGAAAACAAGTTGCTCTTTGACAGTCTTGAATACTGAGTGCAGTTCAGTTAAGAAAAATGCCTTTCTGGTGCTCATTGCAAGCAAGCCAGAAAGTGTTTTTCGTTGCTCTTCTTGTCTGAATAAACAAATATGCAGTTTGCTGGAAATAAGCTGTACTCTGACAGTCGTTCTTATGGAGTGCAGTTCAGCTAATAAAACTCTTTCTGCCTTTCATTGCAAGCAAGCCCGAAAGTGTTTTTATGCTTCATACTGGATTGTAAAAGCAAAGTTGCCGTGTGCTGAAAACAAGTTGTTCTTTGACAGTCTTGAATACTGAGTGCAGTTCAGTTAATAAAACTGTCTTTCTGGTGCTCATTGCAAACAAGCTAGAAATTGTTTTTCTGTGTTCCAATTGTTAGTATAAACAAATATGCAGTCTGCTGAAAGCAAGCTGTTCTTTGATAGTCTTTCTTATGGAGTGCAGTTCAGCTAATAAAACTCTTTCTGCATTTCATTGCAAGCAAGCCCGAAAGTGTTTTTATGCTTTATAATGGATTGTAAAAGCAAAGTTGAAGTTTGCTGAAAACAAGTTGTTCTTTGACAGTCTTGAATTCTGACTGCAGTTCAGCCAATAAAAATGTATTTCTGTCATTCATTGCAAACAAGCCAGAAAGTGTTTTTCGTTGCTCTTCTTGTCTGAATAAACAAATATGCAGTTTGCTGGAAATAAGCTGTACTCTGACAGTCGTTCTTATGGAGTGCAGTTCAGCTAATAAAACTCTTTCTGCCTTTCATTGCAAGCAAGCCCGAAAGTGTTTTTATGCTTCATACTGGATTGTAAAAGCAAAGTTGCCGTGTGCTGAAAACAAGTTGTTCTTTGACAGTCTTGAATACTGAGTGCAGTTCAGTTAAGAAAAATGCCTTTCTGGTGCTCATTGCAAGCAAGCCAGAAAGTGTTTTTCTTTGCTCTTCTCGTATGCATAAGCAAAGATGCAGTTTGCTGGAAATAAGCCGTACTCTGACAGTCGTTCTTATGGAGTGCAGTTCAGCTAATAAAACTCTTTCTGCCTTTTATTGCAAGCAAGCCCGAAAGTGTTTTTATGCTTCATAATGGATTGTAAAAGCAAAGTTGCCGTGTGCTGAAAACAAGTTGTTCTTTGACAGTCTTGAATACTGAGTGCAGTTCAGTTAATAAAACTGTCTTTCTGGTGCTCATTGCAAACAAGCCAGAAAGTGTTTTTCGTTGCTCTTCTTGTCTGAATAAACAAATATGCAGTTTGCTGGAAATAAGCTGTACTCTGACAGTCGTTCTTATGGAGTGCAGTTCAGCTAATAAAACTCTTTCTGCCTTTCATTGCAAGCAAGCCCGAAAGTGTTTTTATGCTTCATACTGGATTGTAAAAGCAAAGTTGCCGTGTGCTGAAAACAAGTTGTTCTTTGACAGTCTTGAATACTGAGTGCAGTTCAGTTAATAAAACTGTCTTTCTGGTGCTCATTGCAAACAAGCCAGAAAGTGTTTTTCGTTGCTCTTCTTGTCTGAATAAACAAATATGCAGTTTGCTGGAAATAAGCTGTACTCTGACAGTCGTTCTTATGGAGTGCAGTTCAGCTAATAAAACTCTTTCTGCCTTTCATTGCAAGCAAGCCCGAAAGTGTTTTTAAGCTTCATACTGGATTGTAAAAGCAGAGTTGCCGTGTGCTGAAAATAAGTTGTTCTTTGACAGTCTTGAATACTGAGTGCAGTTCAGTTAATAAAACTGTCTTTCTGGTGCTCATTGCAAACAAGCTAGAAATTGTTTTTCTGTGTTCCAATTGTTAGTATAAACAAATATGCAGTCTGCTGAAAGCAAGCTGTTCTTTGATAGTCTTTCTTATGGAGTGCAGATCAGCTAATAAAACTCTTTCTGCCTTTCATTGCAAGCAAGCCCGAAAGTGTTTTTATGCTTCATAATGGATTGTAAAAGCAAAGTTGTCGTGTGCTGAAAACAAGTTGTTCTTTGACAGTCTTGAATACTGAGTGCAGTTCAGTTAACAAAAATGCCTTTCTGGTGCTCATTGCAAACAAGCCAGAAAGTGTTTTTCTGTGTTCCAATTGTTAGTATAAACAAATATGCAGTCTGCTGAAAGCAAGCTGTTCTTTGATAGTCTTTCTTATGGAGTGCAGTTCAGCTAATAAAACTCTTTCTGCCTTTCATTGCAAGCAAGCCCGAAAGTGTTTTTATGCTTCATACTGGATTGTAAAAGCAAAGTTGCCGTGTGCTGAAAACAAGTTGTTCTTTGACAGTCTTGAATACTGAGTGCAGTTCAGTTAATAAAACTGTCTTTCTGGTGCTCATTGCAAACAAGCCAGAAAGTGTTTTTCGTTGCTCTTCTTGTCTGAATAAACAAATATGCAGTTTGCTGGAAATAAGCTGTACTCTGACAGTCGTTCTTATGGAGTGCAGTTCAGCTAATAAAACTCTTTCTGCCTTTCATTGCAAGCAAGCCCGAAAGTGTTTTTATGCTTCATACTGGATTGTAAAAGCAGAGTTGCCGTGTGCTGAAAATAAGTTGTTCTTTGACAGTCTTGAATACTGAGTGCAGTTCAGTTAATAAAACTGTCTTTCTGGTGCTCATTGCAAATAAGCCAGAAAGTGTTTTTCGTTGCTCTTCTTGTCTGAATAAACAAATATGCAGTTTGCTGGAAATAAGCTGTACTCTGACAGTCGTTCTTATGGAGTGCAGTTCAGCTAATAAAACTCTTTCTGCATTTCATTGCAAGCAAGCCCGAAAGTGTTTTTATGCTTTATAATGGATTGTAAAAGCAAAGTTGCTGTGTGCTGAAAACAAGTTGTTCTTTGACAGTCTTGAATACTGAGTGCAGTTCAGTTAATAAAACTGTCTTTCTGGTGCTCATTGCAAACAAGCTAGAAATTGTTTTTCTGTGTTCCAATTGTTAGTATAAACAAATATGCAGTCTGCTGAAAGCAAGCTGTTCTTTGATAGTCTTTCTTATGGAGTGCAGTTCAGCTAATAAAACTCTTTCTGCATTTCATTGCAAGCAAGCCCGAAAGTGTTTTTATGCTTTATAATGGATTGTAAAAGCAAAGTTGCTGTTTGCTGAAAACAAGTTGTTCTTTGACAGTCTTGAATTCTGACTGCAGTTCAGCCAATAAAAATGTATTTCTGTCATTCATTGCAAACAAGCCAGAAAGTGTTTTTCTTTGCTCTTCTCGTCTGTATAAGCAAAGATGCAGTTTGCTGGAAATAAGCCGTACTCTGACAGTCGTTCTTATGGAGTGCAGTTCAGCTAATAAAACTCTTTCTGCCTTTCATTGCAAGCAAGCCCGAAAGTGTTTTTATGCTTCATACTGGATTGTAAAAGCAAAGTTGCCGTGTGCTGAAAACAAGTTGTTCTTTGACAGTCTTGAATACTGAGTGCAGTTCAGTTAATAAAACTGTCTTTCTGGTGCTCATTGCAAACAAGCCAGAAAGTGTTTTTCGTTGCTCTTCTTGTCTGAATAAACAAATATGCAGTTTGCTGGAAATAAGCTGTACTCTGACAGTCGTTCTTATGGAGTGCAGTTCAGCTAATAAAACTCTTTCTGCCTTTCATTGCAAGCAAGCCCGAAAGTGTTTTTATGCTTTATAATGGATTGTAAAGGCAAAGTTGCAGTTTGCTGAAAACAAGTTGTTCTTTGACAGTCTTGAATTCTGACTGCAGTTCAGCCAATAAAAATGTATTTCTGTCATTCATTGCAAACAAGCCAGAAAGTGTTTTTCGTTGCTCTTCTTGTCTGAATAAACAAATATGCAGTTTGCTGGAAATAAGCTGTACTCTGACAGTCGTCCTTATGGAGTGCAGTTCAGCTAATAAAACTCTTTCTGCCTTTCATTGCAAGCAAGCCCGAAAGTGTTTTTATGCTTCATACTGGATTGTAAAAGCAAAGTTGCCGTGTGCTGAAAACAAGTTGTTCTTTGACAGTCTTGAATACTGAGTGCAGTTCAGTTAACAAAAATGCCTTTCTGGTGCTCATTGCAAACAAGCCAGAAAGTGTTTTTCGTTGCTCTTCTTGTCTGAATAAACAAATATGCAGTTTGCTGGAAATAAGCTGTACTCTGACAGTCGTTCTTATGGAGTGCAGTTCAGCTAATAAAACTCTTTCTGCCTTTCATTGCAAGCAAGCCCGAAAGTGTTTTTATGCTTCATACTGGATTGTAAAAGCAAAGTTGCCGTGTGCTGAAAACAAGTTGTTCTTTGACAGTCTTGAATACTGAGTGCAGTTCAGTTAATAAAACTGTCTTTCTGGTGCTCATTGCAAACAAGCCAGAAAGTGTTTTTCGTTGCTCTTCTTGTCTGAATAAACAAATATGCAGTTTGCTGGAAATAAGCTGTACTCTGACAGTCGTTCTTATGGAGTGCAGTTCAGCTAATAAAACTCTTTCTGCCTTTCATTGCAAGCAAGCCCGAAAGTGTTTTTATGCTTCATACTGGATTGTAAAAGCAAAGTTGCCGTGTGCTGAAAACAAGTTGTTCTTTGACAGTCTTGAATACTGAGTGCAGTTCAGTTAATAAAACTGTCTTTCTGGTGCTCATTGCAAACAAGCTAGAAATTGTTTTTCTGTGTTCCAATTGTTAGTATAAACAAATATGCAGTCTGCTGAAAGCAAGCTGTTCTTTGATAGTCTTTCTTATGGAGTGCAGTTCAGCTAATAAAACTCTTTCTGCATTTCATTGCAAGCAAGCCCGAAAGTGTTTTTATGCTTTATAATGGATTGTAAAAGCAAAGTTGAAGTTTGCTGAAAACAAGTTGTTCTTTGACAGTCTTGAATTCTGACTGCAGTTCAGCCAATAAAAATGTATTTCTGTCATTCATTGCAAACAAGCCAGAAAGTGTTTTTCGTTGCTCTTCTTGTCTGAATAAACAAATATGCAGTTTGCTGGAAATAAGCTGTACTCTGACAGTCGTTCTTATGGAGTGCAGTTCAGCTAATAAAACTCTTTCTGCCTTTCATTGCAAGCAAGCCCGAAAGTGTTTTTATGCTTCATACTGGATTGTAAAAGCAAAGTTGCCGTGTGCTGAAAACAAGTTGTTCTTTGACAGTCTTGAATATTGAGTGCAGTTCAGTTAAGAAAAATGCCTTTCTGGTGCTCATTGCAAGCAAGCCAGAAAGTGTTTTACTTTGCTCTTCTCGTATGCATAAGCAAAGATGCAGTTTGCTGGAAATAAGCCGTACTCTGACAGTCGTTCTTATGGAGTGCAGTTCAGCTAATAAAACTCTTTCTGCCTTTTATTGCAAGCAAGCCCGAAAGTGTTTTTATGCTTCATAATGGATTGTAAAAGCAAAGTTGCCGTGTGCTGAAAACAAGTTGTTCTTTGACAGTCTTGAATACTGAGTGCAGTTCAGTTAATAAAACTGTCTTTCTGGTGCTCATTGCAAACAAGCCAGAAAGTGTTTTTCGTTGCTCTTCTTGTCTGAATAAACAAATATGCAGTTTGCTGGAAATAAGCTGTACTCTGACAGTCGTTCTTATGGAGTGCAGTTCAGCTAATAAAACTCTTTCTGCCTTTCATTGCAAGCAAGCCCGAAAGTGTTTTTATGCTTCATACTGGATTGTAAAAGCAAAGTTGCTGTGTGCTGAAAACAAGTTGTTCTTTGACAGTCTTGAATACTGAGTGCAGTTCAGTTAATAAAACTGTCTTTCTGGTGCTCATTGCAAACAAGCCAGAAAGTGTTTTTCGTTGCTCTTCTTGTCTGAATAAACAAATATGCAGTTTGCTGGAAATAAGCTGTACTCTGACAGTCGTTCTTATGGAGTGCAGTTCAGCTAATAAAACTCTTTCTGCCTTTCATTGCAAGCAAGCCCGAAAGTGTTTTTATGCTTCATACTGGATTGTAAAAGCAGAGTTGCCGTGTGCTGAAAATAAGTTGTTCTTTGACAGTCTTGAATACTGAGTGCAGTTCAGTTAATAAAACTGTCTTTCTGGTGCTCATTGCAAACAAGCTAGAAATTGTTTTTCTGTGTTCCAATTGTTAGTATAAACAAATATGCAGTCTGCTGAAAGCAAGCTGTTCTTTGATAGTCTTTCTTATGGAGTGCAGATCAGCTAATAAAACTCTTTCTGCCTTTCATTGCAAGCAAGCCCGAAAGTGTTTTTATGCTTCATAATGGATTGTAAAAGCAAAGTTGCCGTGTGCTGAAAACAAGTTGTTCTTTGACAGTCTTGAATACTGAGTGCAGTTCAGTTAACAAAAATGCCTTTCTGGTGCTCATTGCAAACAAGCCAGAAAGTGTTTTTCTGTGTTCCAATTGTTAGTATAAACAAATATGCAGTTTGCTGAAAGCAAGCTGTTCTTTGATAGTCTTTCTTATGGAGTGCAGTTCAGCTAATAAAACTCTTTCTGCCTTTCATTGCAAGCAAGCCCGAAAGTGTTTTTATGCTTCATACTGGATTGTAAAAGCAAAGTTGCCGTGTGCTGAAAACAAGTTGTTCTTTGACAGTCTTGAATACTGAGTGCAGTTCAGTTAATAAAACTGTCTTTCTGGTGCTCATTGCAAACAAGCTAGAAATTGTTTTTCTGTGTTCCAATTGTTAGTATAAACAAATGTGCAGTCTGCTGAAAGCAAGCTGTTCTTTGATAGTCTTTCTTATGGAGTGCAGTTCAGCTAATAAAACTCTTTCTGCATTTCATTGCAAGCAAGCCCGAAAGTGTTTTTATGCTTTATAATGGATTGTAAAAGCAAAGTTGAAGTTTGCTGAAAACAAGTTGTTCTTTGACAGTCTTGAATTCTGACTGCAGTTCAGCCAATAAAAATGTATTTCTGTCATTCATTGCAAACAAGCCAGAAAGTGTTTTTCGTTGCTCTTCTTGTCTGAATAAACAAATATGCAGTTTGCTGGAAATAAGCTGTACTCTGACAGTCGTTCTTATGGAGTGCAGTTCAGCTAATAAAACTCTTTCTGCCTTTCATTGCAAGCAAGCCCGAAAGTGTTTTTATGCTTCATACTGGATTGTAAAAGCAAAGTTGCCGTGTGCTGAAAACAAGTTGTTCTTTGACAGTCTTGAATACTGAGTGCAGTTCAGTTAATAAAACTGTCTTTCTGGTGCTCATTGCAAACAAGCTAGAAATTGTTTTTCTGTGTTCCAATTGTTAGTATAAACAAATATGCAGTCTGCTGAAAGCAAGCTGTTCTTTGATAGTCTTTCTTATGGAGTGCAGTTCAGCTAATAAAACTCTTTCTGCATTTCATTGCAAGCAAGCCCGAAAGTGTTTTTATGCTTTATAATGGATTGTAAAAGCAAAGTTGAAGTTTGCTGAAAACAAGTTGTTCTTTGACAGTCTTGAATTCTGACTGCAGTTCAGCCAATAAAAATGTATTTCTGTCATTCATTGCAAACAAGCCAGAAAGTGTTTTTCGTTGCTCTTCTTGTCTGAATAAACAAATATGCAGTTTGCTGGAAATAAGCTGTACTCTGACAGTCGTTCTTATGGAGTGCAGTTCAGCTAATAAAACTCTTTCTGCCTTTCATTGCAAGCAAGCCCGAAAGTGTTTTTATGCTTCATACTGGATTGTAAAAGCAAAGTTGCCGTGTGCTGAAAACAAGTTGTTCTTTGACAGTCTTGAATTCTGACTGCAGTTCAGCCAATAAAAATGTATTTCTGTCATTCATTGCAAACAAGCCAGAAAGTGTTTTACTTTGCTCTTCTCGTATGCATAAGCAAAGATGCAGTTTGCTGGAAATAAGCCGTACTCTGACAGTCGTTCTTATGGAGTGCAGTTCAGCTAATAAAACTCTTTCTGCCTTTTATTGCAAGCAAGCCCGAAAGTGTTTTTATGCTTCATAATGGATTGTAAAAGCAAAGTTGCCGTGTGCTGAAAACAAGTTGTTCTTTGACAGTCTTGAATACTGAGTGCAGTTCAGTTAATAAAACTGTCTTTCTGGTGCTCATTGCAAACAAGCCAGAAAGTGTTTTTCGTTGCTCTTCTTGTCTGAATAAACAAATATGCAGTTTGCTGGAAATAAGCTGTACTCTGACAGTCGTTCTTATGGAGTGCAGTTCAGCTAATAAAACTCTTTCTGCCTTTCATTGCAAGCAAGCCCGAAAGTGTTTTTATGCTTCATACTGGATTGTAAAAGCAAAGTTGCTGTGTGCTGAAAACAAGTTGTTCTTTGACAGTCTTGAATACTGAGTGCAGTTCAGTTAATAAAACTGTCTTTCTGGTGCTCATTGCAAACAAGCCAGAAAGTGTTTTTCGTTGCTCTTCTTGTCTGAATAAACAAATATGCAGTTTGCTGGAAATAAGCTGTACTCTGACAGTCGTTCTTATGGAGTGCAGTTCAGCTAATAAAACTCTTTCTGCCTTTCATTGCAAGCAAGCCCGAAAGTGTTTTTATGCTTCATACTGGATTGTAAAAGCAGAGTTGCCGTGTGCTGAAAATAAGTTGTTCTTTGACAGTCTTGAATACTGAGTGCAGTTCAGTTAATAAAACTGTCTTTCTGGTGCTCATTGCAAACAAGCTAGAAATTGTTTTTCTGTGTTCCAATTGTTAGTATAAACAAATATGCAGTCTGCTGAAAGCAAGCTGTTCTTTGATAGTCTTTCTTATGGAGTGCAGATCAGCTAATAAAACTCTTTCTGCCTTTCATTGCAAGCAAGCCCGAAAGTGTTTTTATGCTTCATAATGGATTGTAAAAGCAAAGTTGCCGTGTGCTGAAAACAAGTTGTTCTTTGACAGTCTTGAATACTGAGTGCAGTTCAGTTAACAAAAATGCCTTTCTGGTGCTCATTGCAAACAAGCCAGAAAGTGTTTTTCTGTGTTCCAATTGTTAGTATAAACAAATATGCAGTTTGCTGAAAGCAAGCTGTTCTTTGATAGTCTTTCTTATGGAGTGCAGTTCAGCTAATAAAACTCTTTCTGCCTTTCATTGCAAGCAAGCCCGAAAGTGTTTTTATGCTTCATACTGGATTGTAAAAGCAAAGTTGCCGTGTGCTGAAAACAAGTTGTTCTTTGACAGTCTTGAATACTGAGTGCAGTTCAGTTAATAAAACTGTCTTTCTGGTGCTCATTGCAAACAAGCCAGAAAGTGTTTTTCGTTGCTCTTCTTGTCTGAATAAACAAATATGCAGTTTGCTGGAAATAAGCTGTACTCTGACAGTCGTTCTTATGGAGTGCAGTTCAGCTAATAAAACTCTTTCTGCCTTTCATTGCAAGCAAGCCCGAAAGTGTTTTTATGCTTCATACTGGATTGTAAAAGCAGAGTTGCCGTGTGCTGAAAATAAGTTGTTCTTTGACAGTCTTGAATACTGAGTGCAGTTCAGTTAATAAAACTGTCTTTCTGGTGCTCATTGCAAACAAGCTAGAAATTGTTTTTCTGTGTTCCAATTGTTAGTATAAACAAATATGCAGTCTGCTGAAAGCAAGCTGTTCTTTGATAGTCTTTCTTATGGAGTGCAGATCAGCTAATAAAACTCTTTCTGCCTTTCATTGCAAGCAAGCCCGAAAGTGTTTTTATGCTTCATAATGGATTGTAAAAGCAAAGTTGCCGTGTGCTGAAAACAAGTTGTTCTTTGACAGTCTTGAATACTGAGTGCAGTTCAGTTAACAAAAATGCCTTTCTGGTGCTCATTGCAAACAAGCCAGAAAGTGTTTTTCTGTGTTCCAATTGTTAGTATAAACAAATATGCAGTTTGCTGAAAGCAAGCTGTTCTTTGATAGTCTTTCTTATGGAGTGCAGTTCAGCTAATAAAACTCTTTCTGCCTTTCATTGCAAGCAAGCCCGAAAGTGTTTTTATGCTTCATACTGGATTGTAAAAGCAAAGTTGCCGTGTGCTGAAAACAAGTTGTTCTTTGACAGTCTTGAATACTGAGTGCAGTTCAGTTAATAAAACTGTCTTTCTGGTGCTCATTGCAAACAAGCCAGAAAGTGTTTTTCGTTGCTCTTCTTGTCTGAATAAACAAATATGCAGTTTGCTGGAAATAAGCTGTACTCTGACAGTCGTTCTTATGGAGTGCAGTTCAGCTAATAAAACTCTTTCTGCCTTTCATTGCAAGCAAGCCCGAAAGTGTTTTTATGCTTCATACTGGATTGTAAAAGCAGAGTTGCCGTGTGCTGAAAATAAGTTGTTCTTTGACAGTCTTGAATACTGAGTGCAGTTCAGTTAATAAAACTGTCTTTCTGGTGCTCATTGCAAACAAGCTAGAAATTGTTTTTCTGTGTTCCAATTATTAGTATAAACAAATATGCAGTCTGCTGAAAGCAAGCTGTTCTTTGATAGTCTTTCTTATGGAGTGCAGATCAGCTAATAAAACTCTTTCTGCCTTTCATTGCAAGCAAGCCCGAAAGTGTTTTTATGCTTCATAATGGATTGTAAAAGCAAAGTTGCCGTGTGCTGAAAACAAGTTGTTCTTTGACAGTCTTGAATACTGAGTGCAGTTCAGTTAACAAAAATGCCTTTCTGGTGCTCATTGCAAACAAGCCAGAAAGTGTTTTTCTGTTTTCCAATTGTTAGTATAAACAAAAATGCAGTCTGCTGAAAGCAAGCTGTTCTTTGATAGTCTTTCTTATGGAGTGCAGTTCAGCTAATAAAACTCTTTCTGCCTTTCATTGCAAGCAAGCCCGAAAGTGTTTTTATGCTTCATACTGGATTGTAAAAGCAAAGTTGCCGTGTGCTGAAAACAAGTTGTTCTTTGACAGTCTTGAATACTGAGTGCAGTTCAGTTAATAAAACTGTCTTTCTGGTGCTCATTGCAAACAAGCCAGAAAGTGTTTTTCGTTGCTCTTCTTGTCTGAATAAACAAATATGCAGTTTGCTGGAAATAAGCTGTACTCTGACAGTTGTTCTTATGGAGTGCAGTTCAGCTAATAAAACTCTTTCTGCCTTTCATTGCAAGCAAGCCCGAAAGTGTTTTTATGCTTCATACTGGATTGTAAAAGCAAAGTTGCCGTGTGCTGAAAACAAGTTGTTCTTTGACAGTCTTGAATACTGAGTGCAGTTCAGTTAATAAAACTGTCTTTCTAGTGCTCATTGCAAACAAGCTAGAAATTGTTTTTCTGTGTTCCAATTGTTAGTATAAACAAATATGCAGTCTGCTGAAAGCAAGCTGTTCTTTGATAGTCTTTCTTATGGAGTGCAGTTCAGCTAATAAAACTCTTTCTGCATTTCATTGCAAGCAAGCCCGAAAGTGTTTTTATGCTTTATAATGGATTGTAAAAGCAAAGTTGCAGTTTGCTGAAAACAAGTTGTTCTTTGACAGTCTTGAATTCTGACTGCAGTTCAGCCAATAAAAATGTATTTCTGTCATTCATTGCAAACAAGCCAGAAAGTGTTTTTCGTTGCTCTTCTTGTCTGAATAAACAAATATGCAGTTTGCTGGAAATAAGCTGTACTCTGACAGTCGTTCTTATGGAGTGCAGTTCAGCTAATAAAACTCTTTCTGCCTTTCATTGCAAGCAAGCCCGAAAGTGTTTTTATGCTTCATACTGGATTGTAAAAGCAAGGTTGCCGTGTGCTGAAAACAAGTTGTTCTTTGACAGTCTTGAATACTGAGTGCAGTTCAGTTAATAAAACTGTCTTTCTGGTGCTCATTGCAAATAAGCCAGAAAGTGTTTTTCGTTGCTCTTCTTGTCTGAATAAACACACATGCAGTTTGCTGGAAATAAGCTGTACTCTGACAGTCGTTCTTATGGAGTGCAGTTCAGCTAATAAAACTCTTTCTGCCTTTCATTGCAAGCAAGCCCGAAAGTGTTTTTATGCTTCATACTGGATTGTAAAAGCAAAGTTGCCGTGTGCTGAAAACAAGTTGTTCTTTGACAGTCTTGAATACTGAGTGCAGTTCAGTTAATAAAACTGTCTTTCTGGTGCTCATTGCAAACAAGCTAGAAATTGTTTTTCTGTGTTCCAATTGTTAGTATAAACAAATATGCAGTCTGCTGAAAGCAAGCTGTTCTTTGATAGTTTTTCTTATGGAGTGCAGTTCAGCTAATAAAACTCTTTCTGCATTTCATTGCAAGCAAGCCCGAAAGTGTTTTTATGCTTTATAATGGATTGTAAAAGCAAAGTTGCTGTGTGCTGAAAACAAGTTGTTCTTTGACAGTCTTGAATACTGAGTGCAGTTCAGTTAATAAAACTGTCTTTCTGGTGCTCATTGCAAACAAGCTAGAAATTGTTTTTCTGTGTTCCAATTGTTAGTATAAACAAATATGCAGTCTGCTGAAAGCAAGCTGTTCTTTGATAGTCTTTCTTATGGAGTGCAGTTCAGCTAATAAAACTCTTTCTGCATTTCATTGCAAGCAAGCCCGAAAGTGTTTTTATGCTTTATAATGGATTGTAAAAGCAAAGTTGCTGTTTGCTGAAAACAAGTTGTTCTTTGACAGTCTTGAATTCTGACTGCAGTTCAGCCAATAAAAATGTATTTCTGTCATTCATTGCAAACAAGCCAGAAAGTGTTTTTCTTTGCTCTTCTCGTCTGTATAAGCAAAGATGCAGTTTGCTGGAAATAAGCCGTACTCTGACAGTCGTTCTTATGGAGTGCAGTTCAGCTAATAAAACTCTTTCTGCCTTTCATTGCAAGCAAGCCCGAAAGTGTTTTTATGCTTCATACTGGATTGTAAAAGCAAAGTTGCCGTGTGCTGAAAACAAGTTGTTCTTTGACAGTCTTGAATACTGAGTGCAGTTCAGTTAATAAAACTGTCTTTCTGGTGCTCATTGCAAACAAGCCAGAAAGTGTTTTTTGTTGCTCTTCTTGTCTGAATAAACAAATATGCAGTTTGCTGGAAATAAGCTGTACTCTGACAGTCGTTCTTATGGAGTGCAGTTCAGCTAATAAAACTCTTTCTGCCTTTCATTGCAAGCAAGCCCGAAAGTGTTTTTATGCTTCATACTGGATTGTAAAAGCAGAGTTGCCGTGTGCTGAAAATAAGTTGTTCTTTGACAGTCTTGAATACTGAGTGCAGTTCAGTTAATAAAACTCTCTTTCTGGTGCTCATTGCAAACAAGCTAGAAATTGTTTTTCTGTGTTCCAATTGTTAGTATAAACAAATATGCAGTCTGCTGAAAGCAAGCTGTTCTTTGATAGTCTTTCTTATGGAGTGCAGATCAGCTAATAAAACTCTTTCTGCCTTTCATTGCAAGCAAGCCCGAAAGTGTTTTTATGCTTCATACTGGATTGTAAAAGCAAAGTTGCCGTGTGCTGAAAACAAGTTGTTCTTTGACAGTCTTGAATACTGAGTGCAGTTCAGTTAATAAAACTGTCTTTCTAGTGCTCATTGCAAACAAGCTAGAAATTGTTTTTCTGTGTTCCAATTGTTAGTATAAACAAATATGCAGTCTGCTGAAAGCAAGCTGTTCTTTGATAGTCTTTCTTATGGAGTGCAGTTCAGCTAATAAAACTCTTTCTGCATTTCATTGCAAGCAAGCCCGAAAGTGTTTTTATGCTTTATAATGGATTGTAAAAGCAAAGTTGCAGTTTGCTGAAAACAAGTTGTTCTTTGACAGTCTTGAATTCTGACTGCAGTTCAGCCAATAAAAATGTATTTCTGTCATTCATTGCAAACAAGCCAGAAAGTGTTTTTCGTTGCTCTTCTTGTCTGAATAAACAAATATGCAGTTTGCTGGAAATAAGCTGTACTCTGACAGTCGTTCTTATGGAGTGCAGTTCAGCTAATAAAACTCTTTCTGCCTTTCATTGCAAGCAAGCCCGAAAGTGTTTTTATGCTTCATACTGGATTGTAAAAGCAAGGTTGCCGTGTGCTGAAAACAAGTTGTTCTTTGACAGTCTTGAATACTGAGTGCAGTTCAGTTAATAAAACTGTCTTTCTGGTGCTCATTGCAAATAAGCCAGAAAGTGTTTTTCGTTGCTCTTCTTGTCTGAATAAACAAACATGCAGTTTGCTGGAAATAAGCTGTACTCTGACAGTCGTTCTTATGGAGTGCAGTTCAGCTAATAAAACTCTTTCTGCCTTTCATTGCAAGCAAGCCCGAAAGTGTTTTTATGCTTCATACTGGATTGTAAAAGCAAAGTTGCCGTGTGCTGAAAACAAGTTGTTCTTTGACAGTCTTGAATACTGAGTGCAGTTCAGTTAATAAAACTGTCTTTCTGGTGCTCATTGCAAACAAGCTAGAAATTGTTTTTCTGTGTTCCAATTGTTAGTATAAACAAATATGCAGTCTGCTGAAAGCAAGCTGTTCTTTGATAGTTTTTCTTATGGAGTGCAGTTCAGCTAATAAAACTCTTTCTGCATTTCATTGCAAGCAAGCCCGAAAGTGTTTTTATGCTTTATAATGGATTGTAAAAGCAAAGTTGCTGTGTGCTGAAAACAAGTTGTTCTTTGACAGTCTTGAATACTGAGTGCAGTTCAGTTAATAAAACTGTCTTTCTGGTGCTCATTGCAAACAAGCTAGAAATTGTTTTTCTGTGTTCCAATTGTTAGTATAAACAAATATGCAGTCTGCTGAAAGCAAGCTGTTCTTTGATAGTCTTTCTTATGGAGTGCAGTTCAGCTAATAAAACTCTTTCTGCATTTCATTGCAAGCAAGCCCGAAAGTGTTTTTATGCTTTATAATGGATTGTAAAAGCAAAGTTGCTGTTTGCTGAAAACAAGTTGTTCTTTGACAGTCTTGAATTCTGACTGCAGTTCAGCCAATAAAAATGTATTTCTGTCATTCATTGCAAACAAGCCAGAAAGTGTTTTTCTTTGCTCTTCTCGTCTGTATAAGCAAAGATGCAGTTTGCTGGAAATAAGCCGTACTCTGACAGTCGTTCTTATGGAGTGCAGTTCAGCTAATAAAACTCTTTCTGCCTTTCATTGCAAGCAAGCCCGAAAGTGTTTTTATGCTTCATACTGGATTGTAAAAGCAAAGTTGCCGTGTGCTGAAAACAAGTTGTTCTTTGACAGTCTTGAATACTGAGTGCAGTTCAGTTAATAAAACAGTCTTTCTGGTGCTCATTGCAAACAAGCCAGAAAGTGTTTTTTGTTGCTCTTCTTGTCTGAATAAACAAATATGCAGTTTGCTGGAAATAAGCTGTACTCTGACAGTCGTTCTTATGGAGTGCAGTTCAGCTAATAAAACTCTTTCTGCCTTTCATTGCAAGCACGCCCGAAAGTGTTTTTATGCTTCATACTGGATTGTAAAAGCAGAGTTGCCGTGTGCTGAAAATAAGTTGTTCTTTGACAGTCTTGAATACTGAGTGCAGTTCAGTTAATAAAACTCTCTTTCTGGTGCTCATTGCAAACAAGCTAGAAATTGTTTTTCTGTGTTCCAATTGTTAGTATAAACAAATATGCAGTCTGCTGAAAGCAAGCTGTTCTTTGATAGTCTTTCTTATGGAGTGCAGATCAGCTAATAAAACTCTTTCTGCCTTTCATTGCAAGCAAGCCCGAAAGTGTTTTTATGCTTCATAATGGATTGTAAAAGCAAAGTTGCCGTGTGCTGAAAACAAGTTGTTCTTTGACAGTCTTGAATACTGAGTGCAGTTCAGTTAACAAAAATGCCTTTCTGGTGCTCATTGCAAACAAGCCAGAAAGTGTTTTTCTGTGTTCCAATTGTTAGTATAAACAAATATGCAGTCTGCTGAAAGCAAGCTGTTCTTTGATAGTCTTTCTTATGGAGTGCAGTTCAGCTAATAAAACTCTTTCTGCCTTTCATTGCAAGCAAGCCCGAAAGTGTTTTTATGCTTTATAATGGATTGTAAAGACAAAGTTGCAGTTTGCTGAAAACAAGTTGTTCTTTGACAGTCTTGAATTCTGACTGCAGTTCAGCCAATAAAAATGTATTTCTGTCATTCATTGCAAACAAGCCAGAAAGTGTTTTTCGTTGCTCTTCTTGTCTGAATAAACAATTATGCAGTTTGCTGGAAATAAGCTGTACTCTGACAGTCGTCCTTATGGAGTGCAGTTCAGCTAATAAAACTCTTTCTGCCTTTCATTGCAAGCAAGCCCGAAAGTGTTTTTATGCTTCATACTGGATTGTAAAAGCAAAGTTGCCGTGTGCTGAAAACAAGTTGTTCTTTGACAGTCTTGAATACTGAGTGCAGTTCAGTTAATAAAACTGTCTTTCTGGTGCTCATTGCAAACAAGCTAGAAATTGTTTTTCTGTGTTCCAATTGTTAGTATAAACAAATATGCAGTCTGCTGAAAGCAAGCTGTTCTTTGATAGTCTTTCTTATGGAGTGCAGTTCAGCTAATAAAACTCTTTCTGCCTTTCATTGCAAGCAAGCCCGAAAGTGTTTTTATGCTTCATACTGGATTGTAAAAGCAAAGTTGCCGTGTGCTGAAAACAAGTTGTTCTTTGACAGTCTTGAATACTGAGTGCAGTTCAGTTAATAAAACTGTCTTTCTGGTGCTCATTGCAAACAAGCTAGAAATTGTTTTTCTGTGTTCCAATTGTTAGTATAAACAAATGTGCAGTCTGCTGAAAGCAAGCTGTTCTTTGATAGTCTTTCTTATGGAGTGCAGTTCAGCTAATAAAACTCTTTCTGCATTTCATTGCAAGCAAGCCCGAAAGTGTTTTTATGCTTTATAATGGATTGTAAAAGCAAAGTTGCAGTTTGCTGAAAACAAGTTGTTCTGTGACAGTCTTGAATTCTGACTGCAGTTCAGCCAATAAAAATGTATTTCTGTCATTCATTGCAAACAAGCCAGAAAGTGTTTTTCGTTGCTCTTCTTGTCTGAATAAACAAATATGCAGTTTGCTGGAAATAAGCTGTACTCTGACAGTCGTTCTTATGGAGTGCAGTTCAGCTAATAAAACTCTTTCTGCCTTTCATTGCAAGCAAGCCCGAAAGTGTTTTTATGCTTCATACTGGATTGTAAAAGCAAAGTTGCCGTGTGCTGAAAACAAGTTGTTCTTTGACAGTCTTGAATACTGAGTGCAGTTCAGTTAATAAAACTGTCTTTCTGGTGCTCATTGCAAACAAGCTAGAAATTGTTTTTCTGTGTTCCAATTGTTAGTATAAACAAATATGCAGTCTGCTGAAAGCAAGCTGTTCTTTGATAGTTTTTCTTATGGAGTGCAGTTCAGCTAATAAAACTTTTTCTGCATTTCATTGCAAGCAAGCCCGAAAGTGTTTTTATGCTTTATAATGGATTGTAAAAGCAAAGTTGCAGTTTGCTGAAAACAAGTTGTTCTTTGACAGTCTTGAATTCTGACTGCAGTTCAGCCAATAAAAATGTATTTCTGTCATTCATTGCAAACAAGCCAGAAAGTGTTTTTCGTTGCTCTTCTTGTCTGAATAAACAAATATGCAGTTTGCTGGAAATAAGCTGTAATCTGACAGACTTTCTTATGGAGTGCAGTTCAGCTAATAAAACTCTTTCTGCCTTTCATTGCAAGCAAGCCCGAAAGTGTTTTTATGCTTCATACTGGATTGTAAAAGCAAAGTTGCCGTGTGCTGAAAACAAGTTGTTCTTTGACAGTCTTGAATACTGAGTGCAGTTCAGTTAATAAAACTGTCTTTCTGGTGCTCATTGCAAACAAGCCAGAAAGTGTTTTTCGTTGCTCTTCTTGTCTGAATAAACAAATATGCAGTTTGCTGGAAATAAGCCGTACTCTGACAGTCGTTCTTATGGAGTGCAGTTCAGCTAATAAAACTCTTTCTGCCTTTCATTGCAAGCAAGCCCGAAAGTGTTTTTATGCTTCATACTGGATTGTAAAAGCAAAGTTGCCGTGTGCTGAAAACAAGTTGTTCTTTGACAGTCTTGAATACTGAGTGCAGTTCAGTTAATAAAACTGTCTTTCTGGTGCTCATTGCAAACAAGCTAGAAATTGTTTTTCTGTGTTCCAATTGTTAGTATAAACAAATATGCAGTCTGCTGAAAGCAAGCTGTTCTTTGATAGTCTTTCTTATGGAGTGCAGTTCAGCTAATAAAACTCTTTCTGCATTTCATTGCAAGCAAGCCCGAAAGTGTTTTTATGCTTTATAATGGATTGTAAAAGCAAAGTTGCAGTTTGCTGAAAACAAGTTGTTCTTTGACAGTCTTGAATTCTGACTGCAGTTCAGCCAATAAAAATGTATTTCTGTCATTCATTGCAAACAAGCCAGAAAGTGTTTTTCGTTGCTCTTCTTGTCTGAATAAACAAATATGCAGTTTGCTGGAAATAAGCTGTACTCTGACAGTCATTCTTATGGAGTGCAGTTCAGCTAATAAAACTCTTTCTGCCTTTCATTGCAAGCAAGCCCGAAAGTGTTTTTATGCTTCATACTGGATTGTAAAAGCAAAGTTGCCGTGTGCTGAAAACAAGTTGTTCTTTGACAGTCTTGAATACTGAGTGCAGTTCAGTTAATAAAACTGTCTTTCTGGTGCTCATTGCAAACAAGCTAGAAATTGTTTTTCTGTGTTCCAATTGTTAGTATAAACAAATATGCAGTCTGCTGAAAGCAAGCTGTTCTTTGATAGTCTTTCTTATGGAGTGCAGTTCAGCTAATAAAACTCTTTCTGCATTTCATTGCAAGCAAGCCCGAAAGTGTTTTTATGCTTTATAATGGATTGTAAAAGCAAAGTTGCAGTTTGCTGAAAACAAGTTGTTCTTTGACAGTCTTGAATTCTGACTGCAGTTCAGCCAATAAAAATGTATTTCTGTCATTCATTGCAAACAAGCCAGAAAGTGTTTTTCGTTGCTCTTCTTGTCTGAATAAACAAATATGCAGTTTGCTGGAAATAAGCTGTACTCTG
The DNA here is from genome assembly GCF_029633855.1 of Hoplias malabaricus. Taxonomy (NCBI): domain Eukaryota; kingdom Metazoa; phylum Chordata; class Actinopteri; order Characiformes; family Erythrinidae; genus Hoplias; species Hoplias malabaricus. The sequence goes on from NC_089810.1 coordinate 25,982,251, forward strand.
ACAGTCGTTCTTATGGAGTGCAGTTCAGCTAATAAAACTCTTTCTGCCTTTCATTGCAAGCAAGCCCGAAAGTGTTTTTATGCTTCATACTGGATTGTAAAAGCAAAGTTGCCGTGTGCTGAAAACAAGTTGTTCTTTGACAGTCTTGAATACTGAGTGCAGTTCAGTTAATAAAACTGTCTTTCTGGTGCTAATTGCAAACAAGCCAGAAAGTGTTTTTCGTTGCTCTTCTTGTCTGAATAAACAAATATGCAGTTTGCTGGAAATAAGCTGTACTCTGACAGTCGTTCTTATGGAGTCCAGTTCAGCTAATAAAACTCTTTCTGCCTTTCATTGCAAGCAAGCCCGAAAGTGTTTTTATGCTTCATACTGGATTGTAAAAGCAGAGTTGCCGTGTGCTGAAAATAAGTTGTTCTTTGACAGTCTTGAATACTGAGTGCAGTTCAGTTAATAAAACTCTCTTTCTGGTGCTCATTGCAAACAAGCTAGAAATTGTTTTTCTGTGTTCCAATTGTTAGTATAAACAAATATGCAGTCTGCTGAAAGCAAGCTGTTCTTTGATAGTCTTTCTTATGGAGTGCAGATCAGCTAATAAAACTCTTTCTGCCTTTCATTGCAAGCAAGCCCGAAAGTGTTTTTATGCTTCATAATGGATTGTAAAAGCAAAGTTGCCGTGTGCTGAAAACAAGTTGTTCTTTGACAGTCTTGAATACTGAGTGCAGTTCAGTTAACAAAAATGCCTTTCTGGTGCTCATTGCAAACAAGCCAGAAAGTGTTTTTCTGTGTTCCAATTGTTAGTATAAACAAATATGCAGTCTGCTGAAAGCAAGCTGTTCTTTGATAGTCTTTCTTATGGAGTGCAGTTCAGCTAATAAAACTCTTTCTGCCTTTCATTGCAAGCAAGCCCGAAAGTGTTTTTATGCTTTATAATGGATTGTAAAGGCAAAGTTGCAGTTTGCTGAAAACTAGTTGTTCTTTGACAGTCTTGAATTCTGACTGCAGTTCAGCCAATAAAAATGTATTTCTGTCATTCATTGCAAACAAGCCAGAAAGTGTTTTTCGTTGCTCTTCTTGTCTGAATAAACAATTATGCAGTTTGCTGGAAATAAGCTGTACTCTGACAGTCGTCCTTATGGAGTGCAGTTCAGCTAATAAAACTCTTTCTGCCTTTCATTGCAAGCAAGCCCGAAAGTGTTTTTATGCTTCATACTGGATTGTAAAAGCAAAGTTGCCGTGTGCTGAAAACAAGTTGTTCTTTGACAGTCTTGAATACTGAGTGCAGTTCAGTTAATAAAACTGTCTTTCTGGTGCTCATTGCAAACAAGCTAGAAATTGTTTTTCTGTGTTCCAATTGTTAGTATAAACAAATATGCAGTCTGCTGAAAGCAAGCTGTTCTTTGATAGTCTTTCTTATGGAGTGCAGTTCAGCTAATAAAACTCTTTCTGCCTTTCATTGCAAGCAAGCCCGAAAGTGTTTTTATGCTTTATAATGGATTGTAAAGGCAAAGTTGCAGTTTGCTGAAAACAAGTTGTTCTTTGACAGTCTTGAATTCTGACTGCAGTTCAGCCAATAAAAATGTATTTCTGTCATTCATTGCAAACAAGCCAGAAAGTGTTTTTCGTTGCTCTTCTTGTCTGAATAAACAATTATGCAGTTTGCTGGAAATAAGCTGTACTCTGACAGTCGTCCTTATGGAGTGCAGTTCAGCTAATAAAACTCTTTCTGCCTTTCATTGCAAGCAAGCCCGAAAGTGTTTTTATGCTTCATACTGGATTGTAAAAGCAAAGTTGCCGTGTGCTGAAAACAAGTTGTTCTTTGACAGTCTTGAATACTGAGTGCAGTTCAGTTAATAAAACTGTCTTTCTGGTGCTCATTGCAAACAAGCTAGAAATTGTTTTTCTGTGTTCCAATTGTTAGTATAAACAAATATGCAGTCTGCTGAAAGCAAGCTGTTCTTTGATAGTCTTTCTTATGGAGTGCAGTTCAGCTAATAAAACTCTTTCTGCCTTTCATTGCAAGCAAGCCCGAAAGTGTTTTTATGCTTCATACTGGATTGTAAAAGCAAAGTTGCCGTGTGCTGAAAACAAGTTGTTCTTTGACAGTCTTGAATACTGAGTGCAGTTCAGTTAATAAAACTGTCTTTCTGGTGCTCATTGCAAACAAGCTAGAAATTGTTTTTCTGTGTTCCAATTGTTAGTATAAACAAATGTGCAGTCTGCTGAAAGCAAGCTGTTCTTTGATAGTCTTTCTTATGGAGTGCAGTTCAGCTAATAAAACTCTTTCTGCATTTCATTGCAAGCAAGCCCGAAAGTGTTTTTATGCTTTATAATGGATTGTAAAAGCAAAGTTGCAGTTTGCTGAAAACAAGTTGTTCTTTGACAGTCTTGAATTCTGACTGCAGTTCAGCCAATAAAAATGTATTTCTGTCATTCATTGCAAACAAGCCAGAAAGTGTTTTTCGTTGCTCTTCTTGTCTGAATAAACAAATATGCAGTTTGCTGGAAATAAGCTGTACTCTGACAGTCGTTCTTATGGAGTGCAGTTCAGCTAATAAAACTCTTTCTGCCTTTCATTGCAAGCAAGCCCGAAAGTGTTTTTATGCTTCATACTGGATTGTAAAAGCAAAGTTGCCGTGTGCTGAAAACAAGTTGTTCTTTGACAGTCTTGAATACTGAGTGCAGTTCAGTTAATAAAACTGTCTTTCTGGTGCTCATTGCAAACAAGCCAGAAAGTGTTTTTCGTTGCTCTTCTTGTCTGAATAAACAAATATGCAGTTTGCTGGAAATAAGCTGTACTCTGACAGTCGTTCTTATGGAGTGCAGTTCAGCTAATAAAACTCTTTCTGCCTTTCATTGCAAGCAAGCCCGAAAGTGTTTTTATGCTTCATACTGGATTGTAAAAGCAAAGTTGCCGTGTGCTGAAAACAAGTTGTTCTTTGACAGTCTTGAATACTGAGTGCAGTTCAGTTAATAAAACTGTCTTTCTGGTGCTCATTGCAAACAAGCTAGAAATTGTTTTTCTGTGTTCCAATTGTTAGTATAAACAAATATGCAGTCTGCTGAAAGCAAGCTGTTCTTTGATAGTTTTTCTTATGGAGTGCAGTTCAGCTAATAAAACTCTTTCTGCATTTCATTGCAAGCAAGCCCGAAAGTGTTTTTATGCTTTATAATGGATTGTAAAAGCAAAGTTGCAGTTTGCTGAAAACAAGTTGTTCTTTGACAGTCTTGAATTCTGACTGCAGTTCAGCCAATAAAAATGTATTTCTGTCATTCATTGCAAACAAGCCAGAAAGTGTTTTTCGTTGCTCTTCTTGTCTGAATAAACAAATATGCAGTTTGCTGGAAATAAGCTGTACTCTGACAGACTTTCTTATGGAGTGCAGTTCAGCTAATAAAACTCTTTCTGCCTTTCATTGCAAGCAAGCCCGAAAGTGTTTTTATGCTTCATACTGGATTGTAAAAGCAAAGTTGCCGTGTGCTGAAAACAAGTTGTTCTTTGACAGTCTTGAATACTGAGTGCAGTTCAGTTAATAAAACTGTCTTTCTGGTGCTCATTGCAAACAAGCCAGAAAGTGTTTTTCGTTGCTCTTCTTGTCTGAATAAACAAATATGCAGTTTGCTGGAAATAAGCTGTACTCTGACAGTCGTTCTTATGGAGTGCAGTTCAGCTAATAAAACTCTTTCTGCCTTTCATTGCAAGCAAGCCCGAAAGTGTTTTTATGCTTCATACTGGATTGTAAAAGCAAAGTTGCCGTGTGCTGAAAACAAGTTGTTCTTTGACAGTCTTGAATACTGAGTGCAGTTCAGTTAATAAAACTGTCTTTCTGGTGCTCATTGCAAACAAGCTAGAAATTGTTTTTCTGTGTTCCAATTGTTAGTATAAACAAATATGCAGTCTGCTGAAAGCAAGCTGTTCTTTGATAGTCTTTCTTATGGAGTGCAGTTCAGCTAATAAAACTCTTTCTGCATTTCATTGCAAGCAAGCCCGAAAGTGTTTTTATGCTTTATAATGGATTGTAAAAGCAAAGTTGCAGTTTGCTGAAAACAAGTTGTTCTTTGACAGTCTTGAATTCTGACTGCAGTTCAGCCAATAAAAATGTATTTCTGTCATTCATTGCAAACAAGCCAGAAAGTGTTTTTCGTTGCTCTTCTTGTCTGAATAAACAAATATGCAGTTTGCTGGAAATAAGCTGTACTCTGACAGTCGTTCTTATGGAGTGCAGTTCAGCTAATAAAACTCTTTCTGCCTTTCATTGCAAGCAAGCCCGAAAGTGTTTTTATGCTTCATACTGGATTGTAAAAGCAAAGTTGCCGTGTGCTGAAAACAAGTTGTTCTTTGACAGTCTTGAATACTGAGTGCAGTTCAGTTAATAAAACTGTCTTTCTGGTGCTCATTGCAAACAAGCCAGAAAGTGTTTTTCGTTGCTCTTCTTGTCTGAATAAACAAATATGCAGTTTGCTGGAAATAAGCTGTACTCTTACAGTCGTTCTTATGGAGTGCAGTTCAGCTAATAAAACTCTTTCTGCCTTTCATTGCAAGCAAGCCCGAAAGTGTTTTTATGCTTCATACTGGATTGTAAAAGCAAAGTTGCCGTGTGCTGAAAACAAGTTGTTCTTTGACAGTCTTGAATACTGAGTGCAGTTCAGTTAATAAAACTGTCTTTCTGGTGCTCATTGCAAACAAGCTAGAAATTGTTTTTCTGTGTTCCAATTGTTAGTATAAACAAATATGCAGTCTGCTGAAAGCAAGCTGTTCTTTGATAGTCTTTCTTATGGAGTGCAGATCAGCTAATAAAACTCTTTCTGCCTTTCATTGCAAGCAAGCCCGAAAGTGTTTTTATGCTTCATAATGGATTGTAAAAGCAAAGTAGAAGTTTGCTGAAAACAAGTTGTTCTTTGACAGTCTTGAATTCTGACTGCAGTTCAGCCAATAAAAATGTATTTCTGTCATTCATTGCAAACAAGCCAGAAAGTGTTTTTCGTTGCTCTTCTTGTCTGAATAAACAAATATGCAGTTTGCTGGAAAAAGCTGTACTCTGACAGTCGTTCTTATGGAGTGCAGTTCAGCTAATAAAACTCTTTCTGCCTTTCATTGCAAGCAAGCCCGAAAGTGTTTTTATGCTTCATACTGGATTGTAAAAGCAAAGTTGCCGTGTGCTGAAAACAAGTTGTTCTTTGACAGTCTTGAATACTGAGTGCAGTTCAGTTTACAAAAATGCCTTTCTGGTGCTCATTGCAAACAAGCCAGAAAGTGTTTTTCTGTGTTCCAATTGTTAGTATAAACAAATATGCAGTCTGCTGAAAGCAAGCTGTTCTTTGATAGTCTTTCTTATGGAGTGCAGTTCAGCTAATAAAACTCTTTCTGCCTTTCATTGCAAGCAAGCCCGAAAGTGTTTTTATGCTTCATACTGGATTGTAAAAGCAAAGTTGCCGTGTGCTGAAAACAAGTTGTTCTTTGACAGTCTTGAATACTGAGTGCAGTTCAGTTAATAAAACTGTCTTTCTGGTGCTCATTGCAAACAAGCTAGAAATTGTTTTTCTGTGTTCCAATTGTTAGTATAAACAAATGTGCAGTCTGCTGAAAGCAAGCTGTTCTTTGATAGTCTTTCTTATGGAGTGCAGTTCAGCTAATAAAACTCTTTCTGCATTTCATTGCAAGCAAGCCCGAAAGTGTTTTTATGCTTTATAATGGATTGTAAAAGCAAAGTTGCAGTTTGCTGAAAACAAGTTGTTCTTTGACAGTCTTGAATTCTGACTGCAGTTCAGCCAATAAAAATGTATTTCTGTCATTCATTGCAAACAAGCCAGAAAGTGTTTTTCGTTGCTCTTCTTGTCTGAATAAACAAATATGCAGTTTGCTGGAAATAAGCTGTACTCTGACAGTCGTTCTTATGGAGTGCAGTTCAGCTAATAAAACTCTTTCTGCCTTTCATTGCAAGCAAGCCCGAAAGTGTTTTTATGCTTCATACTGGATTGTAAAAGCAAAGTTGCCGTGTGCTGAAAACAAGTTGTTCTTTGACAGTCTTGAATACTGAGTGCAGTTCAGTTAATAAAACTGTCTTTCTGGTGCTCATTGCAAACAAGCCAGAAAGTGTTTTTCGTTGCTCTTCTTGTCTGAATAAACAAATATGCAGTTTGCTGGAAATAAGCTGTACTCTGACAGTCGTTCTTATGGAGTGCAGTTCAGCTAATAAAACTCTTTCTGCCTTTCATTGCAAGCAAGCCCGAAAGTGTTTTTATGCTTCATACTGGATTGTAAAAGCAAAGTTGCCGTGTGCTGAAAACAAGTTGTTCTTTGACAGTCTTGAATACTGAGTGCAGTTCAGTTAATAAAACTGTCTTTCTGGTGCTCATTGCAAACAAGCTAGAAATTGTTTTTCTGTGTTCCAATTGTTAGTATAAACAAATATGCAGTCTGCTGAAAGCAAGCTGTTCTTTGATAGTTTTTCTTATGGAGTGCAGTTCAGCTAATAAAACTCTTTCTGCATTTCATTGCAAGCAAGCCCGAAAGTGTTTTTATGCTTTATAATGGATTGTAAAAGCAAAGTTGCAGTTTGCTGAAAACAAGTTGTTCTTTGACAGTCTTGAATTCTGACTGCAGTTCAGCCAATAAAAATGTATTTCTGTCATTCATTGCAAACAAGCCAGAAAGTGTTTTTCGTTGCTCTTCTTGTCTGAATAAACAAATATGCAGTTTGCTGGAAATAAGCTGTACTCTGACAGACTTTCTTATGGAGTGCAGTTCAGCTAATAAAACTCTTTCTGCCTTTCATTGCAAGCAAGCCCGAAAGTGTTTTTATGCTTCATACTGGATTGTAAAAGCAAAGTTGCCGTGTGCTGAAAACAAGTTGTTCTTTGACAGTCTTGAATACTGAGTGCAGTTCAGTTAATAAAACTGTCTTTCTGGTGCTCATTGCAAACAAGCCAGAAAGTGTTTTTCGTTGCTCTTCTTGTCTGAATAAACAAATATGCAGTTTGCTGGAAATAAGCCGTACTCTGACAGTCGTTCTTATGGAGTGCAGTTCAGCTAATAAAACTCTTTCTGCCTTTCATTGCAAGCAAGCCCGAAAGTGTTTTTATGCTTCATACTGGATTGTAAAAGCAAAGTTGCCGTGTGCTGAAAACAAGTTGTTCTTTGACAGTCTTGAATACTGAGTGCAGTTCAGTTAATAAAACTGTCTTTCTGGTGCTCATTGCAAACAAGCTAGAAATTGTTTTTCTGTGTTCCAATTGTTAGTATAAACAAATATGCAGTCTGCTGAAAGCAAGCTGTTCTTTGATAGTCTTTCTTATGGAGTGCAGTTCAGCTAATAAAACTCTTTCTGCATTTCATTGCAAGCAAGCCTGAAAGTGTTTTTATGCTTTATAATGGATTGTAAAAGCAAAGTTGCAGTTTGCTGAAAACAAGTTGTTCTTTGACAGTCTTGAATTCTGACTGCAGTTCAGCCAATAAAAATGTATTTCTGTCATTCATTGCAAACAAGCCAGAAAGTGTTTTTCGTTGCTCTTCTTGTCTGAATAAACAAATATGCAGTTTGCTGGAAATAAGCTGTACTCTGACAGTCGTTCTTATGGAGTGCAGTTCAGCTAATAAAACTCTTTCTGCCTTTCATTGCAAGCAAGCCCGAAAGTGTTTTTATGCTTCATACTGGATTGTAAAAGCAAAGTTGCCGTGTGCTGAAAACAAGTTGTTCTTTGACAGTCTTGAATACTGAGTGCAGTTCAGTTAATAAAACTGTCTTTCTGGTGCTCATTGCAAACAAGCTAGAAATTGTTTTTCTGTGTTCCAATTGTTAGTATAAACAAATATGCAGTCTGCTGAAAGCAAGCTGTTCTTTGATAGTCTTTCTTATGGAGTGCAGTTCAGCTAATAAAACTCTTTCTGCATTTCATTGCAAGCAAGCCCGAAAGTGTTTTTATGCTTTATAATGGATTGTAAAAGCAAAGTTGCAGTTTGCTGAAAACAAGTTGTTCTTTGACAGTCTTGAATTCTGACTGCAGTTCAGCCAATAAAAATGTATTTCTGTCATTCATTGCAAACAAGCCAGAAAGTGTTTTTCGTTGCTCTTCTTGTCTGAATAAACAAATATGCAGTTTGCTGGAAATAAGCTGTACTCTGACAGTCGTTCTTATGGAGTGCAGTTCAGCTAATAAAACTCTTTCTGCCTTTCATTGCAAGCAAGCCCGAAAGTGTTTTTATGCTTCATACTGGATTGTAAAAGCAAAGTTGCCGTGTGCTGAAAACAAGTTGTTCTTTGACAGTCTTGAATACTGAGTGCAGTTCAGTTAATAAAACTGTCTTTCTGGTGCTCATTGCAAACAAGCCAGAAAGTGTTTTTCGTTGCTCTTCTTGTCTGAATAAACAAATATGCAGTTTGCTGGAAATAAGCTGTACTCTTACAGTCGTTCTTATGGAGTGCAGTTCAGCTAATAAAACTCTTTCTGCCTTTCATTGCAAGCAAGCCCGAAAGTGTTTTTATGCTTCATACTGGATTGTAAAAGCAAAGTTGCCGTGTGCTGAAAACAAGTTGTTCTTTGACAGTCTTGAATACTGAGTGCAGTTCAGTTAATAAAACTGTCTTTCTGGTGCTCATTGCAAACAAGCTAGAAATTGTTTTTCTGTGTTCCAATTGTTAGTATAAACAAATATGCAGTCTGCTGAAAGCAAGCTGTTCTTTGATAGTCTTTCTTATGGAGTGCAGATCAGCTAATAAAACTCTTTCTGCCTTTCATTGCAAGCAAGCCCGAAAGTGTTTTTATGCTTCATAATGGATTGTAAAAGCAAAGTAGAAGTTTGCTGAAAACAAGTTGTTCTTTGACAGTCTTGAATTCTGACTGCAGTTCAGCCAATAAAAATGTATTTCTGTCATTCATTGCAAACAAGCCAGAAAGTGTTTTTCGTTGCTCTTCTTGTCTGAATAAACAAATATGCAGTTTGCTGGAAAAAGCTGTACTCTGACAGTCGTTCTTATGGAGTGCAGTTCAGCTAATAAAACTCTTTCTGCCTTTCATTGCAAGCAAGCCCGAAAGTGTTTTTATGCTTCATACTGGATTGTAAAAGCAAAGTTGCCGTGTGCTGAAAACAAGTTGTTCTTTGACAGTCTTGAATACTGAGTGCAGTTCAGTTTACAAAAATGCCTTTCTGGTGCTCATTGCAAACAAGCCAGAAAGTGTTTTTCTGTGTTCCAATTGTTAGTATAAACAAATATGCAGTCTGCTGAAAGCAAGCTGTTCTTTGATAGTCTTTCTTATGGAGTGCAGTTCAGCTAATAAAACTCTTTCTGCCTTTCATTGCAAGCAAGCCTGAAAGTGTTTTTATGCTTTATAATGGATTGTAAAGGCAAAATTGCAGTTTGCTGAAAACAAGTTGTTCTTTGACAGTCTTGAATTCTGACTGCAGTTCAGCCAATAAAAATGTATTTCTGTCATTCATTGCAAACAAGCCAGAAAGTGTTTTTCGTTGCTCTTCTTGTCTGAATAAACAAATATGCAGTTTGCTGGAAATAAGCTGTACTCTGACAGTCGTTCTTATGGAGTGCAGTTCAGCTAATAAAACTCTTTCTGCCTTTCATTGCAAGCAAGCCCGAAAGTGTTTTTATGCTTCATACTGGATTGTAAAAGCAGAGTTGCCGTGTGCTGAAAACAAGTTGTTCTTTGACAGTCTTGAATTCTGACTGCAGTTCAGCCAATAAAAATGTATTTCTGTCATTCATTGCAAACAAGCCAGAAAGTGTTTTTCGTTGCTCTTCTTGTCTGAATAAACAAATATGCAGTTTGCTGGAAATAAGCTGTACTCTGACAGTCGTTCTTATGGAGTGCAGTTCAGCTAATAAATCTCTTTCTGCCTTTCATTGCAAGCAAGCCCGAAAGTGTTTTTATGCTTCATACTGGATTGTAAAAGCAAAGTTGCCGTGTGCTGAAAACAAGTTGTTCTTTGACAGTCTTGAATACTGAGTGCAGTTCAGTTTACAAAAATGCCTTTCTGGTGCTCATTGCAAACAAGCCAGAAAGTGTTTTTCTGTGTTCCAATTGTTAGTATAAACAAATATGCAGTCTGCTGAAAGCAAGCTGTTCTTTGATAGTCTTTGCTTATGGAGTGCAGTTCAGCTAATAAAACTCTTTCTGCCTTTCATTGCAAGCAAGCCCGAAAGTGTTTTTATGCTTTATAATGGATTGTAAAGGCAAAATTGCAGTTTGCTGAAAACAAGTTGTTCTTTGACAGTCTTGAATTCTGACTGCAGTTCAGCCAATAAAAATGTATTTCTGTCATTCATTGCAAACAAGCCAGAAAGTGTTTTTCGTTGCTCTTCTTGTCTGAATAAACAAATATGCAGTTTGCTGGAAATAAGCTGTACTCTGACAGTCGTTCTTATGGAGTGCAGTTCAGCTAATAAAACTCTTTCTGCCTTTCATTGCAAGCAAGCCCGAAAGTGTTTTTATGCTTCATACTGGATTGTAAAAGCAAAGTTGCCGTGTGCTGAAAACAAGTTGTTCTTTGACAGTCTTGAATACTGAGTGCAGTTCAGTTAATAAAACTGTCTTTCTGGTGCTCATTGCAAACAAGCCAGAAAGTGTTTTTCGTTGCTCTTCTTGTCTGAATAAACAAATATGCAGTTTGCTGGAAATAAGCTGTACTCTGACAGTCGTTCTTATGGAGTGCAGTTCAGCTAATAAAACTCTTTCTGCCTTTCATTGCAAGCAAGCCCGAAAGTGTTTTTATGCTTCATACTGGATTGTAAAAGCAAAGTTGCCGTGTGCTGAAAACAAGTTGTTCTTTGACAGTCTTGAATACTGAGTGCAGTTCAGTTAATAAAACTGTCTTTCTGGTGCTCATTGCAAACAAGCTAGAAATTGTTTTTCTGTGTTCCAATTGTTAGTATAAACAAATATGCAGTCTGCTGAAAGCAAGCTGTTCTTTGATAGTCTTTCTTATGGAGTGCAGATCAGCTAATAAAACTCTTTCTGCCTTTCATTGCAAGCAAGCCCGAAAGTGTTTTTATGCTTCATAATGGATTGTAAAAGCAAAGTAGAAGTTTGCTGAAAACAAGTTGTTCTTTGACAGTCTTGAATTCTGACTGCAGTTCAGCCAATAAAAATGTATTTCTGTCATTCATTGCAAACAAGCCAGAAAGTGTTTTTCGTTGCTCTTCTTGTCTGAATAAACAAATATGCAGTTTGCTGGAAAAAGCTGTACTCTGACAGTCGTTCTTATGGAGTGCAGTTCAGCTAATAAAACTCTTTCTGCCTTTCATTGCAAGCAAGCCCGAAAGTGTTTTTATGCTTCATACTGGATTGTAAAAGCAAAGTTGCCGTGTGCTGAAAACAAGTTGTTCTTTGACAGTCTTGAATACTGAGTGCAGTTCAGTTTACAAAAATGCCTTTCTGGTGCTCATTGCAAACAAGCCAGAAAGTGTTTTTCTGTGTTCCAATTGTTAGTATAAACAAATATGCAGTCTGCTGAAAGCAAGCTGTTCTTTGATAGTCTTTCTTATGGAGTGCAGTTCAGCTAATAAAACTCTTTCTGCCTTTCATTGCAAGCAAGCCCGAAAGTGTTTTTATGCTTTATAATGGATTGTAAAGGCAAAATTGCAGTTTGCTGAAAACAAGTTGATCTTTGACAGTCTTGAATTCTGACTGCAGTTCAGCCAATAAAAATGTATTTCTGTCATTCATTGCAAACAAGCCAGAAAGTGTTTTTCGTTGCTCTTCTTGTCTGAATAAACAAATATGCAGTTTGCTGGAAATAAGCTGTACTCTGACAGTCGTTCTTATGGAGTGCAGTTCAGCTAATAAAACTCTTTCTGCCTTTCATTGCAAGCAAGCCCGAAAGTGTTTTTATGCTTCATACTGGATTGTAAAAGCAAAGTTGCCGTGTGCTGAAAACAAGTTGTTCTTTGACAGTCTTGAATACTGAGTGCAGTTCAGTTAATATAACTGTCTTTCTGGTGCTCATTGCAAACAAGCCAGAAAGTGTTTTTCGTTGCTCTTCTTGTCTGAATAAACAAATATGCAGTTTGCTGGAAATAAGCTGTACTCTGACAGTCGTTCTTATGGAGTGCAGTTCAGCTAATAAAACTCTTTCTGCCTTTCATTGCAAGCAAGCCCGAAAGTGTTTTTATGCTTCATACTGGATTGTAAAAGCAGAGTTGCCGTGTGCTGAAAACAAGTTGTTCTTTGACAGTCTTGAATTCTGACTGCAGTTCAGCCAATAAAAATGTATTTCTGTCATTCATTGCAAACAAGCCAGAAAGTGTTTTTCGTTGCTCTTCTTGTCTGAATAAACAAATATGCAGTTTGCTGGAAATAAGCTGTACTCTGACAGTCGTTCTTATGGAGTGCAGTTCAGCTAATAAATCTCTTTCTGCCTTTCATTGCAAGCAAGCCCGAAAGTGTTTTTATGCTTCATACTGGATTGTAAAAGCAAAGTTGCCGTGTGCTGAAAACAAGTTGTTCTTTGACAGTCTTGAATACTGAGTGCAGTTCAGTTTACAAAAATGCCTTTCTGGTGCTCATTGCAAACAAGCCAGAAAGTGTTTTTCTGTGTTCCAATTGTTAGTATAAACAAATATGCAGTCTGCTGAAAGCAAGCTGTTCTTTGATAGTCTTTCTTATGGAGTGCAGTTCAGCTAATAAAACTCTTTCTGCCTTTCATTGCAAGCAAGCCCGAAAGTGTTTTTATGCTTCATAATGGATTGTAAAAGCAAAGTTGCCGTGTGCTGAAAACAAGTTGTTCTTTGACAGTCTTGAATACTGAGTGCAGTTCAGTTAACAAAAATGCCTTTCTGGTGCTCATTGCAAACAAGCCAAAAAGTGTTTTTCTGTGTTCCAATTGTTAGTATAAACAAATATGCAGTCTGCTGAAAGCAAGCTGTTCTTTGATAGTCTTTCTTATGGAGTGCAGTTCAGCTAATAAAACTCTTTCTGCCTTTCATTGCAAGCAAGCCCGAAAGTGTTTTTATGCTTTATAATGGATTGTAAAGGCAAAATTGCAGTTTGCTGAAAACAAGTTGTTCTTTGACAGTCTTGAATTCTGACTGCAGTTCAGCCAATAAAAATGTAATTCTGTCATTCATTGCAAACAAGCCAGAAAGTGTTTTTCTTTGCTCTTCTCGTCTGTATAAGCAAAGATGCAGTTTGCTGGAAATAAGCCGTACTCTGACAGTCGTTCTTATGGAGTGCAGTTCAGCTAATAAAACTCTTTCTGCCTTTCATTGCAAGCAAGCCCGAAAGTGTTTTTATGCTTCATACTGGATTGTAAAAGCAAAGTTGCCGTGTGCTGAAAACAAGTTGTTCTTTGACAGTCTTGAATACTGAGTGCAGTTCAGTTAATAAAACTGTCTTTCTGGTGCTCATTGCAAACAAGCCAGAAAGTGTTTTTCGTTGCTCTTCTTGTCTGAATAAACAAATATGCAGTTTGCTGGAAATAAGCTGTACTCTGACAGTCGTTCTTATGGAGTGCAGTTCAGCTAATAAAACTCTTTCTGCCTTTCATTGCAAGCAAGCCCGAAAGTGTTTTTATGCTTCATACTGGATTGTAAAAGCAAAGTTGCCGTGTGCTGAAAACAAGTTGTTCTTTGACAGTCTTGAATACTGAGTGCAGTTCAGTTAATAAAACTGTCTTTCTGGTGCTCATTGCAAACAAGCTAAAAATTGTTTTTCTGTGTTCCAATTGTTAGTATAAACAAATATGCAGTCTGCTGAAAGCAAGCTGTTCTTTGATAGTCTTTCTTACGGAGTGCAGTTCAGCTAATAAAACTCTTTCTGCATTTCATTGCAAGCAAGCCCGAAAGTGTTTTTATGCTTTATAATGGATTGTAAAAGCAAAGTTGCAGTTTGCTGAAAACAAGTTGTTCTTTGACAGTCTTGAATTCTGACTGCAGTTCAGCCAATAAAAATGTATTTCTGTCATTCATTGCAAACAAGCCAGAAAGTGTTTTTCGTTGCTCTTCTTGTCTGAATAAACAATTATGCAGTTTGCTGGAAATAAGCTGTACTCTGACAGTCGTCCTTATGGAGTGCAGTTCAGCTAATAAAACTCTTTCTGCCTTTCATTGCAAGCAAGCCCGAAAGTGTTTTTATGCTTCATACTGGATTGTAAAAGCAAAGTTGCCGTGTGCTGAAAACAAGTTGTTCTTTGACAGTCTTGAATACTGAGTGCAGTTCAGTTAATAAAACTGTCTTTCTGGTGCTCATTGCAAACAAGCCAGAAAGTGTTTTTCGTTGCTCTTCTTGTCTGAATAAACAAATATGCAGTTTGCTGTAAATAAGCTGTACTCTGACAGTCGTTCTTATGGAGTGCAGTTCAGCTAATAAAACTCTTTCTGCCTTTCATTGCAAGCAAGCCCGAAAGTGTTTTTATGCTTCATACTGGATTGTAAAAGCAAAGTTGCCGTGTGCTGAAAACAAGTTGTTCTTTGACAGTCTTGAATACTGAGTGCAGTTCAGTTAACAAAAATGCCTTTCTGGTGCTCATTGCAAACAAGCCAGAAAGTGTTTTTCTGTGTTCCAATTGTTAGTATAAACAAATATGCAGTCTGCTGAAAGCAAGCTGTTCTTTGATAGTCTTTCTTATGGAGTGCAGTTCAGCTAATAAAACTCTTTCTGCCTTTCATTGCAAGCAAGCCCGAAAGTGTTTTTATGCTTTATAATGGATTGTAAAGGCAAAATTGCAGTTTGCTGAAAACAAGTTGTTCTTTGACAGTCTTGAATTCTGACTGCAGTTCAGCCAATAAAAATGTATTTCTGTCATTCATTGCAAACAAGCCAGAAAGTGTTTTTCTTTGCTCTTCTCGTCTGTATAAGCAAAGATGCAGTTTGCTGGAAATAAGCCGTACTCTGACAGTCGTTCTTATGGAGTGCAGTTCAGCTAATAAAACTCTTTCTGCCTTTCATTGCAAGCAAGCCCGAAAGTGTTTTTATGCTTCATACTGGATTGTAAAAGCAAAGTTGCCGTGTGCTGAAAACAAGTTGTTCTTTGACAGTCTTGAATACTGAGTGCAGTTCAGTTAATAAAACTGTCTTTCTGGTGCTCATTGCAAACAAGCCAGAAAGTGTTTTTCGTTGCTCTTCTTGTCTGAATAAACAATTATGCAGTTTGCTGGAAATAAGCTGTACTTTGACAGTCGTTCTTATGGAGTGCAGTTCAGCTAATAAAACTCTTTCTGCCTTTCATTGCAAGCAAGCCCGAAAGTGTTTTTATGCTTCATACTGGATTGTAAAAGCAGAGTTGCCGTGTGCTGAAAATAAGTTGTTCTTTGACAGTCTTGAATACTGAGTGCAGTTCAGTTAATAAAACTGTCTTTCTGGTGCTCATTGCAAACAAGCTAGAAATTGTTTTTCTGTGTTCCAATTGTTAGTATAAACAAATATGCAGTCTGCTGAAAGCAAGCTGTTCTTTGATAGTCTTTCTTATGGAGTGCAGATCAGCTAATAAAACTCTTTCTGCCTTTCATTGCAAGCAAGCCCGAAAGTGTTTTTATGCTTCATAATGGATTGTAAAAGCAAAGTTGCCGTGTGCTGAAAACAAGTTGTTCTTTGACAGTCTTGAATACTGAGTGCAGTTCAGTTAACAAAAATGCCTTTCTGGTGCTCATTGCAAACAAGCCAGAAAGTGTTTTTCTGTGTTCCAATTGTTAGTATAAACAAATATGCAGTCTGCTGAAAGCAAGCTGTTCTTTGATAGTCTTTCTTATGGAGTGCAGTTCAGCTAATAAAACTCTTTCTGCCTTTCATTGCAAGCAAGCCCGAAAGTGTTTTTATGCTTCATACTGGATTGTAAAAGCAAAGTTGCCGTGTGCTGAAAACAAGTTGTTCTTTGACAGTCTTGAATACTGAGTGCAGTTCAGTTAATAAAACTGTCTTTCTGGTGCTCATTGCAAACAAGCTAAAAATTGTTTTTCTGTGTTCCAATTGTTAGTATAAACAAATATGCAGTCTGCTGAAAGCAAGCTGTTCTTTGATAGTCTTTCTTACGGAGTGCAGTTCAGCTAATAAAACTCTTTCTGCATTTCATTGCAAGCAAGCCCGAAAGTGTTTTTATGCTTTATAATGGATTGTAAAAGCAAAGTTGCAGTTTGCTGAAAACAAGTTGTTCTTTGACAGTCTTGAATTCTGACTGCAGTTCAGCCAATAAAAATGTATTTCTGTCATTCATTGCAAACAAGCCAGAAAGTGTTTTTCGTTGCTCTTCTTGTCTGAATAAACAATTATGCAGTTTGCTGGAAATAAGCTGTACTCTGACAGTCGTCCTTATGGAGTGCAGTTCAGCTAATAAAACTCTTTCTGCCTTTCATTGCAAGCAAGCCCGAAAGTGTTTTTATGCTTCATACTGGATTGTAAAAGCAAAGTTGCCGTGTGCTGAAAACAAGTTGTTCTTTGACAGTCTTGAATACTGAGTGCAGTTCAGTTAATAAAACTGTCTTTCTGGTGCTCATTGCAAACAAGCCAGAAAGTGTTTTTCGTTGCTCTTCTTGTCTGAATAAACAAATATGCAGTTTGCTGTAAATAAGCTGTACTCTGACAGTCGTTCTTATGGAGTGCAGTTCAGCTAATAAAACTCTTTCTGCCTTTCATTGCAAGCAAGCCCGAAAGTGTTTTTATGCTTCATACTGGATTGTAAAAGCAAAGTTGCCGTGTGCTGAAAACAAGTTGTTCTTTGACAGTCTTGAATACTGAGTGCAGTTCAGTTAACAAAAATGCCTTTCTGGTGCTCATTGCAAACAAGCCAGAAAGTGTTTTTCTGTGTTCCAATTGTTAGTATAAACAAATATGCAGTCTGCTGAAAGCAAGCTGTTCTTTGATAGTCTTTCTTATGGAGTGCAGTTCAGCTAATAAAACTCTTTCTGCCTTTCATTGCAAGCAAGCCCGAAAGTGTTTTTATGCTTTATAATGGATTGTAAAGGCAAAATTGCAGTTTGCTGAAAACAAGTTGTTCTTTGACAGTCTTGAATTCTGACTGCAGTTCAGCCAATAAAAATGTATTTCTGTCATTCATTGCAAACAAGCCAGAAAGTGTTTTTCTTTGCTCTTCTCGTCTGTATAAGCAAAGATGCAGTTTGCTGGAAATAAGCCGTACTCTGACAGTCGTTCTTATGGAGTGCAGTTCAGCTAATAAAACTCTTTCTGCCTTTCATTGCAAGCAAGCCCGAAAGTGTTTTTATGCTTCATACTGGATTGTAAAAGCAAAGTTGCCGTGTGCTGAAAACAAGTTGTTCTTTGACAGTCTTGAATACTGAGTGCAGTTCAGTTAATAAAACTGTCTTTCTGGTGCTCATTGCAAACAAGCCAGAAAGTGTTTTTCGTTGCTCTTCTTGTCTGAATAAACAATTATGCAGTTTGCTGGAAATAAGCTGTACTTTGACAGTCGTTCTTATGGAGTGCAGTTCAGCTAATAAAACTCTTTCTGCCTTTCATTGCAAGCAAGCCCGAAAGTGTTTTTATGCTTCATACTGGATTGTAAAAGCAGAGTTGCCGTGTGCTGAAAATAAGTTGTTCTTTGACAGTCTTGAATACTGAGTGCAGTTCAGTTAATAAAACTGTCTTTCTGGTGCTCATTGCAAACAAGCTAGAAATTGTTTTTCTGTGTTCCAATTGTTAGTATAAACAAATATGCAGTCTGCTGAAAGCAAGCTGTTCTTTGATAGTCTTTCTTATGGAGTGCAGATCAGCTAATAAAACTCTTTCTGCCTTTCATTGCAAGCAAGCCCGAAAGTGTTTTTATGCTTCATAATGGATTGTAAAAGCAAAGTTGCCGTGTGCTGAAAACAAGTTGTTCTTTGACAGTCTTGAATACTGAGTGCAGTTCAGTTAACAAAAATGCCTTTCTGGTGCTCATTGCAAACAAGCCAGAAAGTGTTTTTCTGTGTTCCAATTGTTAGTATAAACAAATATGCAGTCTGCTGAAAGCAAGCTGTTCTTTGATAGTCTTTCTTATGGAGTGCAGTTCAGCTAATAAAACTCTTTCTGCCTTTCATTGCAAGCAAGCCCGAAAGTGTTTTTATGCTTTATAATGGATTGTAAAGGCAAAGTTGCAGTTTGCTGAAAACAAGTTGTTCTTTGACAGTCTTGAATTCTGACTGCAGTTCAGCCAATAAAAATGTATTTCTGTCATTCATTGCAAACAAGCCAGAAAGTGTTTTTCGTTGCTCTTCTTGTCTGAATAAACAATTATGCAGTTTGCTGGAAATAAGCTGTACTCTGACAGTCGTCCTTATGGAGTGCAGTTCAGCTAATAAAACTCTTTCTGCCTTTCATTGCAAGCAAGCCCGAAAGTGTTTTTATGCTTCATACTGGATTGTAAAAGCAAAGTTGCCGTGTGCTGAAAACAAGTTGTTCTTTGACAGTCTTGAATACTGAGTGCAGTTCAGTTAATAAAACTGTCTTTCTGGTGCTCATTGCAAACAAGCCAGAAAGTGTTTTTCGTTGCTCTTCTTGTCTGAATAAACAAATATGCAGTTTGCTGGAAATAAGCTGTACTCTGACAGTCGTTCTTATGGAGTGCAGTTCAGCTAATAAAACTCTTTCTGCCTTTCATTGCAAGCAAGCCCGAAAGTGTTTTTATGCTTCATACTGGATTGTAAAAGCAAAGTTGCCGTGTGCTGAAAACAAGTTGTTCTTTGACAGTCTTGAATACTGAGTGCAGTTCAGTTAATAAAACTGTCTTTCTGGTGCTCATTGCAAACAAGCTAGAAATTGTTTTTCTGTGTTCCAATTGTTAGTATAAACAAATATGCAGTCTGCTGAAAGCAAGCTGTTCTTTGATAGTCTTTCTTATGGAGTGCAGTTCAGCTAATAAAACTCTTTCTGCATTTCATTGCAAGCAAGCCCGAAAGTGTTTTTATGCTTTATAATGGATTGTAAAAGCAAAGTTGCAGTTTGCTGAAAACAAGTTGTTCTTTGACAGTCTTGAATTCTGACTGCAGTTCAGCCAATAAAAATGTATTTCTGTCATTCATTGCAAACAAGCCAGAAAGTGTTTTTCGTTGCTCTTCTTGTCTGAATAAACAAATATGCAGTTTGCTGAAAACAAGTTGTTCTTTGACAGTCTTGAATTCTGACTGCAGTTCAGCCAATAAAAATGTATTTCTGTCATTCATTGCAAACAAGCCAGAAAGTGTTTTTCTTTGCTCTTCTCGTCTGTATAAGCAAAGATGCAGTTTGCTGGAAATAAGCCGTACTCTGACAGTCGTTCTTATGGAGTGCAGTTCAACTAATAAAACTCTTTCTGCCTTTCATTGCAAGCAAGCCCGAAAGTGTTTTTATGCTTCATACTGGATTGTAAAAGCAAAGTTGCCGTGTGCTGAAAACAAGTTGTTCTTTGACAGTCTTGAATACTGAGTGCAGTTCAGTTAATAAAACTGTCTTTCTGGTGCTCATTGCAAACAAGCCAGAAAGTGTTTTTCGTTGCTCTTCTTGTCTGAATAAACAAATATGCAGTTTGCTGGAAATAAGCTGTACTCTGACAGTCGTTCTTATGGAGTGCAGTTCAGCTAATAAAACTCTTTCTGCCTTTCATTGCAAGCAAGCCCGAAAGTGTTTTTATGCTTCATACTGGATTGTAAAAGCAGAGTTGCCGTGTGCTGAAAATAAGTTGTTCTTTGACAGTCTTGAATACTGAGTGCAGTTCAGTTAATAAAACTGTCTTTCTGGTGCTCATTGCAAACAAGCTAGAAATTGTTTTTCTGTGTTCCAATTGTTAGTATAAACAAATATGCAGTCTGCTGAAAGCAAGCTGTTCTTTGATAGTCTTTCTTATGGAGTGCAGTTCAGCTAATAAAACTCTTTCTACATTTCATTGCAAGCAAGCCCGAAAGTGTTTTTATGCTTTATAATGGATTGTAAAAGCAAAGTTGCAGTTTGCTGAAAACAAGTTGTTCTTTGACAGTCTTGAATTCTGACTGCAGTTCAGCCAATAAAAATGTATTTCTGTCATTCATTGCAAACAAGCCAGAAAGTGTTTTTCGTTGCTCTTCTTGTCTGAATAAACAAATATGCAGTTTGCTGAAAACAAGTTGTTCTTTGACAGTCTTGAATTCTGACTGCAGTTCAGCCAATAAAAATGTATTTCTGTCATTCATTGCAAACAAGCCAGAAAGTGTTTTTCTTTGCTCTTCTCGTCTGTATAAGCAAAGATGCAGTTTGCTGGAAATAAGCCGTACTCTGACAGTCGTTCTTATGGAGTGCAGTTCAGCTAATAAAACTCTTTCTGCCTTTCATTGCAAGCAAGCCCGAAAGTGTTTTTATGCTTCATACTGGATTGTAAAAGCAAAGTTGCCGTGTGCTGAAAACAAGTTGTTCTTTGACAGTCTTGAATACTGAGTGCAGTTCAGTTAATAAAACTGTCTTTCTGGTGCTCATTGCAAACAAGCCAGAAAGTGTTTTTCGTTGCTCTTCTTGTCTGAATAAACAAATATGCAGTTTGCTGGAAATAAGCTGTACTCTGACAGTCGTTCTTATGGAGTGCAGTTCAGCTAATAAAACTCTTTCTGCCTTTCATTGCAAACAAGCCCGAAAGTGTTTTTATGCTTCATACTGGATTGTAAAAGCAGAGTTGCCGTGTGCTGAAAATAAGTTGTTCTTTGACAGTCTTGAATACTGAGTGCAGTTCAGTTAATAAAACTGTCTTTCTGGTGCTCATTGCAAACAAGCTAGAAATTGTTTTTCTGTGTTCCAATTGTTAGTATAAACAAATATGCAGTCTGCTGAAAGCAAGCTGTTCTTTGATAGTCTTTCTTATGGAGTGCAGATCAGCTAATAAAACTCTTTCTGCCTTTCATTGCAAGCAAGCCCGAAAGTGTTTTTATGCTTCATAATGGATTGTAAAAGCAAAGTTGCCGTGTGCTGAAAACAAGTTGTTCTTTGACAGTCTTGAATACTGAGTGCAGTTCAGTTAACAAAAATGCCTTTCTGGTGCTCATTGCAAACAAGCCAGAAATTGTTTTTCTGTGTTCCAATTGTTAGTATAAACAAATATGCAGTCTGCTGAAAGCAAGCTGTTCTTTGATAGTCTTTCTTATGGAGTGCAGATCAGCTAATAAAACTCTTTCTGCCTTTCATTGCAAGCAAGCCCGAAAGTGTTTTTATGCTTTATAATGGATTGTAAAGGCAAATATGCAGTTTGCTGAAAACAAGTTGTTCTTTGACAGTCTTGAATTCTGACTGCAGTTCAGCCAATAAAAATGTATTTCTGTCATTCATTGCAAACAAGCCAGAAAGTGTTTTTCGTTGCTCTTCTTGTCTGAATAAACAAATATGCAGTTTGCTGGAAATAAGCTGTACTCTGACAGTCGTTCTTATGGAGTGCAGTTCAGCTAATAAAACTCTTTCTGCCTTTCATTGCAAGCAAGCCCGAAAGTGTTTTTATGCTTCATACTGGATTGTAAAAGCAAAGTTGCCGTGTGCTGAAAACAAGTTGTTCTTTGACAGTCTTGAATACTGAGTGCAGTTCAGTTAATAAAACTGTCTTTCTGGTGCTCATTGCAAACAAGCCAGAAAGTGTTTTTCGTTGCTCTTCTTGTCTGAATAAACAAATATGCAGTTTGCTGGAAATAAGCCGTACTCTGACAGTCGTTCTTATGGAGTGCAGTTCAGCTAATAAAACTCTTTCTGCCTTTCATTGCAAGCAAGCCCGAAAGTGTTTTTATGCTTCATACTGGATTGTAAAAGCAAAGTTGCCGTGTGCTGAAAACAAGTTGTTCTTTGACAGTCTTGAATACTGAGTGCAGTTCAGTTAATAAAACTGTCTTTCTGGTGCTCATTGCAAACAAGCCAGAAAGTGTTTTTCGTTGCTCTTCTTGTCTGAATAAACAAATATGCAGTTTGCTGGAAATAAGCTGTACTCTGACAGTCGTTCTTATGGAGTGCAGTTCAGCTAATAAAACTCTTTCTGCCTTTCATTGCAAGCAAGCCCAAAAGTGTTTTTATGCTTCATACTGGATTGTAAAAGCAGAGTTGCCGTGTGCTGAAAATAAGTTGTTCTTTGACAGTCTTGAATACTGAGTGCAGTTCAGTTAATAAAACTGTCTTTCTGGTGCTCATTGCAAACAAGCTAGAAATTGTTTTTCTGTGTTCCAATTGTTAGTATAAACAAATATGCAGTCTGCTGAAAGCAAGCTGTTCTTTGATAGTCTTTCTTATGGAGTGCAGTTCAGCTAATAAAACTCTTTCTGCCTTTCATTGCAAGCAAGCCCGAAAGTGTTTTTATGCTTTATAATGGATTGTAAAGGCAAAGTTGCAGTTTGCTGAAAACAAGTTGTTCTTTGACAGTCTTGAATTCTGACTGCAGTTCAGCCAATAAAAATGTATTTCTGTCATTCATTGCAAACAAGCCAGAAAGTGTTTTTCGTTGCTCTTCTTGTCTGAATAAACAATTATGCAGTTTGCTGGAAATAAGCTGTACTCTGACAGTCGTCCTTATGGAGTGCAGTTCAGCTAATAAAACTCTTTCTGCCTTTCATTGCAAGCAAGCCCGAAAGTGTTTTTATGCTTCATACTGGATTGTAAAAGCAAAGTTGCAGTGTGCTGAAAACAAGTTGTTCTTTGACAGTCTTGAATACTGAGTGCAGTTCAGTTAATAAAACTGTCTTTCTGGTGCTCATTGCAAACAAGCTAGAAATTGTTTTTCTGTGTTCCAATTATTAGTATAAACAAATATGCAGTCTGCTGAAAGCAAGCTGTTCTTTGATAGTCTTTCTTATGGAGTGCAGTTCAGCTAATAAAACTCTTTCTGCATTTCATTGCAAGCAAGCCCGAAAGTGTTTTTATGCTTTATAATGGATTGTAAAAGCAAAGTTGCAGTTTGCTGAAAACAAGTTGTTCTTTGACAGTCTTGAATTCTGACTGCAGTTCAGCCAATAAAAATGTATTTCTGTCATTCATTGCAAACAAGCCAGAAAGTGTTTTTCGTTGCTCTTCTTGTCTGAATAAACAAATATGCAGTTTGCTGGAAATAAGCTGTACTCTGACAGTCGTTCTTATGGAGTGCAGTTCAGGTAATAAAACTCTTTCTGCCTTTCATTGCAAGCAAGCCCGAAAGTGTTTTTATGCTTTATACTGGATTGTAAAAGCAAAGTTGCCGTGTGCTGAAAACAAGTTGTTCTTTGACAGTCTTGAATACTGAGTGCAGTTCAGTTAATAAAACTGTCTTTCTGGTGCTCATTGCAAACAAGCCAGAAAGTGTTTTTCGTTGCTCTTCTTGTCTGAATAAACAAATATGCAGTTTGCTGGAAATAAGCTGTACTCTGACAGTCGTTCTTATGGAGTGCAGTTCAGCTAATAAAACTCTTTCTGCCTTTCATTGCAAGCAAGCCCGAAAGTGTTTTTATGCTTCATACTGGATTGTAAAAGCAAAGTTGCCGTGTGCTGAAAACAAGTTGTTCTTTGACAGTCTTGAATACTGAGTGCAGTTCAGTTAACAAAAATGCCTTTCTGGTGCTCATTGCAAACAAGCCAGAAAGTGTTTTTCTGTGTTCCAATTGTTAGTATAAACAAATATGCAGTCTGCTGAAAGCAAGCTGTTCTTTGATAGTCTTTCTTATGGAGTGCAGTTCAGCTAATAAAACTCTTTCTGCCTTTCATTGCAAGCAAGCCCGAAAGTGTTTTTATGCTTTATAATGGATTGTAAAGGCAAAGTTGCAGTTTGCTGAAAACAAGTTGTTCTTTGACAGTCTTGAATTCTGACTGCAGTTCAGCCAATAAAAATGTATTTCTGTCATTCATTGCAAACAAGCCAGAAAGTGTTTTTCGTTGCTCTTCTTGTCTGAATAAACAAATATGCAGTTTGCTGAAAACAAGTTGTTCTTTGACAGTCTTGAATTCTGACTGCAGTTCAGCCAATAAAAATGTATTTCTGTCATTCATTGCAAACAAGCCAGAAAGTGTTTTTCTTTGCTCTTCTCGTCTGTATAAGCAAAGATGCAGTTTGCTGGAAATAAGCCGTACTCTGACAGTCGTTCTTATGGAGTGCAGTTCAGCTAATAAAACTCTTTCTGCCTTTCATTGCAAGCAAGCCCGAAAGTGTTTTTATGCTTCATAATGGATTGTAAAAGCAAAGTAGAAGTTTGCTGAAAACAAGTTGTTCTTTGACAGTCTTGAATTCTGACTGCAGTTCAGCCAATAAAAATGTATTTCTGTCATTCATTGCAAACAAGCCAGAAAGTGTTTTTCGTTGCTCTTCTTGTCTGAATAAACAAATATGCAGTTTGCTGGAAATAAGCTGTACTCTGACAGTCGTTCTTATGGAGTGCAGTTCAGCTAATAAAACTCTTTCTGCCTTTCATTGCAAGCAAGCCCGAAAGTGTTTTTATGCTTCATACTGGATTGTAAAAGCAAAGTTGCCGTGTGCTGAAAACAAGTTGTTCTTTGACAGTCTTGAATACTGAGTGCAGTTCAGTTAATAAAACTGTCTTTCTGGTGCTCATTGCAAACAAGCTAGAAATTGTTTTTCTGTGTTCCAATTGTTAGTATAAACAAATATGCAGTCTGCTGAAAGCAAGCTGTTCTTTGATAGTCTTTCTTATGGAGTGCAGTTCAGCTAATAAAACTCTTTCTGCATTTCATTGCAAGCAAGCCCGCAAGTGTTTTTATGCTTTATAATGGATTGTAAAGGCAAAGTTGCAGTTTGCTGAAAACAAGTTGTTCTTTGACAGTCTTGAATTCTGACTGCAGTTCAGCCAATAAAAATGTATTTCTGTCATTCATTGCAAACAAGCCAGAAAGTGTTTTTCGTTGCTCTTCTTGTCTGAATAAACAAATATGCAGTTTGCTGGAAATAAGCTGTACTCTGACAGTCGTTCTTATGGAGTGCAGTTCAGCTAATAAAACTCTTTCTGCCTTTCATTGCAAGCAAGCCCGAAAGTGTTTTTATGCTTCATACTGGATTGTAAAAGCAAAGTTGCCGTGTGCTGAAAACAAGTTGTTCTTTGACAGTCTTGAATACTGAGTGCAGTTCAGTTAATAAAACTGTCTTTCTGGTGCTCATTGCAAACAAGCCAGAAAGTGTTTTTCGTTGCTCTTCTTGTCTGAATAAACAAATATGCAGTTTGCTGGAAATAAGCCGTACTCTGACAGTCGTTCTTATGGAGTGCAGTTCAGCTAATAAAACTCTTTCTGCCTTTCATTGCAAGCAAGCCCGAAAGTGTTTTTATGCTTCATACTGGATTGTAAAAGCAAAGTTGCCGTGTGCTGAAAACAAGTTGTTCTTTGACAGTCTTGAATACTGAGTGCAGTTCAGTTAATAAAACTGTCTTTCTGGTGCTCATTGCAAACAAGCTAGAAATTGTTTTTCTGTGTTCCAATTGTTAGTATAAACAAATATGCAGTCTGCTGAAAGCAAGCTGTTCTTTGATAGTCTTTCTTATGGAGTGCAGTTCAGCTAATAAAACTCTTTCTGCATTTCATTGCAAGCAAGCCCGAAAGTGTTTTTATGCTTTATAATGGATTGTAAAAGCAAAGTTGCAGTTTGCTGAAAACAAGTTGTTCTTTGACAGTCTTGAATTCTGACTGCAGTTCAGCCAATAAAAATGTATTTCTGTCATTCATTGCAAACAAGCCAGAAAGTGTTTTTCGTTGCTCTTCTTGTCTGAATAAACAAATATGCAGTTTGCTGGAAATAAGCTGTACTCTGACAGTCGTTCTTATGGAGTGCAGTTCAGCTAATAAAACTCTTTCTGCCTTTCATTGCAAGCAAGCCCGAAAGTGTTTTTATGCTTCATACTGGATTGTAAAAGCAAAGTTGCCGTGTGCTGAAAACAAGTTGTTCTTTGACAGTCTTGAATACTGAGTGCAGTTCAGTTAATAAAACTGTCTTTCTGGTGCTCATTGCAAACAAGCCAGAAAGTGTTTTTCGTTGCTCTTCTTGTCTGAATAAACAAATATGCAGTTTGCTGGAAATAAGCTGTACTCTGACAGTCGTTCTTATGGAGTGCAGTTCAGCTAATAAAACTCTTTCTGCCTTTCATTGCAAGCAAGCCCGAAAGTGTTTTTATGCTTCATACTGGATTGTAAAAGCAAAGTTGCCGTGTGCTGAAAACAAGTTGTTCTTTGACAGTCTTGAATACTGAGTGCAGTTCAGTTAATAAAACTGTCTTTCTGGTGCTCATTGCAAACAAGCTAGAAATTGTTTTTCTGTGTTCCAATTGTTAGTATAAACAAATATGCAGTCTGCTGAAAGCAAGCTGTTCTTTGATAGTCTTTCTTATGGAGTGCAGATCAGCTAATAAAACTCTTTCTGCCTTTCATTGCAAGCAAGCCCGAAAGTGTTTTTATGCTTCATAATGGATTGTAAAAGCAAAGTAGAAGTTTGCTGAAAACAAGTTGTTCTTTGACAGTCTTGTATTCTGACTGCAGTTCAGCCAATAAAAATGTATTTCTGTCATTCATTGCAAACAAGCCAGAAAGTGTTTTTCGTTGCTCTTCTTGTCTGAATAAACAAATATGCAGTTTGCTGGAAAAAGCTGTACTCTGACAGTCGTTCTTATGGAGTGCAGTTCAGCTAATAAAACTCTTTCTGCCTTTCATTGCAAGCAAGCCCGAAAGTGTTTTTCTGCTTCATACTGGATTGTAAAAGCAAAGTTGCCGTGTGCTGAAAACAAGTTGTTCTTTGACAGTCTTGAATACTGAGTGCAGTTCAGTTTACAAAAATGCCTTTCTGGTGCTCATTGCAAACAAGCCAGAAAGTGTTTTTCTGTGTTCCAATTGTTAGTATAAACAAATATGCAGTCTGCTGAAAGCAAGCTGTTCTTTGATAGTCTTTCTTATGGAGTGCAGTTCAGCTAATAAAACTCTTTCTGCCTTTCATTGCAAGCAAGCCCGAAAGTGTTTTTATGCTTTATAATGGATTGTAAAAGCAAAGTTGCAGTTTGCTGAAAACAAGTTGTTCTTTGACAGTCTTGAATTCTGACTGCAGTTCAGCCGATAAAAATGTATTTCTGTCATTCATTGCAAACAAGCCAGAAAGTGTTTTTCGTTGCTCTTCTTGTCTGAATAAACAATTATGCAGTTTGCTGGAAATAAGCTGTACTCTGACAGTCGTCCTTATGGAGTGCAGTTCAGCTAATAAAACTCTTTCTGCCTTTCATTGCAAGCAAGCCCGAAAGTGTTTTTATGCTTCATACTGGATTGTAAAAGCAAAGTTGCCGTGTGCTGAAAACAAGTTGTTCTTTGACAGTCTTGAATACTGAGTGCAGTTCAGTTAATAAAACTGTCTTTCTGGTGCTCATTGCAAACAAGCCAGAAAGTGTTTTTCGTTGCTCTTCTTGTCTGAATAAACAAATATGCAGTTTGCTGGAAATAAGCTGTACTCTGACAGTCGTTCTTATGGAGTGCAGTTCAGCTAATAAAACTCTTTCTGCCTTTCATTGCAAGCAAGCCCGAAAGTGTTTTTATGCTTCATACTGGATTGTAAAAGCAAAGTTGCCGTGTGCTGAAAACAAGTTGTTCTTTGACAGTCTTGAATACTGAGTGCAGTTCAGTTAACAAAAATGCCTTTCTGGTGCTCATTGCAAACAAGCCAGAAAGTGTTTTTCTGTGTTCCAATTGTTAGTATAAACAAATATGCAGTCTGCTGAAAGCAAGCTGTTCTTTGATAGTCTTTCTTATGGAGTGCAGTTCAGCTAATAAAACTCTTTCTGCCTTTCATTGCAAGCAAGCCCGAAAGTGTTTTTATGCTTTATAATGGATTGTAAAGGCAAAGTTGCAGTTTGCTGAAAACAAGTTGTTCTTTGACAGTCTTGAATTCTGACTGCAGTTCAGCCAATAAAAATGTATTTCTGTCATTCATTGCAAACAAGCCAGAAAGTGTTTTTCGTTGCTCTTCTTGTCTGAATAAACAAATATGCAGTTTGCTGAAAACAAGTTGTTCTTTGACAGTCTTGAATTCTGACTGCAGTTCAGCCAATAAAAATGTATTTCTGTCATTCATTGCAAACAAGCCAGAAAGTGTTTTTCTTTGCTCTTCTCGTCTGTATAAGCAAAGATGCAGTTTGCTGGAAATAAGCCGTACTCTGACAGTCGTTCTTATGGAGTGCAGTTCAGCTAATAAAACTCTTTCTGCCTTTCATTGCAAGCAAGCCCGAAAGTGTTTTTATGCTTCATACTGGATTGTAAAAGCAAAGTTGCCGTGTGCTGAAAACAAGTTGTTCTTTGACAGTCTTGAATACTGAGTGCAGTTCAGTTAATAAAACTGTCTTTCTGGTGCTCATTGCAAACAAGCCAGAAAGTGTTTTTCGTTGCTCTTCTTGTCTGAATAAACAATTATGCAGTTTGCTGGAAATAAGCTGTACTCTGACAGTCGTTCTTATGGAGTGCAGTTCAGCTAATAAAACTCTTTCTGCCTTTCATTGCAAGCAAGCCCGAAAGTGTTTTTATGCTTCATACTGGATTGTAAAAGCAAAGTTGCCGTGTGCTGAAAACAAGTTGTTCTTTGACAGTCTTGAATACTGAGTGCAGTTCAGTTAATAAAACTGTCTTTCTGGTGCTCATTGCAAACAAGCTAGAAATTGTTTTTCTGTGTTCCAATTGTTAGTATAAACAAATATGCAGTCTGCTGAAAGCAAGCTGTTCTTTGATAGTCTTTCTTATGGAGTGCAGTTCAGCTAATAAAACTCTTTCTGCATTTCATTGCAAGCAAGCCCGAAAGTGTTTTTATGCTTTATAATGGATTGTAAAAGCAAAGTTGCAGTTTGCTGAAAACAAGTTGTTCTTTGACAGTCTTGAATTCTGACTGCAGTTCAGCCAATAAAAATGTATTTCTGTCATTCATTGCAAACAAGCCAGAAAGTGTTTTTCGTTGCTCTTCTTGTCTGAATAAACAAATATGCAGTTTGCTGGAAATAAGCTGTACTCTGACAGTCGTTCTTATGGAGTGCAGTTCAGCTAATAAAACTCTTTCTGCCTTTCATTGCAAGCAAGCCCGAAAGTGTTTTTATGCTTCATACTGGATTGTAAAAGCAAAGTTGCCGTGTGCTGAAAACAAGTTGTTCTTTGACAGTCTTGAATACTGAGTGCAGTTCAGTTAATAAAACTGTCTTTCTGGTGCTCATTGCAAACAAGCCAGAAAGTGTTTTTCGTTGCTCTTCTTGTCTGAATAAACAAATATGCAGTTTGCTGGAAATAAGCTGTACTCTGACAGTCGTTCTTATGGAGTGCAGTTCAGCTAATAAAACTCTTTCTGCCTTTCATTGCAAGCAAGCCCGAAAGTGTTTTTATGCTTCATACTGGATTGTAAAAGCAAAGTTGCCGTGTGCTGAAAACAAGTTGTTCTTTGACAGTCTTGAATACTGAGTGCAGTTCAGTTAATAAAACTGTCTTTCTGGTGCTCATTGCAAACAAGCTAGAAATTGTTTTTCTGTGTTCCAATTGTTAGTATAAACAAATATGCAGTCTGCTGAAAGCAAGCTGTTCTTTGATAGTCTTTCTTATGGAGTGCAGATCAGCTAATAAAACTCTTTCTGCCTTTCATTGCAAGCAAGCCCGAAAGTGTTTTTATGCTTCATAATGGATTGTAAAAGCAAAGTAGAAGTTTGCTGAAAACAAGTTGTTCTTTGACAGTCTTGTATTCTGACTGCAGTTCAGCCAATAAAAATGTATTTCTGTCATTCATTGCAAACAAGCCAGAAAGTGTTTTTCGTTGCTCTTCTTGTCTGAATAAACAAATATGCAGTTTGCTGGAAAAAGCTGTACTCTGACAGTCGTTCTTATGGAGTGCAGTTCAGCTAATAAAACTCTTTCTGCCTTTCATTGCAAGCAAGCCCGAAAGTGTTTTTCTGCTTCATACTGGATTGTAAAAGCAAAGTTGCCGTGTGCTGAAAACAAGTTGTTCTTTGACAGTCTTGAATACTGAGTGCAGTTCAGTTTACAAAAATGCCTTTCTGGTGCTCATTGCAAACAAGCCAGAAAGTGTTTTTCTGTGTTCCAATTGTTAGTATAAACAAATATGCAGTCTGCTGAAAGCAAGCTGTTCTTTGATAGTCTTTCTTATGGAGTGCAGTTCAGCTAATAAAACTCTTTCTGCCTTTCATTGCAAGCAAGCCCGAAAGTGTTTTTATGCTTTATAATGGATTGTAAAAGCAAAGTTGCAGTTTGCTGAAAACAAGTTGTTCTTTGACAGTCTTGAATTCTGACTGCAGTTCAGCCGATAAAAATGTATTTCTGTCATTCATTGCAAACAAGCCAGAAAGTGTTTTTCGTTGCTCTTCTTGTCTGAATAAACAATTATGCAGTTTGCTGGAAATAAGCTGTACTCTGACAGTCGTCCTTATGGAGTGCAGTTCAGCTAATAAAACTCTTTCTGCCTTTCATTGCAAGCAAGCCCGAAAGTGTTTTTATGCTTCATACTGGATTGTAAAAGCAAAGTTGCCGTGTGCTGAAAACAAGTTGTTCTTTGACAGTCTTGAATACTGAGTGCAGTTCAGTTAATAAAACTGTCTTTCTGGTGCTCATTGCAAACAAGCCAGAAAGTGTTTTTCGTTGCTCTTCTTGTCTGAATAAACAAATATGCAGTTTGCTGGAAATAAGCTGTACTCTGACAGTCGTTCTTATGGAGTGCAGTTCAGCTAATAAAACTCTTTCTGCCTTTCATTGCAAGCAAGCCCGAAAGTGTTTTTATGCTTCATACTGGATTGTAAAAGCAAAGTTGCCGTGTGCTGAAAACAAGTTGTTCTTTGACAGTCTTGAATACTGAGTGCAGTTCAGTTAACAAAAATGCCTTTCTGGTGCTCATTGCAAACAAGCCAGAAAGTGTTTTTCTGTGTTCCAATTGTTAGTATAAACAAATATGCAGTCTGCTGAAAGCAAGCTGTTCTTTGATAGTCTTTCTTATGGAGTGCAGTTCAGCTAATAAAACTCTTTCTGCCTTTCATTGCAAGCAAGCCCGAAAGTGTTTTTATGCTTTATAATGGATTGTAAAGGCAAAGTTGCAGTTTGCTGAAAACAAGTTGTTCTTTGACAGTCTTGAATTCTGACTGCAGTTCAGCCAATAAAAATGTATTTCTGTCATTCATTGCAAACAAGCCAGAAAGTGTTTTTCGTTGCTCTTCTTGTCTGAATAAACAAATATGCAGTTTGCTGAAAACAAGTTGTTCTTTGACAGTCTTGAATTCTGACTGCAGTTCAGCCAATAAAAATGTATTTCTGTCATTCATTGCAAACAAGCCAGAAAGTGTTTTTCTTTGCTCTTCTCGTCTGTATAAGCAAAGATGCAGTTTGCTGGAAATAAGCCGTACTCTGACAGTCGTTCTTATGGAGTGCAGTTCAGCTAATAAAACTCTTTCTGCCTTTCATTGCAAGCAAGCCCGAAAGTGTTTTTATGCTTCATACTGGATTGTAAAAGCAAAGTTGCCGTGTGCTGAAAACAAGTTGTTCTTTGACAGTCTTGAATACTGAGTGCAGTTCAGTTAATAAAACTGTCTTTCTGGTGCTCATTGCAAACAAGCCAGAAAGTGTTTTTCGTTGCTCTTCTTGTCTGAATAAACAATTATGCAGTTTGCTGGAAATAAGCTGTACTCTGACAGTCGTTCTTATGGAGTGCAGTTCAGCTAATAAAACTCTTTCTGCCTTTCATTGCAAGCAAGCCCGAAAGTGTTTTTATGCTTCATACTGGATTGTAAAAGCAGAGTTGCCGTGTGCTGAAAATAAGTTGTTCTTTGACAGTCTTGAATACTGAGTGCAGTTCAGTTAATAAAACTGTCTTTCTGGTGCTCATTGCAAACAAGCTAGAAATTGTTTTTCTGTGTTCCAATTGTTAGTATAAACAAATATGCAGTCTGCTGAAAGCAAGCTGTTCTTTGATAGTCTTTCTTATGGAGTGCAGATCAGCTAATAAAACTCTTTCTGCCTTTCATTGCAAGCAAGCCCGAAAGTGTTTTTATGCTTCATAATGGATTGTAAAAGCAAAGTTGCCGTGTGCTGAAAACAAGTTGTTCTTTGACAGTCTTGAATACTGAGTGCAGTTCAGTTAACAAAAATGCCTTTCTGGTGCTCATTGCAAACAAGCCAGAAAGTGTTTTTCTGTGTTCCAATTGTTAGTATAAACAAATATGCAGTCTGCTGAAAGCAAGCTGTTCTTTGATAGTCTTTCTTATGGAGTGCAGTTCAGCTAATAAAACTCTTTCTGCCTTTCATTGCAAGCAAGCCCGAAAGTGTTTTTATGCTTTATAATGGATTGTAAAGGCAAAGTTGCAGTTTGCTGAAAACAAGTTGTTCTTTGACAGTCTTGAATTCTGACTGCAGTTCAGCCAATAAAAATGTATTTCTGTCATTCATTGCAAACAAGCCAGAAAGTGTTTTTCGTTGCTCTTCTTGTCTGAATAAACAAATATGCAGTTTGCTGAAAACAAGTTGTTCTTTGACAGTCTTGAATTCTGACTGCAGTTCAGCCAATAAAAATGTATTTCTGTCATTCATTGCAAACAAGCCAGAAAGTGTTTTTCTTTGCTCTTCTCGTCTGTATAAGCAAAGATGCAGTTTGCTGGAAATAAGCCGTACTCTGACAGTCGTTCTTATGGAGTGCAGTTCAACTAATAAAACTCTTTCTGCCTTTCATTGCAAGCAAGCCCGAAAGTGTTTTTATGCTTCATACTGGATTGTAAAAGCAAAGTTGCCGTGTGCTGAAAACAAGTTGTTCTTTGACAGTCTTGAATACTGAGTGCAGTTCAGTTAATAAAACTGTCTTTCTGGTGCTCATTGCAAACAAGCCAGAAAGTGTTTTTCGTTGCTCTTCTTGTCTGAATAAACAAATATGCAGTTTGCTGGAAATAAGCTGTACTCTGACAGTCGTTCTTATGGAGTGCAGTTCAGCTAATAAAACTCTTTCTGCCTTTCATTGCAAGCAAGCCCGAAAGTGTTTTTATGCTTCATACTGGATTGTAAAAGCAAAGTTGCCGTGTGCTGAAAACAAGTTGTTCTTTGACAGTCTTGAATACTGAGTGCAGTTCAGTTAATAAAACTGTCTTTCTGGTGCTCATTGCAAACAAGCTAGAAATTGTTTTTCTGTGTTCCAATTTTTAGTATAAACAAATATGCAGTCTGCTGAAAGCAAGCTGTTCTTTGATAGTCTTTCTTATGGAGTGCAGTTCAGCTAATAAAACTCTTTCTGCATTTCATTGCAAGCAAGCCCGAAAGTGTTTTTATGCTTTATAATGGATTGTAAAAGCAAAGTTGCAGTTTGCTGAAAACAAGTTGTTCTTTGACAGTCTTGAACTCTGACTGCAGTTCAGCCAATAAAAATGTATTTCTGTCATTCATTGCAAACAAGCCAGAAAGTGTTTTTCGTTGCTCTTCTTGTCTGAATAAACAATTATGCAGTTTGCTGGAAATAAGCTGTACTCTGACAGTCGTCCTTATGGAGTGCAGTTCAGCTAATAAAACTCTTTCTGCCTTTCATTGCAAGCAAGCCCGAAAGTGTTTTTATGCTTCATACTGGATTGTAAAAGCAAAGTTGCCGTGTGCTGAAAACAAGTTGTTCTTTGACAGTCTTGAATACTGAGTGCAGTTCAGTTAACAAAAATGCCTTTCTGGTGCTCATTGCAAACAAGCCAGAAAGTGTTTTTCTGTGTTCCAATTGTTAGTATAAACAAATATGCAGTCTGCTGAAAGCAAGCTGTTCTTTGATAGTCTTTCTTATGGAGTGCAGTTCAGCTAATAAAACTCTTTCTGCCTTTCATTGCAAGCAAGCCCGAAAGTGTTTTTATGCTTTATAATGGATTGTAAAGGCAAAATTGCAGTTTGCTGAAAACAAGTTGTTCTTTGACAGTCTTGATTTCTGACTGCAGTTCAGCCAATAAAAATGTATTTCTGTCATTCGTTGCAAACAAGCCAGAAAGTGTTTTTCTTTGCTCTTCTCGTCTGTATAAGCAAAGATGCAGTTTGCTGGAAATAAGCCGTACTCTGACAGTCGTTCTTATGGAGTGCAGTTCAGCTAATAAAACTCTTTCTGCCTTTCATTGCAAGCAAGCCCGAAAGTGTTTTTATGCTTCATACTGGATTGTAAAAGCAAAGTTGCCGTGTGCTGAAAACAAGTTGTTCTTTGACAGTCTTGAATACTGAGTGCAGTTCAGTTAATAAAACTGTCTTTCTGGTGCTCATTGCAAACA
This sequence comes from Hoplias malabaricus, assembly GCF_029633855.1. Lineage (NCBI taxonomy): Eukaryota > Metazoa > Chordata > Actinopteri > Characiformes > Erythrinidae > Hoplias > Hoplias malabaricus. Next base: position 26,016,336 of record NC_089810.1, read on the forward strand.
AGCCAGAAAGTGTTTTTCGTTGCTCTTCTTGTCTGAATAAACAAATATGCAGTTTGCTGGAAATAAGCTGTACTCTGACAGTCGTTCTTATGGAGTGCAGTTCAGCTAATAAAACTCTTTCTGCCTTTCATTGCAAACAAGCCCGAAAGTGTTTTTATGCTTCATACTGGATTGTAAAAGCAGAGTTGCCGTGTGCTGAAAATAAGTTGTTCTTTGACAGTCTTGAATACTGAGTGCAGTTCAGTTAATAAAACTGTCTTTCTGGTGCTCATTGCAAACAAGCTAGAAATTGTTTTTCTGTGTTCCAATTGTTAGTATAAACAAATATACAGTCTGCTGAAAGCCAGCTGTTCTTTGATAGTCTTTCTTATGGAGTGCAGATCAGCTAATAAAACTCTTTCTGCCTTTCATTGCAAGCAAGCCCGAAAGTGTTTTTATGCTTCATAATGGATTGTAAAAGCAAAGTTGCCGTGTGCTGAAAACAAGTTGTTCTTTGACAGTCTTGAATACTGAGTGCAGTTCAGTTAACAAAAATGCCTTTCTGGTGCTCATTGCAAACAAGCCAGAAATTGTTTTTCTGTGTTCCAATTGTTAGTATAAACAAATATGCAGTCTGCTGAAAGCAAGCTGTTCTTTGATAGTCTTTCTTATGGAGTGCAGATCAGCTAATAAAACTCTTTCTGCCTTTCATTGCAAGCAAGCCCGAAAGTGTTTTTATGCTTTATAATGGATTGTAAAGGCAAAGTTGCAGTTTGCTGAAAACAAGTTGTTCTTTGACAGTCTTGAATTCTGACTGCAGTTCAGCCAATAAAAATGTATTTCTGTCATTCATTGCAAACAAGCCAGAAAGTGTTTTTCGTTGCTCTTCTTGTCTGAATAAACAAATATGCAGTTTGCTGGAAATAAGCTGTACTCTGACAGTCGTTCTTATGGAGTGCAGTTCAGCTAATAAAACTCTTTCTGCCTTTCATTGCAAGCAAGCCCGAAAGTGTTTTTATGCTTCATACTGGATTGTAAAAGCAAAGTTGCCGTGTGCTGAAAACAAGTTGTTCTTTGACAGTCTTGAATACTGAGTGCAGTTCAGTTAATAAAACTGTCTTTCTGGTGCTCATTGCAAACAAGCCAGAAAGTGTTTTTCGTTGCTCTTCTTGTCTGAATAAACAAATATGCAGTTTGCTGGAAATAAGCCGTACTCTGACAGTCGTTCTTATGGAGTGCAGTTCAGCTAATAAAACTCTTTCTGCCTTTCATTGCAAGCAAGCCCGAAAGTGTTTTTATGCTTCATACTGGATTGTAAAAGCAAAGTTGCCGTGTGCTGAAAACAAGTTGTTCTTTGACAGTCTTGAATACTGAGTGCAGTTCAGTTAATAAAACTGTCTTTCTGGTGCTCATTGCAAACAAGCTAGAAATTGTTTTTCTGTGTTCCAATTGTTAGTATAAACAAATATGCAGTCTGCTGAAAGCAAGCTGTTCTTTGATAGTCTTTCTTATGGAGTGCAGTTCAGCTAATAAAACTCTTTCTGCATTTCATTGCAAGCAAGCCCGAAAGTGTTTTTATGCTTTATAATGGATTGTAAAAGCAAAGTTGCAGTTTGCTGAAAACAAGTTGTTCTTTGACAGTCTTGAATTCTGACTGCAGTTCAGCCAATAAAAATGTATTTCTGTCATTCATTGCAAACAAGCCAGAAAGTGTTTTTCGTTGCTCTTCTTGTCTGAATAAACAAATATGCAGTTTGCTGGAAATAAGCTGTACTCTGACAGTCGTTCTTATGGAGTGCAGTTCAGCTAATAAAACTCTTTCTGCCTTTCATTGCAAGCAAGCCCGAAAGTGTTTTTATGCTTCATACTGGATTGTAAAAGCAAAGTTGCCGTGTGCTGAAAACAAGTTGTTCTTTGACAGTCTTGAATACTGAGTGCAGTTCAGTTAATAAAACTGTCTTTCTGGTGCTCATTGCAAACAAGCCAGAAAGTGTTTTTCGTTGCTCTTCTTGTCTGAATAAACAAATATGCAGTTTGCTGGAAATAAGCTGTACTCTGACAGTCGTTCTTATGGAGTGCAGTTCAGCTAATAAAACTCTTTCTGCCTTTCATTGCAAGCAAGCCCGAAAGTGTTTTTATGCTTCATACTGGATTGTAAAAGCAAAGTTGCCGTGTGCTGAAAACAAGTTGTTCTTTGACAGTCTTGAATACTGAGTGCAGTTCAGTTAATAAAACTGTCTTTCTGGTGCTCATTGCAAACAAGCTAGAAATTGTTTTTCTGTGTTCCAATTGTTAGTATAAACAAATATGCAGTCTGCTGAAAGCAAGCTGTTCTTTGATAGTCTTTCTTATGGAGTGCAGATCAGCTAATAAAACTCTTTCTGCCTTTCATTGCAAGCAAGCCCGAAAGTGTTTTTATGCTTTATAATGGATTGTAAAGGCAAAGTTGCAGTTTGCTGAAAACAAGTTGTTCTTTGACAGTCTTGAATTCTGACTGCAGTTCAGCCAATAAAAATGTATTTCTGTCATTCATTGCAAACAAGCCAGAAAGTGTTTTTCGTTGCTCTTCTTGTCTGAATAAACAAATATGCAGTTTGCTGAAAACAAGTTGTTCTTTGACAGTCTTGAATTCTGACTGCAGTTCAGCCAATAAAAATGTATTTCTGTCATTCATTGCAAACAAGCCAGAAAGTGTTTTTCGTTGCTCTTCTTGTCTGAATAAACAAATATGCAGTTTGCTGGAAATAAGCTGTACTCTGACAGTCGTTCTTATGGAGTGCAGTTCAGCTAATAAAACTCTTTCTGCCTTTCATTGCAAGCAAGCCCGAAAGTGTTTTTATGCTTCATACTGGATTGTAAAAGCAAAGTTGCCGTGTGCTGAAAACAAGTTGTTCTTTGACAGTCTTGAATACTGAGTGCAGTTCAGTTAATAAAACTGTCTTTCTGGTGCTCATTGCAAACAAGCCAGAAAGTGTTTTTCGTTGCTCTTCTTGTCTGAATAAACAAATATGCAGTTTGCTGGAAATAAGCCGTACTCTGACAGTCGTTCTTATGGAGTGCAGTTCAGCTAATAAAACTCTTTCTGCCTTTCATTGCAAGCAAGCCCGAAAGTGTTTTTATGCTTCATACTGGATTGTAAAAGCAAAGTTGCCGTGTGCTGAAAACAAGTTGTTCTTTGACAGTCTTGAATACTGAGTGCAGTTCAGTTAATAAAACTGTCTTTCTGGTGCTCATTGCAAACAAGCTAGAAATTGTTTTTCTGTGTTCCAATTGTTAGTATAAACAAATATGCAGTCTGCTGAAAGCAAGCTGTTCTTTGATAGTCTTTCTTATGGAGTGCAGTTCAGCTAATAAAACTCTTTCTGCATTTCATTGCAAGCAAGCCCGAAAGTGTTTTTATGCTTTATAATGGATTGTAAAAGCAAAGTTGCAGTTTGCTGAAAACAAGTTGTTCTTTGACAGTCTTGAATTCTGACTGCAGTTCAGCCAATAAAAATGTATTTCTGTCATTCATTGCAAACAAGCCAGAAAGTGTTTTTCGTTGCTCTTCTTGTCTGAATAAACAAATATGCAGTTTGCTGGAAATAAGCTGTACTCTGACAGTCGTTCTTATGGAGTGCAGTTCAGCTAATAAAACTCTTTCTGCCTTTCATTGCAAGCAAGCCCGAAAGTGTTTTTATGCTTCATACTGGATTGTAAAAGCAAAGTTGCCGTGTGCTGAAAACAAGTTGTTCTTTGACAGTCTTGAATACTGAGTGCAGTTCAGTTAATAAAACTGTCTTTCTGGTGCTCATTGCAAACAAGCCAGAAAGTGTTTTTCGTTGCTCTTCTTGTCTGAATAAACAAATATGCAGTTTGCTGGAAATAAGCTGTACTCTGACAGTCGTTCTTATGGAGTGCAGTTCAGCTAATAAAACTCTTTCTGCCTTTCATTGCAAGCAAGCCCGAAAGTGTTTTTATGCTTCATACTGGATTGTAAAAGCAAAGTTGCCGTGTGCTGAAAACAAGTTGTTCTTTGACAGTCTTGAATACTGAGTGCAGTTCAGTTAATAAAACTGTCTTTCTGGTGCTCATTGCAAACAAGCTAGAAATTGTTTTTCTGTGTTCCAATTGTTAGTATAAACAAATATGCAGTCTGCTGAAAGCAAGCTGTTCTTTGATAGTCTTTCTTATGGAGTGCAGATCAGCTAATAAAACTCTTTCTGCCTTTCATTGCAAGCAAGCCCGAAAGTGTTTTTATGCTTCATAATGGATTGTAAAAGCAAAGTAGAAGTTTGCTGAAAACAAGTTGTTCTTTGACAGTCTTGTATTCTGACTGCAGTTCAGCCAATAAAAATGTATTTCTGTCATTCATTGCAAACAAGCCAGAAAGTGTTTTTCGTTGCTCTTCTTGTCTGAATAAACAAATATGCAGTTTGCTGGAAAAAGCTGTACTCTGACAGTCGTTCTTATGGAGTGCAGTTCAGCTAATAAAACTCTTTCTGCCTTTCATTGCAAGCAAGCCCGAAAGTGTTTTTCTGCTTCATACTGGATTGTAAAAGCAAAGTTGCCGTGTGCTGAAAACAAGTTGTTCTTTGACAGTCTTGAATACTGAGTGCAGTTCAGTTTACAAAAATGCCTTTCTGGTGCTCATTGCAAACAAGCCAGAAAGTGTTTTTCTGTGTTCCAATTGTTAGTATAAACAAATATGCAGTCTGCTGAAAGCAAGCTGTTCTTTGATAGTCTTTCTTATGGAGTGCAGTTCAGCTAATAAAACTCTTTCTGCCTTTCATTGCAAGCAAGCCCGAAAGTGTTTTTATGCTTTATAATGGATTGTAAAGGCAAAATTGCAGTTTGCTGAAAACAAGTTGTTCTTTGACAGTCTTGAATTCTGACTGCAGTTCAGCCAATAAAAATGTATTTCTGTCATTCATTGCAAACAAGCCAGAAAGTGTTTTTCGTTGCTCTTCTTGTCTGAATAAACAAATATGCAGTTTGCTGGAAATAAGCTGTACTCTGACAGTCGTTCTTATGGAGTGCAGTTCAGCTAATAAAACTCTTTCTGCCTTTCATTGCAAGCAAGCCCGAAAGTGTTTTTATGCTTCATACTGGATTGTAAAAGCAAAGTTGCCGTGTGCTGAAAACAAGTTGTTCTTTGACAGTCTTGAATACTGAGTGCAGTTCAGTTAATAAAACTGTCTTTCTGGTGCTCATTGCAAACAAGCCAGAAAGTGTTTTTCGTTGCTCTTCTTGTCTGAATAAACAAATATGCAGTTTGCTGGAAATAAGCTGTACTCTGACAGTCGTTCTTATGGAGTGCAGTTCAGCTAATAAAACTCTTTCTGCCTTTCATTGCAAGCAAGCCCGAAAGTGTTTTTATGCTTCATACTGGATTGTAAAAGCAAAGTTGCCGTGTGCTGAAAACAAGTTGTTCTTTGACAGTCTTGAATACTGAGTGCAGTTCAGTTTACAAAAATGCCTTTCTGGTGCTCATTGCAAACAAGCCAGAAAGTGTTTTTCTGTGTTCCAATTGTTAGTATAAACAAATATGCAGTCTGCTGAAAGCAAGCTGTTCTTTGATAGTCTTTCTTATGGAGTGCAGTTCAGCTAATAAAACTCTTTCTGCCTTTCATTGCAAGCAAGCCCGAAAGTGTTTTTATGCTTTATAATGGATTGTAAAGGCAAAATTGCAGTTTGCTGAAAACAAGTTGTTCTTTGACAGTCTTGAATTCTGACTGCAGTTCAGCCAATAAAAATGTATTTCTGTCATTCATTGCAAACAAGCCAGAAAGTGTTTTTCGTTGCTCTTCTTGTCTGAATAAACAAATATGCAGTTTGCTGGAAATAAGCTGTACTCTGACAGTCGTTCTTATGGAGTGCAGTTCAGCTAATAAATCTCTTTCTGCCTTTCATTGCAAGCAAGCCCGAAAGTGTTTTTATGCTTCATACTGGATTGTAAAAGCAAAGTTGCCGTGTGCTGAAAACAAGTTGTTCTTTGACAGTCTTGAATACTGAGTGCAGTTCAGTTTACAAAAATGCCTTTCTGGTGCTCATTGCAAACAAGCCAGAAAGTGTTTTTCTGTGTTCCAATTGTTAGTATAAACAAATATGCAGTCTGCTGAAAGCAAGCTGTTCTTTGATAGTCTTTCTTATGGAGTGCAGTTCAGCTAATAAAACTCTTTCTGCCTTTCATTGCAAGCAAGCCCGAAAGTGTTTTTATGCTTTATAATGGATTGTAAAGGCAAAATTGCAGTTTGCTGAAAACAAGTTGTTCTTTGACAGTCTTGAATTCTGACTGCAGTTCAGCCAATAAAAATGTATTTCTGTCATTCATTGCAAACAAGCCAGAAAGTGTTTTTCTTTGCTCTTCTTGTCTGAATAAACAATTATGCAGTTTGCTGGAAATAAGCTGTACTCTGACAGTCGTCCTTATGGAGTGCAGTTCAGCTAATAAAACTCTTTCTGCCTTTCATTGCAAGCAAGCCCGAAAGTGTTTTTATGCTTCATACTGGATTGTAAAAGCAAAGTTGCCGTGTGCTGAAAACAAGTTGTTCTTTGACAGTCTTGAATACTGAGTGCAGTTCAGTTAACAAAAATGCCTTTCTGGTGCTCATTGCAAACAAGCCAGAAAGTGTTTTTCTGTGTTCCAATTGTTAGTATAAACAAATATGCAGTCTGCTGAAAGCAAGCTGTTCTTTGATAGTCTTTCTTATGGAGTGCAGTTCAGCTAATAAAACTCTTTCTGCCTTTCATTGCAAGCAAGCCCGAAAGTGTTTTTATGCTTTATAATGGATTGTAAAGGCAAAATTGCAGTTTGCTGAAAACAAGTTGTTCTTTGACAGTCTTGAATTCTGACTGCAGTTCAGCCAATAAAAATGTATTTCTGTCATTCATTGCAAACAAGCCAGAAAGTGTTTTTCTTTGCTCTTCTCGTCTGTATAAGCAAAGATGCAGTTTGCTGGAAATAAGCCGTACTCTGACAGTCGTTCTTATGGAGTGCAGTTCAGCTAATAAAACTCTTTCTGCCTTTCATTGCAAGCAAGCCCGAAAGTGTTTTTATGCTTCATACTGGATTGTAAAAGCAAAGTTGCCGTGTGCTGAAAACAAGTTGTTCTTTGACAGTCTTGAATACTGAGTGCAGTTCAGTTAATAAAACTGTCTTTCTGGTGCTCATTGCAAACAAGCCAGAAAGTGTTTTTCGTTGCTCTTCTTGTCTGAATAAACAAATATGCAGTTTGCTGGAAATAAGCTGTACTCTGACAGTCGTTCTTATGGAGTGCAGTTCAGCTAATAAAACTCTTTCTGCCTTTCATTGCAAGCAAGCCCGAAAGTGTTTTTATGCTTCATACTGGATTGTAAAAGCAGAGTTGCCGTGTGCTGAAAATAAGTTGTTCTTTGACAGTCTTGAATACTGAGTGCAGTTCAGTTAATAAAACTGTCTTTCTGGTGCTCATTGCAAACAAGCTAGAAATTGTTTTTCTGTGTTCCAATTGTTAGTATAAACAAATATGCAGTCTGCTGAAAGCAAGCTGTTCTTTGATAGTCTTTCTTATGGAGTGCAGATCAGCTAATAAAACTCTTTCTGCCTTTCATTGCAAGCAAGCCCGAAAGTGTTTTTATGCTTCATAATGGATTGTAAAAGCAAAGTTGCCGTGTGCTGAAAACAAGTTGTTCTTTGACAGTCTTGAATACTGAGTGCAGTTCAGTTAACAAAAATGCCTTTCTGGTGCTCATTGCAAACAAGCCAGAAAGTGTTTTTCTGTGTTCCAATTGTTAGTATAAACAAATATGCAGTCTGCTGAAAGCAAGCTGTTCTTTGATAGTCTTTCTTATGGAGTGCAGTTCAGCTAATAAAACTCTTTCTGCCTTTCATTGCAAGCAAGCCCGAAAGTGTTTTTATGCTTTATAATGGATTGTAAAGGCAAAATTGCAGTTTGCTGAAAACAAGTTGTTCTTTGACAGTCTTGAATTCTGACTGCAGTTCAGCCAATAAAAATGTATTTCTGTCATTCATTGCAAACAAGCCAGAAAGTGTTTTTCTTTGCTCTTCTTGTCTGAATAAACAATTATGCAGTTTGCTGGAAATAAGCTGTACTCTGACCGTCGTCCTTATGGAGTGCAGTTCAGCTAATAAAACTCTTTCTGCCTTTCATTGCAAGCAAGCCCGAAAGTGTTTTTATGCTTCATACTGGATTGTAAAAGCAAAGTTGCCGTGTGCTGAAAACAAGTTGTTCTTTGACAGTCTTGAATACTGAGTGCAGTTCAGTTAACAAAAATGCCTTTCTGGTGCTCATTGCAAACAAGCCAGAAAGTGTTTTTCTGTGTTCCAATTGTTAGTATAAACAAATATGCAGTCTGCTGAAAGCAAGCTGTTCTTTGATAGTCTTTCTTATGGAGTGCAGTTCAGCTAATAAAACTCTTTCTGCCTTTCATTGCAAGCAAGCCCGAAAGTGTTTTTATGCTTTATAATGGATTGTAAAGGCAAAATTGCAGTTTGCTGAAAACAAGTTGTTCTTTGACAGTCTTGAATTCTGACTGCAGTTCAGCCAATAAAAATGTATTTCTGTCATTCATTGCAAACAAGCCAGAAAGTGTTTTTCTTTGCTCTTCTCGTCTGTATAAGCAAAGATGCAGTTTGCTGGAAATAAGCCGTACTCTGACAGTCGTTCTTATGGAGTGCAGTTCAGCTAATAAAACTCTTTCTGCCTTTCATTGCAAGCAAGCCCGAAAGTGTTTTTATGCTTCATACTGGATTGTAAAAGCAAAGTTGCCGTGTGCTGAAAACAAGTTGTTCTTTGACAGTCTTGAATACTGAGTGCAGTTCAGTTAATAAAACTGTCTTTCTGGTGCTCATTGCAAACAAGCCAGAAAGTGTTTTTCGTTGCTCTTCTTGTCTGAATAAACAAATATGCAGTTTGCTGGAAATAAGCTGTACTCTGACAGTCGTTCTTATGGAGTGCAGTTCAGCTAATAAAACTCTTTCTGCCTTTCATTGCAAGCAAGCCCGAAAGTGTTTTTATGCTTCATACTGGATTGTAAAAGCAGAGTTGCCGTGTGCTGAAAATAAGTTGTTCTTTGACAGTCTTGAATACTGAGTGCAGTTCAGTTAATAAAACTGTCTTTCTGGTGCTCATTGCAAACAAGCTAGAAATTGTTTTTCTGTGTTCCAATTGTTAGTATAAATAAATATGCAGTCTGCTGAAAGCAAGCTGTTCTTTGATAGTCTTTCTTATGGAGTGCAGATCAGCTAATAAAACTCTTTCTGCCTTTCATTGCAAGCAAGCCCGAAAGTGTTTTTATGCTTCATAATGGATTGTAAAAGCAAAGTTGCCGTGTGCTGAAAACAAGTTGTTCTTTGACAGTCTTGAATACTGAGTGCAGTTCAGTTAACAAAAATGCCTTTCTGGTGCTCATTGCAAACAAGCCAGAAAGTGTTTTTCTGTGTTCCAATTGTTAGTATAAACAAATATGCAGTCTGCTGAAAGCAAGCTGTTCTTTGATAGTCTTTCTTATGGAGTGCAGTTCAGCTAATAAAACTCTTTCTGCCTTTCATTGCAAGCAAGCCCGAAAGTGTTTTTATGCTTTATAATGGATTGTAAAGGCAAAGTTGCAGTTTGCTGAAAACAAGTTGTTCTTTGACAGTCTTGAATTCTGACTGCAGTTCAGCCAATAAAAATGTATTTCTGTCATTCATTGCAAACAAGCCAGAAAGTGTTTTTCGTTGCTCTTCTTGTCTGAATAAACAATTATGCAGTTTGCTGGAAATAAGCTGTACTCTGACAGTCGTCCTTATGGAGTGCAGTTCAGCTAATAAAACTCTTTCTGCCTTTCATTGCAAGCAAGCCCGAAAGTGTTTTTATGCTTCATACTGGATTGTAAAAGCAAAGTTGCCGTGTGCTGAAAACAAGTTGTTCTTTGACAGTCTTGAATACTGAGTGCAGTTCAGTTAATAAAACTGTCTTTCTGGTGCTCATTGCAAACAAGCCAGAAAGTGTTTTTCGTTGCTCTTCTTGTCTGAATAAACAAATATGCAGTTTGCTGGAAATAAGCTGTACTCTGACAGTCGTTCTTATGGAGTGCAGTTCAGCTAATAAAACTCTTTCTGCCTTTCATTGCAAGCAAGCCCGAAAGTGTTTTTATGCTTCATACTGGATTGTAAAAGCAAAGTTGCCGTGTGCTGAAAACAAGTTGTTCTTTGACAGTCTTGAATACTGAGTGCAGTTCAGTTAATAAAACTGTCTTTCTGGTGCTCATTGCAAACAAGCTAGAAATTGTTTTTCTGTGTTCCAATTGTTAGTATAAACAAATATGCAGTCTGCTGAAAGCAAGCTGTTCTTTGATAGTCTTTCTTATGGAGTGCAGTTCAGCTAATAAAACTCTTTCTGCATTTCATTGCAAGCAAGCCCGAAAGTGTTTTTATGCTTTATAATGGATTGTAAAAGCAAAGTTGCAGTTTGCTGAAAACAAGTTGTTCTTTGACAGTCTTGAACTGCTTTGTGAGCTGCTTTGAGACAACATCAGTTGTGAAAAGCGCTATATAAATAAATTTGATTTGATGATTTGAACTCTGACTGCAGTTCAGCCAATAAAAATGTATTTCTGTCATTCATTGCAAACAAGCCAGAAAGTGTTTTTCGTTGCTCTTCTTGTCTGAATAAACAATTATGCAGTTTGCTGGAAATAAGCTGTACTCTGACAGTCGTCCTTATGGAGTGCAGTTCAGCTAATAAAACTCTTTCTGCCTTTCATTGCAAGCAAGCCCGAAAGTGTTTTTATGCTTCATACTGGATTGTAAAAGCAAAGTTGCCGTGTGCTGAAAACAAGTTGTTCTTTGACAGTCTTGAATACTGAGTGCAGTTCAGTTAATAAAACTGTCTTTCTGGTGCTCATTGCAAACAAGCCAGAAAGTGTTTTTCGTTGCTCTTCTTGTCTGAATAAACAAATATGCAGTTTGCTGGAAATAAGCTGTACTCTGACAGTCGTTCTTATGGAGTGCAGTTCAGCTAATAAAACTCTTTCTGCCTTTCATTGCAAGCAAGCCCGAAAGTGTTTTTATGCTTCATACTGGATTGTAAAAGCAAAGTTGCCGTGTGCTGAAAACAAGTTGTTCTTTGACAGTCTTGAATACTGAGTGCAGTTCAGTTAACAAAAATGCCTTTCTGGTGCTCATTGCAAACAAGCCAGAAAGTGTTTTTCTGTGTTCCAATTGTTAGTATAAACAAATATGCAGTCTGCTGAAAGCAAGCTGTTCTTTGATAGTCTTTCTTATGGAGTGCAGTTCAGCTAATAAAACTCTTTCTGCCTTTCATTGCAAGCAAGCCCGAAAGTGTTTTTATGCTTTATAATGGATTGTAAAGGCAAAATTGCAGTTTGCTGAAAACAAGTTGTTCTTTGACAGTCTTGAATTCTGACTGCAGTTCAGCCAATAAAAATGTATTTCTGTCATTCATTGCAAACAAGCCAGAAAGTGTTTTTCTTTGCTCTTCTCGTCTGTATAAGCAAAGATGCAGTTTGCTGGAAATAAGCTGTACTCTGACAGTCGTTCTTATGGAGTGCAGTTCAGCTAATAAAACTCTTTCTGCCTTTCATTGCAAGCAAGCCCGAAAGTGTTTTTATGCTTCATACTGGATTGTAAAAGCAAAGTTGCCGTGTGCTGAAAACAAGTTGTTCTTTGACAGTCTTGAATACTGAGTGCAGTTCAGTTAATAAAACTGTCTTTCTGGTGCTCATTGCAAACAAGCCAGAAAGTGTTTTTCGTTGCTCTTCTTGTCTGAATAAACAAATATGCAGTTTGCTGGAAATAAGCTGTACTCTGACAGTCGTTCTTATGGAGTGCAGTTCAGCTAATAAAACTCTTTCTGCCTTTCATTGCAAGCAAGCCCGAAAGTGTTTTTATGCTTCATACTGGATTGTAAAAGCAAAGTTGCCGTGTGCTGAAAACAAGTTGTTCTTTGACAGTCTTGAATACTGAGTGCAGTTCAGTTAATAAAACTGTCTTTCTGGTGCTCATTGCAAACAAGCTAGAAATTGTTTTTCTGTGTTCCAATTGTTAGTATAAACAAATATGCAGTCTGCTGAAAGCAAGCTGTTCTTTGATAGTCTTTCTTATGGAGTGCAGTTCAGCTAATAAAACTCTTTCTGCATTTCATTGCAAGCAAGCCCGAAAGTGTTTTTATGCTTTATAATGGATTGTAAAAGCAAAGTTGCAGTTTGCTGAAAACAAGTTGTTCTTTGACAGTCTTGAATTCTGACTGCAGTTCAGCTAATAAAAATGTATTTCTGTCATTCATTGCAAACAAGCCAGAAAGTGTTTTTCGTTGCTCTTCTTGTCTGAATAAACAATTATGCAGTTTGCTGGAAATAAGCTGTACTCTGACAGTCGTCCTTATGGAGTGCAGTTCAGCTAATAAAACTCTTTCTGCCTTTCATTGCAAGCAAGCCCGAAAGTGTTTTTATGCTTCATACTGGATTGTAAAAGCAAAGTTGCCGTGTGCTGAAAACAAGTTGTTCTTTGACAGTCTTGAATACTGAGTGCAGTTCAGTTAATAAAACTGTCTTTCTGGTGCTCATTGCAAACAAGCCAGAAAGTGTTTTTCGTTGCTCTTCTTGTCTGAATAAACAAATATGCAGTTTGCTGGAAATAAGCTGTACTCTGACAGTCGTTCTTATGGAGTGCAGTTCAGCTAATAAAACTCTTTCTGCCTTTCATTGCAAGCAAGCCCGAAAGTGTTTTTATGCTTCATACTGGATTGTAAAAGCAAAGTTGCCGTGTGCTGAAAACAAGTTGTTCTTTGACAGTCTTGAATACTGAGTGCAATTCAGTTAACAAAAATGCCTTTCTGGTGCTCATTGCAAACAAGCCAGAAAGTGTTTTTCTGTGTTCCAATTGTTAGTATAAACAAATATGCAGTCTGCTGAAAGCAAGCTGTTCTTTGATAGTCTTTCTTATGGAGTGCAGTTCAGCTAATAAAACTCTTTCTGCCTTTCATTGCAAGCAAGCCCGAAAGTGTTTTTATGCTTTATAATGGATTGTAAAGGCAAAATTGCAGTTTGCTGAAAACAAGTTGTTCTTTGACAGTCTTGAATTCTGACTGCAGTTCAGCCAATAAAAATGTATTTCTGTCATTCATTGCAAACAAGCCAGAAAGTGTTTTTCTTTGCTCTTCTCGTCTGTATAAGCAAAGATGCAGTTTGCTGGAAATAAGCCGTACTCTGACAGTCGTTCTTATGGAGTGCAGTTCAGCTAATAAAACTCTTTCTGCCTTTCATTGCAAGCAAGCCCGAAAGTGTTTTTATGCTTCATACTGGATTGTAAAAGCAAAGTTGCCGTGTGCTGAAAACAAGTTGTTCTTTGACAGTCTTGAATACTGAGTGCAGTTCAGTTAATAAAACTGTCTTTCTGGTGCTCATTGCAAACAAGCCAGAAAGTGTTTTTCGTTGCTCTTCTTGTCTGAATAAACAATTATGCAGTTTGCTGGAAATAAGCTGTACTCTGACAGTCGTTCTTATGGAGTGCAGTTCAGCTAATAAAACTCTTTCTGCCTTTCATTGCAAGCAAGCCCGAAAGTGTTTTTATGCTTCATACTGGATTGTAAAAGCAGAGTTGCCGTGTGCTGAAAATAAGTTGTTCTTTGACAGTCTTGAATACTGAGTGCAGTTCAGTTAATAAAACTGTCTTTCTGGTGCTCATTGCAAACAAGCTAGAAATTGTTTTTCTGTGTTCCAATTGTTAGTATAAACAAATATGCAGTCTGCTGAAAGCAAGCTGTTCTTTGATAGTCTTTCTTATGGAGTGCAGATCAGCTAATAAAACTCTTTCTGCCTTTCATTGCAAGCAAGCCCGAAAGTGTTTTTATGCTTCATAATGGATTGTAAAAGCAAGGTTGCCGTGTGCTGAAAACAAGTTGTTCTTTGACAGTCTTGAATTCTGACTGCAGTTCAGCCAATAAAAATGTATGTCTGTCATTCATTGCAAACAAGCCAGAAAGTGTTTTTCGTTGCTCTTCTTGTCTGAATAAACAATTATGCAGTTTGCTGGAAATAAGCTGTACTCTGACAGTCGTCCTTATGGAGTGCAGTTCAGCTAATAAAACTCTTTCTGCCTTTCATTGCAAGCAAGCCCGAAAGTGTTTTTATGCTTCATACTGGATTGTAAAAGCAAAGTTGCCGTGTGCTGAAAACAAGTTGTTCTTTGACAGTCTTGAATACTGAGTGCAGTTCAGTTAATAAAACTGTCTTTCTGGTGCTCATTGCAAACAAGCCAGAAAGTGTTTTTCGTTGCTCTTCTTGTCTGAATAAACAAATATGCAGTTTGCTGGAAATAAGCTGTACTCTGACAGTCGTTCTTATGGAGTGCAGTTCAGCTAATAAAACTCTTTCTGCCTTTCATTGCAAGCAAGCCCGAATGTGTTTTTATGCTTCATACTGGATTGTAAAAGCAAAGTTGCCGTGTGCTGAAAACAAGTTGTTCTTTGACAGTCTTGAATACTGAGTGCAGTTCAGTTAATAAAACTGTCTTTCTGGTGCTCATTGCAAACAAGCTAGAAATTGTTTTTCTGTGTTCCAATTGTTAGTATAAACAAATATGCAGTCTGCTGAAAGCAAGCTGTTCTTTGATAGTCTTTCTTATGGAGTGCAGTTCAGCTAATAAAACTCTTTCTGCCTTTCATTGCAAGCAAGCCCGAAAGTGTTTTTATGCTTTATAATGGATTGTAAAGGCAAAATTGCAGTTTGCTGAAAACAAGTTGTTCTTTGACAGTCTTGAATTCTGACTGCAGTTCAGCCAATAAAAATGTATTTCTGTCATTCATTGCAAACAAGCCAGAAAGTGTTTTTCTTTGCTCTTCTCGTCTGTATAAGCAAAGATGCAGTTTGCTGGAAATAAGCCGTACTCTGACAGTCGTTCTTATGGAGTGCAGTTCAGCTAATAAAACTCTTTCTGCCTTTCATTGCAAGCAAGCCCGAAAGTGTTTTTATGCTTCATACTGGATTGTAAAAGCAAAGTTGCCGTGTGCTGAAAACAAGTTGTTCTTTGACAGTCTTGAATACTGAGTGCAGTTCAGTTAATAAAACTGTCTTTCTGGTGCTCATTGCAAACAAGCCAGAAAGTGTTTTTCGTTGCTCTTCTTGTCTGAATAAACAAATATGCAGTTTGCTGGAAATAAGCTGTACTCTGACAGTCGTTCTTATGGAGTGCAGTTCAGCTAATAAAACTCTTTCTGCCTTTCATTGCAAGCAAGCCCGAAAGTGTTTTTATGCTTCATACTGGATTGTAAAAGCAAAGTTGCCGTGTGCTGAAAACAAGTTGTTCTTTGACAGTCTTGAATACTGAGTGCAGTTCAGTTAATAAAACTGTCTTTCTGGTGCTCATTGCAAACAAGCTAGAAATTGTTTTTCTGTGTTCCAATTGTTAGTATAAACAAATATGCAGTCTGCTGAAAGCAAGCTGTTCTTTGATAGTCTTTCTTATGGAGTGCAGTTCAGCTAATAAAACTCTTTCTGCATTTCATTGCAAGCAAGCCCGAAAGTGTTTTTATGCTTTATAATGGATTGTAAAAGCAAAGTTGCAGTTTGCTGAAAACAAGTTGTTCTTTGACAGTCTTGAATTCTGACTGCAGTTCAGCCAATAAAAATGTATTTCTGTCATTCATTGCAAACAAGCCAGAAAGTGTTTTTCGTTGCTCTTCTTGTCTGAATAAACAATTATGCAGTTTGCTGGAAATAAGCTGTACTCTGACAGTCGTCCTTATGGAGTGCAGTTCAGCTAATAAAACTCTTTCTGCCTTTCATTGCAAGCAAGCCCGAAAGTGTTTTTATGCTTCATACTGGATTGTAAAAGCAAAGTTGCCGTGTGCTGAAAACAAGTTGTTCTTTGACAGTCTTGAATACTGAGTGCAGTTCAGTTAATAAAACTGTCTTTCTGGTGCTCATTGCAAACAAGCCAGAAAGTGTTTTTCGTTGCTCTTCTTGTCTGAATAAACAAATATGCAGTTTGCTGGAAATAAGCTGTACTCTGACAGTCGTTCTTATGGAGTGCAGTTCAGCTAATAAAACTCTTTCTGCCTTTCATTGCAAGCAAGCCCGAAAGTGTTTTTATGCTTCATACTGGATTGTAAAAGCAAAGTTGCCGTGTGCTGAAAACAAGTTGTTCTTTGACAGTCTTGAATACTGAGTGCAGTTCAGTTAACAAAAATGCCTTTCTGGTGCTCATTGCAAACAAGCCAGAAAGTGTTTTTCTGTGTTCCAATTGTTAGTATAAACAAATATGCAGTCTGCTGAAAGCAAGCTGTTCTTTGATAGTCTTTCTTATGGAGTGCAGTTCAGCTAATAAAACTCTTTCTGCCTTTCATTGCAAGCAAGCCCGAAAGTGTTTTTATGCTTTATAATGGATTGTAAAGGCAAAATTGCAGTTTGCTGAAAACAAGTTGTTATTTGACAGTCTTGAATTCTGACTGCAGTTCAGCCAATAAAAATGTATTTCTGTCATTCATTGCAAACAAGCCAGAAAGTGTTTTTCTTTGCTCTTCTCGTCTGTATAAGCAAAGATGCAGTTTGCTGGAAATAAGCCGTACTCTGACAGTCGTTCTTATGGAGTGCAGTTCAGCTAATAAAACTCTTTCTGCCTTTCATTGCAAGCAAGCCCGAAAGTGTTTTTATGCTTCATACTGGATTGTAAAAGCAAAGTTGCCGTGTGCTGAAAACAAGTTGTTCTTTGACAGTCTTGAATACTGAGTGCAGTTCAGTTAATAAAACTGTCTTTCTGGTGCTCATTGCAAACAAGCCAGAAAGTGTTTTTCGTTGCTCTTCTTGTCTGAATAAACAATTATGCAGTTTGCTGGAAATAAGCTGTACTCTGACAGTCGTTCTTATGGAGTGCAGTTCAGCTAATAAAACTCTTTCTGCCTTTCATTGCAAGCAAGCCCGAAAGTGTTTTTATGCTTCATACTGGATTGTAAAAGCAGAGTTGCCGTGTGCTGAAAATAAGTTGTTCTTTGACAGTCTTGAATACTGAGTGCAGTTCAGTTAATAAAACTGTCTTTCTGGTGCTCATTGCAAACAAGCTAGAAATTGTTTTTCTGTGTTCCAATTGTTAGTATAAACAAATATGCAGTCTGCTGAAAGCAAGCTGTTCTTTGATAGTCTTTCTTATGGAGTGCAGATCAGCTAATAAAACTCTTTCTGCCTTTCATTGCAAGCAAGCCCGAAAGTGTTTTTATGCTTCATAATGGATTGTAAAAGCAAAGTTGCCGTGTGCTGAAAACAAGTTGTTCTTTGACAGTCTTGAATACTGAGTGCAGTTCAGTTAACAAAAATGCCTTTCTGGTGCTCATTGCAAACAAGCCAGAAAGTGTTTTTCTGTGTTCCAATTGTTAGTATAAACAAATATGCAGTCTGCTGAAAGCAAGCTGTTCTTTGATAGTCTTTCTTATGGAGTGCAGTTCAGCTAATAAAACTCTTTCTGCCTTTCATTGCAAGCAAGCCCGAAAGTGTTTTTATGCTTTATAATGGATTGTAAAGGCAAAGTTGCAGTTTGCTGAAAACAAGTTGTTCTTTGACAGTCTTGAATTCTGACTGCAGTTCAGCCAATAAAAATGTATTTCTGTCATTCATTGCAAACAAGCCAGAAAGTGTTTTTCGTTGCTCTTCTTGTCTGAATAAACAATTATGCAGTTTGCTGGAAATAAGCTGTACTCTGACAGTCGTCCTTATGGAGTGCAGTTCAGCTAATAAAACTCTTTCTGCCTTTCATTGCAAGCAAGCCCGAAAGTGTTTTTATGCTTCATACTGGATTGTAAAAGCAAAGTTGCCGTGTGCTGAAAACAAGTTGTTCTTTGACAGTCTTGAATACTGAGTGCAGTTCAGTTAATAAAACTGTCTTTCTGGTGCTCATTGCAAACAAGCCAGAAAGTGTTTTTCGTTGCTCTTCTTGTCTGAATAAACAAATATGCAGTTTGCTGGAAATAAGCTGTACTCTGACAGTCGTTCTTATGGAGTGCAGTTCAGCTAATAAAACTCTTTCTGCCTTTCATTGCAAGCAAGCCCGAAAGTGTTTTTATGCTTCATACTGGATTGTAAAAGCAAAGTTGCCGTGTGCTGAAAACAAGTTGTTCTTTGACAGTCTTGAATACTGAGTGCAGTTCAGTTAATAAAACTGTCTTTCTGGTGCTCATTGCAAACAAGCTAGAAATTGTTTTTCTGTGTTCCAATTGTTAGTATAAACAAATATGCAGTCTGCTGAAAGCAAGCTGTTCTTTGATAGTCTTTCTTATGGAGTGCAGATCAGCTAATAAAACTCTTTCTGCCTTTCATTGCAAGCAAGCCCGAAAGTGTTTTTATGCTTCATAATGGATTGTAAAAGCAAAGTTGCCGTGTGCTGAAAACAAGTTGTTCTTTGACAGTCTTGAATACTGAGTGCAGTTCAGTTAACAAAAATGCCTTTCTGGTGCTCATTGCAAACAAGCCAGAAAGTGTTTTTCTGTGTTCCAATTGTTAGTATAAACAAATATGCAGTCTGCTGAAAGCAAGCTGTTCTTTGATAGTCTTTCTTATGGAGTGCAGTTCAGCTAATAAAACTCTTTCTGCCTTTCATTGCAAGCAAGCCCGAAAGTGTTTTTATGCTTTATAATGGATTGTAAAGGCAAAGTTGCAGTTTGCTGAAAACAAGTTGTTCTTTGACAGTCTTGAATTCTGACTGCAGTTCAGCCAATAAAAATGTATTTCTGTCATTCATTGCAAACAAGCCAGAAAGTGTTTTTCGTTGCTCTTCTTGTCTGAATAAACAATTATGCAGTTTGCTGGAAATAAGCTGTACTCTGACAGTCGTCCTTATGGAGTGCAGTTCAGCTAATAAAACTCTTTCTGCCTTTCATTGCAAGCAAGCCCGAAAGTGTTTTTATGCTTCATACTGGATTGTAAAAGCAAAGTTGCCGTGTGCTGAAAACAAGTTGTTCTTTGACAGTCTTGAATACTGAGTGCAGTTCAGTTAATAAAACTGTCTTTCTGGTGCTCATTGCAAACAAGCCAGAAAGTGTTTTTCGTTGCTCTTCTTGTCTGAATAAACAAATATGCAGTTTGCTGGAAATAAGCTGTACTCTGACAGTGGTTCTTATGGAGTGCAGTTCAGCTAATAAAACTCTTTCTGCCTTTCATTGCAAGCAAGCCCGAAAGTGTTTTTATGCTTCATACTGGATTGTAAAAGCAAAGTTGCCGTGTGCTGAAAACAAGTTGTTCTTTGACAGTCTTGAATACTGAGTGCAGTTCAGTTAATAAAACTGTCTTTCTGGTGCTCATTGCAAACAAGCTAGAAATTGTTTTTCTGTGTTCCAATTGTTAGTATAAACAAATATGCAGTCTGCTGAAAGCAAGCTGTTCTTTGATAGTCTTTCTTATGGAGTGCAGTTCAGCTAATAAAACTCTTTCTGCATTACATTGCAAGCAAGCCCGAAAGTGTTTTTATGCTTTATAATGGATTGTAAATGCAAAGTTGCAGTTTGCTGAAAACAAGTTGTTCTTTGACAGTCTTGAATTCTGACTGCAGTTCAGCCAATAAAAATGTATTTCTGTCATTCATTGCAAACAAGCCAGAAAGTGTTTTTCGTTGCTCTTCTTGTCTGAATAAACAAATATGCAGTTTGCTGAAAACAAGTTGTTCTTTGACAGTCTTGATTTCTGACTGCAGTTCAGCCAATAAAAATGTATTTCTGTCATTCATTGCAAACAAGCCAGAAAGTGTTTTTCTTTGCTCTTCTCGTCTGTATAAGCAAAGATGCAGTTTGCTGGAAATAAGCCGTACTCTGACAGTCGTTCTTATGGAGTGCAGTTCAGCTAATAAAACTCTTTCTGCCTTTCATTGCAAGCAAGCCCGAAAGTGTTTTTATGCTTCATACTGGATTGTAAAAGCAAAGTTGCCGTGTGCTGAAAACAAGTTGTTCTTTGACAGTCTTGAATACTGAGTGCAGTTCAGTTAATAAAACTGTCTTTCTGGTGCTCATTGCAAACAAGCCAGAAAGTGTTTTTCGTTGCTCTTCTTGTCTGAATAAACAAAAATGCAGTTTGCTGGAAATAAGCTGTACTCTGACAGTCGTACTTATGGAGTGCAGTTCAGCTAATAAAACTCTTTCTGCCTTTCATTGCAAGCAAGCCCGAAAGTGTTTTTATGCTTCATACTGGATTGTAAAAGCAGAGTTGCCGTGTGCTGAAAATAAGTTGTTCTTTGACAGTCTTGAATACTGAGTGCAGTTCAGTTAATAAAACTGTCTTTCTGGTGCTCATTGCAAACAAGCTAGAAATTGTTTTTCTGTGTTCCAATTGTTAGTATAAACAAATATGCAGTCTGCTGAAAGCAAGCTGTTCTTTGATAGTCTTTCTTATGGAGTGCAGTTCAGCTAATAAAACTCTTTCTACATTTCATTGCAAGCAAGCCCGAAAGTGTTTTTATGCTTTATAATGGATTGTAAAAGCAAAGTTGCAGTTTGCTGAAAACAAGTTGTTCTTTGACAGTCTTGAATTCTGACTGCAGTTCAGCCAATAAAAATGTATTTCTGTCATTCATTGCAAACAAGCCAGAAAGTGTTTTTCTTTGCTCTTCTCGTCTGTATAAGCAAAGATGCACTTTGCTGGAAATAAGCCGTACTCTGACAGTCGTTCTTATGGAGTGCAGTTCAGCTAATAAAACTCTTTCTGCCTTTCATTGCAAGCAAGCCCGAAAGTGTTTTTATGCTTCATAATGGATTGTAAAAGCAAAGTTGCCGTGTGCTGAAAACAAGTTGTTCTTTGACAGTCTTGAATACTGAGTGCAGTTCAGTTAACAAAAATGCCGTTCTGGTGCTCATTGCAAGCAAGCCCGAAAGTGTTTTTCTTTGCTCTTCTCGTATGTATAAGCAAAGATGCAGTTTGCTGGAAATAAGCCGTACTCTGACAGTCGTTCTTATGGAGTGCAGTTCAGCTAATAAAACTCTTTCTGCCTTTTATTGCAAGCAAGCCCGAAAGTGTTTTTATGCTTCATAATGGATTGTAAAAGCAAAGTTGCCGTGTGCTGAAAACAAGTTGTTCTTTGACAGTCTTGAATACTGAGTGCAGTTCAGTTAACAAAAATGCCTTTCTGGTGCTCATTGCAAACAAGCCAGAAAGTGTTTTTCTGTGTTCCAATTGTTAGTATAAACAAATATGCAGTCTGCTGAAAGCAAGCTGTTCTTTGATAGTCGTTCTTATGGAGTGCAGTTCAGCTAATAAAACTCTTTCTGCCTTTCATTGCAAGCAAGCCCGAAAGTGTTTTTATGCTTCATACTGGATTGTAAAAGCAAAGTTGCCGTGTGCTGAAAACAAGTTGTTCTTTGACAGTCTTGAATACTGAGTGCAGTTCAGTTAATAAAACTGTCTTTCTGGTGCTCATTGCAAACAAGCCAGAAAGTGTTTTTCGTTGCTCTTCTTGTCTGAATAAACAAATATGCAGTTTGCTGGAAATAAGCTGTACTCTGACAGTCGTTCTTATGGAGTGCAGTTCAGCTAATAAAACTCTTTCTGCCTTTCATTGCAAGCAAGCCCGAAAGTGTTTTTATGCTTCATACTGGATTGTAAAAGCAGAGTTGCCGTGTGCTGAAAATAAGTTGTTCTTTGACAGTCTTGAATACTGAGTGCAGTTCAGTTAATAAAACTGTCTTTCTGGTGCTCATTGCAAACAAGCTAGAAATTGTTTTTCTGTGTTCCAATTGTTAGTATAAACAAATATGCAGTCTGCTGAAAGCAAGCTGTTCTTTGATAGTCTTTCTTATGGAGTGCAGATCAGCTAATAAAACTCTTTCTGCCTTTCATTGCAAGCAAGCCCGAAAGTGTTTTTATGCTTCATAATGGATTGTAAAAGCAAAGTTGCCGTGTGCTGAAAACAAGTTGTTCTTTGACAGTCTTGAATACTGAGTGCAGTTCAGTTAACAAAAATGCCTTTCTGGTGCTCATTGCAAACAAGCCAGAAAGTGTTTTTCTGTGTTCCAATTGTTAGTATAAACAAATATGCAGTCTGCTGAAAGCAAGCTGTTCTTTGATAGTCTTTCTTATGGAGTGCAGTTCACCTAATAAAACTCTTTCTGCCTTTCATTGCAAGCAAGCCCGAAAGTGTTTTTATGCTTTATAATGGATTGTAAAGGCAAAGTTGCAGTTTGCTGAAAACAAGTTGTTCTTTGACAGTCTTGAATTCTGACTGCAGTTCAGCCAATAAAAATGTATTTCTGTCATTCATTGCAAACAAGCCAGAAAGTGTTTTTCGTTGCTCTTCTTGTCTGAATAAACAATTATGCAGTTTGCTGGAAATAAGCTGTACTCTGACAGTCGTCCTTATGGAGTGCAGTTCAGCTAATAAAACTCTTTCTGCCTTTCATTGCAAGCAAGCCCGAAAGTGTTTTTATGCTTCATACTGGATTGTAAAAGCAAAGTTGCCGTGTGCTGAAAACAAGTTGTTCTTTGACAGTCTTGAATACTGAGTGCAGTTCAGTTAATAAAACTGTCTTTCTGGTGCTCATTGCAAACAAGCCAGAAAGTGTTTTTCGTATCTCTTCTTGTCTGAATAAACAAATATGCAGTTTGCTGGAAATAAGCTGTACTCTGACAGTCGTTCTTATGGAGTGCAGTTCAGCTAATAAAACTCTTTCTGCCTTTCATTGCAAGCAAGCCCAAAAGTGTTTTTATGCTTCATACTGGATTGTAAAAGCAGAGTTGCCGTGTGCTGAAAATAAGTTGTTCTTTGACAGTCTTGAATACTGAGTGCAGTTCAGTTAATAAAACTGTCTTTCTGGTGCTCATTGCAAACAAGCTAGAAATTGTTTTTCTGTGTTCCAATTGTTAGTATAAACAAATATGCAGTCTGCTGAAAGCAAGCTGTTCTTTGATAGTCTTTCTTATGGAGTGCAGTTCAGCTAATAAAACTCTTTCTACATTTCATTGCAAGCAAGCCCGAAAGTGTTTTTATGCTTTATAATGGATTGTAAAAGCAAAGTTGCAGTTTGCTGAAAACAAGTTGTTCTTTGACAGTCTTGAATTCTGACTGCAGTTCAGCCAATAAAAATGTATTTCTGTCATTCATTGCAAACAAGCCAGAAAGTGTTTTTCGTTGCTCTTCTTGTCTGAATAAACAAATATGCAGTTTGCTGGAAATAAGCTGTACTCTGACAGTCGTTCTTATGGAGTGCAGTTCAGCTAATAAAACTCTTTCTGCCTTTCATTGCAAGCAAGCCCGAAAGTGTTTTTATGCTTCATACTGGATTGTAAAAGCAAAGTTGCCGTGTGCTGAAAACAAGTTGTTCTTTGACAGTCTTGAATACTGAGTGCAGTTCAGTTAATAAAACTGTCTTTCTGGTGCTCATTGCAAACAAGCTAGAAATTGTTTTTCTGTGTTCCAATTGTTAGTATAAACAAATATGCAGTCTGCTGAAAGCAAGCTGTTCTTTGATAGTCTTTCTTATGGAGTGCAGATCAGCTAATAAGACTCTTTCTGCCTTTCATTGCAAGCAAGCCCGAAAGTGTTTTTATGCTTCATAATGGATTGTAAAAGCAAAGTAGAAGTTTGCTGAAAACAAGTTGTTCTTTGACAGTCTTGAATTCTGACTGCAGTTCAGCCAATAAAAATGTATTTCTGTCATTCATTGCAAACAAGCCAGAAAGTGTTTTTCGTTGCTCTTCTTGTCTGAATAAACAAATATGCAGTTTGCTGGAAATAAGCTGTACTCTGACAGTCGTTCTTATGGAGTGCAGTTCAGCTAATAAAACTCTTTCTGCCTTTCATTGCAAGCAAGCCCGAAAGTGTTTTTATGCTTCATACTGGATTGTAAAAGCAAAGTTGCCGTGTGCTGAAAACAAGTTGTTCTTTGACAGTCTTGAATACTGAGTGCAGTTCAGTTAATAAAACTGTCTTTCTGGTGCTCATTGCAAACAAGCTAGAAATTGTTTTTCTGTGTTCCAATTGTTAGTATAAACAAATATGCAGTCTGCTGAAAGCAAGCTGTTCTTTGATAGTCTTTCTTATGGAGTGCAGTTCAGCTAATAAAACTCTTTCTGCATTTCATTGCAAGCAAGCCCGAAAGTGTTTTTATGCTTTATAATGGATTGTAAAAGCAAAGTTGCAGTTTGCTGAAAACAAGTTGTTCTTTGACAGTCTTGAATTCTGACTGCAGTTCAGCCAATAAAAATGTATTTCTGTCATTCATTGCAAACAAGCCAGAAAGTGTTTTTCGTTGCTCTTCTTGTCTGAATAAACAAATATGCAGTTTGCTGGAAATAAGCTGTACTCTGACAGTCGTTCTTATGGAGTGCAGTTCAGCTAATAAAACTCTTTCTGCCTTTCATTGCAAGCAAGCCCGAAAGTGTTTTTATACTTTATAATGGATTGTAAAAGCAAAGTTGCAGTTTGCTGAAAACAAGTTGTTCTTTGACAGTCTTGAATTCTGACTGCAGTTCAGCCAATAAAAATGTATTTCTGTCATTCATTGCAAACAAGCCAGAAAGTGTTTTTCGTTGCTCTTCTTGTCTGAATAAACAAATATGCAGTTTGCTGAAAACAAGTTGTTCTTTGACAGTCTTGAATTCTGACTGCAGTTCAGCCAATAAAAATGTATTTCTGTCATTCATTGCAAACAAGCCAGAAAGTGTTTTTCTTTGCTCTTCTCGTCTGTATAAGCAAAGATGCAGTTTGCTGGAAATAAGCTGTACTCTGACAGTTTTTCTTATGGAGTGCAGTTCAGCTAATAAAACTCTTTCTGCCTTTCATTGCAAGCAAGCCCGAAAGTGTTTTTATGCTTCATACTGGATTGTAAAAGCAAAGTTGCCGTGTGCTGAAAACAAGTTGTTCTTTGACAGTCTTGAATACTGAGTGCAGTTCAGTTAATAAAACTGTCTTTCTGGTGCTCATTGCAAACAAGCCAGAAAGTGTTTTTCGTTGCTCTTCTTGTCTGAATAAACAATTATGCAGTTTGCTGGAAATAAGCTGTACTCTGACAGTCGTTCTTATGGAGTGCAGTTCAGCTAATAAAACTCTTTCTGCCTTTCATTGCAAGCAAGCCCGAAAGTGTTTTTATGCTTCATACTGGATTGTAAAAGCAGAGTTGCCGTGTGCTGAAAATAAGTTGTTCTTTGACAGTCTTGAATACTGAGTGCAGTTCAGTTAATAAAACTGTCTTTCTGGTGCTCATTGCAAACAAGCTAGAAATTGTTTTTCTGTGTTCCAATTGTTAGTATAAACAAATATGCAGTCTGCTGAAAGCAAGCTGTTCTTTGATAGTCTTTCTTATGGAGTGCAGATCAGCTAATAAAACTCTTTCTGCCTTTCATTGCAAGCAAGCCCGAAAGTGTTTTTATGCTTCATAATGGATTGTAAAAGCAAAGTTGCCGTGTGCTGAAAACAAGTTGTTCTTTGACAGTCTTGAATACTGAGTGCAGTTCAGTTAACAAAAATGCCTTTCTGGTGCTCATTGCAAACAAGCCAGAAAGTGTTTTTCTGTGTTCCAATTGTTAGTATAAACAAATATGCAGTCTGCTGAAAGCAAGCTGTTCTTTGATAGTCTTTCTTATGGAGTGCAGTTCAGCTAATAAAACTCTTTCTGCCTTTCATTGCAAGCAAGCCCGAAAGTGTTTTTATGCTTTATAATGGATTGTAAAGGCAAAGTTGCAGTTTGCTGAAAACAAGTTGTTCTTTGACAGTCTTGAATTCTGACTGCAGTTCAGCCAATAAAAATGTATTTCTGTCATTCATTGCAAACAAGCCAGAAAGTGTTTTTCGTTGCTCTTCTTGTCTGAATAAACAATTATGCAGTTTGCTGGAAATAAGCTGTACTCTGACAGTCGTCCTTATGGAGTGCAGTTCAGCTAATAAAACTCTTTCTGCCTTTCATTGCAAGCAAGCCCGAAAGTGTTTTTATGCTTCATACTGGATTGTAAAAGCAAAGTTGCCGTGTGCTGAAAACAAGTTGTTCTTTGACAGTCTTGAATACTGAGTGCAGTTCAGTTAATAAAACTGTCTTTCTGGTGCTCATTGCAAACAAGCTAGAAATTGTTTTTCTGTGTTCCAATTGTTAGTATAAACAAATATGCAGTCTGCTGAAAGCAAGCTGTTCTTTGATAGTCTTTCTTATGGAGTGCAGTTCAGCTAATAAAACTCTTTCTGCATTTCATTGCAAGCAAGCCCGAAAGTGTTTTTATGCTTTATAATGGATTGTAAAAGCAAAGTTGCAGTTTGCTGAAAACAAGTTGTTCTTTGACAGTCTTGAATTCTGACTGCAGTTCAGCCAATAAAAATGTATTTCTGTCATTCATTGCAAACAAGCCAGAAAGTGTTTTTCGTTGCTCTTCTTGTCTGAATAAACAAATATGCAGTTTGCTGGAAATAAGCTGTACTCTGACAGTCGTTCTTATGGAGTGCAGTTCAGCTAATAAAACTCTTTCTGCCTTTCATTGCAAGCAAGCCCGAAAGTGTTTTTATACTTTATAATGGATTGTAAAAGCAAAGTTGCAGTTTGCTGAAAACAAGTTGTTCTTTGACAGTCTTGAATTCTGACTGCAGTTCAGCCAATAAAAATGTATTTCTGTCATTCATTGCAAACAAGCCAGAAAGTGTTTTTCGTTGCTCTTCTTGTCTGAATAAACAAATATGCAGTTTGCTGAAAACAAGTTGTTCTTTGACAGTCTTGAATTCTGACTGCAGTTCAGCCAATAAAAATGTATTTCTGTCATTCATTGCAAACAAGCCAGAAAGTGTTTTTCTTTGCTCTTCTCGTCTGTATAAGCAAAGATGCAGTTTGCTGGAAATAAGCTGTACTCTGACAGTCGTTCTTATGGAGTGCAGTTCAGCTAATAAAACTCTTTCTGCCTTTCATTGCAAGCAAGCCCGAAAGTGTTTTTATGCTTCATACTGGATTGTAAAAGCAAAGTTGCCGTGTGCTGAAAACAAGTTGTTCTTTGACAGTCTTGAATACTGAGTGCAGTTCAGTTAATAAAACTGTCTTTCTGGTGCTCATTGCAAACAAGCCAGAAAGTGTTTTTCGTTGCTCTTCTTGTCTGAATAAACAATTATGCAGTTTGCTGGAAATAAGCTGTACTCTGACAGTCGTTCTTATGGAGTGCAGTTCAGCTAATAAAACTCTTTCTGCCTTTCATTGCAAGCAAGCCCGAAAGTGTTTTTATGCTTCATACTGGATTGTAAAAGCAGAGTTGCCGTGTGCTGAAAATAAGTTGTTCTTTGACAGTCTTGAATACTGAGTGCAGTTCAGTTAATAAAACTGTCTTTCTGGTGCTCATTGCAAACAAGCTAGAAATTGTTTTTCTGTGTTCCAATTGTTAGTATAAACAAATATGCAGTCTGCTGAAAGCAAGCTGTTCTTTGATAGTCTTTCTTATGGAGTGCAGATCAGCTAATAAAACTCTTTCTGCCTTTCATTGCAAGCAAGCCCGAAAGTGTTTTTATGCTTCATAATGGATTGTAAAAGCAAAGTTGCCGTGTGCTGAAAACAAGTTGTTCTTTGACAGTCTTGAATACTGAGTGCAGTTCAGTTAACAAAAATGCCTTTCTGGTGCTCATTGCAAACAAGCCAGAAAGTGTTTTTCTGTGTTCCAATTGTTAGTATAAACAAATATGCAGTCTGCTGAAAGCAAGCTGTTCTTTGATAGTCTTTCTTATGGAGTGCAGTTCAGCTAATAAAACTCTTTCTGCCTTTCATTGCAAGCAAGCCCGAAAGTGTTTTTATGCTTTATAATGGATTGTAAAGGCAAAGTTGCAGTTTGCTGAAAACAAGTTGTTCTTTGACAGTCTTGAATTCTGACTGCAGTTCAGCCAATAAAAATGTATTTCTGTCATTCATTGCAAACAAGCCAGAAAGTGTTTTTCGTTGCTCTTCTTGTCTGAATAAACAATTATGCAGTTTGCTGGAAATAAGCTGTACTCTGACAGTCGTCCTTATGGAGTGCAGTTCAGCTAATAAAACTCTTTCTGCCTTTCATTGCAAGCAAGCCCGAAAGTGTTTTTATGCTTCATACTGGATTGTAAAAGCAAAGTTGCCGTGTGCTGAAAACAAGTTGTTCTTTGACAGTCTTGAATACTGAGTGCAGTTCAGTTAATAAAACTGTCTTTCTGGTGCTCGTTGCAAACAAGCCAGAAAGTGTTTTTCGTTGCTCTTCTTGTCTGAATAAACAAATATGCAGTTTGCTGGAAATAAGCTGTACTCTGACAGTCGTTCTTATGGAGTGCAGTTCAGCTAATAAAACTCTTTCTGCCTTTCATTGCAAGCAAGCCCGAAAGTGTTTTTATGCTTCATACTGGATTGTAAAAGCAAAGTTGCCGTGTGCTGAAAACAAGTTGTTCTTTGACAGTCTTGAATACTGAGTGCAGTTCAGTTAATAAAACTGTCTTTCTGGTGCTCATTGCAAACAAGCTAGAAATTGTTTTTCTGTGTTCCAATTGTTAGTATAAACAAATATGCAGTCTGCTGAAAGCAAGCTGTTCTATGATAGTCTTTCTTATGGAGTGCAGTTCAGCTAATAAAACTCTTTCTGCCTTTCATTGCAAGCAAGCCCGAAAGTGTTTTTATGCTTTATAATGGATTGTAAAGGCAAAATTGCAGTTTGCTGAAAACAAGTTGTTCTTTGACAGTCTTGAATTCTGACTGCAGTTCAGCCAATAAAAATGTATTTCTGTCATTCATTGCAAACAAGCCAGAAAGTGTTTTTCTTTGCTCTTCTCGTCTGTATAAGCAAAGATGCAGTTTGCTGGAAATAAGCCGTACTCTGACAGTCGTTCTTATGGAGTGCAGTTCAGCTAATAAAACTCTTTCTGCCTTTCATTGCAAGCAAGCCCGAAAGTGTTTTTATGCTTCATACTGGATTGTAAAAGCAAAGTTGCCGTGTGCTGAAAACAAGTTGTTCTTTGACAGTCTTGAATACTGAGTGCAGTTCAGTTAATAAAACTGTCTTTCTGGTGCTCATTGCAAACAAGCCAGAAAGTGTTTTTCGTTGCTCTTCTTGTCTGAATAAACAAATATGCAGTTTGCTGGAAATAAGCTGTACTCTGACAGTCGTTCTTATGGAGTGCAGTTCAGCTAATAAAACTCTTTCTGCCTTTCATTGCAAGCAAGCCCGAAAGTGTTTTTATGCTTCATACTGGATTGTAAAAGCAAAGTTGCCGTACTGCTGAAAACAAGTTGTTCTTTGACAGTCTTGAATACTGAGTGCAGTTCAGTTAATAAAACTGTCTTTCTGGTGCTCATTGCAAACAAGCTAGAAATTGTTTTTCTGTGTTCCAATTGTTAGTATAAACAAATATGCAGTCTGCTGAAAGCAAGCTGTTCTTTGATAGTCTTTCTTATGGAGTGCAGTTCAGCTAATAAAACTCTTTCTGCATTTCATTGCAAGCAAGCCCGAAAGTGTTTTTATGCTTTATAATGGATTGTAAAAGCAAAGTTGCAGTTTGCTGAAAACAAGTTGTTCTTTGACAGTCTTGAATTCTGACTGCAGTTCAGCCAATAAAAATGTATTTCTGTCATTCATTGCAAACAAGCCAGAAAGTGTTTTTCGTTGCTCTTCTTGTCTGAATAAACAATTATGCAGTTTGCTGGAAATAAGCTGTACTCTGACAGTCGTCCTTATGGAGTGCAGTTCAGCTAATAAAACTCTTTCTGCCTTTCATTGCAAGCAAGCCCGAAAGTGTTTTTATGCTTCATACTGGATTGTAAAAGCAAAGTTGCCGTGTGCTGAAAACAAGTTGTTCTTTGACAGTCTTGAATACTGAGTGCAGTTCAGTTAATAAAACTGTCTTTCTGGTGCTCATTGCAAACAAGCCAGAAAGTGTTTTTCGTTGCTCTTCTTGTCTGAATAAACAAATATGCAGTTTGCTGGAAATAAGCTGTACTCTGACAGTCGTTCTTATGGAGTGCAGTTCAGCTAATAAAACTCTTTCTGCCTTTCATTGCAAGCAAGCCCGAAAGTGTTTTTATGCTTCATACTGGATTGTAAAAGCAAAGTTGCCGTGTGCTGAAAACAAGTTGTTCTTTGACAGTCTTGAATACTGAGTGCAGTTCAGTTAACAAAAATGCCTTTCTGGTGCTCATTGCAAACAAGCCAGAAAGTGTTTTTCTGTGTTCCAATTGTTAGTATAAACAAATATGCAGTCTGCTGAAAGCAAGCTGTTCTTTGATAGTCTTTCTTATGGAGTGCAGTTCAGCTAATAAAACTCTTTCTGCCTTTCATTGCAAGCAAGCCCGAAAGTGTTTTTATGCTTTATAATGGATTGTAAAGGCAAAATTGCAGTTTGCTGAAAACAAGTTGTTATTTGACAGTCTTGAATTCTGACTGCAGTTCAGCCAATAAAAATGTATTTCTGTCATTCATTGCAAACAAGCCAGAAAGTGTTTTTCTTTGCTCTTCTCGTCTGTATAAGCAAAGATGCAGTTTGCTGGAAATAAGCCGTACTCTGACAGTCGTTCTTATGGAGTGCAGTTCAGCTAATAAAACTCTTTCTGCCTTTCAT
Organism: Hoplias malabaricus; assembly: GCF_029633855.1. Lineage (NCBI taxonomy): Eukaryota > Metazoa > Chordata > Actinopteri > Characiformes > Erythrinidae > Hoplias > Hoplias malabaricus. The sequence continues at coordinate 26,046,787 of NC_089810.1, forward strand.
TGCAAGCAAGCCCGAAAGTGTTTTTATGCTTCATACTGGATTGTAAAAGCAAAGTTGCCGTGTGCTGAAAACAAGTTGTTCTTTGACAGTCTTGAATACTGAGTGCAGTTCAGTTAATAAAACTGTCTTTCTGGTGCTCATTGCAAACAAGCCAGAAAGTGTTTTTCGTTGCTCTTCTTGTCTGAATAAACAATTATGCAGTTTGCTGGAAATAAGCTGTACTCTGACAGTCGTTCTTATGGAGTGCAGTTCAGCTAATAAAACTCTTTCTGCCTTTCATTGCAAGCAAGCCCGAAAGTGTTTTTATGCTTCATACTGGATTGTAAAAGCAGAGTTGCCGTGTGCTGAAAATAAGTTGTTCTTTGACAGTCTTGAATACTGAGTGCAGTTCAGTTAATAAAACTGTCTTTCTGGTGCTCATTGCAAACAAGCTAGAAATTGTTTTTCTGTGTTCCAATTGTTAGTATAAACAAATATGCAGTCTGCTGAAAGCAAGCTGTTCTTTGATAGTCTTTCTTATGGAGTGCAGATCAGCTAATAAAACTCTTTCTGCCTTTCATTGCAAGCAAGCCCGAAAGTGTTTTTATGCTTCATAATGGATTGTAAAAGCAAAGTTGCCGTGTGCTGAAAACAAGTTGTTCTTTGACAGTCTTGAATACTGAGTGCAGTTCAGTTAACAAAAATGCCTTTCTGGTGCTCATTGCAAACAAGCCAGAAAGTGTTTTTCTGTGTTCCAATTGTTAGTATAAACAAATATGCAGTCTGCTGAAAGCAAGCTGTTCTTTGATAGTCTTTCTTATGGAGTGCAGTTCAGCTAATAAAACTCTTTCTGCCTTTCATTGCAAGCAAGCCCGAAAGTGTTTTTATGCTTTATAATGGATTGTAAAGGCAAAGTTGCAGTTTGCTGAAAACAAGTTGTTCTTTGACAGTCTTGAATTCTGACTGCAGTTCAGCCAATAAAAATGTATTTCTGTCATTCATTGCAAACAAGCCAGAAAGTGTTTTTCGTTGCTCTTCTTGTCTGAATAAACAATTATGCAGTTTGCTGGAAATAAGCTGTACTCTGACAGTCGTCCTTATGGAGTGCAGTTCAGCTAATAAAACTCTTTCTGCCTTTCATTGCAAGCAAGCCCGAAAGTGTTTTTATGCTTCATACTGGATTGTAAAAGCAAAGTTGCCGTGTGCTGAAAACAAGTTGTTCTTTGACAGTCTTGAATACTGAGTGCAGTTCAGTTAATAAAACTGTCTTTCTGGTGCTCATTGCAAACAAGCCAGAAAGTGTTTTTCGTTGCTCTTCTTGTCTGAATAAACAAATATGCAGTTTGCTGGAAATAAGCTGTACTCTGACAGTCGTTCTTATGGAGTGCAGTTCAGCTAATAAAACTCTTTCTGCCTTTCATTGCAAGCAAGCCCGAAAGTGTTTTTATGCTTCATACTGGATTGTAAAAGCAAAGTTGCCGTGTGCTGAAAACAAGTTGTTCTTTGACAGTCTTGAATACTGAGTGCAGTTCAGTTAATAAAACTGTCTTTCTGGTGCTCATTGCAAACAAGCTAGAAATTGTTTTTCTGTGTTCCAATTGTTAGTATAAACAAATATGCAGTCTGCTGAAAGCAAGCTGTTCTTTGATAGTCTTTCTTATGGAGTGCAGTTCAGCTAATAAAACTCTTTCTGCATTACATTGCAAGCAAGCCCGAAAGTGTTTTTATGCTTTATAATGGATTGTAAAAGCAAAGTTGCAGTTTGCTGAAAAGAAGTTGTTCTTTGACAGTCTTGAATTCTGACTGCAGTTCAGCCAATAAAAATGTATTTCTGTCATTCATTGCAAACAAGCCAGAAAGTGTTTTTCATTGCTCTTCTTGTCTGAATAAACAAATATGCAGTTTGCTGAAAACAAGTTGTTCTTTGACAGTCTTGATTTCTGACTGCAGTTCAGCCAATAAAAATGTATTTCTGTCATTCATTGCAAACAAGCCAGAAAGTGTTTTTCTTTGCTCTTCTCGTCTGTATAAGCAAAGATGCAGTTTGCTGGAAATAAGCCGTACTCTGACAGTCGTTCTTATGGAGTGCAGTTCAGCTAATAAAACTCTTTCTGCCTTTCATTGCAAGCAAGCCCGAAAGTGTTTTTATGCTTCATACTGGATTGTAAAAGCAAAGTTGCCGTGTGCTGAAAACAAGTTGTTCTTTGACAGTCTTGAATACTGAGTGCAGTTCAGTTAATAAAACTGTCTTTCTGGTGCTCATTGCAAACAAGCCAGAAAGTGTTTTTCGTTGCTCTTCTTGTCTGAATAAACAAAAATGCAGTTTGCTGGAAATAAGCTGTACTCTGACAGTCGTTCTTATGGAGTGCAGTTCAGCTAATAAAACTCTTTCTGCCTTTCATTGCAAGCAAGCCTGAAAGTGTTTTTATGCTTCATACTGGATTGTAAAAGCAGAGTTGCCGTGTGCTGAAAATAAGTTGTTCTTTGACAGTCTTGAATACTGAGTGCAGTTCAGTTAATAAAACTGTCTTTCTGGTGCTCATTGCAAACAAGCTAGAAATTGTTTTTCTGTGTTCCAATTGTTAGTATAAACAAATATGCAGTCTGCTGAAAGCAAGCTGTTCTTTGATAGTCTTTCTTATGGAGTGCAGTTCAGCTAATAAAACTCTTTCTACATTTCATTGCAAGCAAGCCCGAAAGTGTTTTTATGCTTTATAATGGATTGTAAAAGCAAAGTTGCAGTTTGCTGAAAACAAGTTGTTCTTTGACAGTCTTGAATTCTGACTGCAGTTCAGCCAATAAAAATGTATTTCTGTCATTCATTGCAAACAAGCCAGAAAGTGTTTTTCTTTGCTCTTCTCGTCTGTATAAGCAAAGATGCACTTTGCTGGAAATAAGCCGTACTCTGAAAGTCGTTCTTATGGAGTGCAGTTCAGCTAATAAAACTCTTTCTGCCTTTCATTGCAAGCAAGCCCGAAAGTGTTTTTATGCTTCATAATGGATTGTAAAAGCAAAGTTGCCGTGTGCTGAAAACAAGTTGTTCTTTGACAGTCTTGAATACTGAGTGCAGTTCAGTTAACAAAAATGCCGTTCTGGTGCTCATTGCAAGCAAGCCCGAAAGTGTTTTTCTTTGCTCTTCTCGTATGTATAGGCAAAGATGCAGTTTGCTGGAAATAAGCCGTACTCTGACAGTCGTTCTTATGGAGTGCAGTTCAGCTAATAAAACTCTTTCTGCCTTTTATTGCAAGCAAGCCCGAAAGTGTTTTTATGCTTCATAATGGATTGTAAAAGCAAAGTTGCCGTGTGCTGAAAACAAGTTGTTCTTTGACAGTCTTGAATACTGAGTGCAGTTCAGTTAACAAAAATGCCTTTCTGGTGCTCATTGCAAACAAGCCAGAAAGTGTTTTTCTGTGTTCCAATTGTTAGTATAAACAAATATGCAGTCTGCTGAAAGCAAGCTGTTCTTTGATAGTCGTTCTTATGGAGTGCAGTTCAGCTAATAAAACTCTTTCTGCCTTTCATTGCAAGCAAGCCCGAAAGTGTTTTTATGCTTCATACTGGATTGTAAAAGCAAAGTTGCCGTGTGCTGAAAACAAGTTGTTCTTTGACAGTCTTGAATACTGAGTGCAGTTCAGTTAATAAAACTGTCTTTCTGGTGCTCATTGCAAACAAGCCAGAAAGTGTTTTTCGTTGCTCTTCTTGTCTGAATAAACAAATATGCAGTTTGCTGGAAATAAGCTGTACTCTGACAGTCGTTCTTATGGAGTGCAGTTCAGCTAATAAAACTCTTTCTGCCTTTCATTGCAAGCAAGCCCGAAAGTGTTTTTATGCTTCATACTGGATTGTAAAAGCAGAGTTGCCGTGTGCTGAAAATAAGTTGTTCTTTGACAGTCTTGAATACTGAGTGCAGTTCAGTTAATAAAACTGTCTTTCTGGTGCTCATTGCAAACAAGCTAGAAATTGTTTTTCTGTGTTCCAATTGTTAGTATAAACAAATATGCAGTCTGCTGAAAGCAAGCTGTTCTTTGATAGTCTTTCTTATGGAGTGCAGATCAGCTAATAAAACTCTTTCTGCCTTTCATTGCAAGCAAGCCCGAAAGTGTTTTTATGCTTCATAATGGATTGTAAAAGCAAAGTTGCCGTGTGCTGAAAACAAGTTGTTCTTTGACAGTCTTGAATACTGAGTGCAGTTCAGTTAACAAAAATGCCTTTCTGGTGCTCATTGCAAACAAGCCAGAAAGTGTTTTTCTGTGTTCCAATTGTTAGTATAAACAAATATGCAGTCTGCTGAAAGCAAGCTGTTCTTTGATAGTCTTTCTTATGGAGTGCAGTTCACCTAATAAAACTCTTTCTGCCTTTCATTGCAAGCAAGCCCGAAAGTGTTTTTATGCTTTATAATGGATTGTAAAGGCAAAGTTGCAGTTTGCTGAAAACAAGTTGTTCTTTGACAGTCTTGAATTCTGACTGCAGTTCAGCCAATAAAAATGTATTTCTGTCATTCATTGCAAACAAGCCAGAAAGTGTTTTTCGTTGCTCTTCTTGTCTGAATAAACAATTATGCAGTTTGCTGGAAATAAGCTGTACTCTGACAGTCGTCCTTATGGAGTGCAGTTCAGCTAATAAAACTCTTTCTGCCTTTCATTGCAAGCAAGCCCGAAAGTGTTTTTATGCTTCATACTGGATTGTAAAAGCAAAGTTGCCGTGTGCTGAAAACAAGTTGTTCTTTGACAGTCTTGAATACTGAGTGCAGTTCAGTTAATAAAACTGTCTTTCTGGTGCTCATTGCAAACAAGCCAGAAAGTGTTTTTCGTATCTCTTCTTGTCTGAATAAACAAATATGCAGTTTGCTGGAAATAAGCTGTACTCTGACAGTCGTTCTTATGGAGTGCAGTTCAGCTAATAAAACTCTTTCTGCCTTTCATTGCAAGCAAGCCCAAAAGTGTTTTTATGCTTCATACTGGATTGTAAAAGCAGAGTTGCCGTGTGCTGAAAATAAGTTGTTCTTTGACAGTCTTGAATACTGAGTGCAGTTCAGTTAATAAAACTGTCTTTCTGGTGCTCATTGCAAACAAGCTAGAAATTGTTTTTCTGTGTTCCAATTGTTAGTATAAACAAATATGCAGTCTGCTGAAAGCAAGCTGTTCTTTGATAGTCTTTCTTATGGAGTGCAGTTCAGCTAATAAAACTCTTTCTACATTTCATTGCAAGCAAGCCCGAAAGTGTTTTTATGCTTTATAATGGATTGTAAAAGCAAAGTTGCAGTTTGCTGAAAACAAGTTGTTCTTTGACAGTCTTGAATTCTGACTGCAGTTCAGCCAATAAAAATGTATTTCTGTCATTCATTGCAAACAAGCCAGAAAGTGTTTTTCGTTGCTCTTCTTGTCTGAATAAACAAATATGCAGTTTGCTGGAAATAAGCTGTACTCTGACAGTCGTTCTTATGGAGTGCAGTTCAGCTAATAAAACTCTTTCTGCCTTTCATTGCAAGCAAGCCCGAAAGTGTTTTTATGCTTCATACTGGATTGTAAAAGCAAAGTTGCCGTGTGCTGAAAACAAGTTGTTCTTTGACAGTCTTGAATACTGAGTGCAGTTCAGTTAATAAAACTGTCTTTCTGGTGCTCATTGCAAACAAGCTAGAAATTGTTTTTCTGTGTTCCAATTGTTAGTATAAACAAATATGCAGTCTGCTGAAAGCAAGCTGTTCTTTGATAGTCTTTCTTATGGAGTGCAGATCAGCTAATAAGACTCTTTCTGCCTTTCATTGCAAGCAAGCCCGAAAGTGTTTTTATGCTTCATAATGGATTGTAAAAGCAAAGTAGAAGTTTGCTGAAAACAAGTTGTTCTTTGACAGTCTTGAATTCTGACTGCAGTTCAGCCAATAAAAATGTATTTCTGTCATTCATTGCAAACAAGCCAGAAAGTGTTTTTCGTTGCTCTTCTTGTCTGAATAAACAAATATGCAGTTTGCTGGAAATAAGCTGTACTCTGACAGTCGTTCTTATGGAGTGCAGTTCAGCTAATAAAACTCTTTCTGCCTTTCATTGCAAGCAAGCCCGAAAGTGTTTTTATGCTTCATACTGGATTGTAAAAGCAAAGTTGCCGTGTGCTGAAAACAAGTTGTTCTTTGACAGTCTTGAATACTGAGTGCAGTTCAGTTAATAAAACTGTCTTTCTGGTGCTCATTGCAAACAAGCTAGAAATTGTTTTTCTGTGTTCCAATTGTTAGTATAAACAAATATGCAGTCTGCTGAAAGCAAGCTGTTCTTTGATAGTCTTTCTTATGGAGTGCAGTTCAGCTAATAAAACTCTTTCTGCATTTCATTGCAAGCAAGCCCGAAAGTGTTTTTATGCTTTATAATGGATTGTAAAAGCAAAGTTGCAGTTTGCTGAAAACAAGTTGTTCTTTGACAGTCTTGAATTCTGACTGCAGTTCAGCCAATAAAAATGTATTTCTGTCATTCCTTGCAAACAAGCCAGAAAGTGTTTTTCGTTGCTCTTCTTGTCTGAATAAACAAATATGCAGTTTGCTGGAAATAAGCTGTACTCTGACAGTCGTTCTTATGGAGTGCAGTTCAGCTAATAAAACTCTTTCTGCCTTTCATTGCAAGCAAGCCCGAAAGTGTTTTTATGCTTTATAATGGATTGTAAAAGCAAAGTTGCAGTTTGCTGAAAACAAGTTGTTCTTTGACAGTCTTGAATTCTGACTGCAGTTCAGCCAATAAAAATGTATTTCTGTCATTCATTGCAAACAAGCCAGAAAGTGTTTTTCGTTGCTCTTCTTGTCTGAATAAACAAATATGCAGTTTGCTGAAAACAAGTTGTTCTTTGACAGTCTTGAATTCTGACTGCAGTTCAGCCAATAAAAATGTATTTCTGTCATTCATTGCAAACAAGCCAGAAAGTGTTTTTCTTTGCTCTTCTCGTCTGTATAAGCAAAGATGCAGTTTGCTGGAAATAAGCCGTACTCTGACAGTCGTTCTTATGGAGTGCAGTTCAGCTAATAAAACTCTTTCTGCCTTTCATTGCAAGCAAGCCCGAAAGTGTTTTTATGCTTCATAATGGATTGTAAAAGCAAAGTTGCCGTGTGCTGAAAACAAGTTGTTCTTTGACAGTCTTGAATACTGAGTGCAGTTCAGTTAACAAAAATGCCTTTCTGGTGCTCATTGCAAACAAGCCAGAAAGTGTTTTTCTGTGTTCCAATTGTTAGTATAAACAAATATGCAGTCTGCTGAAAGCAAGCTGTTCTTTGATAGTCTTTCTTATGGAGTGCAGTTCAGCTAATAAAACTCTTTCTGCCTTTCATTGCAAGCAAGCCCGAAAGTGTTTTTATGCTTTATAATGGATTGTAAAGGCAAAGTTGCAGTTTGCTGAAAACAAGTTGTTCTTTGACAGTCTTGAATTCTGACTGCAGTTCAGCCAATAAAAATGTATTTCTGTCATTCATTGCAAACAAGCCAGAAAGTGTTTTTCGTTGCCCTTCTTGTCTGAATAAACAATTATGCAGTTTGCTGGAAATAAGCTGTACTCTGACAGTCGTTCTTATGGAGTGCAGTTCAGCTAATAAAACTCTTTCTGCCTTTCATTGCAAGCGAGCCCGAAAGTGTTTTTATGCTTCATACTGGATTGTAAAAGCAGAGTTGCCGTGTGCTGAAAATAAGTTGTTCTTTGACAGTCTTGAATACTGAGTGCAGTTCAGTTAACAAAACTGTCTTTCTGGTGCTCATTGCAAACAAGCTAGAAATTGTTTTTCTGTGTTCCAATTGTTAGTATAAACAAATATGCAGTCTGCTGAAAGCAAGCTGTTCTTTGATAGTCTTTCTTATGGAGTGCAGTTCAGCTAATAAAACTCTTTCTGCATTTCATTGCAAGCAAGCCCGAAAGTGTTTTTATGCTTTATAATGGATTGTAAAGGCAAAATTGCAGTTTGCTGAAAACAAGTTGTTCTTTGACAGTCTTGAATTCTGACTGCAGTTCAGCCAATAAAAATGTATTTCTGTCATTCATTGCAAACAAGCCAGAAAGTGTTTTTCGTTGCTCTTCTTGTCTGAATAAACAATTATGCAGTTTGCTGGAAATAAGCTGTACTCTGACAGTCGTCCTTATGGAGTGCAGTTCAGCTAATAAAACTCTTTCTGCCTTTCATTGCAAGCAAGCCCGAAAGTGTTTTTATGCTTCATACTGGATTGTAAAAGCAAAGTTGCCGTGTGCTGAAAACAAGTTGTTCTTTGACAGTCTTGAATACTGAGTGCAGTTCAGTTAATAAAACTGTCTTTCTGGTGCTCATTGCAAACAAGCCAGAAAGTGTTTTTCGTTGCTCTTCTTGTCTGAATAAACAAATATGCAGTTTGCTGGAAATAAGCTGTACTCTGACAGTCGTTCTTATGGAGTGCAGTTCAGCTAATAAAACTCTTTCTGCCTTTCATTGCAAGCAAGCCCGAAAGTGTTTTTATGCTTCATACTGGATTGTAAAAGCAAAGTTGCCGTGTGCTGAAAACAAGTTGTTCTTTGACAGTCTTGAATACTGAGTGCAGTTCAGTTAACAAAAATGCCTTTCTGGTGCTCATTGCAAACAAGCCAGAAAGTGTTTTTCTGTGTTCCAATTGTTAGTATAAACAAATATGCAGTCTGCTGAAAGCAAGCTGTTCTTTGATAGTCTTTCTTATGGAGTGCAGTTCAGCTAATAAAACTCTTTCTGCCTTTCATTGCAAGCAAGCCCGAAAGTGTTTTTATGCTTTATAATGGATTGTAAAGGCAAAGTTGCAGTTTGCTGAAAACAAGTTGTTCTTTGACAGTCTTGAATTCTGACTGCAGTTCAGCCAATAAAAATGTATTTCTGTCATTCATTGCAAACAAGCCAGAAAGTGTTTTTCGTTGCTCTTCTTGTCTGAATAAACAATTATGCAGTTTGCTGGAAATAAGCTGTACTCTGACAGTCGTCCTTATGGAGTGCAGTTCAGCTAATAAAACTCTTTCTGCCTTTCATTGCAAGCAAGCCCGAAAGTGTTTTTATGCTTCATACTGGATTGTAAAAGCAAAGTTGCCGTGTGCTGAAAACAAGTTGTTCTTTGACAGTCTTGAATACTGAGTGCAGTTCAGTTAATAAAACTGTCTTTCTGGTGCTCATTGCAAACAAGCCAGAAAGTGTTTTTCGTTGCTCTTCTTGTCTGAATAAACAAATATGCAGTTTGCTGGAAATAAGCTGTACTCTGACAGTCGTTCTTATGGAGTGCAGTTCAGCTAATAAAACTCTTTCTGCCTTTCATTGCAAGCAAGCCCGAAAGTGTTTTTATGCTTCATACTGGATTGTAAAAGCAAAGTTGCCGTGTGCTGAAAACAAGTTGTTCTTTGACAGTCTTGAATACTGAGTGCAGTTCAGTTAATAAAACTGTCTTTCTGGTGCTCATTGCAAACAAGCTAGAAATTGTTTTTCTGTGTTCCAATTGTTAGTATAAACAAATATGCAGTCTGCTGAAAGCAAGCTGTTCTTTGATAGTCGTTCTTATGGAGTGCAGTTCAGCTAATAAAACTCTTTCTGCCTTTCATTGCAAGCAAGCCCGAAAGTGTTTTTATGCTTCATAATGGATTGTAAAAGCAAAGTTGCCGTGTGCTGAAAACAAGTTGTTCTTTGACAGTCTTGAATTCTGACTGCAGTTCAGCCAATAAAAATGTATTTCTGTCATTCATTGCTAACAAGCCAGAAAGTGTTTTTCGTTGCTCTTCTTGTCTGAATAAACAAATATGCAGTTTGCTGGAAACAAGTTGTTCTTTGACAGTCTTGAATTCTGACTGCAGTTCAGCCAATAAAAATGTATTTCTGTCATTCATTGCAAACAAGCCAGAAAGTGTTTTTCTTTGCTCTTCTCGTCTGTATAAGCAAAGATGCAGTTTGCCGGAAATAAGCCGTACTCTGACAGTCGTTCTTATGGAGTGCAGTTCAGCTAATAAAACTCTTTCTGCCTTTCATTGCAAGCAAGCCCGAAAGTGTTTTTATGCTTCATACTGGATTGTAAAAGCAAAGTTGCCGTGTGCTGAAAACAAGTTGTTCTTTGACAGTCTTGAATACTGAGTGCAGTTCAGTTAATAAAACTGTCTTTCTGGTGCTCATTGCAAACAAGCCAGAAAGTGTTTTTCGTTGCTCTTCTTGTCTGAATAAACAAATATGCAGTTTGCTGGAAATAAGCTGTACTCTGACAGTCGTTCTTATGGAGTGCAGTTCAGCTAATAAAACTCTTTCTGCCTTTCATTGCAAGCAAGCCCGAAAGTGTTTTTATGCTTCATACTGGATTGTAAAAGCAAAGTTGCCGTGTGCTGAAAACAAGTTGTTCTTTGACAGTCTTGAATACTGAGTGCAGTTCAGTTAATAAAACTGTCTTTCTGGTGCTCATTGCAAACAAGCCAGAAAGTGTTTTTCGTTGCTCTTCTTGTCTGAATAAACAAATATGCAGTTTGCTGGAAATAAGCTGTACTCTGACAGTCGTTCTTATGGAGTGCAGTTCAGCTAATAAAACTCTTTCTGCCTTTCATTGCAAGCAAGCCCGAAAGTGTTTTTATGCTTCATACTGGATTGTAAAAGCAGAGTTGCCGTGTGCTGAAAATAAGTTGTTCTTTGACAGTCTTGAATACTGAGTGCAGTTCAGTTAATAAAACTGTCTTTCTGGTGCTCATTGCAAACAAGCTAGAAATTGTTTTTCTGTGTTCCAATTGTTAGTATAAACAAATATGCAGTCTGCTGAAAGCAAGCTGTTCTTTGATAGTCTTTCTTATGGAGTGCAGATCAGCTAATAAAACTCTTTCTGCCTTTCATTGCAAGAAAGCCCGAAAGTGTTTTTATGCTTCATAATGGATTGTAAAAGCAAAGTTGCCGTGTGCTGAAAACAAGTTGTTCTTTGACAGTCTTGAATACTGAGTGCAGTTCAGTTAACAAAAATGCCTTTCTGGTGCTCATTGCAAACAAGCCAGAAAGTGTTTTTCTGTGTTCCAATTGTTAGTATAAACAAATATGCAGTCTGCTGAAAGCAAGCTGTTCTTTGATAGTCTTTCTTATGGAGTGCAGTTCAGCTAATAAAACTCTTTCTGCCTTTCATTGCAAGCAAGCCCGAAAGTGTTTTTATGCTTTATAATGGATTGTAAAGGCAAAGGTGCAGTTTGCTGAAAACAAGTTGTTCTTTGACAGTCTTGAATTCTGACTGCAGTTCAGCCAATAAAAATGTATTTCTGTCATTCATTGCAAACAAGCCAGAAAGTGTTTTTCGTTGCTCTTCTTGTCTGAATAAACAATTGTGCAGTTTGCTGGAAATAAGCTGTACTCTGACAGTCGTCCTTATGGAGTGCAGTTCAGCTAATAAAACTCTTTCTGCCTTTCATTGCAAGCAAGCCCGAAAGTGTTTTTATGCTTCATACTGGATTGTAAAAGCAAAGTTGCCGTGTGCTGAAAACAAGTTGTTCTTTGACAGTCTTGAATACTGAGTGCAGTTCAGTTAATAAAACTGTCTTTCTGGTGCTCATAGCAAACAAGCCAGAAAGTGTTTTTCGTTGCTCTTCTTGTCTGAATAAACAAATATGCAGTTTGCTGGAAATAAGCTGTACTCTGACAGTCGTTCTTATGGAGTGCAGTTCAGCTAATAAAACTCTTTCTGCCTTTCATTGCAAGCAAGCCCGAAAGTGTTTTTATGCTTCATACTGGATTGTAAAAGCAGAGTTGCCGTGTGCTGAAAATAAGTTGTTCTTTGACAGTCTTGAATACTGAGTGCAGTTCAGTTAATAAAACTGTCTTTCTGGTGCTCATTGCAAACAAGCTAGAAATTGTTTTTCTGTGTTCCAATTGTTAGTATAAACAAATATGCAGTCTGCTGAAAGCAAGCTGTTCTTTGATAGTCTTTCTTATGGAGTGCAGATCAGCTAATAAAACTCTTTCTGCCTTTCATTGCAAGCAAGCCCGAAAGTGTTTTTATGCTTCATAATGGATTGTAAAAGCAAAGTTGCCGTGTGCTGAAAACAAGTTGTTCTTTGACAGTCTTGAATACTGAGTGCAGTTCAGTTGACAAAAATGCCTTTCTGGTGCTCATTGCAAACAAGCCAGAAAGTGTTTTTCTGTGTTCCAATTGTTAGTATAAACAAATATGCAGTCTGCTGAAAGCAAGCTGTTCTTTGATAGTCTTTCTTATGGAGTGCAGTTCAGCTAATAAAACTCTTTCTGCATTTCATTGCAAGCAAGCCCGAAAGTGTTTTTATGCTTTATAATGGATTGTAAAAGCAAAGTTGCAGTTTGCTGAAAACAAGTTGTTCTTTGACAGTCTTGAATTCTGACTGCAGTTCAGCCAATAAAAATGTATTTCTGTCATTCATTGCAAACAAGCCAGAAAGTGTTTTTCGTTGCTCTTCTTGTCTGAATAAACAAATATGCAGTTTGCTGAAAACAAGTTGTTCTTTGACAGTCTTGAATTCTGACTGCAGTTCAGCCAATAAAAATGTATTTCTGTCATTCATTGCAAACAAGCCAGAAAGTGTTTTTCTTTGCTCTTCTCGTCTGTATAAGCAAAGATGCAGTTTGCTGGAAATAAGCCGTACTCTGACAGTCGTTCTTATGGAGTGCAGTTCAGCTAATAAAACTCTCTCTGCCTTTCATTGCAAGCAAGCCCGAAAGTGTTTTTATGCTTCATACTGGATTGTAAAAGCAAAGTTGCCGTGTGCTGAAAACAAGTTGTTCTTTGACAGTCTTGAATACTGAGTGCAGTTCAGTTAATAAAACTGTCTTTCTGGTGCTCATTGCAAGCAAGCCCGAAAGTGTTTTTATGCTTCATACTGGATTGTAAAAGCAAAGTTGCAGTTTGCTGAAAACAAGTTGTTCTTTGACAGTCTTGAATTCTGACTGCAGTTCAGCCAATAAAAATGTATTTCTGTCATTCATTGCAAACAAGCCAGAAAGTGTTTTTCGTTGCTCTTCTTGTCTGAATAAACAAATATGCAGTTTGCTGAAAACAAGTTGTTCTTTGACAGTCTTGAATTCTGACTGCAGTTCAGCCAATAAAAATGTATTTCTGTCATTCATTGCAAACAAGCCAGAAAGTGTTTTTCTTTGCTCTTCTCGTCTGTATAAGCAAAGATGCAGTTTGCTGGAAATAAGCCGTACTCTGACAGTCGTTCTTATGGAGTGCAGTTCAGCTAATAAAACTCTTTCTGCCTTTCATTGCAAGCAAGCCCGAAAGTGTTTTTATGCTTCATACTGGATTGTAAAAGCAAACTTGCCGTGTGCTGAAAACAAGTTGTTCTTTGACAGTCTTGAATACTGAGTGCAGTTCAGTTAATAAAACTGTCTTTCTGGTGCTCATTGCAAACAAGCCAGAAAGTGTTTTTCGTTGCTCTTCTTGTCTGAATAAACAAATATGCAGTTTGCTGGAAATAAGCTGTACTCTGACAGTCGTTCTTATGGAGTGCAGATCAGCTAATAAAACTCTTTCTGCCTTTCATTGCAAGCAAGCCCGAAAGTGTTTTTATGCTTCATAATGGATTGTAAAAGCAAAGTTGCCGTGTGCTGAAAACAAGTTGTTCTTTGACAGTCTTGAATACTGAGTGCAGTTCAGTTAACAAAAATGCCTTTCTGGTGCTCATTGCAAACAAGCCAGAAAGTGTTTTTCTGTGTTCCAATTGTTAGTATAAACAAATATGCAGTCTGCTGAAAGCAAGCTGTTCTTTGATAGTCTTTCTTATGGAGTGCAGTTCAGCTAATAAAACTCTTTCTGCCTTTCATTGCAAGCAAGCCCGAAAGTGTTTTTATGCTTTATAATGGATTGTAAAGGCAAAGTTGCAGTTTGCTGAAAACAAGTTGTTCTTTGACAGTCTTGAATTCTGACTGCAGTTCAGCCAATAAAAATGTATTTCTGTCATTCATTGCAAACAAGCCAGAAAGTGTTTTTCGTTGCTCTTCTTGTCTGAATAAACAATTGTGCAGTTTGCTGGAAATAAGCTGTACTCTGACAGTCGTCCTTATGGAGTGCAGTTCAGCTAATAAAACTCTTTCTGCCTTTCATTGCAAGCAAGCCCGAAAGTGTTTTTATGCTTCATACTGGATTGTAAAAGCAAAGTTGCCGTGTGCTGAAAACAAGTTGTTCTTTGACAGTCTTGAATACTGAGTGCAGTTCAGTTAATAAAACTGTCTTTCTGGTGCTCATTGCAAACAAGCCAGAAAGTGTTTTTCGTTGCTCTTCTTGTCTGAATAAACAAATATGCAGTTTGCTGGAAATAAGCTGTACTCTGACAGTCGTTCTTATGGAGTGCAGTTCAGCTAATAAAACTCTTTCTGCCTTTCATTGCAAGCAAGCCCGAAAGTGTTTTTATGCTTCATACTGGATTGTAAAAGCAGAGTTGCCGTGTGCTGAAAATAAGTTGTTCTTTGACAGTCTTGAATACTGAGTGCAGTTCAGTTAATAAAACTGTCTTTCTGGTGCTCATTGCAAACAAGCTAGAAATTGTTTTTCTGTGTTCCAATTGTTAGTATAAACAAATATGCAGTCTGCTGAAAGCAAGCTGTTCTTTGATAGTCTTTCTTATGGAGAGCAGATCAGCTAATAAAACTCTTTCTGCCTTTCATTGCAAGCAAGCCCGAAAGTGTTTTTATGCTTCATAATGGATTGTAAAAGCAAAGTTGCCGTGTGCTGAAAACAAGTTGTTCTTTGACAGTCTTGAATACTGAGTGCAGTTCAGTTAACAAAAATGCCTTTCTGGTGCTCATTGCAAACAAGCCAGAAAGTGTTTTTCTGTGTTCCAATTGTTAGTATAAACAAATATGCAGTCTGCTGAAAGCAAGCTGTTCTTTGATAGTCTTTCTTATGGAGTGCAGTTCAGCTAATAAAACTCTTTCTGCATTTCATTGCAAGCAAGCCCGAAAGTGTTTTTATGCTTTATAATGGATTGTAAAAGCAAAGTTGCAGTTTGCTGAAAACAAGTTGTTCTTTGACAGTCTTGAATTCTGACTGCAGTTCAGCCAATAAAAATGTATTTCTGTCATTCATTGCAAACAAGCCAGAAAGTGTTTTTCGTTGCTCTTCTTGTCTGAATAAACAAATATGCAGTTTGCTGAAAACAAGTTGTTCTTTGACAGTCTTGAATTCTGACTGCAGTTCAGCCAATAAAAATGTATTTCTGTCATTCATTGCAAACAAGCCAGAAAGTGTTTTTCGTTGCTCTTCTTGTCTGAATAAACAAATATGCAGTTTGCTGGAAATAAGCTGTACTCTGACAGTCGTTCTTATGGAGTGCAGTTCAGCTAATAAAACTCTTTCTGCCTTTCATTGCAAGCAAGCCCGAAAGTGTTTTTATGCTTCATACTGGATTGTAAAAGCAAAGTTGCCGTGTGCTGAAAACAAGTTGTTCTTTGACAGTCTTGAATACTGAGTGCAGTTCAGTTAATAAAACTGTCTTTCTGGTGCTCATTGCAAGCAAGCCCGAAAGTGTTTTTATGCTTCATACTGGATTGTAAAAGCAAAGTTGCCGTGTGCTGAAAACAAGTTGTTCTTTGACAGTCTTGAATACTGAGTGCAGTTCAGTTAATAAAACTGTCTTTCTGGTGCTCATTGCAAACAAGCTAGAAATTGTTTTTCTGTGTTCCAATTGTTAGTATAAACAAATATGCAGTCTGCTGAAAGCAAGCTGTTCTTTGATAGTCGTTCTTATGGAGTGCAGTTCAGCTAATAAAACTCTTTCTGCCTTTTATTGCAAGCAAGCCCGAAAGTGTTTTTATGCTTCATAATGGATTGTAAAAGCAAAGTAGAAGTTTGCTGAAAACAAGTTGTTCTTTGACAGTCTTGAATTCTGACTGCAGTTCAGCCAATAAAAATGTATTTCTGTCATTCATTGCAAACAAGCCAGAAAGTGTTTTTCGTTGCTCTTCTTGTCTGAATAAACAATTATGCAGTTTGCTGGAAATAAGCTGTACTCTGACAGTCGTCCTTATGGAGTGCAGTTCAGCTAATAAAACTCTTTCTGCCTTTCATTGCAAGCAAGCCCGAAAGTGTTTTTATGCTTCATACTGGATTGTAAAAGCAAAGTTGCCGTGTGCTGAAAACAAGTTGTTCTTTGACAGTCTTGAATACTCAGTGCAGTTCAGTTAATAAAACTGTCTTTCTGGTGCTCATTGCAAGCAAGCCCGAAAGTGTTTTTATGCTTCATACTGGATTGTAAAAGCAAAGTTGCCGTGTGCTGAAAACAAGTTGTTCTTTGACAGTCTTGAATACTGAGTGCAGTTCAGTTAATAAAACTGTCTTTCTGGTGCTCATTGCAAACAAGCTAGAAATTGTTTTTCTGTGTTCCAATTGTTAGTATAAACAAATATGCAGTCTGCTGAAAGCAAGCTGTTCTTTGATAGTCGTTCTTATGGAGTGCAGTTCAGCTAATAAAACTCTTTCTGCCTTTCATTGCAAGCAAGCCCGAAAGTGTTTTTATGCTTCATACTGGATTGTAAAAGCAAAGTTGCCGTGTGCTGAAAACAAGTTGTTCTTTGACAGTCTTGAATACTGAGTGCAGTTCAGTTAAGAAAAATGCCGTTCTGGTGCTCATTGCAAGCAAGCCAGAAAGTGTTTTTCTTTGCTCTTCTCGTATGCATAAGCAAAGATGCAGTTTGCTGGAAATAAGCCGTACTCTGACAGTCGTTCTTATGGAGTGCAGTTCAGCTAATAAAACTCTTTCTGCCTTTTATTGCAAGCAAGCCCGAAAGTGTTTTTATGCTTCATAATGGATTGTAAAAGCAAAGTTGCCGTGTGCTGAAAACAAGTTGTTCTTTGACAGTCTTGAATACTGAGTGCAGTTCAGTTAACAAAAATGCCTTTCTGGTGCTTATTGCAAACAAGCCAGAAAGTGTTTTTCTGTGTTCCAATTGTTAGTATAAACAAATATGCAGTCTGCTGAAAGCAAGCTGTTCTTTGATAGTCGTTCTTATGGAGTGCAGTTCAGCTAATAAAACTCTTTCTGCCTTTCATTGCAAGCAAGCCCGAAAGTGTTTTTATGCTTCATACTGGATTGTAAAAGCAAAGTTGCCGTGTGCTGAAAACAAGTTGTTCTTTGACAGTCTTGAATACTGAGTGCAGTTCAGTTAATAAAACTGTCTTTCTGGTGCTCATTGCAAACAAGCCAGAAAGTGTTTTTCGTTGCTCTTCTTGTCTGAATAAACAAATATGCAGTTTGCTGGAAATAAGCTGTACTCTGACAGTCGTTCTTATGGAGTGCAGTTCAGCTAATAAAACTCTTTCTGCCTTTCATTGCAAGCAAGCCCGAAAGTGTTTTTATGCTTCATACTGGATTGTAAAAGCAGAGTTGCCGTGTGCTGAAAATAAGTTGTTCTTTGACAGTCTTGAATACTGAGTGCAGTTCAGTTAATAAAACTGTCTTTCTGGTGCTCATTGCAAACAAGCTAGAAATTGTTTTTCTGTGTTCCAATTGTTAATATAAACAAATATGCAGTCTGCTGAAAGCAAGCTGTTCTTTGATAGTCTTTCTTATGGAGTGCAGTTCAGCTAATAAAACTCTTTCTGCATTTCATTGCAAGCAAGCCCGAAAGTGTTTTTATGCTTTATAATGGATTGTAAAAGCAAAGTTGCAGTTTGCTGAAAACAAGTTGTTCTTTGACAGTCTTGAATTCTGACTGCAGTTCAGCCAATAAAATTGTATTTCTGTCATTCATTGCAAACAAGCCAGAAAGTGTTTTTCGTTGCTCTTCTTGTCTGAATAAACAAATATGCAGTTTGCTGGAAATAAGCTGTATTCTGACAGTCGTTCTTATGGAGTGCAGTTCAGCTAATAAAACTCTTTCTGCCTTTCATTGCAAGCAAGCCCGAAAGTGTTTTTATGCTTCATACTGGATTGTAAAAGCAAAGTTGCCGTGTGCTGAAAACAAGTTGTTCTTTGACAGTCTTGAATACTGAGTGCAGTTCAGTTAATAAAACTGTCTTTCTGGTGCTCATTGCAAGCAAGCCCGAAAGTGTTTTTATGCTTCATACTGGATTGTAAAAGCAAAGTTGCCGTGTGCTGAAAACAAGTTGTTCTTTGACAGTCTTGAATACTGAGTGCAGTTCAGTTAATAAAACTGTCTTTCTGGTGCTCATTGCAAACAAGCTAGAAATTGTTTTTCTGTGTTCCAATTGTTAGTATAAACAAATATGCAGTCTGCTGAAAGCAAGCTGTTCTTTGATAGTCGTTCTTATGGAGTGCAGTTCAGCTAATAAAACTCTTTCTGCCTTTTATTGCAAGCAAGCCCGAAAGTGTTTTTATGCTTCATAATGGATTGTAAAAGCAAAGTAGAAGTTTGCTGAAAACAAGTTGTTCTTTGACAGTCTTGAATACTGAGTGCAGTTCAGTTAAGAAAAATGCCGTTCTGGTGCTCATTGCAAGCAAGCCAGAAAGTGTTTTTCTTTGCTCTTCTCGTATGCATAAGCAAAGATGCAGTTTGCTGGAAATAAGCCGTACTCTGACAGTCGTTCTTATGGAGTGCAGTTCAGCTAATAAAACTCTTTCTGCCTTTTATTGCAAGCAAGCCCGAAAGTGTTTTTATGCTTCATAATGGATTGTAAAAGCAAAGTTGCCGTGTGCTGAAAACAAGTTGTTCTTTGACAGTCTTGAATACTGAGTGCAGTTCAGTTAACAAAAATGCCTATCTGGTGCTCATTGCAAACAAGCCAGAAAGTGTTTTTCTGTGTTCCAATTGTTAGTATAAACAAATATGCAGTCTGCTGAAAGCAAGCTGTTCTTTGATAGTCGTTCTTATGGAGTGCAGTTCAGCTAATAAAACTCTTTCTGCCTTTCATTGCAAGCAAGCCCGAAAGTGTTTTTATGCTTCATACTGGATTGTAAAAGCAAAGTTGCCGTGTGCTGAAAACAAGTTGTTCTTTGACAGTCTTGAATACTGAGTGCAGTTCAGTTAATAAAACTGTCTTTCTGGTGCTCATTGCAAACAAGCTAGAAATTGTTTTTCTGTGTTCCAATTGTTAGTATAAACAAATATGCAGTCTGCTGAAAGCAAGCTGTTCTTTGATAGTCTTTCTTATGGAGTGCAGTTCAGCTAATAAAACTCTTTCTGCATTTCATTGCAAGCAAGCCCGAAAGTGTTTTTATGCTTTATAATGGATTGTAAAAGCAAAGTTGCAGTTTGCTGAAAAGAAGTTGTTCTTTGACAGTCTTGAATTCTGACTGCAGTTCAGCCAATAAAATTGTATTTCTGTCATTCATTGCAAACAAGCCAGAAAGTGTTTTTCGTTGCTCTTCTTGTCTGAATAAACAAATATGCAGTTTGCTGGAAATAAGCTGTATTCTGACAGTCGTTCTTATGGAGTGCAGTTCAGCTAATAAAACTCTTTCTGCCTTTCATTGCAAGCAAGCTCGAAAGTGTTTTTATGCTTTATACTGGATTGTAAAAGCAAAGTTGCCGTGTGCTGAAAACAAGTTGTTCTTTGACAGTCTTGAATACTGAGTGCAGTTCAGTTAATAAAACTGTCTTTCTGGTGCTCATTGCAAGCAAGCCCGAAAGTGTTTTTATGCTTCATACTGGATTGTAAAAGCAAAGTTGCCGTGTGCTGAAAACAAGTTGTTCTTTGACAGTCTTGAATACTGAGTGCAGTTCAGTTAATAAAACTGTCTTTCTGGTGCTCATTGCAAACAAGCTAGAAATTGTTTTTCTGTGTTCCAAATGTTAGTATAAACAAATATGCAGTCTGCTGAAAGCAAGCTGTTCTTTGATAGTCGTTCTTATGGAGTGCAGTTCAGCTAATAAAACTCTTTCTGCCTTTCATTGCAAGCAAGCCCGAAAGTGTTTTTATGCTTCATACTGGATTGTAAAAGCAAAGTTGCCGTGTGCTGAAAACAAGTTGTTCTTTGACAGTCTTGAATACTGAGTGCAGTTCAGTTAAGAAAAATGCCGTTCTGGTGCTCATTGCAAGCAAGCCAGAAAGTGTTTTTCTTTGCTCTTCTCGTATGCATAAGCAAAGATGCAGTTTGCTGGAAATAAGCCGTACTCTGACAGTCGTTCTTATGGAGTGCAGTTCAGCTAATAAAACTCTTTCTGCCTTTTATTGCAAGCAAGCCCGAAAGTGTTTTTATGCTTCATAATGGATTGTAAAAGCAAAGTTGCCGTGTGCTGAAAACAAGTTGTTCTTTGACAGTCTTGAATACTGAGTGCAGTTCAGTTAACAAAAATGCCTTTCTGGTGCTCATTGCAAACAAGCCAGAAAGTGTTTTTCTGTGTTCCAATTGTTAGTATAAACAAATATGCAGTCTGCTGAAAGCAAGCTGTTCTTTGATAGTCGTTCTTATGGAGTGCAGTTCAGCTAATAAAACTCTTTCTGCCTTTCATTGCAAGCAAGCCCGAAAGTGTTTTTATGCTTCATACTGGATTGTAAAAGCAAAGTTGCCGTGTGCTGAAAACAAGTTGTTCTTTGACAGTCTTGAATACTGAGTGCAGTTCAGTTAATAAAACTGTCTTTCTGGTGCTCATTGCAAACAAGCCAGAAAGTGTTTTTCGTTGCTCTTCTTGTCTGAATAAACAAATATGCAGTTTGCTGGAAATAAGCTGTACTCTGACAGTCGTTCTTATGGAGTGCAGTTCAGCTAATAAAACTCTTTCTGCCTTTTATTGCAAGCAAGCCCGAAAGTGTTTTTATGCTTCATACTGGATTGTAAAAGCAGAGTTGCCGTGTGCTGAAAATAAGTTGTTCTTTGACAGTCTTGAATACTGAGTGCAGTTCAGTTAATAAAACTGTCTTTCTGGTGCTCATTGCAAACAAGCTAGAAATTGTTTTTCTGTGTTCCAATTGTTAGTATAAACAAATATGCAGTCTGCTGAAAGCAAGCTGTTCTTTGATAGTCTTTCTTATGGAGTGCAGTTCAGCTAATAAAACTCTTTCTGCATTTCATTGCAAGCAAGCCCGAAAGTGTTTTTATGCTTTATAATGGATTGTAAAAGCAAAGTTGCAGTTTGCTGAAAACAAGTTGTTCTTTGACAGTCTTGAATTCTGACTGCAGTTCAGCCAATAAAATTGTATTTCTGTCATTCATTGCAAACAAGCCAGAAAGTGTTTTTCGTTGCTCTTCTTGTCTGAATAAACAAATATGCAGTTTGCTGGAAATAAGCTGTATTCTGACAGTCGTTCTTATGGAGTGCAGTTCAGCTAATAAAACTCTTTCTGCCTTTCATTGCAAGCAAGCCCGAAAGTGTTTTTATGCTTCATACTGGATTGTAAAAGCAAAGTTGCCGTGTGCTGAAAACAAGTTGTTCTTTGACAGTCTTGAATACTGAGTGCAGTTCAGTTAATAAAACTGTCTTTCTGGTGCTCATTGCAAACAAGCTAGAAATTGTTTTTCTGTGTTCCAATTGTTAGTATAAACAAATATGCAGTCTGCTGAAAGCAAGCTGTTCTTTGATAGTCGTTCTTATGGAGTGCAGTTCAGCTAATAAAACTCTTTCTGCCTTTCATTGCAAGCAAGCCCGAAAGTGTTTTTATGCTTCATACTGGATTGTAAAAGCAAAGTTGCCGTGTGCTGAAAACAAGTTGTTCTTTGACAGTCTTGAATACTGAGTGCAGTTCAGTTAAGAAAAATGCCGTTCTGGTGCTCATTGCAAGCAAGCCCGAAAGTGTTTTTCTTTGCTCTTCTCGTATGTATAAGCAAAGATGCAGTTTGCTGGAAATAAGCCGTACTCTGACAGTCGTTCTTATGGAGTGCAGTTCAGCTAATAAAACTCTTTCTGCCTTTTATTGCAAGCAAGCCCGAAAGTGTTTTTATGCTTCATAATGGATTGTAAAAGCAAAGTTGCCGTGTGCTGAAAACAAGTTGTTCTTTGACAGTCTTGAATACTGAGTGCAGTTCAGTTAACAAAAATGCCTTTCTGGTGCTCATTGCAAACAAGCCAGAAAGTGTTTTTCTGTGTTCCAATTGTTAGTATAAACAAATATGCAGTCTGCTGAAAGCAAGCTGTTCTTTGATAGTCGTTCTTATGGAGTGCAGTTCAGCTAATAAAACTCTTTCTGCCTTTCATTGCAAGCAAGCCCGAAAGTGTTTTTATGCTTCATACTGGATTGTAAAAGCAAAGTTGCCGTGTGCTGAAAACAAGTTGTTCTTTGACAGTCTTGAATACTGAGTGCAGTTCAGTTAATAAAACTGTCTTTCTGGTGCTCATTGCAAACAAGCTAGAAATTGTTTTTCTGTGTTCCAATTGTTAGTATAAACAAATATGCAGTCTGCTGAAAGCAAGCTGTTCTTTGATAGTCTTTCTTATGGAGTGCAGTTCAGCTAATAAAACTCTTTCTGCATTTCATTGCAAGCAAGCCCGAAAGTGTTTTTATGCTTTATAATGGATTGTAAAAGCAAAGTTGCAGTTTGCTGAAAAGAAGTTGTTCTTTGACAGTCTTGAATTCTGACTGCAGTTCAGCCAATAAAATTGTATTTCTGTCATTCATTGCAAACAAGCCAGAAAGTGTTTTTCGTTGCTCTTCTTGTCTGAATAAACAAATATGCAGTTTGCTGGAAATAAGCTGTATTCTGACAGTCGTTCTTATGGAGTGCAGTTCAGCTAATAAAACTCTTTCTGCCTTTCATTGCAAGCAAGCCCGAAAGTGTTTTTATGCTTTATACTGGATTGTAAAAGCAAAGTTGCCGTGTGCTGAAAACAAGTTGTTCTTTGACAGTCTTGAATACTGAGTGCAGTTCAGTTAATAAAACTGTCTTTCTGGTGCTCATTGCAAGCAAGCCCGAAAGTGTTTTTATGCTTCATACTGGATTGTAAAAGCAAAGTTGCCGTGTGCTGAAAACAAGTTGTTCTTTGACAGTCTTGAATACTGAGTGCAGTTCAGTTAATAAAACTGTCTTTCTGGTGCTCATTGCAAACAAGCTAGAAATTGTTTTTCTGTGTTCCAAATGTTAGTATAAACAAATATGCAGTCTGCTGAAAGCAAGCTGTTCTTTGATAGTCGTTCTTATGGAGTGCAGTTCAGCTAATAAAACTCTTTCTGCCTTTCATTGCAAGCAAGCCCGAAAGTGTTTTTATGCTTCATACTGGATTGTAAAAGCAAAGTTGCCGTGTGCTGAAAACAAGTTGTTCTTTGACAGTCTTGAATACTGAGTGCAGTTCAGTTAAGAAAAATGCCGTTCTGGTGCTCATTGCAAGCAAGCCAGAAAGTGTTTTTCTTTGCTCTTCTCGTATGCATAAGCAAAGATGCAGTTTGCTGGAAATAAGCCGTACTCTGACAGTCGTTCTTATGGAGTGCAGTTCAGCTAATAAAACTCTTTCTGCCTTTTATTGCAAGCAAGCCCGAAAGTGTTTTTATGCTTCATAATGGATTGTAAAAGCAAAGTTGCCGTGTGCTGAAAACAAGTTGTTCTTTGACAGTCTTGAATACTGAGTGCAGTTCAGTTAACAAAAATGCCTTTCTGGTGCTCATTGCAAACAAGCCAGAAAGTGTTTTTCTGTGTTCCAATTGTTAGTATAAACAAATATGCAGTCTGCTGAAAGCAAGCTGTTCTTTGATAGTCGTTCTTATGGAGTGCAGTTCAGCTAATAAAACTCTTTCTGCCTTTCATTGCAAGCAAGCCCGAAAGTGTTTTTATGCTTCATACTGGATTGTAAAAGCAAAGTTGCCGTGTGCTGAAAACAAGTTGTTCTTTGACAGTCTTGAATACTGAGTGCAGTTCAGTTAATAAAACTGTCTTTCTGGTGCTCATTGCAAACAAGCCAGAAAGTGTTTTTCGTTGCTCTTCTTGTCTGAATAAACAAATATGCAGTTTGCTGGAAATAAGCTGTACTCTGACAGTCGTTCTTATGGAGTGCAGTTCAGCTAATAAAACTCTTTCTGCCTTTTATTGCAAGCAAGCCCGAAAGTGTTTTTATGCTTCATACTGGATTGTAAAAGCAGAGTTGCCGTGTGCTGAAAATAAGTTGTTCTTTGACAGTCTTGAATACTGAGTGCAGTTCAGTTAATAAAACTGTCTTTCTGGTGCTCATTGCAAACAAGCTAGAAATTGTTTTTCTGTGTTCCAATTGTTAGTATAAACAAATATGCAGTCTGCTGAAAGCAAGCTGTTCTTTGATAGTCTTTCTTATGGAGTGCAGTTCAGCTAATAAAACTCTTTCTGCATTTCATTGCAAGCAAGCCCGAAAGTGTTTTTATGCTTTATAATGGATTGTAAAAGCAAAGTTGCAGTTTGCTGAAAACAAGTTGTTCTTTGACAGTCTTGAATTCTGACTGCAGTTCAGCCAATAAAATTGTATTTCTGTCATTCATTGCAAACAAGCCAGAAAGTGTTTTTCGTTGCTCTTCTTGTCTGAATAAACAAATATGCAGTTTGCTGGAAATAAGCTGTATTCTGACAGTCGTTCTTATGGAGTGCAGTTCAGCTAATAAAACTCTTTCTGCCTTTCATTGCAAGCAAGCCCGAAAGTGTTTTTATGCTTCATACTGGATTGTAAAAGCAAAGTTGCCGTGTGCTGAAAACAAGTTGTTCTTTGACAGTCTTGAATACTGAGTGCAGTTCAGTTAAGAAAAATGCCTTTCTGGTGCTCATTGCAAGCAAGCCAGAAAGTGTTTTTCTTTGCTCTTCTCGTATGCATAAGCAAAGATGCAGTTTGCTGGAAATAAGCCGTACTCTGACAGTCGTTCTTATGGAGTGCAGTTCAGCTAATAAAACTCTTTCTGCCTTTTATTGCAAGCAAGCCCGAAAGTGTTTTTATGCTTCATAATGGATTGTAAAAGCAAAGTTGCCGTGTGCTGAAAACAAGTTGTTCTTTGACAGTCTTGAATACTGAGTGCAGTTCAGTTAATAAAACTGTCTTTCTGGTGCTCATTGCAAACAAGCTAGAAATTGTTTTCTGTGTTCCAATTGTTAGTATAAACAAATATGCAGTCTGCTGAAAGCAAGCTGTTCTTTGATAGTCTTTCTTATGGAGTGCAGTTCAGCTAATAAAACTCTTTCTGCATTTCATTGCAAGCAAGCCCGAAAGTGTTTTTATGCTTTATAATGGATTGTAAAAGCAAAGTTGCAGTTTGCTGAAAACAAGTTGTTCTTTGACAGTCTTGGATTCTGACTGCAGTTCGGCCAATAAAATTGTATTTCTGTCATTCATTGCAAACAAGCCAGAAAGTGTTTTTCGTTGCTCTTCTTGTCTGAATAAACAAATATGCAGTTTGCTGGAAATAAGCTGTATTCTGACAGTCGTTCTTATGGAGTGCAGTTCAGCTAATAAAACTCTTTCTGCCTTTCATTGCAAGCAAGCCCGAAAGTGTTTTTATGCTTCATACTGGATTGTAAAAGCAAAGTTGCCGTGTGCTGAAAACAAGTTGTTCTTTGACAGTCTTGAATACTGAGTGCAGTTCAGTTAAGAAAAATGCCTTTCTGGTGCTCATTGCAAGCAAGCCAGAAAGTGTTTTTCTTTGCTCTTCTCGTATGCATAAGCAAAGATGCAGTTTGCTGGAAATAAGCCGTACTCTGACAGTCGTTCTTATGGAGTGCAGTTCAGCTAATAAAACTCTTTCTGCCTTTCATTGCAAGCAAGCCCGAAAGTGTTTTTATGCTTCATACTGGATTGTAAAAGCAAAGTTGCCGTGTGCTGAAAACAAGTTGTTCTTTGACAGTCTTGAATACTGAGTGCAGTTCAGTTAACAAAAATGCCTTTCTGGTGCTCATTGCAAACAAGCCAGAAAGTGTTTTTCTGTGTTCCAATTGTTAGTATAAACAAATATGCAGTCTGCTGAAAGCAAGCTGTTCTTTGATAGTCGTTCTTATGGAGTGCAGTTCAGCTAATAAAACTCTTTCTGCCTTTCATTGCAAGCAAGCCCGAAAGTGTTTTTATGCTTCATACTGGATTGTAAAAGCAAAGTTGCCGTGTGCTGAAAACAAGTTGTTCTTTGACAGTCTTGAATACTGAGTGCAGTTCAGTTAATAAAACTGTCTTTCTGGTGCTCATTGCAAACAAGCCAGAAAGTGTTTTTCGTTGCTCCTCTTGTCTGAATAAACAAATATGCAGTTTGCTGGAAATAAGCTGTACTCTGACAGTCGTTCTTATGGAGTGCAGTTCAGCTAATAAAACTCTTTCTACCTTTCATTGCAAGCAAGCCCGAAAGTGTTTTTATGCTTCATACTGGATTGTAAAAGCAGAGTTGCCGTGTGCTGAAAATAAGTTGTTCTTTGACAGTCTTGAATACTGAGTGCAGTTCAGTTAATAAAACTGTCTTTCTGGTGCTCATTGCAAACAAGCTAGAAATTGTTTTTCTGTGTTCCAATTGTTAGTATAAACAAATATGCAGTCTGCTTTAAGCAAGCTGTTCTTTGATAGTCTTTCTTATGGAGTGCAGTTCAGCTAATAAAACTCTTTCTGCATTTCATTGCAAGCAAGCCCGAAAGTGTTTTTATGCTTTATAATGGATTGTAAAAGCAAAGTTGCAGTTTGCTGAAAACAAGTTGTTCTTTGACAGTCTTGAATTCTGACTGCAGTTCAGCCAATAAAAATGTATTTCTGTCATTCATTGCAAACAAGCCAGAAAGTGTTTTTCGTTGCTCTTCTTGTCTGAATAAACAAATATGCAGTTTGCTGGAAATAAGCTGTACTCTGACAGTCGTTCTTATGGAGTGCAGTTCAGCTAATAAAACTCTTTCTGCCTTTCATTGCAAGCAAGCCCGAAAGTGTTTTTATGCTTCATACTGGATTGTAAAAGCAAAGTTGCCGTGTGCTGAAAACAAGTTGTTCTTTGACAGTCTTGAATACTGAGTGCAGTTCAGTTAATAAAACTGTCTTTCTGGTGCTCATTGCAAGCAAGCCCGAAAGTGTTTTTATGCTTCATACTGGATTGTAAAAGCAAAGTTGCCGTGTGCTGAAAACAAGTTGTTCTTTGACAGTCTTGAATACTGAGTGCAGTTCAGTTAATAAAACTGTCTTTCTGGTGCTCATTGCAAACAAGCTAGAAATTGTTTTTCTGTGTTCCAATTGTTAGTATAAACAAATATGCAGTCTGCTGAAAGCAAGCTGTTCTTTGATAGTCGTTCTTATGGAGTGCAGTTCAGCTAATAAAACTCTTTCTGCCTTTTATTGCAAGCAAGCCCGAAAGTGTTTTTATGCTTCATAATGGATTGTAAAAGCAAAGTAGAAGTTTGCTGAAAACAAGTTGTTCTTTGACAGTCTTGAATTCTGACTGCAGTTCAGCCAATAAAAATGTATTTCTGTCATTCATTGCAAACAAGCCAGAAAGTGTTTTTCGTTGCTCTTCTTGTCTGAATAAACAATTATGCAGTTTGCTGGAAATAAGCTGTACTCTGACAGTCGTCCTTATGGAGTGCAGTTCAGCTAATAAAACTCTTTCTGCCTTTCATTGCAAGCAAGCCCGAAAGTGTTTTTATGCTTCATACTGGATTGTAAAAGCAAAGTTGCCGTGTGCTGAAAACAAGTTGTTCTTTGACAGTCTTGAATACTCAGTGCAGTTCAGTTAATAAAACTGTCTTTCTGGTGCTCATTGCAAGCAAGCCCGAAAGTGTTTTTATGCTTCATACTGGATTGTAAAAGCAAAGTTGCCGTGTGCTGAAAACAAGTTGTTCTTTGACAGTCTTGAATACTGAGTGCAGTTCAGTTAATAAAACTGTCTTTCTGGTGCTCATTGCAAACAAGCTAGAAATTGTTTTTCTGTGTTCCAATTGTTAGTATAAACAAATATGCAGTCTGCTGAAAGCAAGCTGTTCTTTGATAGTCGTTCTTATGGAGTGCAGTTCAGCTAATAAAACTCTTTCTGCCTTTCATTGCAAGCAAGCCCGAAAGTGTTTTTATGCTTCATACTGGATTGTAAAAGCAAAGTTGCCGTGTGCTGAAAACAAGTTGTTCTTTGACAGTCTTGAATACTGAGTGCAGTTCAGTTAAGAAAAATGCCTTTCTGGTGCTCATTGCAAGCAAGCCAGAGAGTGTTTTTCTTTGCTCTTCTCGTATGCATAAGCAAAGATGCAGTTTGCTGGAAATAAGCCGTACTCTGACAGTCGTTCTTATGGAGTGCAGTTCAGCTAATAAAACTCTTTCTGCCTTTTATTGCAAGCAAGCCCGAAAGTGTTTTTATGCTTCATAATGGATTGTAAAAGCAAAGTTGTCGTGTGCTGAAAACAAGTTGTTCTTTGACAGTCTTGAATACTGAGTGCAGTTCAGTTAATAAAACTGTCTTTCTGGTGCTCATTGCAAACAAGCTAGAAATTGTTTTTTCTGTGTTCCAGTTGTTAGTATAAACAAATATGCAGTCTGCTGAAAGCAAGCTGTTCTTTGATAGTCGTTCTTATGGAGTGCAGTTCAGCTAATAAAACTCTTTCTGCCTTTCATTGCAAGCAAGCCCGAAAGTGTTTTTATGCTTCATACTGGATTGTAAAAGCAAAGTTGCCGTGTGCTGAAAACAAGTTGTTCTTTGACAGTCTTGAATACTGAGTGCAGTTCAGTTAATAAAACTGTCTTTCTGGTGCTCATTGCAAACAAGCCAGAAAGTGTTTTTCGTTGCTCTTCTTGTCTGAATAAACAAATATGCAGTTTGCTGGAAATAAGCTGTACTCTGACAGTCGTTCTTATGGAGTGCAGTTCAGCTAATAAAACTCTTTCTGCCTTTCATTGCAAGCAAGCCCGAAAGTGTTTTTATGCTTCATACTGGATTGTAAAAGCAGAGTTGCCGTGTGCTGAAAATAAGTTGTTCTTTGACAGTCTTGAATACTGAGTGCAGTTCAGTTAATAAAACTGTCTTTCTGGTGCTCATTGCAAACAAGCTAGAAATTGTTTTTCTGTGTTCCAATTGTTAGTATAAACAAATATGCAGTCTGCTGAAAGCAAGCTGTTCTTTGATAGTCTTTCTTATGGAGTGCAGTTCAGCTAATAAAACTCTTTCTGCATTTCATTGCAAGCAAGCCCGAAAGTGTTTTTATGCTTTATAATGGATTGTAAAAGCAAAGTTGCAGTTTGCTGAAAACAAGTTGTTCTTTGACAGTCTTGAATTCTGACTGCAGTTCAGCCAATAAAAATGTATTTCTGTCATTCATTGCAAACAAGCCAGAAAGTGTTTTTCGTTGCTCTTCTTGTCTGAATAAACAAATATGCAGTTTGCTGGAAATAAGCTGTACTCTGACAGTCGTTCTTATGGAGTGCAGTTCAGCTAATAAAACTCTTTCTGCCTTTCATTGCAAGCAAGCCCGAAAGTGTTTTTATGCTTCATACTGGTTTGTAAAAGCAAAGTTGCCGTGTGCTGAAAACAAGTTGTTCTTTGACAGTCTTGAATACTGAGTGCAGTTCAGTTAATAAAACTGTCTTTCTGGTGCTCATTGCAAGCAAGCCCGAAAGTGTTTTTATGCTTCATACTGGATTGTAAAAGCAAAGTTGCCGTGTGCTGAAAACAAGTTGTTCTTTGACAGTCTTGAATACTGAGTGCAGTTCAGTTAATAAAACTGTCTTTCTGGTGCTCATTGCAAACAAGCTAGAAATTGTTTTTCTGTGTTCCAATTGTTAGTATAAACAAATATGCAGTCTGCTGAAAGCAAGCTGTTCTTTGATAGTCGTTCTTATGGAGTTCAGTTCAGCTAATAAAACTCTTTCTGCCTTTTATTGCAAGCAAGCCCGAAAGTGTTTTTATGCTTCATAATGGATTGTAAAAGCAAAGTAGAAGTTTGCTGAAAACAAGTTGTTCTTTGACAGTCTTGAATTCTGACTGCAGTTCAGCCAATAAAAATGTATTTCTGTCATTCATTGCAAACAAGCCAGAAAGTGTTTTTCGTTGCTCTTCTTGTCTGAATAAACAATTATGCAGTTTGCTGGAAATAAGCTGTACTCTGACAGTCGTCCTTATGGAGTGCAGTTCAGCTAATAAAACTCTTTCTGCCTTTTATTGCAAGCAAGCCCGAAAGTGTTTTTATGCTTCATACTGGATTGTAAAAGCAAAGTTGCCGTGTGCTGAAAACAAGTTGTTCTTTGACAGTCTTGAATACTCAGTGCAGTTCAGTTAATAAAACTGTCTTTCTGGTGCTCATTGCAAGCAAGCCAGAAAGTGTTTTTATGCTTCATACTGGATTGTAAAAGCAAAGTTGCCGTGTGCTGAAAACAAGTTGTTCTTTGACAGTCTTGAATACTGAGTGCAGTTCAGTTAATAAAACTGTCTTTCTGGTGCTCATTGCAAACAAGCTAGAAATTGTTTTTCTGTGTTCCAATTGTTAGTATAAACAAATATGCAGTCTGCTGAAAGCAAGCTGTTCTTTGATAGTCGTTCTTATGGAGTGCAGTTCAGCTAATAAAACTTTTTCTGCCTTTCATTGCAAGCAAGCCCGAAAGTGTTTTTATGCTTCATACTGGATTGTAAAAGCAAAGTTGCCGTGTGCTGAAAACAAGTTGTTCTTTGACAGTCTTGAATACTGAGTGCAGTTCAGTTAAGAAAAATGCCGTTCTGGTGCTCATTGCAAGCAAGCCAGAAAGTGTTTTTCTTTGCTCTTCTCGTATGCATAAGCAAAGATGCAGTTTGCTGGAAATAAGCCGTACTCTGACAGTCGTTCTTATGGAGTGCAGTTCAGCTAATAAAACTCTTTCTGCCTTTTATTGCAAGCAAGCCCGAAAGTGTTTTTATGCTTCATAATGGATTGTAAAAGCAAAGTTGCCGTGTGCTGAAAACAAGTTGTTCTTTGACAGTCTTGAATACTGAGTGCAGTTCAGTTAACAAAAATGCCTTTCTGGTGCTCATTGCAAACAAGCCAGAAAGTGTTTTTCTGTGTTCCAATTGTTAGTATAAACAAATATGCAGTCTGCTGAAAGCAAGCTGTTCTTTGATAGTCGTTCTTATGGAGTGCAGTTCAGCTAATAAAACTCTTTCTGCCTTTCATTGCAAGCAAGCCCGAAAGTGTTTTTATGCTTCATACTGGATTGTAAAAGCAGAGTTGCCGTGTGCTGAAAATAAGTTGTTCTTTGACAGTCTTGAATACTGAGTGCAGTTCAGTTAATAAAACTGTCTTTCTGGTGCTCATTGCAAACAAGCTAGAAATTGTTTTTTTGTGTTCCAATTGTTAGTATAAACAAATATGCAGTCTGCTGAAAGCAAGCTGTTCTTTGATAGTCTTTCTTATGGAGTGCAGTTCAGCTAATAAAACTCTTTCTGCATTTCATTGCAAGCAAGCCCGAAAGTGTTTTTATGCTTTATAATGGATTGCAAAAGCAAAGTTGCAGTTTGCTGAAAACAAGTTGTT
Organism: Hoplias malabaricus; assembly: GCF_029633855.1. Lineage (NCBI taxonomy): Eukaryota > Metazoa > Chordata > Actinopteri > Characiformes > Erythrinidae > Hoplias > Hoplias malabaricus. The sequence continues at coordinate 26,077,963 of NC_089810.1, forward strand.
CTTTGACAGTCTTGAATTCTGACTGCAGTTCAGCCAATAAAATTGTATTTCTGTCATTCATTGCAAACAAGCCAGAAAGTGTTTTTCGTTGCTCTTCTTGTCTGAATAAACAAATATGCAGTTTGCTGGAAATAAGCTGTATTCTGACAGTCGTTCTTATGGAGTGCAGTTCAGCTAATAAAACTCTTTCTGCCTTTCATTGCAAGCAAGCCCGGAAGTGTTTTTATGCTTCATACTGGATTGTAAAAGCAAAGTTGCCGTGTGCTGAAAACAAGTTGTTCTTTGACAGTCTTGAATACTGAGTGCAGTTCAGTTAAGAAAAGTGCCTTTCTGGTGCTCATTGCAAGCAAGCCAGAAAGTGTTTTTCTTTGCTCTTCTCGTATGCATAAGCAAAGATGCAGTTTGCTGGAAATAAGCCGTACTCTGACATTCGTTCTTATGGAGTGCAGTTCAGCTAATAAAACTCTTTCTGCCTTTTATTGCAAGCAAGCCCGAAAGTGTTTTTATGCTTCATAATGGATTGTAAAAGCAAAGTTGCCGTGTGCTGAAAACAAGTTGTTCTTTGACAGTCTTGAATACTGAGTGCAGTTCAGTTAATAAAACTGTCTTTCTGGTGCTCATTGCAAACAAGCCAGAAAGTGTTTTTCTGTGTTCCAATTGTTAGTATAAACAAATATGCAGTCTGCTGAAAGCAAGCTGTTCTTTGATAGTCGTTCTTATGGAGTGCAGTTCAGCTAATAAAACTCTTTCTGCCTTTCATTGCAAGCAAGCCCGAAAGTGTTTTTATGCTTCATAATGGATTGTAAAAGCAAAGTAGAAGTTTGCTGAAAACAAGTTGTTCTTTGACAGTCTTGAAATCTGACTGCAGTTCAGCCAATAAAAATGTATTTCTGTCATTCATTGCAAAACAAGCCAGAAAGTGTTTTTCGTTGCTCTTCTTGTCTGAATAAACAAATATGCAGTTTGCTGGAAATAAGCTGTACTCTGACAGTCGTTCTTATGGAGTGCAGTTCAGCTAATAAAACTCTTTCTGCCTTTCATTGCAAGCAAGCCCGAAAGTGTTTTTATGCTTCATACTGGATTGTAAAAGCAAAGTTGCCGTGTGCTGAAAACAAGTTGTTCTTTGACAGTCTTGAATACTGAGTGCAGTTCAGTTAATAAAACTGTCTTTCTGGTGCTCATTGCAAACAAGCTAGAAATTGTTTTTCTGTGTTCCAATTGTTAGTATAAACAAATATGCAGTCTGCTGAAAGCAAGCTGTTCTTTGATAGTCTTTCTTATGGAGTGCAGATCAGCTAATAAAACTCTTTCTGCCTTTCATTGCAAGCAAGCCCGAAAGTGTTTTTATGCTTCATAATGGATTGTAAAAGCAAAGTAGAAGTTTGCTGAAAACAAGTTGTTCTTTGACAGTCTTGAATTCTGACTGCAGTTCAGCCAATAAAAATGTATTTCTGTCATTCATTGCAAACAAGCCAGAAAGTGTTTTTCGTTGCTCTTCTTGTCTGAATAAACAATTATGCAGTTTGCTGGAAATAAGCTGTACTCTGACAGTCGTCCTTATGGAGTGCAGTTCAGCTAATAAAACTCTTTCTGCCTTTCATTGCAAGCAAGCCCGAAAGTGTTTTTATGCTTCATACTGGATTGTAAAAGCAAAGTTGCCGTGTGCTGAAAACAAGTTGTTCTTTGACAGTCTTGAATACTGAGTGCAGTTCAGTTAAGAAAAATGCCTTTCTGGTGCTCATTGCAAGCAAGCCAGAAAGTGTTTTTCTTTGCTCTTCTCGTATGCATAAGCAAAGGTGCAGTTTGCTGGAAATAAGCCGTACTCTGACAGTCGTTCTTATGGAGTGCAGTTCAGCTAATAAAACTCTTTCTGCCTTTTATTGCAAGCAAGCCCGAAAGTGTTTTTATGCTTCATAATGGATTGTAAAAGCAAAGTTGCCGTGTGCTGAAAACAAGTTGTTCTTTGACAGTCTTGAATACTGAGTGCAGTTCAGTTAATAAAACTGTCTTTCTGGTGCTCATTGCAAACAAGCCAGAAAGTGTTTTTCTGTGTTCCAATTGTTAGTATAAACAAATATGCAGTCTGCTGAAAGCAAGCTGTTCTTTGATAGTCGTTCTTATGGAGTGCAGTTCAGCTAATAAAACTCTTTCTGCCTTTCATTGCAAGCAAGCCCGAAAGTGTTTTTATGCTTCATAATGGATTGTAAAAGCAAAGTAGAAGTTTGCTGAAAACAAGTTGTTCTTTGACAGTCTTGAAATCTGACTGCAGTTCAGCCAATAAAAATGTATTTCTGTCATTCATTGCAAAACAAGCCAGAAAGTGTTTTTCGTTGCTCTTCTTGTCTGAATAAACAAATATGCAGTTTGCTGGAAATAAGCTGTACTCTGACAGTCGTTCTTATGGAGTGCAGTTCAGCTAATAAAACTCTTTCTGCCTTTCATTGCAAGCAAGCCCGAAAGTGTTTTTATGCTTCATACTGGATTGTAAAAGCAAAGTTGCCGTGTGATGAAAACAAGTTGTTCTTTGACAGTCTTGAATACTGAGTGCAGTTCAGTTAATAAAACTGTCTTTCTGGTGCTCATTGCAAACAAGCTAGAAATTGTTTTTCTGTGTTCCAATTGTTAGTATAAACAAATATGCAGTCTGCTGAAAGCAAGCTGTTCTTTGATAGTCTTTCTTATGGAGTGCAGATCAGCTAATAAAACTCTTTCTGCCTTTCATTGCAAGCAAGCCCGAAAGTGTTTTTATGCTTCATAATGGATTGTAAAAGCAAAGTAGAAGTTTGCTGAAAACAAGTTGTTCTTTGACAGTCTTGAATTCTGACTGCAGTTCAGCCAATAAAAATGTATTTCTGTCATTCATTGCAAACAAGCCAGAAAGTGTTTTTCGTTGCTCTTCTTGTCTGAATAAACAATTATGCAGTTTGCTGGAAATAAGCTGTACTCTGACAGTCGTCCTTATGGAGTGCAGTTCAGCTAATAAAACTCTTTCTGCCTTTCATTGCAAGCAAGCCCGAAAGTGTTTTTATGCTTCATACTGGATTGTAAAAGCAAAGTTGCCGTGTGCTGAAAACAAGTTGTTCTTTGACAGTCTTGAATACTGAGTGCAGTTCAGTTAAGAAAAATGCCTTTCTGGTGCTCATTGCAAGCAAGCCAGAAAGTGTTTTTCTTTGCTCTTCTCGTATGCATAAGCAAAGGTGCAGTTTGCTGGAAATAAGCCGTACTCTGACAGTCGTTCTTATGGAGTGCAGTTCAGCTAATAAAACTCTTTCTGCCTTTTATTGCAAGCAAGCCCGAAAGTGTTTTTATGCTTCATAATGGATTGTAAAAGCAAAGTTGCCGTGTGCTGAAAACAAGTTGTTCTTTGACAGTCTTGAATACTGAGTGCAGTTCAGTTAATAAAACTGTCTTTCTGGTGCTAATTGCAAACAAGCCAGAAAGTGTTTTTCGTTGCTCTTCTTGTCTGAATAAACAAATATGCAGTTTGCTGGAAATAAGCTGTATTCTGACAGTCGTTCTTATGGAGTGCAGTTCAGCTAATAAAACTCTTTCTGCCTTTCATTGCAAGCAAGCCCGAAAGTGTTTTTATGCTTCATACTGGATTGTAAAAGCAAAGTTGCCGTGTGCTGAAAACAAGTTGTTCTTTGACAGTCTTGAATACTGAGTGCAGTTCAGTTAAGAAATGTGCCTTTCTGGTGCTCATTGCAAGCAAGCCAGAAAGTGTTTTTCTTTGCTCTTCTCGTATGCATAAGCAAAGATGCAGTTTGCTGGAAATAAGCCGTACTCTGACAGTCGTTCTTATGGAGTGCAGTTCAGCTAATAAAACTCTTTCTGCCTTTTATTGCAAGCAAGCCCGAAAGTGTTTTTATGCTTCATAATGGATTGTAAAAGCAAAGTTGCCGTGTGCTGAAAACAAGTTGTTCTTTGACAGTCTTGAATACTGAGTGCAGTTCAGTTAATAAAACTGTCTTTCTGGTGCTCATTGCAAACAAGCTAGAAATTGTTTTTCTGTGTTCCAATTGTTAGTATAAACAAATATGCAGTCTGCTGAAAGCAAGCTGTTCTTTGATAGTCTTTCTTATGGAGTGCAGATCAGCTAATAAAACTCTTTCTGCCTTTCATTGCAAGCAAGCCCGAAAGTGTTTTTATGCTTCATAATGGATTGTAAAAGCAAAGTAGAAGTTTGCTGAAAACAAGTTGTTCTTTGACAGTCTTGAATTCTGACTGCAGTTCAGCCAATAAAAATGTATTTCTGTCATTCATTGCAAACAAGCCAGAAAGTGTTTTTCGTTGCTCTTCTTGTCTGAATAAACAATTATGCAGTTTGCTGGAAATAAGCTGTACTCTGACAGTCGTCCTTATGGAGTGCAGTTCAGCTAATAAAACTCTTTCTGCCTTTCATTGCAAGCAAGCCCGAAAGTGTTTTTATGCTTCATACTGGATTGTAAAAGCAAAGTTGCCGTGTGCTGAAAACAAGTTGTTCTTTGACAGTCTTGAATACTGAGTGCAGTTCAGTTAAGAAAAATGCCTTTCTGGTGCTCATTGCAAGCAAGCCAGAAAGTGTTTTTCTTTGCTCTTCTCGTATGCATAAGCAAAGGTGCAGTTTGCTGGAAATAAGCCGTACTCTGACAGTCGTTCTTATGGAGTGCAGTTCAGCTAATAAAACTCTTTCTGCCTTTTATTGCAAGCAAGCCCGAAAGTGTTTTTATGCTTCATAATGGATTGTAAAAGCAAAGTTGCCGTGTGCTGAAAACAAGTTGTTCTTTGACAGTCTTGAATACTGAGTGCAGTTCAGTTAATAAAACTGTCTTTCTGGTGCTAATTGCAAACAAGCCAGAAAGTGTTTTTCGTTGCTCTTCTTGTCTGAATAAACAAATATGCAGTTTGCTGGAAATAAGCTGTATTCTGACAGTCGTTCTTATGGAGTGCAGTTCAGCTAATAAAACTCTTTCTGCCTTTCATTGCAAGCAAGCCCGAAAGTGTTTTTATGCTTCATACTGGATTGTAAAAGCAAAGTTGCCGTGTGCTGAAAACAAGTTGTTCTTTGACAGTCTTGAATACTGAGTGCAGTTCAGTTAAGAAAAGTGCCTTTCTGGTGCTCATTGCAAGCAAGCCAGAAAGTGTTTTTCTTTGCTCTTCTCGTATGCATAAGCAAAGATGCAGTTTGCTGGAGATAAGCCGTACTCTGACAGTCGTTCTTATGGAGTGCAGTTCAGCTAATAAAACTCTTTCTGCCTTTTATTGCAAGCAAGCCCGAAAGTGTTTTTATGCTTCATAATGGATTGTAAAAGCAAAGTTGCCGTGTGCTGAAAACAAGTTGTTCTTTGACAGTCTTGAATACTGAGTGCAGTTCAGTTAATAAAACTGTCTTTCTGGTGCTCATTGCAAACAAGACAGAAAGTGTTTTTCTGTGTTCCAATTGTTAGTATAAACAAATATGCAGTCTGCTGAAAGCAAGCTGTTCTTTGATAGTCGTTCTTATGGAGTGCAGTTCAGCTAATAAAACTCTTTCTGCCTTTCATTGCAAGCAAGCCCGTAAGTGTTTTTATGCTTCATAATGGATTGTAAAAGCAAAGTAGAAGTTTGCTGAAAACAAGTTGTTCTTTGACAGTCTTGAAATCTGACTGCAGTTCAGCCAATAAAAATGTATTTCTGTCATTCATTGCAAAACAAGCCAGAAAGTGTTTTTCGTTGCTCTTCTTGTCTGAATAAACAAATATGCAGTTTGCTGGAAATAAGCTGTACTCTGACAGTCGTTCTTATGGAGTGCAGTTCAGCTAATAAAACTCTTTCTGCCTTTCATTGCAAGCAAGCCCGAAAGTGTTTTTATGCTTCATACTGGATTGTAAAAGCAAAGTTGCCGTGTGCTGAAAACAAGTTGTTCTTTGACAGTCTTGAATACTGAGTGCAGTTCAGTTAATAAAACTGTCTTTCTGGTGCTCATTGCAAACAAGCTAGAAATTGTTTTTCTGTGTTCCAATTGTTAGTATAAACAAATATGCAGTCTGCTGAAAGAAAGCTGTTCTTTGATAGTCTTTCTTATGGAGTGCAGATCAGCTAATAAAACTCTTTCTGCCTTTCATTGCAAGCAAGCCCGAAAGTGTTTTTATGCTTCATAATGGATTGTAAAAGCAAAGTAGAAGTTTGCTGAAAACAAGTTGTTCTTTGACAGTCTTGAATTCTGACTGCAGTTCAGCCAATAAAAATGTATTTCTGTCATTCATTGCAAACAAGCCAGAAAGTGTTTTTCGTTGCTCTTCTTGTCTGAATAAACAATTATGCAGTTTGCTGGAAATAAGCTGTACTCTGACAGTCGTCCTTATGGAGTGCAGTTCAGCTAATAAAACTCTTTCTGCCTTTCATTGCAAGCAAGCCCGAAAGTGTTTTTATGCTTCATACTGGATTGTAAAAGCAAAGTTGCCGTGTGCTGAAAACAAGTTGTTCTTTGACAGTCTTGAATACTGAGTGCAGTTCAGTTAAGAAAAATGCCTTTCTGGTGCTCATTGCAAGCAAGCCAGAAAGTGTTTTTCTTTGCTCTTCTCGTATGCATAAGCAAAGGTGCAGTTTGCTGGAAATAAGCCGTACTCTGACAGTCGTTCTCATGGAGTGCAGTTCAGCTAATAAAACTCTTTCTGCCTTTTATTGCAAGCAAGCCCGAAAGTGTTTTTATGCTTCATAATGGATTGTAAAAGCAAAGTTGCCGTGTGCTGAAAACAAGTTGTTCTTTGACAGTCTTGAATACTGAGTGCAGTTCAGTTAATAAAACTGTCTTTCTGGTGCTAATTGCAAACAAGCCAGAAAGTGTTTTTCGTTGCTCTTCTTGTCTGAATAAACAAATATGCAGTTTGCTGGAAATAAGCTGTACTCTGACAGTCGTTCTTATGGAGTGCAGTTCAGCTAATAAAACTCTTTCTGCCTTTCATTGCAAGCAAGCCCGAAAGTGTTTTTATGCTTCATACTGGATTGTAAAAGCAAAGTTGCCGTGTGCTGAAAACAAGTTGTTCTTTGACAGTCTTGAATACTGAGTGCAGTTCAGTTAATAAAACTGTCTTTCTGGTGCTCATTGCAAACAAGCTAGAAATTGTTTTTCTGTGTTCCAATTGTTAGTATAAACAAATATGCAGTCTGCTGAAAGAAAGCTGTTCTTTGATAGTCTTTCTTATGGAGTGCAGATCAGCTAATAAAACTCTTTCTGCCTTTCATTGCAAGCAAGCCCGAAAGTGTTTTTATGCTTCATAATGGATTGTAAAAGCAAAGTAGAAGTTTGCTGAAAACAAGTTGTTCTTTGACAGTCTTGAAATCTGACTGCAGTTCAGCCAATAAAAATGTATTTCTGTCATTCATTGCAAAACAAGCCAGAAAGTGTTTTTCGTTGCTCTTCTTGTCTGAATAAACAAATATGCAGTTTGCTGGAAATAAGCTGTACTCTGACAGTCGTTCTTATGGAGTGCAGTTCAGCTAATAAAACTCTTTCTGCCTTTCATTGCAAGCAAGCCCGAAAGTGTTTTTATGCTTCATACTGGATTGTAAAAGCAAAGTTGCCGTGTGCTGAAAACAAGTTGTTCTTTGACAGTCTTGAATACTGAGTGCAGTTCAGTTAATAAAACTGTCTTTCTGGTGCTCATTGCAAACAAGCTAGAAATTGTTTTTCTGTGTTCCAATTGTTAGTATAAACAAATATGCAGTCTGCTGAAAGAAAGCTGTTCTTTGATAGTCTTTCTTATGGAGTGCAGATCAGCTAATAAAACTCTTTCTGCCTTTCATTGCAAGCAAGCCCGAAAGTGTTTTTATGCTTCATAATGGATTGTAAAAGCAAAGTAGAAGTTTGCTGAAAACAAGTTGTTCTTTGACAGTCTTGAATTCTGACTGCAGTTCAGCCAATAAAAATGTATTTCTGTCATTCATTGCAAACAAGCCAGAAAGTGTTTTTCGTTGCTCTTCTTGTCTGAATAAACAATTATGCAGTTTGCTGGAAATAAGCTGTACTCTGACAGTCGTCCTTATGGAGTGCAGTTCAGCTAATAAAACTCTTTCTGCCTTTCATTGCAAGCAAGCCCGAAAGTGTTTTTATGCTTCATACTGGATTGTAAAAGCAAAGTTGCCGTGTGCTGAAAACAAGTTGTTCTTTGACAGTCTTGAATACTGAGTGCAGTTCAGTTAAGAAAAATGCCTTTCTGGTGCTCATTGCAAGCAAGCCAGAAAGTGTTTTTCTTTGCTCTTCTCGTATGCATAAGCAAAGGTGCAGTTTGCTGGAAATAAGCCGTACTCTGACAGTCGTTCTTATGGAGTGCAGTTCAGCTAATAAATCTCTTTCTGCCTTTTATTGCAAGCAAGCCCGAAAGTGTTTTTATGCTTCATAATGGATTGTAAAAGCAAAGTTGCCGTTTGCTGAAAACAAGTTGTTCTTTGACAGTCTTGAATACTGAGTGCAGTTCAGTTAATAAAACTGTCTTTCTGGTGCTAATTGCAAACAAGCCAGAAAGTGTTTTTCGTTGCTCTTCTTGTCTGAATAAACAAATATGCAGTTTGCTGGAAATAAGCTGTACTCTGACAGTCGTTCTTATGGAGTGCAGTTCAGCTAATAAAACTCTTTCTGCCTTTCATTGCAAGCAAGCCCGAAAGTGTTTTTATGCTTCATACTGGATTGTAAAAGCAAAGTTGCCGTGTGCTGAAAACAAGTTGTTCTTTGACAGTCTTGAATACTGAGTGCAGTTCAGTTAACAAAAATGCCTTTCTGGTGCTCATTGCAAACAAGCCAGAAAGTGTTTTTCTGTGTTCCAATTGTTAGTATAAACAAATATGCAGTCTGCTGAAAGCAAGCTGTTCTTTGATAGTCGTTCTTATGGAGTGCAGTTCAGCTAATAAAACTCTTTCTGCCTTTCATTGCAAGCAAGCCCGAAAGTGTTTTTATGCTTCATACTGGATTGTAAAAGCAAAGTTGCCGTGTGCTGAAAACAAGTTGTTCTTTGACAGTCTTGAATACTGAGTGCAGTTCAGTTAATAAAACTGTCTTTCTGGTGCTCATTGCAAACAAGCCAGAAAGTGTTTTTCGTTGCTCTTCTTGTCTGAATAAACAAATATGCAGTTTGCTGGAAATAAGCTGTACTCTGACAGTCGTTCTTATGGAGTGCAGTTCAGCTAATAAAACTCTTTCTGCCTTTCATTGCAAGCAAGCCCGAAAGTGTTTTTATGCTTTATAATGGATTGTAAAAGCAAGGTTGCAGTTTGCTGAAAACAAGTTGTTCTTTGACAGTCTTGAATTCTGACTGCAGTTCAGCCAATAAAAATGTATTTCTGTCATTCATTGCAAACAAGCCAGAAAGTGTTTTTCGTTGCTCTTCTTGTCTGAATAAACAATTATGCAGTTTGCTGGAAATAAGCTGTACTCTGACAGTCGTCCTTATGGAGTGCAGTTCAGCTAATAAAACTCTTTCTGCCTTTCATTGCAAGCAAGCCCGAAAGTGTTTTTATGCTTCATACTGGATTGTAAAAGCAAAGTTGCCGTGTGCTGAAAACAAGTTGTTCTTTGACAGTCTTGAATACTGAGTGCAGTTCAGTTAAGAAAAATGCCTTTCTGGTGCTCATTGCAAGCAAGCCAGAAAGTGTTTTTCTTTGCTCTTCTCGTATGCATAAGCAAAGGTGCAGTTTGCTGGAAATAAGCCGTACTCTGACAGTCGTTCTTATGGAGTGCAGTTCAGCTAATAAAACTCTTTCTGCCTTTTATTGCAAGCAAGCCCGAAAGTGTTTTTATGCTTCATAATGGATTGTAAAAGCAAAGTTGCCGTGTGCTGAAAACAAGTTGTTCTTTGACAGTCTTGAATACTGAGTGCAGTTCAGTTAATAAAACTGTCTTTCTGGTGCTAATTGCAAACAAGCCAGAAAGTGTTTTTCGTTGCTCTTCTTGTCTGAATAAACAAATATGCAGTTTGCTGGAAATAAGCTGTACTCTGACAGTCGTTCTTATGGAGTGCAGTTCAGCTAATAAAACTCTTTCTGCCTTTCATTGCAAGCAAGCCCGAAAGTGTTTTTATGCTTCATACTGGATTGTAAAAGCAAAGTTGCCGTGTGCTGAAAACAAGTTGTTCTTTGACAGTCTTGAATACTGAGTGCAGTTCAGTTAATAAAACTGTCTTTCTGGTGCTCATTGCAAACAAGCTAGAAATTGTTTTTCTGTGTTCCAATTGTTAGTATAAACAAATATGCAGTCTGCTGAAAGAAAGCTGTTCTTTGATAGTCTTTCTTATGGAGTGCAGATCAGCTAATAAAACTCTTTCTGCCTTTCATTGCAAGCAAGCCCGAAAGTGTTTTTATGCTTCATAATGGATTGTAAAAGCAAAGTAGAAGTTTGCTGAAAACAAGTTGTTCTTTGACAGTCTTGAAATCTGACTGCAGTTCAGCCAATAAAAATGTATTTCTGTCATTCATTGCAAAACAAGCCAGAAAGTGTTTTTCGTTGCTCTTCTTGTCTGAATAAACAAATATGCAGTTTGCTGGAAATAAGCTGTACTCTGACAGTCGTTCTTATGGAGTGCAGTTCAGCTAATAAAACTCTTTCTGCCTTTCATTGCAAGCAAGCCCGAAAGTGTTTTTATGCTTCATACTGGATTGTAAAAGCAAAGTTGCCGTGTGCTGAAAACAAGTTGTTCTTTGACAGTCTTGAATACTGAGTGCAGTTCAGTTAATAAAACTGTCTTTCTGGTGCTCATTGCAAACAAGCTAGAAATTGTTTTTCTGTGTTCCAATTGTTAGTATAAACAAATATGCAGTCTGCTGAAAGAAAGCTGTTCTTTGATAGTCTTTCTTATGGAGTGCAGATCAGCTAATAAAACTCTTTCTGCCTTTCATTGCAAGCAAGCCCGAAAGTGTTTTTATGCTTCATAATGGATTGTAAAAGCAAAGTAGAAGTTTGCTGAAAACAAGTTGTTCTTTGACAGTCTTGAATTCTGACTGCAGTTCAGCCAATAAAAATGTATTTCTGTCATTCATTGCAAACAAGCCAGAAAGTGTTTTTCGTTGCTCTTCTTGTCTGAATAAACAATTATGCAGTTTGCTGGAAATAAGCTGTACTCTGACAGTCGTCCTTATGGAGTGCAGTTCAGCTAATAAAACTCTTTCTGCCTTTCATTGCAAGCAAGCCCGAAAGTGTTTTTATGCTTCATACTGGATTGTAAAAGCAAAGTTGCCGTGTGCTGAAAACAAGTTGTTCTTTGACAGTCTTGAATACTGAGTGCAGTTCAGTTAAGAAAAATGCCTTTCTGGTGCTCATTGCAAGCAAGCCAGAAAGTGTTTTTCTTTGCTCTTCTCGTATGCATAAGCAAAGGTGCAGTTTGCTGGAAATAAGCCGTACTCTGACAGTCGTTCTTATGGAGTGCAGTTCAGCTAATAAATCTCTTTCTGCCTTTTATTGCAAGCAAGCCCGAAAGTGTTTTTATGCTTCATAATGGATTGTAAAAGCAAAGTTGCCGTTTGCTGAAAACAAGTTGTTCTTTGACAGTCTTGAATACTGAGTGCAGTTCAGTTAATAAAACTGTCTTTCTGGTGCTAATTGCAAACAAGCCAGAAAGTGTTTTTCGTTGCTCTTCTTGTCTGAATAAACAAATATGCAGTTTGCTGGAAATAAGCTGTACTCTGACAGTCGTTCTTATGGAGTGCAGTTCAGCTAATAAAACTCTTTCTGCCTTTCATTGCAAGCAAGCCCGAAAGTGTTTTTATGCTTCATACTGGATTGTAAAAGCAAAGTTGCCGTGTGCTGAAAACAAGTTGTTCTTTGACAGTCTTGAATACTGAGTGCAGTTCAGTTAACAAAAATGCCTTTCTGGTGCTCATTGCAAACAAGCCAGAAAGTGTTTTTCTGTGTTCCAATTGTTAGTATAAACAAATATGCAGTCTGCTGAAAGCAAGCTGTTCTTTGATAGTCGTTCTTATGGAGTGCAGTTCAGCTAATAAAACTCTTTCTGCCTTTCATTGCAAGCAAGCCCGAAAGTGTTTTTATGCTTCATACTGGATTGTAAAAGCAAAGTTGCCGTGTGCTGAAAACAAGTTGTTCTTTGACAGTCTTGAATACTGAGTGCAGTTCAGTTAATAAAACTGTCTTTCTGGTGCTCATTGCAAACAAGCCAGAAAGTGTTTTTCGTTGCTCTTCTTGTCTGAATAAACAAATATGCAGTTTGCTGGAAATAAGCTGTACTCTGACAGTCGTTCTTATGGAGTGCAGTTCAGCTAATAAAACTCTTTCTGCCTTTCATTGCAAGCAAGCCCGAAAGTGTTTTTATGCTTTATAATGGATTGTAAAAGCAAGGTTGCAGTTTGCTGAAAACAAGTTGTTCTTTGACAGTCTTGAATTCTGACTGCAGTTCAGCCAATAAAAATGTATTTCTGTCATTCATTGCAAACAAGCCAGAAAGTGTTTTTCGTTGCTCTTCTTGTCTGAATAAACAAATATGCAGTTTGCTGGAAATAAGCTGTACTCTGACAGTCGTTCTTATGGAGTGCAGTTCAGCTAATAAAACTCTTTCTGCCTTTCATTGCAAGCAAGCCCGAAAGTGTTTTTATGCTTCATACTGGATTGTAAAAGCAAAGTTGCCGTGTGCTGAAAACAAGTTGTTCTTTGACAGTCTTGAATACTGAGTGCAGTTCAGTTGAGAAAAATGCCTTTCTGGTGCTCATTGCAAGCAAGCCAGAAAGTGTTTTTCTTTGCTCTTCTCGTATGCATAAGCAGAGATGCAGTTTGCTGGAAATAAGCCGTACTCTGACAGTCGTTCTTATGGAGTGCAGTTCAGCTAATAAAACTCTTTCTGCCTTTTATTGCAAGCAAGCCCGAAAGTGTTTTTATGCTTCATAATGGATTGTAAAAGCAAAGTTGCCGTGTGCTGAAAACAAGTTGTTCTTTGACAGTCTTGAATACTGAGTGCAGTTCAGTTAACAAAAATGCCTTTCTGGTGCTCATTGCAAACAAGCCAGAAAGTGTTTTTCTGTGTTCCAATTGTTAGTATAAACAAATATGCAGTCTGCTGAAAGCAAGCTGTTCTTTGATAGTCGTTCTTATGGAGTGCAGTTCAGCTAATAAAACTCTTTCTGCCTTTCATTGCAAGCAAGCCCGAAAGTGTTTTTATGCTTCATACTGGATTGTAAAAGCAAAGTTGCCGTGTGCTGAAAACAAGTTGTTCTTTGACAGTCTTGAATACTGAGTGCAGTTCAGTTAATAAAACTGTCTTTCTGGTGCTCATTGCAAACAAGCTAGAAATTGTTTTTCTGTGTTCCAATTGTTAGTATAAACAAATGTGCAGTCTGCTGAAAGCAAGCTGTTCTTTGATAGTCTTTCTTATGGAGTGCAGTTCAGCTAATAAAACTCTTTCTGCATTTCATTGCAAGCAAGCCCGAAAGTGTTTTAATGCTTCATAATGGATTGTAAAAGCAAAGTTGCTGTGTGCTGAAAACAAGTTGTTCTTTGACAGTCTTGAATTCTGACTGCAGTTCAGCCAATAAAAATGTATTTCTGTCATTCATTGCAAACAAGCCAGAAAGTGTTTTTCGTTGCTCTTCTTGTCTGAATAAACAAATATGCAGTTTGCTGGAAATAAGCTGTACTCTGACAGTCGTTCTTATGGAGTGCAGTTCAGCTAATAAAACTCTTTCTGCCTTTCATTGCAAGCAAGCCCGAAAGTGTTTTTATGCTTCATACTGGATTGTAAAAGCAAAGTTGCCGTGTGCTGAAAACAAGTTGTTCTTTGACAGTCTTGAATACTGAGTGCAGTTCAGTTAACAAAAATGCCTTTCTGGTGCTCATTGCAAACAAGCCAGAAAGTGTTTTTCGTTGCTCTTCTTGTCTGAATAAACAAATATGCAGTTTGCTGGAAATAAGCTGTACTCTGACAGTCGTTCTTATGGAGTGCAGTTCAGTTAATAAAACTCTTTCTGCATTTCATTGCAAGCAAGCCCGAAAGTGTTTTTATGCTTCATACTGGATTGTAAAAGCAAAGTTGCCGTTTGCTGAAAACAAGTTGTTCTTTGACAGTCTTGAATACTGAGTGCAGTTCAGTTAATAAAACTGTCTTTCTGGTGCTCATTGCAAACAAGCCAGAAAGTGTTTTTCGTTGCTCTTCTTGTCTGAATAAACAAATATGCAGTTTGCTGGAAATAAGCTGTACTCTGACAGTCGTTCTTATGGAGTGCAGTTCAGTTAATAAAACTCTTTCTGCCTTTCATTGCAAGCAAGCCCGAAAGTGTTTTTATGCTTCATACTGGATTGTAAAAGCAAAGTTGCCGTGTGCTGAAAACAAGTTGTTCTTTGACAGTCTTGAATACTGAGTGCAGTTCAGTTAATAAAACTGTCTTTCTGGTGCTCATTGCAAACAAGCCAGAAAGTGTTTTTCGTTGCTCTTCTTGTCTGAATAAACAATTATGCAGTTTGCTGGAAATAAGCTGTACTCTGACAGTCGTCCTTATGGAGTGCAGTTCAGCTAATAAAACTCTTTCTGCCTTTCATTGCAAGCAAGCCCGAAAGTGTTTTTATGCTTCATACTGGATTGTAAAAGCAAAGTTGCCGTGTGCTGAAAACAAGTTGTTCTTTGACAGTCTTGAATACTGAGTGCAGTTCAGTTAATAAAACTGTCTTTCTGGTGCTCATTGCAAACAAGCCAGAAAGTGTTTTTCGTTGCTCTCCTTGTCTGAATAAACAAATATGCAGTTTGCTGGAAATAAGCTGTACTCTGACAGTCGTTCTTATGGAGTGCAGTTCAGCTAATAAAACTCTTTCTGCCTTTCATTGCAAGCAAGCCCGAAAGTGTTTTTATGCTTCATACTGGATTGTAAAAGCAAAGTTGCCGTGTGCTGAAAACAAGTTGTTCTTTGACAGTCTTGAATACTGAGTGCAGTTCAGTTAATAAAACTGTCTTTCTGGTGCTCATTGCAAACAAGCCAGAAAGTGTTTTTCGTTGCTCTTCTTGTCTGAATAAACAAATATGCAGTTTGCTGGAAATAAGCTGTACTCTGACAGTCGTTCTTATGGAGTGCAGTTCAGCTAATAAAACTCTTTCTGCCTTTCATTGCAAGCAAGCCCGAAAGTGTTTTTATGCTTCATACTGGATTGTAAAAGCAAAGTTGCCGTGTGCTGAAAACAAGTTGTTCTTTGACAGTCTTGAATACTGAGTGCAGTTCAGTTAATAAAACTGTCTTTCTGGTGCTCATTGCAAACAAGCCAGAAAGTGTTTTTCGTTGCTCTTCTTGTCTGAATAAACAAATATGCAGTTTGCTGGAAATAAGCTGTACTCTGACAGTCGTTCTTATGGAGTGCAGTTCAGTTAATAAAACTCTTTCTGCCTTTCATTGCAAGCAAGCCCGAAAGTGTTTTTATGCTTCATACTGGATTGTAAAAGCAAAGTTGCCGTGTGCTGAAAACAAGTTGTTCTTTGACAGTCTTGAATACTGAGTGCAGTTCAGTTAATAAAACTGTCTTTCTGGTGCTCATTGCAAACAAGCCAGAAAGTGTTTTTCGTTGCTCTTCTTGTCTGAATAAACAATTATGCAGTTTGCTGGAAATAAGCTGTACTCTGACAGTCGTCCTTATGGAGTGCAGTTCAGCTAATAAAACTCTTTCTGCCTTTCATTGCAAGCAAGCCCGAAAGTGTTTTAATGCTTCATAATGGATTGTAAAAGCAAAGTTGCTGTGTGCTGAAAACAAGTTGTTCTTTGACAGTCTTGAATTCTGACTGCAGTTCAGCCAATAAAAATGTATTTCTGTCATTCATTGCAAACAAGCCAGAAAGTGTTTTTCGTTGCTCTTCTTGTCTGAATAAACAAATATGCAGTTTGCTGGAAATAAGCTGTACTCTGACAGTCGTTCTTATGGAGTGCAGTTCAGCTAATAAAACTCTTTCTGCCTTTCATTGCAAGCAAGCCCGAAAGTGTTTTTATGCTTCATACTGGATTGTAAAAGCAAAGTTGCCGTGTGCTGAAAACAAGTTGTTCTTTGACAGTCTTGAATACTGAGTGCAGTTCAGTTAATAAAACTGTCTTTCTGGTGCTCTTTGCAAACAAGCCAGAAAGTGTTTTTCGTTGCTCTCCTTGTCTGAATAAACAAATATGCAGTTTGCTGGAAATAAGCTGTACTCTGACAGTCGTTCTTATGGAGTGCAGTTCAGTTAATAAAACTCTTTCTGCCTTTCATTGCAAGCAAGCCCGAAAGTGTTTTTATGCTTCATACTGGATTGTAAAAGCAAAGTTGCCGTGTGCTGAAAACAAGTTGTTCTTTGACAGTCTTGAATACTGAGTGCAGTTCAGTTAATAAAACTGTCTTTCTGGTGCTCATTGCAAACAAGCCAGAAAGTGTTTTTCGTTGCTCTTCTTGTCTGAATAAACAATTATGCAGTTTGATGGAAATAAGCTGTACTCTGACAGTCGTCCTTATGGAGTGCAGTTCAGCTAATAAAACTCTTTCTGCCTTTCATTGCAAGCAAGCCCGAAAGTGTTTTTATGCTTCATACTGGATTGTAAAAGCAAAGTTGCCGTGTGCTGAAAACAAGTTGTTCTTTGACAGTCTTGAATACTGAGTGCAGTTCAGTTAATAAAACTGTCTTTCTGGTGCTCATTGCAAACAAGCCAGAAAGTGTTTTTCGTTGCTCTCCTTGTCTGAATAAACAAATATGCAGTTTGCTGGAAATAAGCTGTACTCTGACAGTCGTTCTTATGGAGTGCAGTTCAGCTAATAAAACTCTTTCTGCCTTTCATTGCAAGCAAGCCCGAAAGTGTTTTTATGCTTCATACTGGATTGTAAAAGCAAAGTTGCCGTGTGCTGAAAACAAGTTGTTCTTTGACAGTCTTGAATACTGAGTGCAGTTCAGTTAATAAAACTGTCTTTCTGGTGCTCATTGCAAACAAGCCAGAAAGTGTTTTTCGTTGCTCTTCTTGTCTGAATAAACAAATATGCAGTTTGCTGGAAATAAGCTGTACTCTGACAGTCGTTCTTATGGAGTGCAGTTCAGCTAATAAAACTCTTTCTGCCTTTCATTGCAAGCAAGCCCGAAAGTGTTTTTATGCTTCATACTGGATTGTAAAAGCAAAGTTGCCGTGTGCTGAAAACAAGTTGTTCTTTGACAGTCTTGAATACTGAGTGCAGTTCAGTTAATAAAACTGTCTTTCTGGTGCTCATTGCAAACAAGCCAGAAAGTGTTTTTCGTTGCTCTTCTTGTCTGAATAAACAAATATGCAGTTTGCTGGAAATAAGCTGTACTCTGACAGTCGTTCTTATGGAGTGCAGTTCAGTTAATAAAACTCTTTCTGCCTTTCATTGCAAGCAAGCCCGAAAGTGTTTTTATGCTTCATACTGGATTGTAAAAGCAAAGTTGCCGTGTGCTGAAAACAAGTTGTTCTTTGACAGTCTTGAATACTGAGTGCAGTTCAGTTAATAAAACTGTCTTTCTGGTGCTCATTGCAAACAAGCCAGAAAGTGTTTTTCGTTGCTCTTCTTGTCTGAATAAACAATTATGCAGTTTGCTGGAAATAAGCTGTACTCTGACAGTCGTCCTTATGGAGTGCAGTTCAGCTAATAAAACTCTTTCTGCCTTTCATTGCAAGCAAGCCCGAAAGTGTTTTAATGCTTCATAATGGATTGTAAAAGCAAAGTTGCTGTGTGCTGAAAACAAGTTGTTCTTTGACAGTCTTGAATTCTGACTGCAGTTCAGCCAATAAAAATGTATTTCTGTCATTCATTGCAAACAAGCCAGAAAGTGTTTTTCGTTGCTCTTCTTGTCTGAATAAACAAATATGCAGTTTGCTGGAAATAAGCTGTACTCTGACAGTCGTTCTTATGGAGTGCAGTTCAGCTAATAAAACTCTTTCTGCCTTTCATTGCAAGCAAGCCCGAAAGTGTTTTTATGCTTCATACTGGATTGTAAAAGCAAAGTTGCCGTGTGCTGAAAACAAGTTGTTCTTTGACAGTCTTGAATACTGAGTGCAGTTCAGTTAATAAAACTGTCTTTCTGGTGCTCTTTGCAAACAAGCCAGAAAGTGTTTTTCGTTGCTCTCCTTGTCTGAATAAACAAATATGCAGTTTGCTGGAAATAAGCTGTACTCTGACAGTCGTTCTTATGGAGTGCAGTTCAGCTAATAAAACTCTTTCTGCCTTTCATTGCAAGCAAGTCCGAAAGTGTTTTTATGCTTCATACTGGATTGTAAAAGCAAAGTTGCCGTGTGCTGAAAACAAGTTGTTCTTTGACAGTCTTGAATACTGAGTGCAGTTCAGTTAATAAAACTGTCTTTCTGGTGCTCATTGCAAACAAGCTAGAAATTGTTTTTCTGTGTTCCAATTGTTAGTATAAACAAATATGCAGTCTGCTGAAAGCAAGCTGTTCTTTGATAGTCTTTCTTATGGAGTGCAGTTCAGCTAATAAAACTCTTTCTGCATTTCATTGCAAGCAAGCCCGAAAGTGTTTTTATGCTTTATAATGGATTGTAAAAGCAAAGTTGCAGTTTGCTGAAAACAAGTTGTTCTTTGACAGTCTTGAATTCTGACTGCAGTTCAGCCAATAAAAATGTATTTCTGTCATTCATTGCAAACAAGCCAGAAAGTGTTTTTCGTTGCTCTTCTTGTCTGAATAAACAAATATGCAGTTTGCTGGAAATAAGCTGTACTCTGACAGTCGTTCTTATGGAGTGCAGTTCAGTTAATAAAACTCTTTCTGCCTTTCATTGCAAGCAAGCCCGAAAGTGTTTTTATGCTTCATACTGGATTGTAAAAGCAAAGTTGCCGTGTGCTGAAAACAAGTTGTTCTTTGACAGTTTTGAATACTGAGTGCAGTTCAGTTAATAAAACTGTCTTTCTGGTGCTCATTGCAAACAAGCCAGAAAGTGTTTTTCTTTGCTCTTCTTGTCTGAATAAACAAATATGCAGTTTGCTGGAAATAAGCTGTACTCTGACAGTCGTTCTTATGGAGTGCAGTTCAGCTAATAAAACTCTTTCTGCCTTTCATTGCAAGCAAGCCCGAAAGTGTTTTTATGCTTCATACTGGATTGTAAAAGCAAAGTTGCCGTGTGCTGAAAACAAGTTGTTCTTTGACAGTCTTGAATACTGAGTGCAGTTCAGTTAATAAAACTGTCTTTCTGGTGCTCATTGCAAACAAGCCAGAAAGTGTTTTTCGTTGCTCTTCTTGTCTGAATAAACAAATATGCAGTTTGCTGGAAATAAGCTGTACTCTGACAGTCGTTCTTATGGAGTGCAGTTCAGTTAATAAAACTCTTTCTGCCTTTCATTGCAAGCAAGCCCGAAAGTGTTTTTATGCTTCATACTGGATTGTAAAAGCAAAGTTGCCGTGTGCTGAAAACAAGTTGTTCTTTGACAGTCTTGAATACTGAGTGCAGTTCAGTTAATAAAACTGTCTTTCTGGTGCTCATTGCAAACAAGCTAGAAATTGTTTTTCTGTGTTCCAATTGTTAGTATAAACAAATATGCAGTCTGCTGAAAGCAAGCTGTTCTTTGATAGTCTTTCTTATGGAGTGCAGTTCAGCTAATAAAACTCTTTCTGCATTTCATTGCAAGCAAGCCCGAAAGTGTTTTAATGCTTCATAATGGATTGTAAAAGCAAAGTTGCCGTGTGCTGAAAACAAGTTGTTCTTTGACAGTCTTGAATACTGAGTGCAGTTCAGTTAACAAAAATGCCTTTCTGGTGCTCATTGCAAACAAGCCAGAAAGTGTTTTTCTGTGTTCCAATTGTTAGTATAAACAAATATGCAGTCTGCTGAAAGCAAGCTGTTCTTTGATAGTCGTTCTTATGGAGTGCAGTTCAGCTAATAAAACTCTTTCTGCCTTTCATTGCAAGCAAGCCCGAAAGTGTTTTTATGCTTCATACTGGATTGTAAAAGCAAAGTTGCCGTGTGCTGAAAACAAGTTGTTCTTTGACAGTCTTGAATACTGAGTGCAGTTCAGTTAATAAAACTGTCTTTCTGGTGCTCATTGCAAACAAGCTAGAAATTGTTTTTCTGTGTTCCAATTGTTAGTATAAACAAATGTGCAGTCTGCTGAAAGCAAGCTGTTCTTTGATAGTCTTTCTTATGGAGTGCAGTTCAGCTAATAAAACTCTTTCTGCATTTCATTGCAAGCAAGCCCGAAAGTGTTTTAATGCTTCATAATGGATTGTAAAAGCAAAGTTGCTGTGTGCTGAAAACAAGTTGTTCTTTGACAGTCTTGAATTCTGACTGCAGTTCAGCCAATAAAAATGTATTTCTGTCATTCATTGCAAACAAGCCAGAAAGTGTTTTTCGTTGCTCTTCTTGTCTGAATAAACAAATATGCAGTTTGCTGGAAATAAGCTGTACTCTGACAGTCGTTCTTATGGAGTGCAGTTCAGCTAATAAAACTCTTTCTGCCTTTCATTGCAAGCAAGCCCGAAAGTGTTTTTATGCTTCATACTGGATTGTAAAAGCAAAGTTGCCGTGTGCTGAAAACAAGTTGTTCTTTGACAGTCTTGAATACTGAGTGCAGTTCAGTTAACAAAAATGCCTTTCTGGTGCTCATTGCAAACAAGCCAGAAAGTGTTTTTCGTTGCTCTTCTTGTCTGAATAAACAAATATGCAGTTTGCTGGAAATAAGCTGTACTCTGACAGTCGTTCTTATGGAGTGCAGTTCAGTTAATAAAACTCTTTCTGCATTTCATTGCAAGCAAGCCCGAAAGTGTTTTTATGCTTCATACTGGATTGTAAAAGCAAAGTTGCCGTGTGCTGAAAACAAGTTGTTCTTTGACAGTCTTGAATACTGAGTGCAGTTCAGTTAATAAAACTGTCTTTCTGGTGCTCATTGCAAACAAGCCAGAAAGTGTTTTTCGTTGCTCTTCTTGTCTGAATAAACAAATATGCAGTTTGCTGGAAATAAGCTGTACTCTGACAGTCGTTCTTATGGAGTGCAGTTCAGTTAATAAAACTCTTTCTGCCTTTCATTGCAAGCAAGCCCGAAAGTGTTTTTATGCTTCATACTGGATTGTAAAAGCAAAGTTGCCGTGTGCTGAAAACAAGTTGTTCTTTGACAGTCTTGAATACTGAGTGCAGTTCAGTTAATAAAACTGTCTTTCTGGTGCTCATTGCAAACAAGCCAGAAAGTGTTTTTCGTTGCTCTTCTTGTCTGAATAAACAATTATGCAGTTTGCTGGAAATAAGCTGTACTCTGACAGTCGTCCTTATGGAGTGCAGTTCAGCTAATAAAACTCTTTCTGCCTTTCATTGCAAGCAAGCCCGAAAGTGTTTTTATGCTTCATACTGGATTGTAAAAGCAAATTTGCCGTGTGCTGAAAACAAGTTGTTCTTTGACAGTCTTGAATACTGAGTGCAGTTCAGTTAATAAAACTGTCTTTCTGGTGCTCATTGCAAACAAGCCAGAAAGTGTTTTTCGTTGCTCTCCTTGTCTGAATAAACAAATATGCAGTTTGCTGGAAATAAGCTGTACTCTGACAGTCGTTCTTATGGAGTGCAGTTCAGCTAATAAAACTCTTTCTGCCTTTCATTGCAAGCAAGCCCGAAAGTGTTTTTATGCTTCATACTGGATTGTAAAAGCAAAGTTGCCGTGTGCTGAAAACAAGTTGTTCTTTGACAGTCTTGAATACTGAGTGCAGTTCAGTTAATAAAACTGTCTTTCTGGTGCTCATTGCAAACAAGCCAGAAAGTGTTTTTCGTTGCTCTTCTTGTCTGAATAAACAAATATGCAGTTTGCTGGAAATAAGCTGTACTCTGACAGTCGTTCTTATGGAGTGCAGTTCAGCTAATAAAACTCTTTCTGCCTTTCATTGCAAGCAAGCCCGAAAGTGTTTTTATGCTTCATACTGGATTGTAAAAGCAAAGTTGCCGTGTGCTGAAAACAAGTTGTTCTTTGACAGTCTTGAATACTGAGTGCAGTTCAGTTAATAAAACTGTCTTTCTGGTGCTCATTGCAAACAAGCCAGAAAGTGTTTTTCGTTGCTCTTCTTGTCTGAATAAACAAATATGCAGTTTGCTGGAAATAAGCTGTACTCTGACAGTCGTTCTTATGGAGTGCAGTTCAGTTAATAAAACTCTTTCTGCCTTTCATTGCAAGCAAGCCCGAAAGTGTTTTTATGCTTCATACTGGATTGTAAAAGCAAAGTTGCCGTGTGCTGAAAACAAGTTGTTCTTTGACAGTCTTGAATACTGAGTGCAGTTCAGTTAATAAAACTGTCTTTCTGGTGCTCATTGCAAACAAGCCAGAAAGTGTTTTTCGTTGCTCTTCTTGTCTGAATAAACAATTATGCAGTTTGCTGGAAATAAGCTGTACTCTGACAGTCGTCCTTATGGAGTGCAGTTCAGCTAATAAAACTCTTTCTGCCTTTCATTGCAAGCAAGCCCGAAAGTGTTTTAATGCTTCATAATGGATTGTAAAAGCAAAGTTGCTGTGTGCTGAAAACAAGTTGTTCTTTGACAGTCTTGAATTCTGACTGCAGTTCAGCCAATAAAAATGTATTTCTGTCATTCATTGCAAACAAGCCAGAAAGTGTTTTTCGTTGCTCTTCTTGTCTGAATAAACAAATATGCAGTTTGCTGGAAATAAGCTGTACTCTGACAGTCGTTCTTATGGAGTGCAGTTCAGCTAATAAAACTCTTTCTGCCTTTCATTGCAAGCAAGCCCGAAAGTGTTTTTATGCTTCATACTGGATTGTAAAAGCAAAGTTGCCGTGTGCTGAAAACAAGTTGTTCTTTGACAGTCTTGAATACTGAGTGCAGTTCAGTTAATAAAACTGTCTTTCTGGTGCTCATTGCAAACAAGCCAGAAAGTGTTTTTCGTTGCTCTCCTTGTCTGAATAAACAAATATGCAGTTTGCTGGAAATAAGCTGTACTCTGACAGTCGTTCTTATGGAGTGCAGTTCAGCTAATAAAACTCTTTCTGCCTTTCATTGCAAGCAAGTCCGAAAGTGTTTTTATGCTTCATACTGGATTGTAAAAGCAAAGTTGCCGTGTGCTGAAAACAAGTTGTTCTTTGACAGTCTTGAATACTGAGTGCAGTTCAGTTAATAAAACTGTCTTTCTGGTGCTCATTGCAAACAAGCTAGAAATTGTTTTTCTGTGTTCCAATTGTTAGTATAAACAAATATGCAGTCTGCTGAAAGCAAGCTGTTCTTTGATAGTCTTTCTTATGGAGTGCAGTTCAGCTAATAAAACTCTTTCTGCATTTCATTGCAAGCAAGCCCGAAAGTGTTTTTATGCTTTATAATGGATTGTAAAAGCAAAGTTGCAGTTTGCTGAAAACAAGTTGTTCTTTGACAGTCTTGAATTCTGACTGCAGTTCAGCCAATAAAAATGTATTTCTGTCATTCATTGCAAACAAGCCAGAAAGTGTTTTTCGTTGCTCTTCTTGTCTGAATAAACAAATATGCAGTTTGCTGGAAATAAGCTGTACTCTGACAGTCGTTCTTATGGAGTGCAGTTCAGTTAATAAAACTCTTTCTGCCTTTCATTGCAAGCAAGCCCGAAAGTGTTTTTATGCTTCATACTGGATTGTAAAAGCAAAGTTGCCGTGTGCTGAAAACAAGTTGTTCTTTGACAGTTTTGAATACTGAGTGCAGTTCAGTTAATAAAACTGTCTTTCTGGTGCTCATTGCAAACAAGCCAGAAAGTGTTTTTCTTTGCTCTTCTTGTCTGAATAAACAAATATGCAGTTTGCTGGAAATAAGCTGTACTCTGACAGTCGTTCTTATGGAGTGCAGTTCAGCTAATAAAACTCTTTCTGCCTTTCATTGCAAGCAAGCCCGAAAGTGTTTTTATGCTTCATACTGGATTGTAAAAGCAAAGTTGCCGTGTGCTGAAAACAAGTTGTTCTTTGACAGTCTTGAATACTGAGTGCAGTTCAGTTAATAAAACTGTCTTTCTGGTGCTCATTGCAAACAAGCCAGAAAGTGTTTTTCGTTGCTCTTCTTGTCTGAATAAACAAATATGCAGTTTGCTGGAAATAAGCTGTACTCTGACAGTCGTTCTTATGGAGTGCAGTTCAGTTAATAAAACTCTTTCTGCCTTTCATTGCAAGCAAGCCCGAAAGTGTTTTTATGCTTCATACTGGATTGTAAAAGCAAAGTTGCCGTGTGCTGAAAACAAGTTGTTCTTTGACAGTCTTGAATACTGAGTGCAGTTCAGTTAATAAAACTGTCTTTCTGGTGCTCATTGCAAACAAGCTAGAAATTGTTTTTCTGTGTTCCAATTGTTAGTATAAACAAATATGCAGTCTGCTGAAAGCAAGCTGTTCTTTGATAGTCTTTCTTATGGAGTGCAGTTCAGCTAATAAAACTCTTTCTGCATTTCATTGCAAGCAAGCCCGAAAGTGTTTTAATGCTTCATAATGGATTGTAAAAGCAAAGTTGCTGTGTGCTGAAAACAAGTTGTTCTTTGACAGTCTTGAATTCTGACTGCAGTTCAGCCAATAAAAATGTATTTCTGTCATTCATTGCAAACAAGCCAGAAAGTGTTTTTCGTTGCTCTTCTTGTCTGAATAAACAAATATGCAGTTTGCTGGAAATAAGCTGTACTCTGACAGTCGTTCTTATGGAGTGCAGTTCAGCTAATAAAACTCTTTCTGCCTTTCATTGCAAGCAAGCCCGAAAGTGTTTTTATGCTTCATACTGGATTGTAAAAGCAAAGTTGCCGTGTGCTGAAAACAAGTTGTTCTTTGACAGTCTTGAATACTGAGTGCAGTTCAGTTAACAAAAATGCCTTTCTGGTGCTCATTGCAAACAAGCCAGAAAGTGTTTTTCGTTGCTCCTCTTGTCTGAATAAACAAATATGCAGTTTGCTGGAAATAAGCTGTACTCTGACAGTCGTTCTTATGGAGTGCAGTTCAGTTAATAAAACTCTTCCTGCCTTTCATTGCAAGCAAGCCCGAAAGTGTTTTTATGCTTCATACTGGATTGTAAAAGCAAAGTTGCCGTGTGCTGAAAACAAGTTGTTCTTTGACAGTCTTGAATACTGAGTGCAGTTCAGTTAATAAAACTGTCTTTCTGGTGCTCATTGCAAACAAGCCAGAAAGTGTTTTTCGTTGCTCTTCTTGTCTGAATAAACAAATATGCAGTTTGCTGGAAATAAGCTGTACTCTGACAGTCGTTCTTATGGAGTGCAGTTCAGCTAATAAACCTCTTTCTGCCTTTCATTGCAAGCAAGCCCGAAAGTGTTTTTATGCTTCATACTGGATTGTAAAAGCAAAGTTGCCGTGTGCTGAAAACAAGTTGTTCTTTGACAGTCTTTCAATACTGAGTGCAGTTCAGTTAATAAAACTGTCTTTCTGGTGCTCATTGCAAACAAGCTAGAAATTGTTTTTCTGTGTTCCAATTGTTAGTATAAACAAATATGCAGTCTGCTGAAAGCAAGCTGTTCTTTGATAGTCTTTCTTATGGAGTGCAGTTCAGCTAATAAAACTCTTTCTGCATTTCATTGCAAGCAAGCCCGAAAGTGTTTTAATGCTTCATAATGGATTGTAAAAGCAAAGTTGCTGTGTGCTGAAAACAAGTTGTTCTTTGACAGTCTTGAATTCTGACTGCAGTTCAGCCAATAAAAATGTATTTCTGTCATTCATTGCAAACAAGCCAGAAAGTGTTTTTCGTTGCTCTTCTTGTCTGAATAAACAAATATGCAGTTTGCTGGAAATAAGCTGTACTCTGACAGTCGTTCTTATGGAGTGCAGTTCAGCTAATAAAACTCTTTCTGCCTTTCATTGCAAGCAAGCCCGAAAGTGTTTTTATGCTTCATACTGGATTGTAAAAGCAAAGTTGCCGTGTGCTGAAAACAAGTTGTTCTTTGACAGTCTTGAATACTGAGTGCAGTTCAGTTAACAAAAATGCCTTTCTGGTGCTCATTGCAAACAAGTCAGAAAGTGTTTTTCGTTGCTCTTCTTGTCTGAATAAACAAATATGCAGTTTGCTGGAAATAAGCTGTACTCTGACAGTCGTTCTTATGGAGTGCAGTTCAGTTAATAAAACTCTTTCTGCCTTTCATTGCAAGCAAGCCCGAAAGTGTTTTTATGCTTCATACTGGATTGTAAAAGCAAAGTTGCCGTGTGCTGAAAACAAGTTGTTCTTTGACAGTCTTGAATACTGAGTGCAGTTCAGTTAATAAAACTGTCTTTCTGGTGCTCATTGCAAGCAAGCCAGAAAGTGTTTTTCGTTGCTCTTCTTGTCTGAATAAACAAATATGCAGTTTGCTGGAAATAAGCTGTACTCTGACAGTCGTTCTTATGGAGTGCAGTTCAGCTAATAAAACTCTTTCTGCCTTTCATTGCAAGCAAGCCCGAAAGTGTTTTTATGCTTCATACTGGATTGTAAAAGCAAAGTTGCCGTGTGCTGAAAACAAGTTGTTCTTTGACAGTCTTGAATACTGAGTGCAGTTCAGTTAATAAAACTGTCTTTCTGGTGCTCATTGCAAACAAGCTAGAAATTGTTTTTCTGTGTTCCAATTGTTAGTATAAACAAATATGCAGTCTGCTGAAAGCAAGCTGTTCTTTGATAGTCTTTCTTATGGAGTGCAGTTCAGCTAATAAAACTCTTTCTGCATTTCATTGCAAGCAAGCCCGAAAGTGTTTTTATGCTTTATAATGGATTGTAAAAGCAAAGTTGCTGTTTGCTGAAAACAAGTTGTTCTTTGACAGTCTTGAATTCTGACTGCAGTTCAGCCAATAAAAATGTATTTCTGTCATTCATTGCAAACAAGCCCGAAAGTGTTTTTATCCTTCATACTGGATTGTAAAAGCAAAGTTGCCGTGTGCTGAAAACAAGTTGTTCTTTGACAGTCTTGAATACTGAGTGCAGTTCAGTTAATAAAACTGTCTTTCTCGTGCTCATTGCAAACAAGCCAGAAAGTGTTTTTCGTTGCTCTTCTTGTCTGAATAAACAAATATGCAGTTTGCTGGAAATAAGCTGTACTCTGACAGTCGTTCTTATGGAGTGCAGTTCAGCTAATAAAACTCTTTCTGCCTTTCATTGCAAGCAAGCCCGAAAGTGTTTTTATGCTTCATACTGGATTGTAAAAGCAGAGTTGCCGTGTGCTGAAAATAAGTTGTTCTTTGACAGTCTTGAATACTGAGTGCAGTTCAGTTAATAAAACTGTCTTTCTGGTGCTCATTGCAAACATGCTAGAAATTGTTTTTCTGTGTTCCAATTGTTAGTATAAACAAATATGCAGTCTGCTGAAAGCAAGCTGTTCTTTGATAGTCTTTCTTATGGAGTGCAGATCAGCTAATAAAACTCTTTCTGCCTTTCATTGCAAGCAAGCCCGAAAGTGTTTTTATGCTTCATAATGGATTGTAAAAGCAAAGTTGCCGTGTGCTGAAAACAAGTTGTTCTTTGACAGTCTTGAATACTGAGTGCAGTTCAGTTAACAAAAATGCCTTTCTGGTGCTCATTGCAAACAAGCCAGAAAGTGTTTTTCTGTGTTCCAATTGTTAGTATAAACAAATATGCAGTCTGCTGAAAGCAAGCTGTTCTTTGATAGTCTTTCTTATGGAGTGCAGTTCAGCTAATAAAACTCTTTCTGCCTTTCATTGCAAGCAAGCCCGGAAGTGTTTTTATGCTTCATACTGGATTGTAAAAGCAAAGTTGCTGTGTGCTGAAAACAAGTTGTTCTTTGACAGTCTTGAATACTGAGTGCAGTTCAGTTAATAAAACTGTCTTTCTGGTGCTCATTGCAAACAAGCCAGAAAGTGTTTTTCGTTGCTCTTCTTGTCTGAATAAACAAATATGCAGTTTGCTGGAAATAAGCTGTACTCTGACAGTCGTTCTTATGGAGTGCAGTTCAGTTAATAAAACTCTTTCTGCCTTTCATTGCAAGCAAGCCCGAAAGTGTTTTTATGCTTCATACTGGATTGTAAAAGCAAAGTTGCCGTGTGCTGAAAACAAGTTGTTCTTTGACAGTCTTGAATACTGAGTGCAGTTCAGTTAATAAAACTGTCTTTCTGGTGCTCATTGCAAGCAAGCCAGAAAGTGTTTTTCGTTGCTCTTCTTGTCTGAATAAACAATTATGCAGTTTGCTGGAAATAAGCTGTACTCTGACAGTCGTCCTTATGGAGTGCAGTTCAGCTAATAAAACTCTTTCTGCCTTTCATTGCAAGCAAGCCCGAAAGTGTTTTTATGCTTCATACTGGATTGTAAAAGCAAAGTTGCCGTGTGCTGAAAACAAGTTGTTCTTTGACAGTCTTGAATACTGAGTGCAGTTCAGTTAATAAAACTGTCTTTCTGGTGCTCATTGCAAACAAGCCAGAAAGTGTTTTTCGTTGCTCTCCTTGTCTGAATAAACAAATATGCAGTTTGCTGGAAATAAGCTGTACTCTGACAGTCGTTCTTATGGAGTGCAGTTCAGCTAATAAAACTCTTTCTGCCTTTCATTGCAAGCAAGCCCGAAAGTGTTTTTATGCTTCATACTAGATTGTAAAAGCAAAGTTGCCGTGTGCTGAAAACAAGTTGTTCTTTGACAGTCTTGAATACTGAGTGCAGTTCAGTTAATAAAACTGTCTTTCTGGTGCTCATTGCAAACAAGCTAGAAATTGTTTTTCTGTGTTCCAATTGTTAGTATAAACAAATATGCAGTCTGCTGAAAGCAAGCTGTTCTTTGATAGTCTTTCTTATGGAGTGCAGTTCAGCTAATAAAACTCTTTCTGCATTTCATTGCAAGCAAGCCCGAAAGTGTTTTTATGCTTTATAATGGATTGTAAAAGCAAAGTTGCAGTTTGCTGAAAACAAGTTGTTCTTTGACAGTCTTGAATTCTGACTGCAGTTCAGCCAATAAAAATGTATTTCTGTCATTCATTGCAAACAAGCCAGAAAGTGTTTTTCGTTGCTCTTCTTGTCTGAATAAACAAATATGCAGTTTGCTGGAAATAAGCTGTACTCTGACAGTCGTTCTTATGGAGTGCAGTTCAGCTAATAAAACTCTTTCTGCCTTTCATTGCAAGCAAGCCCGAAAGTGTTTTTATGCTTCATACTGGATTGTAAAAGCAAAGTTGCCGTGTGCTGAAAACAAGTTGTTCTTTGACAGTCTTGAATACTGAGTGCAGTTCAGTTAATAAAACTGTCTTTCTGGTGCTCATTGCAAACAAGCCAGAAAGTGTTTTTCGTTGCTCTTCTTGTCTGAATAAACAAATATGCAGTTTGCTGGAAATAAGCTGTACTCTGACAGTCGTTCTTATGGAGTGCAGTTCAGCTAATAAAACTCTTTCTGCCTTTCATTGCAAGCAAGCCCGAAAGTGTTTTTATGCTTCATACTGGATTGTAACAGCAAAGTTGCCGTGTGCTGAAAACAAGTTGTTCTTTGACAGTCTTGAATACTGAGTGCAGTTCAGTTAATAAAACTGTCTTTCTGGTGCTCATTGCAAACAAGCCAGAAAGTGTTTTTCTGTGCTCCAATTGTTAGTATAAAAAAATATGCAGTCTGCTGAAAGCAAGCTGTTCTTTGATAGTCTTTCTTATGGAGTGCAGTTCAGCTAATAAAACTCTTTCTGCCTTTCATTGCAAGCAAGCCCGAAAGTGTTTTTATGCTTTATAGTGGATTGTAAAGGCAAAGTTGCAGTTTGCTGAAAACAAGTTGTTCTTTGACAGTCTTGAATTCTGACTGCAGTTCAGCCAATAAAAATGTATTTCTGTCATTCATTGCAAACAAGCCAGAAAGTATTTTTCGTTGCTCTTCTTGTCTGAATAAACAATTATGCAGTTTGCTGGAAATAAGCTGTACTCTGACAGTCGTCCTTATGGAGTGCAGTTCAGCTAATAAAACTCTTTCTGCCTTTCATTGCAAGCAAGCCCGAAAGTGTTTTTATGCTTCATACTGGATTGTAAAAGCAAAGTTGCCGTGTGCTTAAAACAAGTTGTTCTTTGACAGTCTTGAATACTGAGTGCAGTTCAGTTAATAAAACTGTCTTTCTGGTGCTCATTGCAAACAAGCCAGAAAGTGTTTTTCGTTGCTCTTCTTGTCTGAATAAACAATTATGCAGTTTGCTGGAAATAAGCTGTACTCTGACAGTCGTCCTTATGGAGTGCAGTTCAGCTAATAAAACTCTTTCTGCCTTTCATTGCAAGCAAGCCCGAAAGTGTTTTTATGCTTCATACTGGATTGTAAAAGCAAAGTTGCCGTGTGCTGAAAACAAGTTGTTCTTTGACAGTCTTGAATACTGAGTGCAGTTCAGTTAATAAAACTGTCTTTCTGGTGCTCATTGCAAACAAGCCAAAAAGTGTTTTTCGTTGCTCTCCTTGTCTGAATAAACAAATATGCAGTTTGCTGGAAATAAGCTGTACTCTGACAGTCGTTCTTATGGAGTGCAGTTCAGCTAATAAAACTCTTTCTGCCTTTCATTGCAAGCAAGCCCGAAAGTGTTTTTATGCTTCATACTGGATTGTAAAAGCAAAGTTGCCGTGTGCTGAAAACAAGTTGTTCTTTGACAGTCTTGAATACTGAGTGCAGTTCAGTTAATAAAACTGTCTTTCTGGTGCTCATTGCAAACAAGCTAGAAATTGTTTTTCTGCGTTCCAATTGTTAGTATAAACAAATATGCAGTCTGCTGAAAGCAAGCTTTTCTTTGATAGTCTTTCTTATGGAGTGCAGTTCAGCTAATAAAACTCTTTCTGCCTTTCATTGCAAGCAAGCCCGAAAGTGTTTTTATGCTTCATACTGGATTGTAAAAGCAAAGTTGCCGTGTGCTGAAAACAAGTTGTTCTTTGACAGTCTTGAATACTGAGTGCAGTTCAGTTAATAAAACTGTCTTTCTGGTGCTCATTGCAAACAAGCCAGAAAGTGTTTTTCGTTGCTCTTCTTGTCTGAATAAACAAATATGCAGTTTGCTGGAAATAAGCTGTACTCTGACAGTCGTTCTTATGGAGTGCAGTTCAGCTAATAAAACTCTTTCTGCCTTTCATTGCAAGCAAGCCCGAAAGTGTTTTTATGCTTCATACTGGATTGTAAAAGCAAAGTTGCCGTGTGCTGAAAACAAGTTGTTCTTTGACAGTGTTGAATACTGAGTGCAGTTCAGTTAATAAAACTGTCTTTCTGGTGCTCATTGCAAACAAGCCAGAAAGTGTTTTTCTGTGTTCCAATTGTTAGTATAAACAAATATGCAGTCTGCTGAAAGCAAGCTGTTCTTTGATAGTCTTTCTTATGGAGTGCAGTTCAGCTAATACAACTCTTTCTGCCTTTCATTGCAAGCAAGCCCGAAAGTGTTTTTATGCTTCATAATGGATTGTAAAAGCAAAGTTGCCGTGTGCTGAAAACAAGTTGTTCTTTGACAGTCTTGAATACTGAGTGCAGTTCAGTTAACAAAAATGCCTTTCTGGTGCTCATTGCAAACAAGCCAGAAAGTGTTTTTCTGTGTTCCAATTGTTAGTATAAACAAATATGCAGTCTGCTGAAAGCAAGCTGTTCTTTGATAGTCTTTCTTATGGAGTGCAGTTCAGCTAATAAAACTCTTTCTGCCTTTCATTGCAAGCAAGCCCGGAAGTGTTTTTATGCTTCATACTGGATTGTAAAAGCAAAGTTGCCGTGTGCTGAAAACAAGTTGTTCTTTGACAGTCTTGAATACTGAGTGCAGTTCAGTTAATAAAACTGTCTTTCTGGTGCTCATTGCAAACAAGCCAGAAAGTGTTTTTCGTTGCTCTTCTTGTCTGAATAAACAAATATGCAGTTTGCTGGAAATAAGCTGTACTCTGACAGTCGTTCTTATGGAGTGCAGTTCAGTTAATAAAACTCTTTCTGCCTTTCATTGCAAGCAAGCCCGAAAGTGTTTTTATGCTTCATACTGGATTGTAAAAGCAAAGTTGCCGTGTGCTGAAAACAAGTTGTTCTTTGACAGTCTTGAATACTGAGTGCAGTTCAGTTAATAAAACTGTCTTTCTGGTGCTCATTGCAAACAAGCTAGAAATTGTTTTTCTGTGTTCCAATTGTTAGTATAAACAAATATGCAGTCTGCTGAAAGCAAGCTGTTCTTTGATAGTCTTTCTTATGGAGTGCAGTTCAGCTAATAAAACTCTTTCTGCCTTTCATTGCAAGCAAGCCCGAAAGTGTTTTTATGCTTCATACTGGATTGTAAAAGCAAAGTTGCCGTGTGCTGAAAACAAGTTGTTCTTTGACAGTCTTGAATACTGAGTGCAGTTCAGTTAATAAAACTGTCTTTCTGGTGCTCATTGCAAACAAGCCAGAAAGTGTTTTTCGTTGCTCTTCTTGTCTGAATAAACAAATATGCAGTTTGCTGGAAATAAGCTGTACTCTGACAGTCGTTCTTATGGAGTGCAGTTCAGTTAATAAAACTCTTTCTGCCTTTCATTGCAAGCAAGCCCGAAAGTGTTTTTATGCTTCATACTGGATTGTAAAAGCAAAGTTGCCGTGTGCTGAAAACAAGTTGTTCTTTGACAGTCTTGAATACTGAGTGCAGTTCAGTTAATAAAACTGTCTTTCTGGTGCTCATTGCAAACAAGCTAGAAATTGTTTTTCTGTGTTCCAATTGTTAGTATAAACAAATATGCAGTCTGCTGAAAGCAAGCTGTTCTTTGATAGTCTTTCTTATGGAGTGCAGTTCAGCTAATAAAACTCTTTCTGCCTTTCATTGCAAGCAAGCCCGAAAGTGTTTTTATGCTTCATACTGGATTGTAAAAGCAAAGTTGCCGTGTGCTGAAAACAAGTTGTTCTTTGACAGTGTTGAATACTGAGTGCAGTTCAGTTAATAAAACTATCTTTCTGGTGCTCATTGCAAACAAGCCAGAAAGTGTTTTTCTGTGTTCCAATTGTTAGTATAAACAAATATGCAGTCTGCTGAAAGCAAGCTGTTCTTTGATAGTCTTTCTTATGGAGTGCAGTTCAGCTAATAAAACTCTTTCTGCCTTTCATTGCAAGCAAGCCCGAAAGTGTTTTTATGCTTCATAATGGATTGTAAAAGCAAAGTTGCCGTGTGCTGAAAACAAGTTGTTCTTTGACAGTCTTGAATACTGAGTGCAGTTCAGTTAACAAAAATGCCTTTCTGGTGCTCATTGCAAACAAGCCAGAAAGTGTTTTTCTGTGTTCCAATTGTTAGTATAAACAAATATGCAGTCTGCTGAAAGCAAGCTGTTCTTTGATAGTCTTTCTTATGGAGTGCAGTTCAGCTAATAAAACTCTTTCTGCCTTTCATTGCAAGCAAGCCCGAAAGTGTTTTTATGCTTTATAATGGATTGTAAAGGCAAAGTTGCCGTGTGCTGAAAACAAGTTGTTCTTTGACAGTCTTGAATTCTGACTGCAGTTCAGCCAATAAAAATGTATTTCTGTCATTCATTGCAAACAAGCCAGAAAGTATTTTTCGTTGCTCTTCTTGTCTGAATAAACAATTATGCAGTTTGCTGGAAATAAGCTGTACTCTGACAGTCGTCCTTATGGAGTGCAGTTCAGCTAATAAAACTCTTTCTGCCTTTCATTGCAAGCAAGCCCGGAAGTGTTTTTATGCTTCATACTGGATTGTAAAAGCAAAGTTGCCGTGTGCTGAAAACAAGTTGTTCTTTGACAGTCTTGAATACTGAGTGCAGTTCAGTTAATAAAACTGTCTTTCTGGTGCTCATTGCAAACAAGCCAGAAAGTGTTTTTCATTGCTCTTCTTGTCTGAATAAACAAATATGCAGTTTGCTGGAAATAAGCTGTACTCTGACAGTCGTTCTTATGGAGTGCAGTTCAGTTAATAAAACTCTTTCTGCCTTTCATTGCAAGCAAGCCCGAAAGTGTTTTTATGCTTCATACTGGATTGTAAAAGCAAAGTTGCCGTGTGCTGAAAACAAGTTGTTCTTTGACAGTCTTGAATACTGAGTGCAGTTCAGTTAATAAAACTGTCTTTCTGGTGCTCATTGCAAACAAGCTAGAAATTGTTTTTCTGTGTTCCAATTGTTAGTATAAACAAATATGCAGTCTGCTGAAAGCAAGCTGTTCTTTGATAGTCTTTCTTATGGAGTGCAGTTCAGCTAATAAAACTCTTTCTGCCTTTCATTGCAAGCAAGCCCGGAAGTGTTTTTATGCTTCATACTGGATTGTAAAAGCAAAGTTGCCGTGTGCTGAAAACAAGTTGTTCTTTGACAGTCTTGAATACTGAGTGCAGTTCAGTTAATAAAACTGTCTTTCTGGTGCTCATTGCAAACAAGCCAGAAAGTGTTTTTCGTTGCTCTTCTTGTCTGAATAAACAAATATGCAGTTTGCTGGAAATAAGCTGTACTCTGACAGTCGTTCTTATGGAGTGCAGTTCAGTTAATAAAACTCTTTCTGCCTTTCATTGCAAGCAAGCCCGAAAGTGTTTTTATGCTTCATACTGGATTGTAAAAGCAAAGTTGCCGTGTGCTGAAAACAAGTTGTTCTTTGACAGTCTTGAATACTGAGTGCAGTTCAGTTAATAAAACTGTCTTTCTGGTGCTCATTGCAAACAAGCTAGAAATTGTTTTTCTGTGTTCCAATTGTTAGTATAAACAAATATGCAGTCTGCTGAAAGCAAGCTGTTCTTTGATAGTCTTTCTTATGGAGTGCAGTTCAGCTAATAAAACTCTTTCTGCCTTTCATTGCAAGCAAGCCCGAAAGTGTTTTTATGCTTCATACTGGATTGTAAAAGCAAAGTTGCCGTGTGCTGAAAACAAGTTGTTCTTTGACAGTCTTGAATACTGAGTGCAGTTCAGTTAATAAAACTGTCTTTCTGGTGCTCATTGCAAACAAGCCAGAAAGTGTTTTTCGTTGCTCTTCTTGTCTGAATAAACAAATATGCAGTTTGCTGGAAATAAGCTGTACTCTGACAGTCGTTCTTATGGAGTGCAGTTCAGTTAATAAAACTCTTTCTGCCTTTCATTGCAAGCAAGCCCGAAAGTGTTTTTATGCTTCATACTGGATTGTAAAAGCAAAGTTGCCGTGTGCTGAAAACAAGTTGTTCTTTGACAGTCTTGAATACTGAGTGCAGTTCAGTTAATAAAACTGTCTTTCTGGTGCTCATTGCAAACAAGCTAGAAATTGTTTTTCTGTGTTCCAATTGTTAGTATAAACAAATATGCAGTCTGCTGAAAGCAAGCTGTTCTTTGATAGTCTTTCTTATGGAGTGCAGTTCAGCTAATAAAACTCTTTCTGCCTTTCATTGCAAGCAAGCCCGAAAGTGTTTTTATGCTTCATACTGGATTGTAAAAGCAAAGTTGCCGTGTGCTGAAAACAAGTTGTTCTTTGACAGTGTTGAATACTGAGTGCAGTTCAGTTAATAAAACTATCTTTCTGGTGCTCATTGCAAACAAGCCAGAAAGTGTTTTTCTGTGTTCCAATTGTTAGTATAAACAAATATGCAGTCTGCTGAAAGCAAGCTGTTCTTTGATAGTCTTTCTTATGGAGTGCAGTTCAGCTAATAAAACTCTTTCTGCCTTTCATTGCAAGCAAGCCCGAAAGTGTTTTTATGCTTCATAATGGATTGTAAAAGCAAAGTTGCCGTGTGCTGAAAACAAGTTGTTCTTTGACAGTCTTGAATACTGAGTGCAGTTCAGTTAACAAAAATGCCTTTCTGGTGCTCATTGCAAACAAGCCAGAAAGTGTTTTTCTGTGTTCCAATTGTTAGTATAAACAAATATGCAGTCTGCTGAAAGCAAGCTGTTCTTTGATAGTCTTTCTTATGGAGTGCAGTTCAGCTAATAAAACTCTTTCTGCCTTTCATTGCAAGCAAGCCCGAAAGTGTTTTTATGCTTTATAATGGATTGTAAAGGCAAAGTTGCCGTGTGCTGAAAACAAGTTGTTCTTTGACAGTCTTGAATTCTGACTGCAGTTCAGCCAATAAAAATGTATTTCTGTCATTCATTGCAAACAAGCCAGAAAGTATTTTTTGTTGCTCTTCTTGTCTGAATAAACAATTATGCAGTTTGCTGGAAATAAGCTGTACTCTGACAGTCGTCCTTATGGAGTGCAGTTCAGCTAATAAAACTCTTTCTGCCTTTCATTGCAAGCAAGCCCGGAAGTGTTTTTATGCTTCATACTGGATTGTAAAAGCAAAGTTGCCGTGTGCTGAAAACAAGTTGTTCTTTGACAGTCTTGAATACTGAGTGCAGTTCAGTTAATAAAACTGTCTTTCTGGTGCTCATTGCAAACAAGCCAGAAAGTGTTTTTCATTGCTCTTCTTGTCTGAATAAACAAATATGCAGTTTGCTGGAAATAAGCTGTACTCTGACAGTCGTTCTTATGGAGTGCAGTTCAGTTAATAAAACTCTTTCTGCCTTTCATTGCAAGCAAGCCCGAAAGTGTTTTTATGCTTCATACTGGATTGTAAAAGCAAAGTTGCCGTGTGCTGAAAACAAGTTGTTCTTTGACAGTCTTGAATACTGAGTGCAGTTCAGTTAATAAAACTGTCTTTCTGGTGCTCATTGCAAACAAGCTAGAAATTGTTTTTCTGTGTTCCAATTGTTAGTATAAACAAATATGCAGTCTGCTGAAAGCAAGCTGTTCTTTGATAGTCTTTCTTATGGAGTGCAGTTCAGCTAATAAAACTCTTTCTGCCTTTCATTGCAAGCAAGCCCGAAAGTGTTTTTATGCTTCATACTGGATTGTAAAAGCAAAGTTGCCGTGTGCTGAAAACAAGTTGTTCTTTGACAGTCTTGAATACTGAGTGCAGTTCAGTTAATAAAACTGTCTTTCTGGTGCTCATTGCAAACAAGCCAGAAAGTGTTTTTCGTTGCTCTTCTTGTCTGAATAAACAAATATGCAGTTTGCTGGAAATAAGCTGTACTCTGACAGTCGTTCTTATGGAGTGCAGTTCAGTTAATAAAACTCTTTCTGCCTTTCATTGCAAGCAAGCCCGAAAGTGTTTTTATGCTTCATACTGGATTGTAAAAGCAAAGTTGCCGTGTGCTGAAAACAAGTTGTTCTTTGACAGTCTTGAATACTGAGTGCAGTTCAGTTAATAAAACTGTCTTTCTGGTGCTCATTGCAAACAAGCTAGAAATTGTTTTTCTGTGTTCCAATTGTTAGTATAAACAAATATGCAGTCTGCTGAAAGCAAGCTGTTCTTTGATAGTCTTTCTTATGGAGTGCAGTTCAGCTAATAAAACTCTTTCTGCCTTTCATTGCAAGCAAGCCCGAAAGTGTTTTTATGCTTCATACTGGATTGTAAAAGCAAAGTTGCCGTGTGCTGAAAACAAGTTGTTCTTTGACAGTGTTGAATACTGAGTGCAGTTCAGTTAATAAAACTATCTTTCTGGTGCTCATTGCAAACAAGCCAGAAAGTGTTTTTCTGTGTTCCAATTGTTAGTATAAACAAATATGCAGTCTGCTGAAAGCAAGCTGTTCTTTGATAGTCTTTCTTATGGAGTGCAGTTCAGCTAATAAAACTCTTTCTGCCTTTCATTGCAAGCAAGCCCGAAAGTGTTTTTATGCTTCATAATGGATTGTAAAAGCAAAGTTGCCGTGTGCTGAAAACAAGTTGTTCTTTGACAGTCTTGAATACTGAGTGCAGTTCAGTTAACAAAAATGCCTTTCTGGTGCTCATTGCAAACAAGCCAGAAAGTGTTTTTCTGTGTTCCAATTGTTAGTATAAACAAATATGCAGTCTGCTGAAAGCAAGCTGTTCTTTGATAGTCTTTCTTATGGAGTGCAGTTCAGCTAATAAAACTCTTTCTGCCTTTCATTGCAAGCAAGCCCGAAAGTGTTTTTATGCTTTATAATGGATTGTAAAGGCAAAGTTGCCGTGTGCTGAAAACAAGTTGTTCTTTGACAGTCTTGAATTCTGACTGCAGTTCAGCCAATAAAAATGTATTTCTGTCATTCATTGCAAACAAGCCAGAAAGTATTTTTCGTTGCTCTTCTTGTCTGAATAAACAATTATGCAGTTTGCTGGAAATAAGCTGTACTCTGACAGTCGTCCTTATGGAGTGCAGTTCAGCTAATAAAACTCTTTCTGCCTTTCATTGCAAGCAAGCCCGGAAGTGTTTTTATGCTTCATACTGGATTGTAAAAGCAAAGTTGCCGTGTGCTGAAAACAAGTTGTTCTTTGACAGTCTTGAATACTGAGTGCAGTTCAGTTAATAAAACTGTCTTTCTGGTGCTCATTGCAAACAAGCCAGAAAGTGTTTTTCATTGCTCTTCTTGTCTGAATAAACAAATATGCAGTTTGCTGGAAATAAGCTGTACTCTGACAGTCGTTCTTATGGAGTGCAGTTCAGTTAATAAAACTCTTTCTGCCTTTCATTGCAAGCAAGCCCGAAAGTGTTTTTATGCTTCATACTGGATTGTAAAAGCAAAGTTGCCGTGTGCTGAAAACAAGTTGTTCTTTGACAGTCTTGAATACTGAGTGCAGTTCAGTTAATAAAACTGTCTTTCTGGTGCTCATTGCAAACAAGCTAGAAATTGTTTTTCTGTGTTCCAATTGTTAGTATAAACAAATATGCAGTCTGCTGAAAGCAAGCTGTTCTTTGATAGTCTTTCTTATGGAGTGCAGTTCAGCTAATAAAACTCTTTCTGCCTTTCATTGCAAGCAAGCCCGAAAGTGTTTTTATGCTTCATACTGGATTGTAAAAGCAAAGTTGCCGTGTGCTGAAAACAAGTTGTTCTTTGACAGTCTTGAATACTGAGTGCAGTTCAGTTAATAAAACTGTCTTTCTGGTGCTCATTGCAAACAAGCCAGAAAGTGTTTTTCGTTGCTCTTCTTGTCTGAATAAACAAATATGCAGTTTGCTGGAAATAAGCTGTACTCTGACAGTCGTTCTTATGGAGTGCAGTTCAGTTAATAAAACTCTTTCTGCCTTTCATTGCAAGCAAGCCCGAAAGTGTTTTTATGCTTCATACTGGATTGTAAAAGCAAAGTTGCCGTGTGCTGAAAACAAGTTGTTCTTTGACAGTCTTGAATACTGAGTGCAGTTCAGTTAATAAAACTGTCTTTCTGGTGCTCATTGCAAACAAGCTAGAAATTGTTTTTCTGTGTTCCAATTGTTAGTATAAACAAATATGCAGTCTGCTGAAAGCAAGCTGTTCTTTGATAGTCTTTCTTATGGAGTGCAGTTCAGCTAATAAAACTCTTTCTGCCTTTCATTGCAAGCAAGCCCGAAAGTGTTTTTATGCTTCATACTGGATTGTAAAAGCAAAGTTGCCGTGTGCTGAAAACAAGTTGTTCTTTGACAGTGTTGAATACTGAGTGCAGTTCAGTTAATAAAACTATCTTTCTGGTGCTCATTGCAAACAAGCCAGAAAGTGTTTTTCTGTGTTCCAATTGTTAGTATAAACAAATATGCAGTCTGCTGAAAGCAAGCTGTTCTTTGATAGTCTTTCTTATGGAGTGCAGTTCAGCTAATAAAACTCTTTCTGCCTTTCATTGCAAGCAAGCCCGAAAGTGTTTTTATGCTTCATAATGGATTGTAAAAGCAAAGTTGCCGTGTGCTGAAAACAAGTTGTTCTTTGACAGTCTTGAATACTGAGTGCAGTTCAGTTAACAAAAATGCCTTTCTGGTGCTCATTGCAAACAAGCCAGAAAGTGTTTTTCTGTGTTCCAATTGTTAGTATAAACAAATATGCAGTCTGCTGAAAGCAAGCTGTTCTTTGATAGTCTTTCTTATGGAGTGCAGTTCAGCTAATAAAACTCTTTCTGCCTTTCATTGCAAGCAAGCCCGAAAGTGTTTTTATGCTTTATAATGGATTGTAAAGGCAAAGTTGCAGTTTGCTGAAAACAAGTTGTTCTTTGACAGTCTTGAATTCTGACTGCAGTTCAGCCAATAAAAATGTATTTCTGTCATTCATTGCAAACAAGCCAGAAAGTATTTTTCGTTGCTCTTTTTGTCTGAATAAACAATTATGCAGTTTGCTGGAAATAAGCTGTACTCTGACAGTCGTCCTTATGGAGTGCAGTTCAGCTAATAAAACTCTTTCTGCCTTTCATTGCAAGCAAGCCCGGAAGTGTTTTTATGCTTCATACTGGATTGTAAAAGCAAAGTTGCCGTGTGCTGAAAACAAGTTGTTCTTTGACAGTCTTGAATACTGAGTGCAGTTCAGTTAATAAAACTGTCTTTCTGGTGCTCATTGCAAACAAGCCAGAAAGTGTTTTTCGTTGCTCTTCTTGTCTGAATAAACAAATATGCAGTTTGCTGGAAATAAGCTGTACTCTGACAGTCGTTCTTATGGAGTGCAGTTCAGTTAATAAAACTCTTTCTGCCTTTCATTGCAAGCAAGCCCGAAAGTGTTTTTATGCTTCATACTGGATTGTAAAAGCAAAGTTGCCGTGTGCTGAAAACAAGTTGTTCTTTGACAGTCTTGAATACTGAGTGCAGTTCAGTTAATAAAACTGTCTTTCTGGTGCTCATTGCAAACAAGCCAGAAAGTGTTTTTCGTTGCTCTTCTTGTCTGAATAAACAAATATGCAGTTTGCTGGAAATAAGCTGTACTCTGACAGTCGTTCTTATGGAGTGCAGTTCAGTTAATAAAACTCTTTCTGCCTTTCATTGCAAGCAAGCCCGAAAGTGTTTTTATGCTTCATACTGGATTGTAAAAGCAAAGTTGCCGTGTGCTGAAAACAAGTTGTTCTTTGACAGTCTTGAATACTGAGTGCAGTTCAGTTAATAAAACTGTCTTTCTGGTGCTCATTGCAAACAAGCCAGAAAGTGTTTTTCGTTGCTCTTCTTGTCTGAATAAACAATTATGCAGTTTGCTGGAAATAAGCTGTACTCTGACAGTCGTCCTTATGGAGTGCAGTTCAGCTAATAAAACTCTTTCTGCCTTTCATTGCAAGCAAGCCCGAAAGTGTTTTTATGCTTCATACTGGATTGTAAAAGCAAAGTTGCTGTGTGCTGAAAACAAGTTGTTCTTTGACAGTCTTGAATACTGAGTGCAGTTCAGTTATTAAAACTGTCTTTCTGGTGCTCATTGCAAACAAGCCAGAAAGTGTTTTTCGTTGCTCTCCTTGTCTGAATAAACAAATATGCAGTTTGCTGGAAATAAGCTGTACTCTGACAGTCG
Source organism: Hoplias malabaricus (assembly GCF_029633855.1). Taxonomy (NCBI): domain Eukaryota; kingdom Metazoa; phylum Chordata; class Actinopteri; order Characiformes; family Erythrinidae; genus Hoplias; species Hoplias malabaricus. The sequence goes on from NC_089810.1 coordinate 26,118,863, forward strand.
TTCTTATGGAGTGCAGTTCAGCTAATAAAACTCTTTCTGCCTTTCATTGCAAGCAAGCCCGAAAGTGTTTTTATGCTTCATACTGGATTGTAAAAGCAAAGTTGCCGTGTGCTGAAAACAAGTTGTTCTTTGACAGTCTTGAATACTGAGTGCAGTTCAGTTAATAAAACTGTCTTTCTGGTGCTCATTGCAAACAAGCTAGAAATTGTTTTTCTGTGTTCCAATTGTTAGTATAAACAAATATGCAGTCTGCTGAAAGCAAGCTGTTCTTTGATAGTCTTTCTTATGGAGTGCAGTTCAGCTAATAAAACTCTTTCTGCATTTCATTGCAAGCAAGCCCGAAAGTGTTTTTATGCTTTATAATGGATTGTAAAAGCAAAGTTGCAGTTTGCTGAAAACAAGTTGTTCTTTGACAGTCTTGAATTCTGACTGCAGTTCAGCCAATAAAAATGTATTTCTGTCATTCATTGCAAACAAGCCAGAAAGTATTTTTCGTTGCTCTTCTTGTCTGAATAAACAATTATGCAGTTTGCTGGAAATAAGCTGTACTCTGACAGTCGTCCTTATGGAGTGCAGTTCAGCTAATAAAACTCTTTCTGCCTTTCATTGCAAGCAAGCCCGGAAGTGTTTTTATGCTTCATACTGGATTGTAAAAGCAAAGTTGCCGTGTGCTGAAAACAAGTTGTTCTTTGACAGTCTTGAATACTGAGTGCAGTTCAGTTAATAAAACTGTCTTTCTGGTGCTCATTGCAAACAAGCCAGAAAGTGTTTTTCATTGCTCTTCTTGTCTGAATAAACAAATATGCAGTTTGCTGGAAATAAGCTGTACTCTGACAGTCGTTCTTATGGAGTGCAGTTCAGTTAATAAAACTCTTTCTGCCTTTCATTGCAAGCAAGCCCGAAAGTGTTTTTATGCTTCATACTGGATTGTAAAAGCAAAGTTGCCGTGTGCTGAAAACAAGTTGTTCTTTGACAGTCTTGAATACTGAGTGCAGTTCAGTTAATAAAACTGTCTTTCTGGTGCTCATTGCAAACAAGCTAGAAATTGTTTTTCTGTGTTCCAATTGTTAGTATAAACAAATATGCAGTCTGCTGAAAGCAAGCTGTTCTTTGATAGTCTTTCTTATGGAGTGCAGTTCAGCTAATAAAACTCTTTCTGCCTTTCATTGCAAGCAAGCCCGAAAGTGTTTTTATGCTTCATACTGGATTGTAAAAGCAAAGTTGCCGTGTGCTGAAAACAAGTTGTTCTTTGACAGTCTTGAATACTGAGTGCAGTTCAGTTAATAAAACTGTCTTTCTGGTGCTCATTGCAAACAAGCCAGAAAGTGTTTTTCGTTGCTCTTCTTGTCTGAATAAACAAATATGCAGTTTGCTGGAAATAAGCTGTACTCTGACAGTCGTTCTTATGGAGTGCAGTTCAGTTAATAAAACTCTTTCTGCCTTTCATTGCAAGCAAGCCCGAAAGTGTTTTTATGCTTCATACTGGATTGTAAAAGCAAAGTTGCCGTGTGCTGAAAACAAGTTGTTCTTTGACAGTCTTGAATACTGAGTGCAGTTCAGTTAATAAAACTGTCTTTCTGGTGCTCATTGCAAACAAGCTAGAAATTGTTTTTCTGTGTTCCAATTGTTAGTATAAACAAATATGCAGTCTGCTGAAAGCAAGCTGTTCTTTGATAGTCTTTCTTATGGAGTGCAGTTCAGCTAATAAAACTCTTTCTGCCTTTCATTGCAAGCAAGCCCGAAAGTGTTTTTATGCTTCATACTGGATTGTAAAAGCAAAGTTGCCGTGTGCTGAAAACAAGTTGTTCTTTGACAGTGTTGAATACTGAGTGCAGTTCAGTTAATAAAACTATCTTTCTGGTGCTCATTGCAAACAAGCCAGAAAGTGTTTTTCTGTGTTCCAATTGTTAGTATAAACAAATATGCAGTCTGCTGAAAGCAAGCTGTTCTTTGATAGTCTTTCTTATGGAGTGCAGTTCAGCTAATAAAACTCTTTCTGCCTTTCATTGCAAGCAAGCCCGAAAGTGTTTTTATGCTTTATAATGGATTGTAAAGGCAAAGTTGCAGTTTGCTGAAAACAAGTTGTTCTTTGACAGTCTTGAATTCTGACTGCAGTTCAGCCAATAAAAATGTATTTCTGTCATTCATTGCAAACAAGCCAGAAAGTATTTTTCGTTGCTCTTCTTGTCTGAATAAACAATTATGCAGTTTGCTGGAAATAAGCTGTACTCTGACAGTCGTCCTTATGGAGTGCAGTTCAGCTAATAAAACTCTTTCTGCCTTTCATTGCAAGCAAGCCCGGAAGTGTTTTTATGCTTCATACTGGATTGTAAAAGCAAAGTTGCCGTGTGCTGAAAACAAGTTGTTCTTTGACAGTCTTGAATACTGAGTGCAGTTCAGTTAATAAAACTGTCTTTCTGGTGCTCATTGCAAACAAGCCAGAAAGTGTTTTTCGTTGCTCTTCTTGTCTGAATAAACAAATATGCAGTTTGCTGGAAATAAGCTGTACTCTGACAGTCGTTCTTATGGAGTGCAGTTCAGTTAATAAAACTCTTTCTGCCTTTCATTGCAAGCAAGCCCGAAAGTGTTTTTATGCTTCATACTGGATTGTAAAAGCAAAGTTGCCGTGTGCTGAAAACAAGTTGTTCTTTGACAGTCTTGAATACTGAGTGCAGTTCAGTTAATAAAACTGTCTTTCTGGTGCTCATTGCAAACAAGCCAGAAAGTGTTTTTCGTTGCTCTTCTTGTCTGAATAAACAATTATGCAGTTTGCTGGAAATAAGCTGTACTCTGACAGTCGTCCTTATGGAGTGCAGTTCAGCTAATAAAACTCTTTCTGCCTTTCATTGCAAGCAAGCCCGAAAGTGTTTTTATGCTTCATACTGGATTGTAAAAGCAAAGTTGCTGTGTGCTGAAAACAAGTTGTTCTTTGACAGTCTTGAATACTGAGTGCAGTTCAGTTATTAAAACTGTCTTTCTGGTGCTCATTGCAAACAAGCCAGAAAGTGTTTTTCGTTGCTCTCCTTGTCTGAATAAACAAATATGCAGTTTGCTGGAAATAAGCTGTACTCTGACAGTCGTTCTTATGGAGTGCAGTTCAGCTAATAAAACTCTTTCTGCCTTTCATTGCAAGCAAGCCCGAAAGTGTTTTTATGCTTCATACTGGATTGTAAAAGCAAAGTTGCCGTGTGCTGAAAACAAGTTGTTCTTTGACAGTCTTGAATACTGAGTGCAGTTCAGTTAATAAAACTGTCTTTCTGGTGCTCATTGCAAACAAGCTAGAAATTGTTTTTCTGTGTTCCAATTGTTAGTATAAACAAATATGCAGTCTGCTGAAAGCAAGCTGTTCTTTGATAGTCTTTCTTATGGAGTGCAGTTCAGCTAATAAAACTCTTTCTGCATTTCATTGCAAGCAAGCCCGAAAGTGTTTTTATGCTTTATAATGGATTGTAAAAGCAAAGTTGCAGTTTGCTGAAAACAAGTTGTTCTTTGACAGTCTTGAATTCTGACTGCAGTTCAGCCAATAAAAATGTATTTCTGTCATTCATTGCAAACAAGCCAGAAAGTGTTTTTCTTTGCTCTTCTTGTCTGAATAAACAAACATGCAGTTTGCTGGAAATAAGCTGTACTCTGACAGTCGTTCTTATGGAGTGCAGTTCAGCTAATAAAACTCTTTCTAAATTTCATTGCAAGCAAGCCCGAAAGTGTTTTTATGCTTCATACTGGATTGTAAAAGCAAAGTTGCCGTGTGCTGAAAACAAGTTGTTCTTTGACAGTCTTGAATACTGAGTGCAGTTCAGTTAATAAAACTGTCTTTCTGGTGCTCATTGCAAACAAGCCAGAAAGTGTTTTTCGTTGCTCTTCTTGTCTGAATAAACAAATATGCAGTTTGCTGGAAATAAGCTGTACTCTGACAGTCGTTCTTATGGAGTGCAGTTCAGCTAATAAAACTCTTTCTGCCTTTCATTGCAAGCAAGCCCGAAAGTGTTTTTATGCTTCATACTGGATTGTAAAAGCAAAGTTGCCGTGTGCTGAAAACAAGTTGTTCTTTGACAGTCTTGAATACTGAGTGCAGTTCAGTTAATAAAACTGTCTTTCTGGTGCTCATTGCAAACAAGCCAGAAAGTGTTTTTCTGTGCTCCAATTGTTAGTATAAACAAATATGCAGTCTGCTGAAAGCAAGCTGTTCTTTGATAGTCTTTCTTATGGAGTGCAGTTCAGCTAATAAAACTCTTTCTGCCTTTCATTGCAAGCAAGCCCGAAAGTGTTTTTATGCTTTATAGTGGATTGTAAAGGCAAAGTTGCAGTTTGCTGAAAACAAGTTGTTCTTTGACAGTCTTGAATTCTGACTGCAGTTCAGCCAATAAAAATGTATTTCTGTCATTCATTGCAAACAAGCCAGAAAGTATTTTTCGTTGCTCTTCTTGTCTGAATAAACAATTATGCAGTTTGCTGGAAATAAGCTGTACTCTGACAGTCGTCCTTATGGAGTGCAGTTCAGCTAATAAAACTCTTTCTGCCTTTCATTGCAAGCAAGCCCGAAAGTGTTTTTATGCTTCATACTGGATTGTAAAAGCAAAGTTGCCGTGTGCTTAAAACAAGTTGTTCTTTGACAGTCTTGAATACTGAGTGCAGTTCAGTTAATAAAACTGTCTTTCTGGTGCTCATTGCAAACAAGCCAGAAAGTGTTTTTCGTTGCTCTTCTTGTCTGAATAAACAAATATGCAGTTTGCTGGAAATAAGCTGTACTCTGACAGTCGTTCTTATGGAGTGCAGTTCAGTTAATAAAACTCTTTCTGCCTTTCATTGCAAGCAAGCCCGAAAGTGTTTTTATGCTTCATACTGGATTGTAAAAGCAAAGTTGCCGTGTGCTGAAAACAAGTTGTTCTTTGACAGTCTTGAATACTGAGTGCAGTTCAGTTAATAAAACTGTCTTTCTGGTGCTCATTGCAAACAAGCCAGAAAGTGTTTTTCGTTGCTCTTCTTGTCTGAATAAACAATTATGCAGTTTGCTGGAAATAAGCTGTACTCTGACAGTCGTCCTTATGGAGTGCAGTTCAGCTAATAAAACTCTTTCTGCCTTTCATTGCAAGCAAGCCCGAAAGTGTTTTTATGCTTCATACTGGATTGTAAAAGCAAAGTTGCCGTGTGCTGAAAACAAGTTGTTCTTTGACAGTCTTGAATACTGAGTGCAGTTCAGTTAATAAAACTGTCTTTCTGGTGCTCATTGCAAACAAGCCAGAAAGTGTTTTTCGTTGCTCTCCTTGTCTGAATAAACAAATATGCAGTTTGCTGGAAATAAGCTGTACTCTGACAGTCGTTCTTATGGAGTGCAGTTCAGCTAATAAAACTCTTTCTGCCTTTCATTGCAAGCAAGCCCGAAAGTGTTTTTATGCTTCATACTGGATTGTAAAAGCAAAGTTGCCGTGTGCTGAAAACAAGTTGTTCTTTGACAGTCTTGAATACTGAGTGCAGTTCAGTTAATAAAACTGTCTTTCTGGTGCTCATTGCAAACAAGCTAGAAATTGTTTTTCTGTGTTCCAATTGTTAGTATAAACAAATATGCAGTCTGCTGAAAGCAAGCTGTTCTTTGATAGTCTTTCTTATGGAGTGCAGTTCAGCTAATAAAACTCTTTCTGCCTTTCATTGCAAGCAAGCCCGAAAGTGATTTTATGCTTCATACTGGATTGTAAAAGCAAAGTTGCCGTGTGCTGAAAACAAGTTGTTCTTTGACAGTCTTGAATACTGAGTGCAGTTCAGTTAATAAAACTGTCTTTCTGGTGCTCATTGCAAACAAGCCAGAAAGTGTTTTTCGTTGCTCTTCTTGTCGGAATAAACAAATATGCAGTTTGCTGGAAATAAGCTGTACTCTGACAGTCGTTCTTATGGAGTGCAGTTCAGCTAATAAAACTCTTTCTGCCTTTCATTGCAAGCAAGCCCGAAAGTGTTTTTATGCTTCATACTGGATTGTAAAAGCAAAGTTGCCGTGTGCTGAAAACAAGTTGTTCTTTGACAGTGTTGAATACTGAGTGCAGTTCAGTTAATAAAACTGTCTTTCTGGTGCTCATTGCAAACAAGCCAGAAAGTGTTTTTCTGTGTTCCAATTGTTAGTATAAACAAATATGCAGTCTGCTGAAAGCAAGCTGTTCTTTGATAGTCTTTCTTATGGAGTGCAGTTCAGCTAATAAAACTCTTTCTGCCTTTCATTGCAAGCAAGCCCGAAAGTGTTTTTATGCTTTATAGTGGATTGTAAAGGCAAAGTTGCAGTTTGCTGAAAACAAGTTGTTCTTTGACAGTCTTGAATTCTGACTGCAGTTCAGCCAATAAAAATGTATTTCTGTCATTCATTGCAAACAAGCCAGAAAGTATTTTTCGTTGCTCTTCTTGTCTGAATAAACAATTATGCAGTTTGCTGGAAATAAGCTGTACTCTGACAGTCGTCCTTATGGAGTGCAGTTCAGCTAATAAAACTCTTTCTGCCTTTCATTGCAAGCAAGCCCGAAAGTGTTTTTATGCTTCATACTGGATTGTAAAAGCAAAGTTGCCGTGTGCTGAAAACAAGTTGTTCTTTGACAATCTTGAATACTGAGTGCAGTTCAGTTAATAAAACTGTCTTTCTGGTGCTCATTGCAAACAAGCCAGAAAGTGTTTTTCGTTGCTCTTCTTGTCTGAATAAACAAATATGCAGTTTGCTGGAAATAAGCTGTACTCTGACAGTCGTTCTTATGGAGTGCAGTTCAGTTAATAAAACTCTTTCTGCCTTTCATTGCAAGCAAGCCCGAAAGTGTTTTTATGCTTCATACTGGATTGTAAAAGCAAAGTTGCCGTGTGCTGAAAACAAGTTGTTCTTTGACAGTCTTGAATACTGAGTGCAGTTCAGTTAATAAAACTGTCTTTCTGGTGCTCATTGCAAACAAGCCAGAAAGTGTTTTTCGTTGCTCTTCTTGTCTGAATAAACAAATATGCAGTTTGCTGGAAATAAGCTGTACTCTGACAGTCGTTCTTATGGAGTGCAGTTCAGCTAATAAAACTTTCTACCTTTCATTGCAAGCAAGCCCGAAAGTGTTTTTATGCTTCATACTGGATTGTAAAAGCAAAGTTGCCGTGTGCTGAAAACAAGTTGTTCTTTGACAGTCTTGAATACTGAGTGCAGTTCAGTTAATAAAACTGTCTTTCTGGTGCTCATTGCAAACAAGCCAGAAAGTGTTTTTCGTTGCTCTCCTTGTCTGAATAAACAAATATGCAGTTTGCTGGAAATAAGCTGTACTCTGACAGTCGTTCTTATGGAGTGCAGTTCAGCTAATAAAACTCTTTCTGCCTTTCATTGCAAGCAAGCCCGAAAGTGTTTTTATGCTTCATACTGGATTGTAAAAGCAAAGTTGCCGTGTGCTGAAAACAAGTTGTTCTTTGACAGTCTTGAATACTGAGTGCAGTTCAGTTAATAAAACTGTCTTTCTGGTGCTCATTGCAAACAAGCTAGAAATTGTTTTTCTGTGTTCCAATTGTTAGTATAAACAAATATGCAGTCTGCTGAAAGCAAGCTGTTCTTTGATAGTCTTTGTTATGGAGTGCAGTTCAGCTAATAAAACTCTTTCTGCATTTCATTGCAAGCAAGCCCGAAAGTGTTTTAATGCTTCATAATGGATTGTAAAAGCAAAGTTGCTGTGTGCTGAAAACAAGTTGTTCTTTGACAGTCTTGAATTCTGACTGCAGTTCAGCCAATAAAAATGTATTTCTGTCATTCATTGCAAACAAGCCAGAAAGTGTTTTTCGTTGCTCTTCTTGTCTGAATAAACAAATATGCAGTTTGCTGGAAATAAGCTGTACTCTGACAGTCGTTCTTATGGAGTGCAGTTCAGCTAATAAAACTCTTTCTGCCTTTCATTGCAAGCAAGCCCGAAAGTGTTTTTATGCTTCATACTGGATTGTAAAAGCAAAGTTGCCGTGTGCTGAAAACAAGTTGTTCTTTGACAGTCTTGAATACTGAGTGCAGTTCAGTTAATAAAACTGTCTTTCTGGTGCTCATTGCAAACAAGCCAGAAAGTGTTTTTCGTTGCTCTTCTTGTCTGAATAAACAAATATGCAGTTTGCTGGAAATAAGCTGTACTCTGACAGTCGTTCTTATGGAGTGCAGTTCAGTTAATAAAACTCTTTCTGCCTTTCATTGCAAGCAAGCCCGAAAGTGTTTTTATGCTTCATACTGGATTGTAAAAGCAAAGTTGCCGTGTGCTGAAAACAAGTTGTTCTTTGACAGTCTTGAATACTGAGTGCAGTTCAGTTAATAAAACTGTCTTTCTGGTGCTCATTGCAAACAAGCCAGAAAGTGTTTTTCGTTGCTCTTCTTGTCTGAATAAACAATTATGCAGTTTGCTGGAAATAAGCTGTACTCTGACAGTCGTCCTTATGGAGTGCAGTTCAGCTAATAAAACTCTTTCTGCCTTTCATTGCAAGCAAGCCCGAAAGTGTTTTTATGCTTCATACTGGATTGTAAAAGCAAAGTTGCCGTGTGCTGAAAACAAGTTGTTCTTTGACAGTCTTGAATACTGAGTGCAGTTCAGTTAATAAAACTGTCTTTCTGGTGCTCATTGCAAACAAGCCAGAAAGTGTTTTTCGTTGCTCTCCTTGTCTGAATTAACAAATATGCAGTTTGCTGGAAATAAGCTGTACTCTGACAGTCGTTCTTATGGAGTGCAGTTCAGCTAATAAAACTCTTTCTGCCTTTCATTGCAAGCAAGCCCGAAAGTGTTTTTATGCTTCATACTGGATTGTAAAAGCAAAGTTGCCGTGTGCTGAAAACAAGTTGTTCTTTGACAGTCTTGAATACTGAGTGCAGTTCAGTTAATAAAACTGTCTTTCTGGTGCTCATTGCAAACAAGCTAGAAATTGTTTTTCTGTGTTCCAATTGTTAGTATAAACAAATATGCAGTCTGCTGAAAGCAAGCTGTTCTTTGATAGTCTTTGTTATGGAGTGCAGTTCAGCTAATAAAACTCTTTCTGCATTTCATTGCAAGCAAGCCCGAAAGTGTTTTAATGCTTCATAATGGATTGTAAAAGCAAAGTTGCTGTGTGCTGAAAACAAGTTGTTCTTTGACAGTCTTGAATTCTGACTGCAGTTCAGCCAATAAAAATGTATTTCTGTCATTCATTGCAAACAAGCCAGAAAGTGTTTTTCGTTGCTCTTCTTGTCTGAATAAACAAATATGCAGTTTGCTGGAAATAAGCTGTACTCTGACAGTCGTTCTTATGGAGTGCAGTTCAGCTAATAAAACTCTTTCTGCCTTTCATTGCAAGCAAGCCCGAAAGTGTTTTTATGCTTCATACTGGATTGTAAAAGCAAAGTTGCCGTGTGCTGAAAACAAGTTGTTCTTTGACAGTCTTGAATACTGAGTGCAGTTCAGTTAATAAAACTGTCTTTCTGGTGCTCATTGCAAACAAGCCAGAAAGTGTTTTTCGTTGCTCTTCTTGTCTGAATAAACAAATATGCAGTTTGCTGGAAATAAGCTGTACTCTGACAGTCGTTCTTATGGAGTGCAGTTCAGTTAATAAAACTCTTTCTGCCTTTCATTGCAAGCAAGCCCGAAAGTGTTTTTATGCTTCATACTGGATTGTAAAAGCAAAGTTGCCGTGTGCTGAAAACGAGTTGTTCTTTGACAGTCTTGAATACTGAGTGCAGTTCAGTTAATAAAACTGTCTTTCTGGTGCTCATTGCAAACAAGCCAGAAAGTGTTTTTCGTTGCTCTTCTTGTCTGAATAAACAAATATGCAGTTTGCTGGAAATAAGCTGTACTCTGACAGTCGTTCTTATGGAGTGCAGTTCAGCTAATAAACCTCTTTCTGCCTTTCATTGCAAGCAAGCCCGAAAGTGTTTTTATGCTTCATACTGGATTGTAAAAGCAAAGTTGCCGTGTGCTGAAAACAAGTTGTTCTTTGACAGTCTTTCAATACTGAGTGCAGTTCAGTTAATAAAACTGTCTTTCTGGTGCTCATTGCAAACAAGCTAGAAATTGTTTTTCTGTGTTCCAATTGTTAGTATAAACAAATATGCAGTCTGCTGAAAGCAAGCTGTTCTTTGATAGTCTTTCTTATGGAGTGCAGTTCAGCTAATAAAACTCTTTCTGCATTTCATTGCAAGCAAGCCCGAAAGTGTTTTTATGCTTTATAATGGATTGTAAAAGCAAAGTTGCTGTTTGCTGAAAACAAGTTGTTCTTTGACAGTCTTGAATTCTGAAAGCAGTTCAGCCAATAAAAATGTATTTCTGTCATTCATTGCAAACAAGCCAGAAAGTGTTTTTCTTTGCTCTTCTCGTCTGTATAAGCAAAGATGCAGTTTGCTGGAAATAAGCCGTACTCTGACAGTCGTTCTTATGGAGTGCAGTTCAGCTAATGAAACTCTTTCTGCCTTTCATTGCAAGCAAGCCCGAAAGTGTTTTTATGCTTCATACTGGATTGTAAAAACAAAGTTGCCGTGTGCTGAAAAGAAGTTGTTCTTTGACAGTCTTGAATACTGAGTGCAGTTCAGTTAATAAAACTGTCTTTCTGGTGCTCATTGCAAACAAGCCAGAAAGTGTTTTTCGTTGCTCTTCTTGTCTGAATAAACAAATATGCAGTTTGCTGGAAATAAGCTGTACTCTGACAGTCGTTCTTATGGAGTGCAGTTCAGCTAATAAAACTCTTTCTACCTTTCATTGCAAGCAAGCCCGAAAGTGTTTTTATGCTTCATACTGGATTGTAAAAGCAGAGTTGCCGTGTGCTGAAAACAAGTTGTTCTTTGACAGTCTTGAATACTGAGTGCAGTTCAGTGAACAAAACTGTCTTTCTGGTGCTCATTGCAAACAAGCCAGAAAGTGTTTTTCTGTGTTCCAATTGTTAGTATAAACAAATATGCAGTCTGCTGAAAGCAAGCTGTTCTTTGATAGTCTTTCTTATGGAGTGCAGTTCAGCTAATAAAACTCTTTCTGCATTTCATTGCAAGCAAGCCCGAAAGTGTTTTTATGCTTTATAATGGATTGTAAAAGCAAAGTTGCTGTTTGCTGAAAACAAGTTGTTCTTTGACAGTCTTGAATTCTGACTGCAGTTCAGCCAATAAAAATGTAATTCTGTCATTCATTGCAAACAAGCCCGAAAGTGTTTTTATCCTTCATACTGGATTGTAAAAGCAAAGTTGCCGTGTGCTGAAAACAAGTTGTTCTTTGACAGTCTTGAATACTGAGTGCAGTTCAGTTAATAAAACTGTCTTTCTGGTGCTCATTGCAAACAAGCCAGAAAGTGTTTTTCGTTGCTCTTCTTGTCTGAATAAACAAATATGCAGTTTGCTGGAAATAAGCTGTACTCTGACAGTCGTTCTTATGGAGTGCAGTTCAGTTACTAAAACTCTTTCTGCCTTTCATTGCAAGCAAGCCCGAAAGTGTTTTTATGCTTCATACTGGATTGTAAAAGCAAAGTTGCCGTGTGCTGAAAACAAGTTGTTCTTTGACAGTCTTGAATACTGAGTGCAGTTCAGTTAATAAAACTGTCTTTCTGGTGCTCATTGCAAACAAGCCAGAAAGTGTTTTTCGTTGCTCTTCTTGTCTGAATAAACAAATATGCAGTTTGCTGGAAATAAGCTGTACTCTGACAGTCGTTCTTATGGAGTGCAGTTCAGCTAATAAACCTCTTTCTGCCTTTCATTGCAAGCAAGCCCGAAAGTGTTTTTATGCTTCATACTGGATTGTAAAAGCAAAGTTGCCGTGTGCTGAAAACAAGTTGTTCTTTGACAGTCTTTCAATACTGAGTGCAGTTCAGTTAATAAAACTGTCTTTCTGGTGCTCATTGCAAACAAGCTAGAAATTGTTTTTCTGTGTTCCAATTGTTAGTATAAACAAATATGCAGTCTGCTGAAAGCAAGCTGTTCTTTGATAGTCTTTCTTATGGAGTGCAGTTCAGCTAATAAAACTCTTTCTGCATTTCATTGCAAGCAAGCCCGAAAGTGTTTTTATGCTTTATAATGGATTGTAAAAGCAAAGTTGCTGTTTGCTGAAAACAAGTTGTTCTTTGACAGTCTTGAATTCTGAAAGCAGTTCAGCCAATAAAAATGTATTTCTGTCATTCATTGCAAACAAGCCAGAAAGTGTTTTTCTTTGCTCTTCTCGTCTGTATAAGCAAAGATGCAGTTTGCTGGAAATAAGCCGTACTCTGACAGTCGTTCTTATGGAGTGCAGTTCAGCTAATGAAACTCTTTCTGCCTTTCATTGCAAGCAAGCCCGAAAGTGTTTTTATGCTTCATACTGGATTGTAAAAGCAAAGTTGCCGTGTGCTGAAAACAAGTTGTTCTTTGACAGTCTTGAATACTGAGTGCAGTTCAGTTAATAAAACTGTCTTTCTGGTGCTCATTGCAAACAAGCCAGAAAGTGTTTTTCGTTGCTCTTCTTGTCTGAATAAACAATTATGCAGTTTGCTGGAAATAAGCTGTACTCTGACAGTCGTCCTTATGGAGTGCAGTTCAGCTAATAAAACTCTTTCTGCCTTTCATTGCAAGCAAGCCCGAAAGTGTTTTAATGCTTCATAATGGATTGTAAAAGCAGAGTTGCCGTGTGCTGAAAACAAGTTGTTCTTTGACAGTCTTGAATACTGAGTGCAGTTCAGTTAACAAAAATGCCTTTCTGGTGCTCATTGCAAACAAGCCAGAAAGTGTTTTTCTGTGTTCCAATTGTTAGTATAAACAAATATGCAGTCTGCTGAAAGCAAGCTGTTCTTTGATAGTCTTTCTTATGGAGTGCAGTTCAGCTAATAAAACTCTTTCTGCCTTTCATTGCAAGCAAGCCCGAAAGTGTTTTTATGCTTTATAGTGGATTGTAAAGGCAAAGTTGCAGTTTGCTGAAAACAAGTTGTTCTTTGACAGTCTTGAATTCTGACTGCAGTTCAGCCAATAAAAATGTATTTCTGTCATTCATTGCAAACAAGCCAGAAAGTATTTTTCGTTGCTCTTCTTGTCTGAATAAACAATTATGCAGTTTGCTGGAAATAAGCTGTACTCTGACAGTCGTCCTTATGGAGTGCAGTTCAGCTAATAAAACTCTTTCTGCCTTTCATTGCAAGCAAGCCCGAAAGTGTTTTTATGCTTCATACTGGATTGTAAAAGCAAAGTTGCCGTGTGCTGAAAACAAGTTGTTCTTTGACAGTCTTGAATACTGAGTGCAGTTCAGTTAATAAAACTGTCTTTCTGGTGCTCATTGCAAACAAGCCAGAAAGTGTTTTTCGTTGCTCTTCTTGTCTGAATAAACAAATATGCAGTTTGCTGGAAATAAGCTGTACTCTGACAGTCGTTCTTATGGAGTGCAGTTCAGTTAATAAAACTCTTTCTGCCTTTCATTGCAAGCAAGCCCGAAAGTGTTTTTATGCTTCATACTGGATTGTAAAAGCAAAGTTGCCGTGTGCTGAAAACAAGTTGTTCTTTGACAGTCTTGAATACTGAGTGCAGTTCAGTTAATAAAACTGTCTTTCTGGTGCTCATTGCAAACAAGCCAGAAAGTGTTTTTCGTTGCTCTTCTTGTCTGAATAAACAAATATGCAGTTTGCTGGAAATAAGCTGTACTCTGACAGTCGTTCTTATGGAGTGCAGTTCAGCTAATAAAACTCTTTCTGCCTTTCATTGCAAGCAAGCCCGAAAGTGTTTTTATGCTTCATACTGGATTGTAAAAGCAAAGTTGCCGTGTGCTGAAAACAAGTTGTTCTTTGACAGTCTTGAATACTGAGTGCAGTTCAGTTAATAAAACTGTCTTTCTGGTGCTCATTGCAAACAAGCTAGAAATTGTTTTTCTGTGTTCCAATTGTTAGTATAAACAAATATGCAGTCTGCTGAAAGCAAGCTGTTCTTTGATAGTCTTTCTTATGGAGTGCAGTTCAGCTAATAAAACTCTTTCTGCATTTCATTGCAAGCAAGCCCGAAAGTGTTTTAATGCTTCATAATGGATTGTAAAAGCAAAGTTGCTGTGTGCTGAAAACAAGTTGTTCTTTGACAGTCTTGAATTCTGACTGCAGTTCAGCCAATAAAAATGTATTTCTGTCATTCATTGCAAACAAGCCAGAAAGTGTTTTTCGTTGCTCTTCTTGTCTGAATAAACAAATATGCAGTTTGCTGGAAATAAGCTGTACTCTGACAGTCGTTCTTATGGAGTGCAGTTCAGCTAATAAAACTCTTTCTGCATTTCATTGCAAGCAAGCCCGAAAGTGTTTTAATGCTTCATAATGGATTGTAAAAGCAAAGTTGCTGTGTGCTGAAAACAAGTTGTTCTTTGACAGTCTTGAATTCTGACTGCAGTTCAGCCAATAAAAATGTATTTCTGTCATTCATTGCAAACAAGCCAGAAAGTGTTTTTCGTTGCTCTTCTTGTCTGAATAAACAAATATGCAGTTTGCTGGAAATAAGCTGTACTCTGACAGTCGTTCTTATGGAGTGCAGTTCAGTTAATAAAACTCTTTCTGCCTTTCATTGCAAGCAAGCCCGAAAGTGTTTTTATGCTTCATACTGGATTGTAAAAGCAAAGTTGCCGTGTGCTGAAAACAAGTTGTTCTTTGACAGTCTTGAATACTGAGTGCAGTTCAGTTAATAAAACTGTCTTTCTGGTGCTCATTGCAAGCAAGCCAGAAAGTGTTTTTCGTTGCTCTTCTTGTCTGAATAAACAAATATGCAGTTTGCTGGAAATAAGCTGTACTCTGACAGTCGTTCTTATGGAGTGCAGTTCAGCTAATAAAACTCTTTCTGCCTTTCATTGCAAGCAAGCCCGAAAGTGTTTTTATGCTTCATACTGGATTGTAAAAGCAAAGTTGCCGTGTGCTGAAAACAAGTTGTTCTTTGACAGTCTTGAATACTGAGTGCAGTTCAGTTAATAAAACTGTCTTTCTGGTGCTCATTGCAAACAAGCTAGAAATTGTTTTTCTGTGTTCCAATTGTTAGTATAAACAAATATGCAGTCTGCTGAAAGCAAGCTGTTCTTTGATAGTTTTTCTTATGGAGTGCAGTTCAGCTAATAAAACTCTTTCTGCATTTCATCGCAAGCAAGCCCGAAAGTGTTTTTATGCTTTATAATGGATTGTAAAAGCAAAGTTGCTGTTTGCTGAAAACAAGTTGTTCTTTGACAGTCTTGAATTCTGACTGCAGTTCAGCCAATAAAAATGTATTTCTGTCATTCATTGCAAACAAGCCCGAAAGTGTTTTTATCCTTCATACTGGATTGTAAAAGCAAAGTTGCCGTGTGCTGAAAACAAGTTGTTCTTTGACAGTCTTGAATACTGAGTGCAGTTCAGTTAATAAAACTGTCTTTCTGGTGCTCATTGCAAACAAGCCAGAAAGTGTTTTTTTGCTCTTCTTGTCTGAATAAACAAATATGCAGTTTGCTGGAAATAAGCTGTACTCTGACAGTCGTTCTTATGGAGTGCAGTTCAGCTAATAAAACTCTTTCTGCCTTTCATTGCAAGCAAGCCCGAAAGTGTTTTTATGCTTCATACTGGATTGTAAAAGCAGAGTTGCCGTGTGCTGAAAATAAGTTGTTCTTTGACAGTCTTGAATACTGAGTGCAGTTCAGTTAATAAAACTGTCTTTCTGGTGCTCATTGCAAACATGCTAGAAATTGTTTTTCTGTGCTCCAATTGTTAGTATAAACAAATATGCAGTCTGCTGAAAGCAAGCTGTTCTTTGATAGTCTTTCTTATGGAGTGCAGTTCAGCTAATAAAACTCTTTCTGCCTTTCATTGCAAGCAAGCCCGAAAGTGTTTTTATGCTTTATAATGGATTGTAAAGGCAAAGTTGCAGTTTGCTGAAAACAAGTTGTTCTTTGACAGTCTTGAATTCTGACTGCAGTTCAGCCAATAAAAATGTATTTCTGTCATTCATTGCAAACAAGCCAGAAAGTGTTTTTCTTTGCTCTTCTCGTCTGTATAAGCAAAGATGCAGTTTGCTGGAAATAAGCCGTACTCTGACAATCGTTCTTATGGAGTGCAGTTCAGCTAATGAAACTCTTTCTGCCTTTCATTGCAAGCAAGCCCGAAAGTGTTTTTATGCTTCATACTGGATTGTAAAAGCAAAGTTGCCGTGTGCTGAAAACAAGTTGTTCTTTGACAGTCTTGAATACTGAGTGCAGTTCAGTTAATAAAACTGTCTTTCTGGTGCTCATTGCAAACAAGCCAGAAAGTGTTTTTCGTTGCTCTTCTTGTCTGAATAAACAAATATGCAGTTTGCTGGAAATAAGATGTACTCTGACAGTCGTTCTTATGGAGTGCAGTTCAGCTAATAAAACTCTTTCTACCTTTCATTGCAAGCAAGCCCGAAAGTGTTTTTATGCTTCATACTGGATTGTAAAAGCAGAGTTGCCGTGTGCTGAAAACAAGTTGTTCTTTGACAGTCTTGAATACTGAGTGCAGTTCAGTTAACAAAAATGCCTTTCTGGTGCTCATTGCAAACAAGCCAGAAAGTGTTTTTCTGTGTTCCAATTGTTAGTATAAACAAATATGCAGTCTGCTGAAAGCAAGCTGTTCTTTGATAGTCTTTCTTATGGAGTGCAGTTCAGCTAATAAAACTCTTTCTGCCTTTCATTGCAAGCAAGCCCGAAAGTGTTTTTATGCTTTATAGTGGATTGTAAAGGCAAAGTTGCAGTTTGCTGAAAACAAGTTGTTCTTTGACAGTCTTGAATTCTGACTGCAGTTCAGCCAATAAAAATGTATTTCTGTCATTCATTGCAAACAAGCCAGAAAGTATTTTTCGTTGCTCTTCTTGTCTGAATAAACAATTATGCAGTTTGCTGGAAATAAGCTGTACTCTGACAGTCGTCCTTATGGAGTGCAGTTCAGCTAATAAAACTCTTTCTGCCTTTCATTGCAAGCAAGCCCGAAAGTGTTTTTATGCTTCATACTGGATTGTAAAAGCAAAGTTGCCGTGTGCTGAAAACAAGTTGTTCTTTGACAGTCTTGAATACTGAGTGCAGTTCAGTTAATAAAACTGTCTTTCTGGTGCTCATTGCAAACAAGCCAGAAAGTGTTTTTCGTTGCTCTTCTTGTCTGAATAAACAAATATGCAGTTTGCTGGAAATAAGCTGTACTCTGACAGTCGTTCTTATGGAGTGCAGTTCAGTTAATAAAACTCTTTCTGCCTTTCATTGCAAGCAAGCCCAAAAGTGTTTTTATGCTTCATACTGGATTGTAAAAGCAAAGTTGCCGTGTGCTGAAAACAAGTTGTTCTTTGACAGTCTTGAATACTGAGTGCAGTTCAGTTAATAAAACTGTCTTTCTGGTGCTCATTGCAAACAAGCCAGAAAGTGTTTTTCGTTGCTCTTCTTGTCTGAATAAACAAATATGCAGTTTGCTGGAAATAAGCTGTACTCTTGACAGTCGTTCTTATGGAGTGCAGTTCAGCTAATAAAACTCTTTCTGCCTTTCATTGCAAGCAAGCCCGAAAGTGTTTTTATGCTTCATACTGGATTGTAAAAGCAAAGTTGCCGTGTGCTGAAAACAAGTTGTTCTTTGACAGTCTTGAATACTGAGTGCAGTTCAGTTAATAAAACTGTCTTTCTGGTGCTCATTGCAAACAAGCTAGAAATTGTTTTTCTGTGTTCCAATTGTTAGTATAAACAAATATGCAGTCTGCTGAAAGCAAGCTGTTCTTTGATAGTCTTTCTTATGGAGTGCAGTTCAGCTAATAAAACTCTTTCTGCCTTTCATTGCAAGCAAGCCCGAAAGTGTTTTAATGCTTCATAATGGATTGTAAAAGCAAAGTTGCTGTGTGCTGAAAACAAGTTGTTCTTTGACAGTCTTGAATTCTGACTGCAGTTCAGCCAATAAAAATGTATTTCTGTCATTCATTGCAAACAAGCCAGAAAGTGTTTTTCGTTGCTCTTCTTGTCTGAATAAACAAATATGCAGTTTGCTGGAAATAAGCTGTACTCTGACAGTCGTTCTTATGGAGTGCAGTTCAGCTAATAAAACTCTTTCTGCCTTTCATTGCAAGCAAGCCCGAAAGTGTTTTTATGCTTCATACTGGATTGTAAAAGCAAAGTTGCCGTGTGCTGAAAACAAGTTGTTCTTTGACAGTCTTGAATACTGAGTGCAGTTCAGTTAACAAAAATGCCTTTCTGGTGCTCATTGCAAACAAGTCAGAAAGTGTTTTTCGTTGCTCTTCTTGTCTGAATAAACAAATATGCAGTTTGCTGGAAATAAGCTGTACTCTGACAGTCGTTCTTATGGAGTGCAGTTCAGTTAATAAAACTCTTTCTGCCTTTCATTGCAAGCAAGCCCGAAAGTGTTTTTATGCTTTATAATGGATTGTAAAGGCAAAGTTGCAGTTTGCTGAAAACAAGTTGTTCTTTGACAGTCTTGAATTCTGACTGCAGTTCAGCCAATAAAAATGTATTTCTGTCATTCATTGCAAACAAGCCAGAAAGTGTTTTTCTTTGCTCTTCTCGTCTGTATAAGCAAAGATGCAGTTTGCTGGAAATAAGCCGTACTCTGACAATCGTTCTTATGGAGTGCAGTTCAGCTAATGAAACTCTTTCTGCCTTTCATTGCAAGCAAGCCCGAAAGTGTTTTTATGCTTCATACTGGATTGTAAAAGCAAAGTTGCCGTGTGCTGAAAACAAGTTGTTCTTTGACAGTCTTGAATACTGAGTGCAGTTCAGTTAATAAAACTGTCTTTCTGGTGCTCATTGCAAACAAGCCAGAAAGTGTTTTTCGTTGCTCTTCTTGTCTGAATAAACAAATATGCAGTTTGCTGGAAATAAGATGTACTCTGACAGTCGTTCTTATGGAGTGCAGTTCAGCTAATAAAACTCTTTCTACCTTTCATTGCAAGCAAGCCCGAAAGTGTTTTTATGCTTCATACTGGATTGTAAAAGCAGAGTTGCCGTGTGCTGAAAACAAGTTGTTCTTTGACAGTCTTGAATACTGAGTGCAGTTCAGTTAACAAAAATGCCTTTCTGGTGCTCATTGCAAACAAGCCAGAAAGTGTTTTTCTGTGTTCCAATTGTTAGTATAAACAAATATGCAGTCTGCTGAAAGCAAGCTGTTCTTTGATAGTCTTTCTTATGGAGTGCAGTTCAGCTAATAAAACTCTTTCTGCCTTTCATTGCAAGCAAGCCCGAAAGTGTTTTTATGCTTTATAGTGGATTGTAAAGGCAAAGTTGCAGTTTGCTGAAAACAAGTTGTTCTTTGACAGTCTTGAATTCTGACTGCAGTTCAGCCAATAAAAATGTATTTCTGTCATTCATTGCAAACAAGCCAGAAAGTATTTTTCGTTGCTCTTCTTGTCTGAATAAACAATTATGCAGTTTGCTGGAAATAAGCTGTACTCTGACAGTCGTCCTTATGGAGTGCAGTTCAGCTAATAAAACTCTTTCTGCCTTTCATTGCAAGCAAGCCCGAAAGTGTTTTTATGCTTCATACTGGATTGTAAAAGCAAAGTTGCCGTGTGCTGAAAACAAGTTGTTCTTTGACAGTCTTGAATACTGAGTGCAGTTCAGTTAATAAAACTGTCTTTCTGGTGCTCATTGCAAACAAGCCAGAAAGTGTTTTTCGTTGCTCTTCTTGTCTGAATAAACAAATATGCAGTTTGCTGGAAATAAGCTGTACTCTGACAGTCGTTCTTATGGAGTGCAGTTCAGTTAATAAAACTCTTTCTGCCTTTCATTGCAAGCAAGCCCAAAAGTGTTTTTATGCTTCATACTGGATTGTAAAAGCAAAGTTGCCGTGTGCTGAAAACAAGTTGTTCTTTGACAGTCTTGAATACTGAGTGCAGTTCAGTTAATAAAACTGTCTTTCTGGTGCTCATTGCAAACAAGCCAGAAAGTGTTTTTCGTTGCTCTTCTTGTCTGAATAAACAAATATGCAGTTTGCTGGAAATAAGCTGTACTCTTGACAGTCGTTCTTATGGAGTGCAGTTCAGCTAATAAAACTCTTTCTGCCTTTCATTGCAAGCAAGCCCGAAAGTGTTTTTATGCTTCATACTGGATTGTAAAAGCAAAGTTGCCGTGTGCTGAAAACAAGTTGTTCTTTGACAGTCTTGAATACTGAGTGCAGTTCAGTTAATAAAACTGTCTTTCTGGTGCTCATTGCAAACAAGCTAGAAATTGTTTTTCTGTGTTCCAATTGTTAGTATAAACAAATATGCAGTCTGCTGAAAGCAAGCTGTTCTTTGATAGTCTTTCTTATGGAGTGCAGTTCAGCTAATAAAACTCTTTCTGCCTTTCATTGCAAGCAAGCCCGAAAGTGTTTTAATGCTTCATAATGGATTGTAAAAGCAAAGTTGCTGTGTGCTGAAAACAAGTTGTTCTTTGACAGTCTTGAATTCTGACTGCAGTTCAGCCAATAAAAATGTATTTCTGTCATTCATTGCAAACAAGCCAGAAAGTGTTTTTCGTTGCTCTTCTTGTCTGAATAAACAAATATGCAGTTTGCTGGAAATAAGCTGTACTCTGACAGTCGTTCTTATGGAGTGCAGTTCAGCTAATAAAACTCTTTCTGCCTTTCATTGCAAGCAAGCCCGAAAGTGTTTTTATGCTTCATACTGGATTGTAAAAGCAAAGTTGCCGTGTGCTGAAAACAAGTTGTTCTTTGACAGTCTTGAATACTGAGTGCAGTTCAGTTAACAAAAATGCCTTTCTGGTGCTCATTGCAAACAAGTCAGAAAGTGTTTTTCGTTGCTCTTCTTGTCTGAATAAACAAATATGCAGTTTGCTGGAAATAAGCTGTACTCTGACAGTCGTTCTTATGGAGTGCAGTTCAGTTAATAAAACTCTTTCTGCCTTTCATTGCAAGCAAGCCCGAAAGTGTTTTTATGCTTCATACTGGATTGTAAAAGCAAAGTTGCCGTGTGCTGAAAACAAGTTGTTCTTTGACAGTCTTGAATACTGAGTGCAGTTCAGTTAATAAAACTGTCTTTCTGGTGCTCATTGCAAGCAAGCCAGAAAGTGTTTTTCGTTGCTCTTCTTGTCTGAATAAACAAATATGCAGTTTGCTGGAAATAAGCTGTACTCTGACAGTCGTTCTTATGGAGTGCAGTTCAGCTAATAAAACTCTTTCTGCCTTTCATTGCAAGCAAGCCCGAAAGTGTTTTTATGCTTCATACTGGATTGTAAAAGCAAAGTTGCCGTGTGCTGAAAACAAGTTGTTCTTTGACAGTCTTGAATACTGAGTGCAGTTCAGTTAATAAAACTGTCTTTCTGGTGCTCATTGCAAACAAGCTAGAAATTGTTTTTCTGTGTTCCAATTGTTAGTATAAACAAATATGCAGTCTGCTGAAAGCAAGCTGTTCTTTGATAGTTTTTCTTATGGAGTGCAGTTCAGCTAATAAAACTCTTTCTGCATTTCATTGCAAGCAAGCCCGAAAGTGTTTTTATGCTTTATAATGGATTGTAAAAGCAAAGTTGCAGTTTGCTGAAAACAAGTTGTTCTTTGACAGTCTTGAATTCTGACTGCAGTTCAGCCAATAAAAATGTATTTCTGTCATTCATTGCAAACAAGCCAGAAAGTGTTTTTCTTTGCTCTTCTCGTCTGTATAAGCAAAGATGCAGTTTGCTGGAAATAAGCCGTACTCTGACAGTCGTTCTTATGGAGTGCAGTTCAGCTAATGAAACTCTTTCTGCCTTTCATTGCAAGCAAGCCCGAAAGTGTTTTTATGCTTCATACTGGATTGTAAAAGCAAAGTTGCCGTGTGCTGAAAACAAGTTGTTCTTTGACAGTCTTGAATACTGAGTGCAGTTCAGTTAATAAAACTGTCTTTCTGGTGCTCATTGCAAACAAGCCAGAAAGTGTTTTTCGTTGCTCTTCTTGTCTGAATAAACAAATATGCAGTTTGCTGGAAATAAGATGTACTCTGACAGTCGTTCTTATGGAGTGCAGTTCAGCTAATAAAACTCTTTCTACCTTTCATTGCAAGCAAGCCCGAAAGTGTTTTTATGCTTCATACTGGATTGTAAAAGCAGAGTTGCCGTGTGCTGAAAACAAGTTGTTCTTTGACAGTCTTGAATACTGAGTGCAGTTCAGTTAACAAAAATGCCTTTCTGGTGCTCATTGCAAACAAGCCAGAAAGTGTTTTTCTGTGTTCCAATTGTTAGTATAAACAAATATGCAGTCTGCTGAAAGCAAGCTGTTCTTTGATAGTCTTTCTTATGGAGTGCAGTTCAGCTAATAAAACTCTTTCTGCCTTTCATTGCAAGCAAGCCCGAAAGTGTTTTTATGCTTTATAGTGGATTGTAAAGGCAAAGTTGCAGTTTGCTGAAAACAAGTTGTTCTTTGACAGTCTTGAATTCTGACTGCAGTTCAGCCAATAAAAATGTATTTCTGTCATTCATTGCAAACAAGCCAGAAAGTATTTTTCGTTGCTCTTCTTGTCTGAATAAACAATTATGCAGTTTGCTGGAAATAAGCTGTACTCTGACAGTCGTCCTTATGGAGTGCAGTTCAGCTAATAAAACTCTTTCTGCCTTTCATTGCAAGCAAGCCCGAAAGTGTTTTTATGCTTCATACTGGATTGTAAAAGCAAAGTTGCCGTGTGCTGAAAACAAGTTGTTCTTTGACAGTCTTGAATACTGAGTGCAGTTCAGTTAATAAAACTGTCTTTCTGGTGCTCATTGCAAACAAGCCAGAAAGTGTTTTTCGTTGCTCTTCTTGTCTGAATAAACAAATATGCAGTTTGCTGGAAATAAGCTGTACTCTGACAGTCGTTCTTATGGAGTGCAGTTCAGTTAATAAAACTCTTTCTGCCTTTCATTGCAAGCAAGCCCAAAAGTGTTTTTATGCTTCATACTGGATTGTAAAAGCAAAGTTGCCGTGTGCTGAAAACAAGTTGTTCTTTGACAGTCTTGAATACTGAGTGCAGTTCAGTTAATAAAACTGTCTTTCTGGTGCTCATTGCAAACAAGCCAGAAAGTGTTTTTCGTTGCTCTTCTTGTCTGAATAAACAAATATGCAGTTTGCTGGAAATAAGCTGTACTCTTGACAGTCGTTCTTATGGAGTGCAGTTCAGCTAATAAAACTCTTTCTGCCTTTCATTGCAAGCAAGCCCGAAAGTGTTTTTATGCTTCATACTGGATTGTAAAAGCAAAGTTGCCGTGTGCTGAAAACAAGTTGTTCTTTGACAGTCTTGAATACTGAGTGCAGTTCAGTTAATAAAACTGTCTTTCTGGTGCTCATTGCAAACAAGCTAGAAATTGTTTTTCTGTGTTCCAATTGTTAGTATAAACAAATATGCAGTCTGCTGAAAGCAAGCTGTTCTTTGATAGTCTTTCTTATGGAGTGCAGTTCAGCTAATAAAACTCTTTCTGCATTTCATTGCAAGCAAGCCCGAAAGTGTTTTAATGCTTCATAATGGATTGTAAAAGCAAAGTTGCTGTGTGCTGAAAACAAGTTGTTCTTTGACAGTCTTGAATTCTGACTGCAGTTCAGCCAATAAAAATGTATTTCTGTCATTCATTGCAAACAAGCCAGAAAGTGTTTTTCGTTGCTCTTCTTGTCTGAATAAACAAATATGCAGTTTGCTGGAAATAAGCTGTACTCTGACAGTCGTTCTTATGGAGTGCAGTTCAGCTAATAAAACTCTTTCTGCCTTTCATTGCAAGCAAGCCCGAAAGTGTTTTTATGCTTCATACTGGATTGTAAAAGCAAAGTTGCCGTGTGCTGAAAACAAGTTGTTCTTTGACAGTCTTGAATACTGAGTGCAGTTCAGTTAACAAAAATGCCTTTCTGGTGCTCATTGCAAACAAGTCAGAAAGTGTTTTTCGTTGCTCTTCTTGTCTGAATAAACAAATATGCAGTTTGCTGGAAATAAGCTGTACTCTGACAGTCGTTCTTATGGAGTGCAGTTCAGTTAATAAAACTCTTTCTGCCTTTCATTGCAAGCAAGCCCGAAAGTGTTTTTATGCTTCATACTGGATTGTAAAAGCAAAGTTGCCGTGTGCTGAAAACAAGTTGTTCTTTGACAGTCTTGAATACTGAGTGCAGTTCAGTTAATAAAACTGTCTTTCTGGTGCTCATTGCAAGCAAGCCAGAAAGTGTTTTTCGTTGCTCTTCTTGTCTGAATAAACAAATATGCAGTTTGCTGGAAATAAGCTGTACTCTGACAGTCGTTCTTATGGAGTGCAGTTCAGCTAATAAAACTCTTTCTGCCTTTCATTGCAAGCAAGCCCGAAAGTGTTTTTATGCTTCATACTGGATTGTAAAAGCAAAGTTGCCGTGTGCTGAAAACAAGTTGTTCTTTGACAGTCTTGAATACTGAGTGCAGTTCAGTTAATAAAACTGTCTTTCTGGTGCTCATTGCAAACAAGCTAGAAATTGTTTTTCTGTGTTCCAATTGTTAGTATAAACAAATATGCAGTCTGCTGAAAGCAAGCTGTTCTTTGATAGTTTTTCTTATGGAGTGCAGTTCAGCTAATAAAACTCTTTCTGCATTTCATTGCAAGCAAGCCCGAAAGTGTTTTTATGCTTTATAATGGATTGTAAAAGCAAAGTTGCTGTTTGCTGAAAACAAGTTGTTTTTTGACAGTCTTGAATTCTGACTGCAGTTCAGCCAATAAAAATGTATTTCTGTCATTCATTGCAAACAAGCCCGAAAGTGTTTTTATCCTTCATACTGGATTGTAAAAGCAAAGTTGCCGTGTGCTGAAAACAAGTTGTTCTTTGACAGTCTTGAATACTGAGTGCAGTTCAGTTAATAAAACTGTCTTTCTGGTGCTCATTGCAAACAAGCCAGAAAGTGTTTTTTTGCTCTTCTTGTCTGAATAAACAAATATGCAGTTTGCTGGAAATAAGCTGTACTCTGACAGTCGTTCTTATGGAGTGCAGTTCAGCTAATAAAACTCTTTCTGCCTTTCATTGCAAGCAAGCCCGAAAGTGTTTTTATGCTTCATACTGGATTGTAAAAGCAGAGTTGCCGTGTGCTGAAAATAAGTTGTTCTTTGACAGTCTTGAATACTGAGTGCAGTTCAGTTAATAAAACTGTCTTTCTGGTGCTCATTGCAAACATGCTAGAAATTGTTTTTCTGTGTTCCAATTGTTAGTATAAACAAATATGCAGTCTGCTGAAAGCAAGCTGTTCTTTGATAGTCTTTCTTATGGAGTGCAGATCAGCTAATAAAACTCTTTCTGCCTTTCATTGCAAGCAAGCCCGAAAGTGTTTTTATGCTTCATAATGGATTGTAAAAGCAAAGTTGCCGTGTGCTGAAAACAAGTTGTTCTTTGACAGTCTTGAATACTGAGTGCAGTTCAGTTAACAAAAATGCCTTTCTGGTGCTCATTGCAAACAAGCCAGAAAGTGTTTTTCTGTGTTCCAATTGTTAGTATAAACAAATATGCAGTCTGCTGAAAGCAAGCTGTTCTTTGATAGTCTTTCTTATGGAGTGCAGTTCAGCTAATAAAACTCTTTCTGCCTTTCATTGCAAGCAAGCCCGAAAGTGTTTTTATGCTTTATAATGGATTGTAAAGGCAAGGTTGCAGTTTGCTGAAAACAAGTTGTTCTTTGACAGTCTTGAATTCTGACTGCAGTTCAGCCAATAAAAATGTATTTCTGTCATTCATTGCAAACAAGCCAGAAAGTATTTTTCGTTGCTCTTCTTGTCTGAATAAACAATTATGCAGTTTGCTGGAAATAAGCTGTACTCTGACAGTCGTCCTTATGGAGTGCAGTTCAGCTAATAAAACTCTTTCTGCCTTTCATTGCAAGCAAGCCCGGAAGTGTTTTTATGCTTCATACTGGATTGTAAAAGCAAAGTTGCCGTGTGCTGAAAACAAGTTGTTCTTTGACAGTCTTGAATACTGAGTGCAGTTCAGTTAATAAAACTGTCTTTCTGGTGCTCATTGCAAACAAGCCAGAAAGTGTTTTTCGTTGCTCTTCTTGTCTGAATAAACAAATATGCAGTTTGCTGGAAATAAGCTGTAATCTGACAGTCGTTCTTATGGAGTGCAGTTCAGTTAATAAAACTCTTTCTGCCTTTCATTGCAAGCAAGCCCGAAAGTGTTTTTATGCTTCATACTGGATTGTAAAAGCAAAGTTGCCGTGTGCTGAAAACAAGTTGTTCTTTGACAGTCTTGAATACTGAGTGCAGTTCAGTTAATAAAACTGTCTTTCTGGTGCTCATTGCAAACAAGCCAGAAAGTGTTTTTCGTTGCTCTTCTTGTCTGAATAAACAATTATGCAGTTTGCTGGAAATAAGCTGTACTCTGACAGTCGTCCTTATGGAGTGCAGTTCAGCTAATAAAACTCTTTCTGCCTTTCATTGCAAGCAAGCCCGAAAGTGTTTTTATGCTTCATACTGGATTGTAAAAGCAAAGTTGCCGTGTGCTGAAAACAAGTTGTTCTTTGACAGTCTTGAATACTGAGTGCAGTTCAGTTAATAAAACTGTCTTTCTGGTGCTCATTGCAAACAAGCCAGAAAGTGTTTTTCGTTGCTCTCCTTGTCTGAATAAACAAATATGCAGTTTGCTGGAAATAAGCTGTACTCTGACAGTCGTTCTTATGGAGTGCAGTTCAGCTAATAAAACTCTTTCTGCCTTTCATTGCAAGCAAGCCCGAAAGTGTTTTTATGCTTCATACTGGATTGTAAAAGCAAAGTTGCCGTGTGCTGAAAACAAGTTGTTCTTTGACAGTCTTGAATACTGAGTGCAGTTCAGTTAATAAAACTGTCTTTCTGGTGCTCATTGCAAACAAGCTAGAAATTGTTTTTCTGTGTTCCAATTGTTAGTATAAACAAATATGCAGTCTGCTGAAAGCAAGCTGTTCTTTGATAGTTTTTCTTATGGAGTGCAGTTCAGCTAATAAAACTCTTTCTGCATTTCATTGCAAGCAAGCCCGAAAGTGTTTTTATGCTTTATAATGGATTGTAAAAGCAAAGTTGCTGTTTGCTGAAAACAAGTTGTTCTTTGACAGTCTTGAATTCTGACTGCAGTTCAGCCAATAAAAATGTATTTCTGTCATTCATTGCAAACAAGCCCGAAAGTGTTTTTATCCTTCATACTGGATTGTAAAAGCAAAGTTGCCGTGTGCTGAAAACAAGTTGTTCTTTGACAGTCTTGAATACTGAGTGCAGTTCAGTTAATAAAACTGTCTTTCTGGTGCTCATTGCAAACAAGCCAGAAAGTGTTTTTCGTTGCTCTTCTTGTCTGAATAAACAAATATGCAGTTTGCTGGAAATAAGCTGTACTCTGACAGTCGTTCTTATGGAGTGCAGTTCAGCTAATAAAACTCTTTCTGCCTTTCATTGCAAGCAAGCCCGAAAGTGTTTTTATGCTTCATACTGGATTGTAAAAGCAAAGTTGCCGTGTGCTGAAAATAAGTTGTTCTTTGACAGTCTTGAATACTGAGTGCAGTTCAGTTAATAAAACTGTCTTTCTGGTGCTCATTGCAAACATGCTAGAAATTGTTTTTCTGTGTTCCAATTGTTAGTATAAACAAATATGCAGTCTGCTGAAAGCAAGCTGTTCTTTGATAGTCTTTCTTATGGAGTGCAGATCAGCTAATAAAACTCTTTCTGCCTTTCATTGCAAGCAAGCCCGAAAGTGTTTTTATGCTTCATAATGGATTGTAAAAGCAAAGTTGCCGTGTGCTGAAAACAAGTTGTTCTTTGACAGTCTTGAATACTGAGTGCAGTTCAGTTAACAAAAATGCCTTTCTGGTGCTCATTGCAAACAAGCCAGAAAGTGTTTTTCTGTGTTCCAATTGTTAGTATAAACAAATATGCAGTCTGCTGAAAGCAAGCTGTTCTTTGATAGTCTTTCTTATGGAGTGCAGTTCAGCTAATAAAACTCTTTCTGCCTTTCATTGCAAGCAAGCCCGAAAGTGTTTTTATGCTTTATAATGGATTGTAAAGGCAAAGTTGCAGTTTGCTGAAAACAAGTTGTTCTTTGACAGTCTTGAATTCTGACTGCAGTTCAGCCAATAAAAATGTATTTCTGTCATTCATTGCAAACAAGCCAGAAAGTATTTTTCGTTGCTCTTCTTGTCTGAATAAACAATTATGCAGTTTGCTGGAAATAAGCTGTACTCTGACAGTCGTCCTTATGGAGTGCAGTTCAGCTAATAAAACTCTTTCTGCCTTTCATTGCAAGCAAGCCCGGAAGTGTTTTTATGCTTCATACTGGATTGTAAAAGCAAAGTTGCCGTGTGCTGAAAACAAGTTGTTCTTTGACAGTCTTGAATACTGAGTGCAGTTCAGTTAATAAAACTGTCTTTCTGGTGCTCATTGCAAACAAGCCAGAAAGTGTTTTTCGTTGCTCTTCTTGTCTGAATAAACAAATATGCAGTTTGCTGGAAATAAGCTGTAATCTGACAGTCGTTCTTATGGAGTGCAGTTCAGTTAATAAAACTCTTTCTGCCTTTCATTGCAAGCAAGCCCGAAAGTGTTTTTATGCTTCATACTGGATTGTAAAAGCAAAGTTGCCGTGTGCTGAAAACAAGTTGTTCTTTGACAGTCTTGAATACTGAGTGCAGTTCAGTTAATAAAACTGTCTTTCTGGTGCTCATTGCAAACAAGCCAGAAAGTGTTTTTCGTTGCTCTTCTTGTCTGAATAAACAATTATGCAGTTTGCTGGAAATAAGCTGTACTCTGACAGTCGTCCTTATGGAGTGCAGTTCAGCTAATAAATCTCTTTCTGCCTTTCATTGCAAGCAAGCCCGAAAGTGTTTTTATGCTTCATACTGGATTGTAAAAGCAAAGTTGCCGTGTGCTGAAAACAAGTTGTTCTTTGACAGTCTTGAATACTGAGTGCAGTTCAGTTAATAAAACTGTCTTTCTGGTGCTCATTGCAAACAAGCCAGAAAGTGTTTTTCGTTGCTCTCCTTGTCTGAATAAACAAATATGCAGTTTGCTGGAAATAAGCTGTACTCTGACATTCGTTCTTATGGAGTGCAGTTCAGCTAATAAAACTCTTTCTGCCTTTCATTGCAAGCAAGCCCGAAAGTGTTTTTATGCTTCATACTGGATTGTAAAAGCAAAGTTGCCGTGTGCTGAAAACAAGTTGTTCTTTGACAGTCTTGAATACTGAGTGCAGTTCAGTTAATAAAACTGTCTTTCTGGTGCTCATTGCAAACAAGCTAGAAATTGTTTTTCTGTGTTCCAATTGTTAGTATAATTGTTAGTATAATTCAATGTTTTCTGTCTCACGGAAACGTGGGTTAAACCAAATGAATATTTAGCACTAAATGAAGCCACCCCCCTAGGCTATAATTATGCACATAGCCCAAGAATATCAGGCAAAGGAGGTGGAGTATGTGTAATTTACCAAAATACCCTAGAAATTAGTCTTAAACAATGTGACACCTTTTCTTCTTTTGAGGTTCTCTCCACTATTATTACAAATCCGGTCACAAAAAAGGACGCATTTTTATTATGCAACATTTACAGACCACCAGGGCCTCACTTAGAATTTCTGAAAGAATTCAGCGATTTTGCTACAAACCTAGCGGTGTGCAATCATAAAGTTATAATTGTAGGAGATTTCAATATCCATTTCGAGAAGGAAAGTGACCCACTAAAAAAGGCATTTACCTCAATCTTAGACTCTATTGGTATTACTCAAAATGTAACAGGGCCTACACACTACTGCAGCCACACTTTAGACTTAGTTCTGACACTAGGTCTTAACATTGACAAAATTAATATCTTACCGCAATCCTCAGCAATCTCCGATCATTACTTAATTTCATATGAGCTACGTTTTATCCATAATCTATGTAAGAACCCTCGCTATTCTACAAGGCGTATAATAAAACCATCTACCGCCCTACAATTTATAGAAAACCTACCAGAACTATCGACCCCAGTTCCAACTCCATCAGACCCAATGGACCTAGATGTACTAACTGACTACCTAGAAAATACCTGTCGATCTACTTTAGAAAAGGTAGCACCACTTAAACATAAAAGTATAAGACAGAAAAAGCTCGCACCATGGTATAACGATAAGACCCGTACTTTAAAACAAACATTACGAAAACTAGAGCGGAAATGGCGATCAACCAAGCTTGAAGTGTTTCATTCTGCCTGGAAGGACAGCCTTATAGAGTATAGAAATGCCCTCACTAAAGCTCGCTCAGCATATCTGGCCTCGCTGATCTCCAATAATAAAAATAATCCGAGAGCACTGTTTAGTGTGTTTTCTAGAATTACAAAAAATCAAGCAGGTTCTGAACAACTAATTCCAGCAACTCTCACCAGTAAAGATTTTATGGACTTTTTTAATAATAAAATTGAGAATATTAGACAACAAACTCTAGCCACAGGATCAAATCCATCCTGGCTGCCACCTGATGTGAATGAAATAAAACATAATATAACTGTAAAAGAAAGACTTGAAACCTTTTACCCACTCCCACAATTAGAACTAGAGAAGATTATCACCTCCGCAAACTGTACAACTTGCACACTTGACGCAATTCCCACAAAGTTGCTCAAAGAAGTACTACCAGCTATTATTGATCCTCTTTTAACTATAGTAAACTCATCGCTTAGTCTGGGCCATGTACCCAAAGCTTTTAAACTAGCAGTTATTAAACCTATGATCAAGAAACCAAATCTTGATGCTAGTACACTGTCTAATTACAGGCCTATTTCTAATTTGCCATTTCTGTCTAAGATCTTAGAAAGAGCTGTGGCCCAACAACTTAGTTCATATCTACATAAGAATCATATATATGAAAAATTCCAATCTGGATTCAGGCAACATCATAGTACAGAGACAGCTCTAGTCAAGATAACAAATGATCTTCTTCTTGCCTCTGATCAAGGCCACGTATCCCTGTTGGTGCTTCTTGACCTAAGCGCAGCCTTCGATACAATAGACCACAATATTCTCATAGAAAGGTTAGAAAACATGGTTGGAATCACAGGGACAGCCCTATTATGGTTCAAATCTTACTTAACGGAACGTTATCAATTCGTAAAAGTAAACAATCTAAATTCAAATTATTCTAAAGTAAGATTTGGAATTCCACAAGGCTCTATTTTAGGACCATTATTATTTACATTATACATGTTACCGCTAGGCACAGTTATAAGAAACCATGACATTAACTTTCACTGTTACGCAGACGACACACAATTGTATATTTCAGCCAAGCCCGATGACAAACACAGATTAAAGAAAATAGAGGACTGTGTAAAAGACGTGAAAGGCTGGATGTTGCGTAACTTCCTCCTTCTAAACAGCAACAAAACAGAGGTCCTGCTTTTGGGTCCAAAAGTGACAAGAAATAAATTATCAGATTTAATTTTAGATCTAGCTAACTTTCCAGTTAAACCTGGTTCAGCAGCAAAAAATCTTGGTGTCATAATTGACCCGGATTTATCATTTGATCAACACATAGGTAGTATCACTAGGACAGCTTTTTTACATCTTCGCAATATTGCTAAGATTAGAAATGCCTTATCCCTCCAGGACGCAGAAACATTAGTACATGCCTTTATTACTTCAAGGCTTGACTACTGTAACGCACTACTGTCAGGATGCACCAGCAGCAATTTAAGAAAACTTCAACTAGTTCAAAATGCTGCAGCTAGGGTCCTCACTAAAACTAGAAAATTTGAACATATCAGCCCAGTTTTATCATCACTTCATTGGCTGCCTGTTAAATTCCGCATTGACTACAAAATTTTGTTATTAACATATAAAGCTCTACATGGGCTTGCTCCTGAATATCTTCAAGATACAATTTCCTATTATGAGCCTCCACGTTCACTCAGATCACAGAATACTGGATTTTTAAATGTTCCCAGAATTCAGAAGGCCTCAGCTGGGGGAAGAGCCTTTTCTTATAAAGCCCCCCAACTCTGGAATGATCTTCCAAAAAATGTTCGGGACTCAGACACAGTCGCAATCTTCAAATGTAGGCTAAAAACTCATTTGTTTAGTTTATCATTTGATAGCTAATGCTCCCCCATAGATAAAGGCGGCAGATCCGGGGGGTCCATGGACACAGGGAATTATAGTATACTGAGACGCTGGTGCTGTCGTCCCGCCGCTTCTCGCGATCACTCAGGTTTGTTGACGGTGGAGCGGAGGGATGCCAGTGTTTCAGGATGCTCCCGTGTCTGTGTGTCCTTCTGGTTCTCTCCTTTTAGTTAATGCTGTCATAGTCAGATCTGCCGGAGTCATTAGCCACACTCTGGAAATTTTCATATTTTCTACTTTACAAACACAAAACAGTTCAAAACTAATTCCATCCCTTTACATCTTTCCGAGTAAACGACTGCCCACCTGTCTGTCTGGACACTGATGGATGACTGTCGAGATCCTCCTCCACGCTTCAGACCAGCTGCCCACGCTCCAGCAACCACCAAGTGCCTTGAAGCTGTCCCTACACTGAAGTTCTCATGGACTACTAACTATCATCACCAGTAGATTGACCAGAGGAGGATGGGTCACCCCTTGTGAGCCTTGGTTCCTCCCAAGGTTTCTTCCTCAGCTGGGGGAGTTTTTCCTTGCCACTGTCGCCCCTGGCTTGCTCACTTGAGGGTTTTACATTTGTCTTTACATTTCATGTCAAATCTTGTCTTACTGGAATTCTGTGAAGCTGCTTTGTGACAACATCAGTTGTGAAAAGCGCTATATAAATAAATTTGATTTGATTTGATTTGATTTAGTATAAACAAATATGCAGTCTGCTGAAAGCAAGCTGTTCTTTGATAGTTTTTCTTATGGAGTGCAGTTCAGCTAATAAAACTCTTTCTGCATTTCATTGCAAGCAAGCCCGAAAGTGTTTTTATGCTTTATAATGGATTGTAAAAGCAAAGTTGCTGTTTGCTGAAAACAAGTTGTTCTTTGACAGTCTTGAATTCTGACTGCAGTTCAGCCAATAAAAATGTATTTCTGTCATTCATTGCAAACAAGCCCGAAAGTGTTTTTATCCTTCATACTGGATTGTAAAAGCAAAGTTGCCGTGTGCTGAAAACAAGTTGTTCTTTGACAGTCTTGAATACTGAGTGCAGTTCAGTTAATAAAACTGTCTTTCTGGTGCTCATTGCAAACAAGCCAGAAAGTGTTTTTCGTTGCTCTTCTTGTCTGAATAAACAAATATGCAGTTTGCTGGAAATAAGCTGTACTCTGACAGTCGTTCTTATGGAGTGCAGTTCAGCTAATAAAACTCTTTCTGCCTTTCATTGCAAGCAAGCCCGAAAGTGTTTTTATGCTTCATACTGGATTGT
The DNA here is from genome assembly GCF_029633855.1 of Hoplias malabaricus. Lineage (NCBI taxonomy): Eukaryota > Metazoa > Chordata > Actinopteri > Characiformes > Erythrinidae > Hoplias > Hoplias malabaricus. Next base: position 26,152,012 of record NC_089810.1, read on the forward strand.
AAAAGCAGAGTTGCCGTGTGCTGAAAATAAGTTGTTCTTTGACAGTCTTGAATACTGAGTGCAGTTCAGTTAATAAAACTGTCTTTCTGGTGCTCATTGCAAACATGCTAGAAATTGTTTTTCTGTGTTCCAATTGTTAGTATAAACAAATATGCAGTCTGCTGAAAGCAAGCTGTTCTTTGATAGTCTTTCTTATGGAGTGCAGATCAGCTAATAAAACTCTTTCTGCCTTTCATTGCAAGCAAGCCCGAAAGTGTTTTTATGCTTCATAATGGATTGTAAAAGCAAAGTTGCCGTGTGCTGAAAACAAGTTGTTCTTTGACAGTCTTGAATACTGAGTGCAGTTCAGTTAACAAAAATGCCTTTCTAGTGCTCATTGCAAACAAGCCAGAAAGTGTTTTTCTGTGTTCCAATTGTTAGTATAAACAAATATGCAGTCTGCTGAAAGCAAGCTGTACTCTGACAGTCGTTCTTATGGAGTGCAGTTCAGTTAATAAAACTCTTTCTGCCTTTCATTGCAAGCAAGCCCGAAAGTGTTTTTATGCTTCATACTGGATTATAAAAGCAAAGTTGCCGTGTGCTGAAAACAAGTTGTTCTTTGACAGTCTTGAATACTGAGTGCAGTTCAGTTAACAAAAATGCCTTTCTAGTGCTCATTGCAAACAAGCCAGAAAGTGTTTTTCTGTGTTCCAATTGTTAGTATAAACAAATATGCAGTCTGCTGAAAGCAAGCTGTACTCTGACAGTCGTTCTTATGGAGTGCAGTTCAGTTAATAAAACTCTTTCTGCCTTTCATTGCAAGCAAGCCCGAAAGTGTTTTTATGCTTCATACTGGATTATAAAAGCAAAGTTGCCGTGTGCTGAAAACAAGTTGTTCTTTGACAGTCTTGAATACTGAGTGCAGTTCAGTTAATAAAACTGTCTTTCTGGTGCTCATTGCAAACAAGCTAGAAATTGTTTTTCTGTGTTCCAATTGTTAGTATAAACAAATATGCAGTCTGCTGAAAGAAAGCTGTTCTTTGATAGTCTTTCTTATGGAGTGCAGTTCAGCTAATAAAACTCTTTCTGCATTTCATTGCAAGCAAGCCCGAAAGTGTTTTAATGCTTCATAATGGATTGTAAAAGCAAAGTTGCTGTGTGCTGAAAACAAGTTGTTCTTTGACAGTCTTGAATTCTGACTGCAGTTCAGCCAATAAAAATGTATTTCTGTCATTCATTGCAAACAAGCCAGAAAGTGTTTTTCGTTGCTCTTCTTGTCTGAATAAACAAATATGCAGTTTGCTGGAAATAAGCTGTACTCTGACAGTCGTTCTTATGGAGTGCAGTTCAGCTAATAAAACTCTTTCTGCCTTTCATTGCAAGCAAGCCCGAAAGTGTTTTTATGCTTCATACTGGATTGTAAAAGCAAAGTTGAGGTGTGCTGAAAACAAGTTGTTCTTTGACAGTCTTGAATACTGAGTGCAGTTCAGTTAATAAAACTGTCTTTCTGGTGCTCATTGCAAACAAGCCAGAAAGTGTTTTTCGTTGCTCTTCTTGTCTGAATAAACAAATATGCAGTTTGCTGGAAATAAGCTGTACTCTGACAGTCGTTCTTATGGAGTGCAGTTCAGTTAATAAAACTCTTTCTGCCTTTCATTGCAAGCAAGCCCGAAAGTGTTTTTATGCTTCATACTGGATTGTAAAAGCAAAGTTGCCGTGTGCTGAAAACAAGTTGTTCTTTGACAGTCTTGAATACTGAGTGCAGTTCAGTTAATAAAACTGTCTTTCTGGTGCTCATTGCAAACAAGCCAGAAAGTGTTTTTCGTTGCTCTTCTTGTCTGAATAAACAATTATGCAGTTTGCTGGAAATAAGCTGTACTCTGACAGTCGTCCTTATGGAGTGCAGTTCAGCTAATAAAACTCTTTCTGCCTTTCATTGCAAGCAAGCCCGAAAGTGTTTTTATGCTTCATACTGGATTGTAAAAGCAAAGTTGCCGTGTGCTGAAAACAAGTTGTTCTTTGACAGTCTTGAATACTGAGTGCAGTTCAGTTAATAAAACTGTCTTTCTGGTGCTCATTGCAAACAAGCCAGAAAGTGTTTTTCGTTGCTCTCCTTGTCTGAATAAACAAATATGCAGTTTGCTGGAAATAAGCTGTACTCTGACAGTCGTTCTTATGGAGTGCAGTTCAGCTAATAAAACTCTTTCTGCCTTTCATTGCAAGCAAGCCCGAAAGTGTTTTTATGCTTCATACTGGATTGTAAAAGCAAAGTTGCCGTGTGCTGAAAACAAGTTGTTCTTTGACAGTCTTGAATACTGAGTGCAGTTCAGTTAATAAAACTGTCTTTCTGGTGCTCATTGCAAACAAGCTAGAAATTGTTTTTCTGTGTTCCAATTGTTAGTATAAACAAATATGCAGTCTGCTGAAAGCAAGCTGTTCTTTAATAGTCTTTCTTATGGAGTGCAGTTCAGCTAATAAAACTCTTTCTGCATTTCATTGCAAGCAAGCCCGAAAGTGTTTTAATGCTTCATAATGGATTGTAAAAGCAAAGTTGCTGTGTGCTGAAAACAAGTTGTTCTTTGACAGTCTTGAATTCTGACTGCAGTTCAGCCAATAAAAATGTATTTCTGTCATTCATTGCAAACAAGCCAGAAAGTGTTTTTCGTTGCTCTTCTTGTCTGAATAAACAAATATGCAGTTTGCTGGAAATAAGCTGTACTCTGACAGTCGTTCTTATGGAGTGCAGTTCAGCTAATAAAACTCTTTCTGCCTTTCATTGCAAGCAAGCCCGAAAGTGTTTTTATGCTTCATACTGGATTGTAAAAGCAAAGTTGCCGTGTGCTGAAAACAAGTTGTTCTTTGACAGTCTTGAATACTGAGTGCAGTTCAGTTAACAAAAATGCCTTTCTGGTGCTCATTGCAAACAAGCCAGAAAGTGTTTTTCGTTGCTCTTCTTGTCTGAATAAACAAATATGCAGTTTGCTGGAAATAAGCTGTACTCTGACAGTCGTTCTTATGGAGTGCAGTTCAGTTAATAAAACTCTTTCTGCCTTTCATTGCAAGCAAGCCCGAAAGTGTTTTTATGCTTCATACTGGATTGTAAAAGCAAAGTTGCCGTGTGCTGAAAACAAGTTGTTCTTTGACAGTCTTGAATACTGAGTGCAGTTCAGTTAATAAAACTGTCTTTCTGGTGCTCATTGCAAACAAGCCAGAAAGTGTTTTTCGTTGCTCTTCTTGTCTGAATAAACAAATATGCAGTTTGCTGGAAATAAGCTGTACTCTGACAGTCGTTCTTATGGAGTGCAGTTCAGCTAATAAACCTCTTTCTGCCTTTCATTGCAAGCAAGCCCGAAAGTGTTTTTATGCTTCATACTGGATTGTAAAAGCAAAGTTGCCGTGTGCTGAAAACAAGTTGTTCTTTGACAGTCTTTCAATACTGAGTGCAGTTCAGTTAATAAAACTGTCTTTCTGGTGCTCATTGCAAACAAGCTAGAAATTGTTTTTCTGTGTTCCAATTGTTAGTATAAACAAATATGCAGTCTGCTGAAAGCAAGCTGTTCTTTGATAGTCTTTCTTATGGAGTGCAGTTCAGCTAATAAAACTCTTTCTGCATTTCATTGCAAGCAAGCCCGAAAGTGTTTTTATGCTTTATAATGGATTGTAAAAGCAAAGTTGCTGTTTGCTGAAAACAAGTTGTTCTTTGACAGTCTTGAATTCTGAAAGCAGTTCAGCCAATAAAAATGTATTTCTGTCATTCATTGCAAACAAGCCAGAAAGTGTTTTTCTTTGCTCTTCTCGTCTGTATAAGCAAAGATGCAGTTTGCTGGAAATAAGCCGTACTCTGACAGTCGTTCTTATGGAGTGCAGTTCAGCTAATGAAACTCTTTCTGCCTTTCATTGCAAGCAAGCCCGAAAGTGTTTTTATGCTTCATACTGGATTGTAAAAGCAAAGTTGCCGTGTGCTGAAAACAAGTTGTTCTTTGACAGTCTTGAATACTGAGTGCAGTTCAGTTAATAAAACTGTCTTTCTGGTGCTCATTGCAAACAAGCCAGAAAGTGTTTTTCGTTGCTCTTCTTGTCTAAATAAACAAATATGCAGTTTGCTGGAAATAAGCTGTACTCTGACAGTCGTTCTTATGGAGTGCAGTTCAGCTAATAAAACTCTTTCTACCTTTCATTGCAAGCAAGCCCGAAAGTGTTTTTATGCTTCATACTGGATTGTAAAAGCAGAGTTGCCGTGTGCTGAAAACAAGTTGTTCTTTGACAGTCTTGAATACTGAGTGCAGTTCAGTTAACAAAAATGCCTTTCTGGTGCTCATTGCAAACAAGCCAGAAAGTGTTTTTCTGTGTTCCAATTGTTAGTATAAACAAATATGCAGTCTGCTGAAAGCAAGCTGTTCTTTGATAGTCTTTCTTATGGAGTGCAGTTCAGCTAATAAAACTCTTTCTGCCTTTCATTGCAAGCAAGCCCGAAAGTGTTTTTATGCTTTATAATGGATTGTAAAGGCAAAGTTGCAGTTTGCTGAAAACAAGTTGTTCTTTGACAGTCTTGAATTCTGACTGCAGTTCAGCCAATAAAAATGTATTTCTGTCATTCATTGCAAACAAGCCAGAAAGTATTTTTCGTTGCTCTTCTTGTCTGAATAAACAAATATGCAGTTTGCTGGAAATAAGCTGTACTCTGACAGTCGTTCTTATGGAGTGCAGTTCAGCTAATAAAACTCTTTCTGCCTTTCATTGCAAGCAAGCCCGAAAGTGTTTTTATGCTTCATACTGGATTGTAAAAGCAAAGTTGCCGTGTGCTGAAAACAAGTTGTTCTTTGACAGTCTTGAATACTGAGTGCAGTTCAGTTAATAAAACTGTCTTTCTGGTGCTCATTGCAAACAAGCCAGAAAGTGTTTTTCGTTGCTCTTCTTGTCTGAATAAACAAATATGCAGTTTGCTGGAAATAAGCTGTACTCTGACAGTCGTTCTTATGGAGTGCAGTTCAGCTAATAAACCTCTTTCTGCCTTTCATTGCAAGCAAGCCCGAAAGTGTTTTTATGCTTCATACTGGATTGTAAAAGCAAAGTTGCCGTGTGCTGAAAACAAGTTGTTCTTTGACAGTCTTTCAATACTGAGTGCAGTTCAGTTAATAAAACTGTCTTTCTGGTGCTCATTGCAAACAAGCTAGAAATTGTTTTTCTGTGTTCCAATTGTTAGTATAAACAAATATGCAGTCTGCTGAAAGCAAGCTGTTCTTTGATAGTCTTTCTTATGGAGTGCAGTTCAGCTAATAAAACTCTTTCTGCATTTCATTGCAAGCAAGCCCGAAAGTGTTTTTATGCTTTATAATGGATTGTAAAAGCAAAGTTGCTGTTTGCTGAAAACAAGTTGTTCTTTGACAGTCTTGAATTCTGAAAGCAGTTCAGCCAATAAAAATGTATTTCTGTCATTCATTGCAAACAAGCCAGAAAGTGTTTTTCTTTGCTCTTCTCGTCTGTATAAGCAAAGATGCAGTTTGCTGGAAATAAGCCGTACTCTGACAGTCGTTCTTATGGAGTGCAGTTCAGCTAATGAAACTCTTTCTGCCTTTCATTGCAAGCAAGCCCGAAAGTGTTTTTATGCTTCATACTGGATTGTAAAAGCAAAGTTGCCGTGTGCTGAAAACAAGTTGTTCTTTGACAGTCTTGAATACTGAGTGCAGTTCAGTTAATAAAACTGTCTTTCTGGTGCTCATTGCAAACAAGCCAGAAAGTGTTTTTCGTTGCTCTCCTTGTCTGAATAAACAAATATGCAGTTTGCTGGAAATAAGCTGTACTCTGACAGTCGTTCTTATGGAGTGCAGTTCAGCTAATAAAACTCTTTCTGCCTTTCATTGCAAGCAAGCCCGAAAGTGTTTTTATGCTTCATACTGGATTGTAAAAGCAAAGTTGCCGTGTGCTGAAAACAAGTTGTTCTTTGACAGTCTTGAATACTGAGTGCAGTTCAGTTAATAAAACTGTCTTTCTGGTGCTCATTGCAAACAAGCTAGAAATTGTTTTTCTGTGTTCCAATTGTTAGTATAAACAAATATGCAGTCTGCTGAAAGCAAGCTGTTCTTTGATAGTTTTTCTTATGGAGTGCAGTTCAGCTAATAAAACTCTTTCTGCATTTCATTGCAAGCAAGCCCGAAAGTGTTTTTATGCTTTATAATGGATTGTAAAAGCAAAGTTGCTGTTTGCTGAAAACAAGTTGTTCTTTGACAGTCTTGAATTCTGACTGCAGTTCAGCCAATAAAAATGTATTTCTGTCATTCATTGCAAACAAGCCCGAAAGTGTTTTTATCCTTCATACTGGATTGTAAAAGCAAAGTTGCCGTGTGCTGAAAACAAGTTGTTCTTTGACAGTCTTGAATACTGAGTGCAGTTCAGTTAATAAAACTGTCTTTCTGGTGCTCATTGCAAACAAGCCAGAAAGTGTTTTTTGTTGCTCTTCTTGTCTGAATAAACAAATATGCAGTTTGCTGGAAATAAGCTGTACTCTGACAGTCGTTCTTAAGGAGTGCAGTTCAGCTAATAAAACTCTTTCTGCCTTTCATTGCAAGCAAGCCCGAAAGTGTTTTTATGCTTCATACTGGATTGTAAAAGCAGAGTTGCCGTGTGCTGAAAATAAGTTGTTCTTTGACAGTCTTGAATACTGAGTGCAGTTCAGTTAATAAAACTGTCTTTCTGGTGCTCATTGCAAACATGCTAGAAATTGTTTTTCTGTGTTCCAATTGTTAGTATAAACAAATATGCAGTCTGCTGAAAGCAAGCTGTTCTTTGATAGTCTTTCTTATGGAGTGCAGATCAGCTAATAAAACTCTTTCTGCCTTTCATTGCAAGCAAGCCCGAAAGTGTTTTTATGCTTCATAATGGATTGTAAAAGCAAAGTTGCCGTGTGCTGAAAACAAGTTGTTCTTTGACAGTCTTGAATACTGAGTGCAGTTCAGTTAACAAAAATGCCTTTCTAGTGCTCATTGCAAACAAGCCAGAAAGTGTTTTTCTGTGTTCCAATTGTTAGTATAAACAAATATGCAGTCTGCTGAAAGCAAGCTGTACTCTGACAGTCGTTCTTATGGAGTGCAGTTCAGTTAATAAAACTCTTTCTGCCTTTCATTGCAAGCAAGCCCGAAAGTGTTTTTATGCTTCATACTGGATTGTAAAAGCAAAGTTGCCGTGTGCTGAAAACAAGTTGTTCTTTGACAGTCTTGAATACTGAGTGCAGTTCAGTTAATAAAACTGTCTTTCTGGTGCTCATTGCAAACAAGCCAGAAAGTGTTTTTCGTTGCTCTTCTTGTCTGAATAAACAATTATGCAGTTTGCTGGAAATAAGCTGTACTCTGACAGTCGTCCTTATGGAGTGCAGTTCAGCTAATAAAACTCTTTCTGCCTTTCATTGCAAGCAAGCCCGAAAGTGTTTTTATGCTTCATACTGGATTGTAAAAGCAAAGTTGCCGTGTGCTGAAAACAAGTTGTTCTTTGACAGTCTTGAATACTGAGTGCAGTTCAGTTAATAAAACTGTCTTTCTGGTGCTCATTGCAAACAAGCCAGAAAGTGTTTTTCGTTGCTCTCCTTGTCTGAATAAACAAATATGCAGCTTGCTGGAAATAAGCTGTACTCTGACAGTCGTTCTTATGGAGTGCAGTTCAGCTAATAAAACTCTTTCTGCCTTTCATTGCAAGCAAGCCCGAAAGTGTTTTTATGCTTCATACTGGATTGTAAAAGCAAAGTTGCCGTGTGCTGAAAACAAGTTGTTCTTTGACAGTCTTGAATACTGAGTGCAGTTCAGTTAATAAAACTGTCTTTCTGGTGCTCATTGCAAACAAGCTAGAAATTGTTTTTCTGTGTTCCAATTGTTAGTATAAACAAATATGCAGTCTGCTGAAAGCAAGCTGTTCTTTGATAGTTTTTCTTATGGAGTGCAGTTCAGCTAATAAAACTCTTTCTGCATTTCATTGCAAGCAAGCCCGAAAGTGTTTTTATGCTTTATAATGGATTGTAAAAGCAAAGTTGCTGTTTGCTGAAAACAAGTTGTTCTTTGACAGTCTTGAATTCTGACTGCAGTTCAGCCAATAAAAATGTATTTCTGTCATTCATTGCAAACAAGCCCGAAAGTGTTTTTATCCTTCATACTGGATTGTAAAAGCAAAGTTGCCGTGTGCTGAAAACAAGTTGTTCTTTGACAGTCTTGAATACTGAGTGCAGTTCAGTTAATAAAACTGTCTTTCTGGTGCTCATTGCAAACAAGCCAGAAAGTGTTTTTCGTTGCTCTTCTTGTCTGAATAAACAAATATGCAGTTTGCTGGAAATAAGCTGTACTCTGACAGTCGTTCTTATGGAGTGCAGTTCAGCTAATAAAACTCTTTCTGCCTTTCATTGCAAGCAAGCCCGAAAGTGTTTTTATGCTTCATACTGGATTGTAAAAGCAGAGTTGCCGTGTGCTGAAAATAAGTTGTTCTTTGACAGTCTTGAATACTGAGTGCAGTTCAGTTAATAAAACTGTCTTTCTGGTGCTCATTGCAAACATGCTAGAAATTGTTTTTCTGTGTTCCAATTGTTAGTATAAACAAATATGCAGTCTGCTGAAAGCAAGCTGTTCTTTGATAGTCTTTCTTATGGAGTGCAGATCAGCTAATAAAACTCTTTCTGCCTTTCATTGCAAGCAAGCCCGAAAGTGTTTTTATGCTTCATAATGGATTGTAAAAGCAAAGTTGCCGTGTGCTGAAAACAAGTTGTTCTTTGACAGTCTTGAATACTGAGTGCAGTTCAGTTAACAAAAATGCCTTTCTAGTGCTCATTGCAAACAAGCCAGAAAGTGTTTTTCTGTGTTCCAATTGTTAGTATAAACAAATATGCAGTCTGCTGAAAGCAAGCTGTACTCTGACAGTCGTTCTTATGGAGTGCAGTTCAGTTAATAAAACTCTTTCTGCCTTTCATTGCAAGCAAGCCCGAAAGTGTTTTTATGCTTCATACTGGATTATAAAAGCAAAGTTGCCGTGTGCTGAAAACAAGTTGTTCTTTGACAGTCTTGAATACTGAGTGCAGTTCAGTTAATAAAACTGTCTTTCTGGTGCTCATTGCAAACAAGCTAGAAATTGTTTTTCTGTGTTCCAATTGTTAGTATAAACAAATATGCAGTCTGCTGAAAGCAAGCTGTTCTTTGATAGTCTTTCTTATGGGGTGCAGTTCAGTTAATAATACTCTTTCTGCATTTCATTGCAAGCAAGCCCGAAAGTGTTTTAATGCTTCATAATGGATTGTAAAAGCAAAGTTGCTGTGTGCTGAAAACAAGTTGTTCTTTGACAGTCTTGAATTCTGACTGCAGTTCAGCCAATAAAAATGTATTTCTGTCATTCATTGCAAACAAGCCAGAAAGTGTTTTTCGTTGCTCTTCTTGTCTGAATAAACAAATATGCAGTTTGCTGGAAATAAGCTGTACTCTGACAGTCGTTCTTATGGAGTGCAGTTCAGCTAATAAAACTCTTTCTGCCTTTCATTGCAAGCAAGCCCGAAAGTGTTTTTATGCTTCATACTGGATTGTAAAAGCAAAGTTGAGGTGTGCTGAAAACAAGTTGTTCTTTGACAGTCTTGAATACTGAGTGCAGTTCAGTTAATAAAACTGTCTTTCTGGTGCTCATTGCAAACAAGCCAGAAAGTGTTTTTCGTTGCTCTTCTTGTCTGAATAAACAAATATGCAGTTTGCTGGAAATAAGCTGTACTCTGACAGTCGTTCTTATGGAGTGCAGTTCAGTTAATAAAACTCTTTCTGCCTTTCATTGCAAGCAAGCCCGAAAGTGTTTTTATGCTTCATACTGGATTGTAAAAGCAAAGTTGCCGTGTGCTGAAAACAAGTTGTTCTTTGACAGTCTTGAATACTGAGTGCAGTTCAGTTAATAAAACTGTCTTTCTGGTGCTCATTGCAAACAAGCCAGAAAGTGTTTTTCGTTGCTCTTCTTGTCTGAATAAACAATTATGCAGTTTGCTGGAAATAAGCTGTACTCTGACAGTCGTCCTTATGGAGTGCAGTTCAGCTAATAAAACTCTTTCTGCCTTTCATTGCAAGCAAGCCCGAAAGTGTTTTTATGCTTCATACTGGATTGTAAAAGCAAAGTTGCCGTGTGCTGAAAACAAGTTGTTCTTTGACAGTCTTGAATACTGAGTGCAGTTCAGTTAATAAAACTGTCTTTCTGGTGCTCATTGCAAACAAGCCAGAAAGTGTTTTTCGTTGCTCTCCTTGTCTGAATAAACAAATATGCAGTTTGCTGGAAATAAGCTGTACTCTGACAGTCGTTCTTATGGAGTGCAGTTCAGCTAATAAAACTCTTTCTGCCTTTCATTGCAAGCAAGCCCGAAAGTGTTTTTATGCTTCATACTGGATTGTAAAAGCAAAGTTGCCGTGTGCTGAAAACAAGTTGTTCTTTGACAGTCTTGAATACTGAGTGCAGTTCAGTTAATAAAACTGTCTTTCTGGTGCTCATTGCAAACAAGCTAGAAATTGTTTTTCTGTGTTCCAATTGTTAGTATAAACAAATATGCAGTCTGCTGAAAGCAAGCTGTTCTTTAATAGTCTTTCTTATGGAGTGCAGTTCAGCTAATAAAACTCTTTCTGCATTTCATTGCAAGCAAGCCCGAAAGTGTTTTAATGCTTCATAATGGATTGTAAAAGCAAAGTTGCTGTGTGCTGAAAACAAGTTGTTCTTTGACAGTCTTGAATTCTGACTGCAGTTCAGCCAATAAAAATGTATTTCTGTCATTCATTGCAAACAAGCCAGAAAGTGTTTTTCGTTGCTCTTCTTGTCTGAATAAACAAATATGCAGTTTGCTGGAAATAAGCTGTACTCTGACAGTCGTTCTTATGGAGTGCAGTTCAGCTAATAAAACTCTTTCTGCCTTTCATTGCAAGCAAGCCCGAAAGTGTTTTTATGCTTCATACTGGATTGTAAAAGCAAAGTTGCCGTGTGCTGAAAACAAGTTGTTCTTTGACAGTCTTGAATACTGAGTGCAGTTCAGTTAACAAAAATGCCTTTCTGGTGCTCATTGCAAACAAGCCAGAAAGTGTTTTTCGTTGCTCTTCTTGTCTGAATAAACAAATATGCAGTTTGCTGGAAATAAGCTGTACTCTGACAGTCGTTCTTATGGAGTGCAGTTCAGTTAATAAAACTCTTTCTGCCTTTCATTGCAAGCAAGCCCGAAAGTGTTTTTATGCTTCATACTGGATTGTAAAAGCAAAGTTGCCGTGTGCTGAAAACAAGTTGTTCTTTGACAGTCTTGAATACTGAGTGCAGTTCAGTTAATAAAACTGTCTTTCTGGTGCTCATTGCAAACAAGCCAGAAAGTGTTTTTCGTTGCTCTTCTTGTCTGAATAAACAAATATGCAGTTTGCTGGAAATAAGCTGTACTCTGACAGTCGTTCTTATGGAGTGCAGTTCAGCTAATAAACCTCTTTCTGCCTTTCATTGCAAGCAAGCCCGAAAGTGTTTTTATGCTTCATACTGGATTGTAAAAGCAAAGTTGCCGTGTGCTGAAAACAAGTTGTTCTTTGACAGTCTTTCAATACTGAGTGCAGTTCAGTTAATAAAACTGTCTTTCTGGTGCTCATTGCAAACAAGCCAGAAAGTGTTTTTCGTTGCTCTCCTTGTCTGAATAAACAAATATGCAGTTTGCTGGAAATAAGCTGTACTCTGACAGTCGTTCTTATGGAGTGCAGTTCAGCTAATAAAACTCTTTCTGCCTTTCATTGCAAGCAAGCCCGAAAGTGTTTTTATGCTTCATACTGGATTGTAAAAGCAAAGTTGCCGTGTGCTGAAAACAAGTTGTTCTTTGACAGTCTTGAATACTGAGTGCAGTTCAGTTAATAAAACTGTCTTTCTGGTGCTCATTGCAAACAAGCTAGAAATTGTTTTTCTGTGTTCCAATTGTTAGTATAAACAAATATGCAGTCTGCTGAAAGCAAGCTGTTCTTTAATAGTCTTTCTTATGGAGTGCAGTTCAGCTAATAAAACTCTTTCTGCATTTCATTGCAAGCAAGCCCGAAAGTGTTTTAATGCTTCATAATGGATTGTAAAAGCAAAGTTGCTGTGTGCTGAAAACAAGTTGTTCTTTGACAGTCTTGAATTCTGACTGCAGTTCAGCCAATAAAAATGTATTTCTGTCATTCATTGCAAACAAGCCAGAAAGTGTTTTTCGTTGCTCTTCTTGTCTGAATAAACAAATATGCAGTTTGCTGGAAATAAGCTGTACTCTGACAGTCGTTCTTATGGAGTGCAGTTCAGCTAATAAAACTCTTTCTGCCTTTCATTGCAAGCAAGCCCGAAAGTGTTTTTATGCTTCATACTGGATTGTAAAAGCAAAGTTGCCGTGTGCTGAAAACAAGTTGTTCTTTGACAGTCTTGAATACTGAGTGCAGTTCAGTTAACAAAAATGCCTTTCTGGTGCTCATTGCAAACAAGCCAGAAAGTGTTTTTCGTTGCTCTTCTTGTCTGAATAAACAAATATGCAGTTTGCTGGAAATAAGCTGTACTCTGACAGTCGTTCTTATGGAGTGCAGTTCAGTTAATAAAACTCTTTCTGCCTTTCATTGCAAGCAAGCCCGAAAGTGTTTTTATGCTTCATACTGGATTGTAAAAGCAAAGTTGCCGTGTGCTGAAAACAAGTTGTTCTTTGACAGTCTTGAATACTGAGTGCAGTTCAGTTAATAAAACTGTCTTTCTGGTGCTCATTGCAAACAAGCCAGAAAGTGTTTTTCGTTGCTCTTCTTGTCTGAATAAACAAATATGCAGTTTGCTGGAAATAAGCTGTACTCTGACAGTCGTTCTTATGGAGTGCAGTTCAGCTAATAAACCTCTTTCTGCCTTTCATTGCAAGCAAGCCCGAAAGTGTTTTTATGCTTCATACTGGATTGTAAAAGCAAAGTTGCCGTGTGCTGAAAACAAGTTGTTCTTTGACAGTCTTTCAATACTGAGTGCAGTTCAGTTAATAAAACTGTCTTTCTGGTGCTCATTGCAAACAAGCTAGAAATTGTTTTTCTGTGTTCCAATTGTTAGTATAAACAAATATGCAGTCTGCTGAAAGCAAGCTGTTCTTTGATAGTCTTTCTTATGGAGTGCAGTTCAGCTAATAAAACTCTTTCTGCATTTCATTGCAAGCAAGCCCGAAAGTGTTTTTATGCTTTATAATGGATTGTAAAAGCAAAGTTGCTGTTTGCTGAAAACAAGTTGTTCTTTGACAGTCTTGAATTCTGAAAGCAGTTCAGCCAATAAAAATGTATTTCTGTCATTCATTGCAAACAAGCCAGAAAGTGTTTTTCTTTGCTCTTCTCGTCTGTATAAGCAAAGATGCAGTTTGCTGGAAATAAGCCGTACTCTGACAGTCGTTCTTATGGAGTGCAGTTCAGCTAATGAAACTCTTTCTGCCTTTCATTGCAAGCAAGCCCGAAAGTGTTTTTATGCTTCATACTGGATTGTAAAAGCAAAGTTGCCGTGTGCTGAAAACAAGTTGTTCTTTGACAGTCTTGAATACTGAGTGCAGTTCAGTTAATAAAACTGTCTTTCTGGTGCTCATTGCAAACAAGCCAGAAAGTGTTTTTCGTTGCTCTTCTTGTCTGAATAAACAAATATGCAGTTTGCTGGAAATAAGCTGTACTCTGACAGTCGTTCTTATGGAGTGCAGTTCAGCTAATAAAACTCTTTCTACCTTTCATTGCAAGCAAGCCCGAAAGTGTTTTTATGCTTCATACTGGATTGTAAAAGCAGAGTTGCCGTGTGCTGAAAACAAGTTGTTCTTTGACAGTCTTGAATACTGAGTGCAGTTCAGTTAACAAAAATGCCTTTCTGGTGCTCATTGCAAACAAGCCAGAAAGTGTTTTTCTGTGTTCCAATTGTTAGTATAAACAAATATGCAGTCTGCTGAAAGCAAGCTGTTCTTTGATAGTCTTTCTTATGGAGTGCAGTTCAGCTAATAAAACTCTTTCTGCCTTTCATTGCAAGCAAGCCCGAAAGTGTTTTTATGCTTTATAATGGATTGTAAAGGCAAAGTTGCAGTTTGCTGAAAACAAGTTGTTCTTTGACAGTCTTGAATTCTGACTGCAGTTCAGCCAATAAAAATGTATTTCTGTCATTCATTGCAAACAAGCCAGAAAGTATTTTTCGTTGCTCTTCTTGTCTGAATAAACAAATATGCAGTTTGCTGGAAATAAGCTGTACTCTGACAGTCGTTCTTATGGAGTGCAGTTCAGCTAATAAAACTCTTTCTGCCTTTCATTGCAAGCAAGCCCGAAAGTGTTTTTATGCTTCATACTGGATTGTAAAAGCAAAGTTGCCGTGTGCTGAAAACAAGTTGTTCTTTGACAGTCTTGAATACTGAGTGCAGTTCAGTTAATAAAACTGTCTTTCTGGTGCTCATTGCAAACAAGCCAGAAAGTGTTTTTCGTTGCTCTTCTTGTCTGAATAAACAAATATGCAGTTTGCTGGAAATAAGCTGTACTCTGACAGTCGTTCTTATGGAGTGCAGTTCAGCTAATAAACCTCTTTCTGCCTTTCATTGCAAGCAAGCCCGAAAGTGTTTTTATGCTTCATACTGGATTGTAAAAGCAAAGTTGCCGTGTGCTGAAAACAAGTTGTTCTTTGACAGTCTTTCAATACTGAGTGCAGTTCAGTTAATAAAACTGTCTTTCTGGTGCTCATTGCAAACAAGCTAGAAATTGTTTTTCTGTGTTCCAATTGTTAGTATAAACAAATATGCAGTCTGCTGAAAGCAAGCTGTTCTTTGATAGTCTTTCTTATGGAGTGCAGTTCAGCTAATAAAACTCTTTCTGCATTTCATTGCAAGCAAGCCCGAAAGTGTTTTTATGCTTTATAATGGATTGTAAAAGCAAAGTTGCTGTTTGCTGAAAACAAGTTGTTCTTTGACAGTCTTGAATTCTGAAAGCAGTTCAGCCAATAAAAATGTATTTCTGTCATTCATTGCAAACAAGCCAGAAAGTGTTTTTCTTTGCTCTTCTCGTCTGTATAAGCAAAGATGCAGTTTGCTGGAAATAAGCCGTACTCTGACAGTCGTTCTTATGGAGTGCAGTTCAGCTAATGAAACTCTTTCTGCCTTTCATTGCAAGCAAGCCCGAAAGTGTTTTTATGCTTCATACTGGATTGTAAAAGCAAAGTTGCCGTGTGCTGAAAACAAGTTGTTCTTTGACAGTCTTGAATACTGAGTGCAGTTCAGTTAATAAAACTGTCTTTCTGGTGCTCATTGCAAACAAGCCAGAAAGTGTTTTTCGTTGCTCTTCTTGTCTGAATAAACAAATATGCAGTTTGCTGGAAATAAGCTGTACTCTGACAGTCGTTCTTATGGAGTGCAGTTCAGCTAATAAAACTCTTTCTACCTTTCATTCAAGCAAGCCCGAAAGTGTTTTTATGCTTCATACTGGATTGTAAAAGCAGAGTTGCCGTGTGCTGAAAACAAGTTGTTCTTTGACAGTCTTGAATACTGAGTGCAGTTCAGTTAACAAAAATGCCTTTCTGGTGCTCATTGCAAACAAGCCAGAAAGTGTTTTTCTGTGTTCCAATTGTTAGTATAAACAAATATGCAGTCTGCTGAAAGCAAGCTGTTCTTTGATAGTCTTTCTTATGGAGTGCAGTTCAGCTAATAAAACTCTTTCTGCCTTTCATTGCAAGCAAGCCCGAAAGTGTTTTTATGCTTTATAATGGATTGTAAAGGCAAAGTTGCAGTTTGCTGAAAACAAGTTGTTCTTTGACAGTCTTGAATTCTGACTGCAGTTCAGCCAATAAAAATGTATTTCTGTCATTCATTGCAAACAAGCCAGAAAGTATTTTTCGTTGCTCTTCTTGTCTGAATAAACAAATATGCAGTTTGCTGGAAATAAGCTGTACTCTGACAGTCGTTCTTATGGAGTGCAGTTCAGCTAATAAAACTCTTTCTGCCTTTCATTGCAAGCAAGCCCGAAAGTGTTTTTATGCTTCATACTGGATTGTAAAAGCAAAGTTGCCGTGTGCTGAAAACAAGTTGTTCTTTGACAGTCTTGAATACTGAGTGCAGTTCAGTTAATAAAACTGTCTTTCTGGTGCTCATTGCAAACAAGCCAGAAAGTGTTTTTCGTTGCTCTTCTTGTCTGAATAAACAAATATGCAGTTTGCTGGAAATAAGCTGTACTCTGACAGTCGTTCTTATGGAGTGCAGTTCAGCTAATAAAACTCTTTCTGCCTTTCATTGCAAGCAAGCCCGAAAGTGTTTTTATGCTTCATACTGGATTGTAAAAGCAAAGTTGCCGTGTGCTGAAAACAAGTTGTTCTTTGACAGTCTTGAATACTGAGTGCAGTTCAGTTAATAAAACTGTCTTTCTGGTGCTCATTGCAAACAAGCCAGAAAGTGTTTTTCTGTGTTCCAATTGTTAGTATAAACAAATATGCAGTCTGCTGAAAGCAAGCTGTTCTTTGATAGTCTTTCTTATGGAGTGCAGTTCAGCTAATAAAACTCTTTCTGCCTTTCATTGCAAGCAAGCCCGAAAGTGTTTTTATGCTTTATAGTGGATTGTAAAGGCAAAGTTGCAGTTTGCTGAAAACAAGTTGTTCTTTGACAGTCTTGAATTCTGACTGCAGTTCAGCCAATAAAAATGTATTTCTGTCATTCATTGCAAACAAGCCAGAAAGTATTTTTCGTTGCTCTTCTTGTCTGAATAAACAATTATGCAGTTTGCTGGAAATAAGCTGTACTCTGACAGTCGTCCTTATGGAGTGCAGTTCAGCTAATAAAACTCTTTCTGCCTTTCATTGCAAGCAAGCCCGAAAGTGTTTTTATGCTTCATACTGGATTGTAAAAGCAAAGTTGCCGTGTGCTGAAAACAAGTTGTTCTTTGACAGTCTTGAATACTGAGTGCAGTTCAGTTAATAAAACTGTCTTTCTGGTGCTCATTGCAAACAAGCCAGAAAGTGTTTTTCGTTGCTCTTCTTGTCTGAATAAACAAATATGCAGTTTGCTGGAAATAAGCTGTACTCTGACAGTCGTTCTTATGGAGTGCAGTTCAGCTAATAAAACTCTTTCTACCTTTCATTGCAAGCAAGCCCGAAAGTGTTTTTATGCTTCATACTGGATTGTAAAAGCAGAGTTGCCGTGTGCTGAAAACAAGTTGTTCTTTGACAGTCTTGAATACTGAGTGCAGTTCAGTTAACAAAAATGCCTTTCTGGTGCTCATTGCAAACAAGCCAGAAAGTGTTTTTCTGTGTTCCAATTGTTAGTATAAACAAATATGCAGTCTGCTGAAAGCAAGCTGTTCTTTGATAGTCTTTCTTATGGAGTGCAGTTCAGCTAATAAAACTCTTTCTGCCTTTCATTGCAAGCAAGCCCGAAAGTGTTTTTATGCTTTATAATGGATTGTAAAGGCAAAGTTGCAGTTTGCTGAAAACAAGTTGTTCTTTGACAGTCTTGAATTCTGACTGCAGTTCAGCCAATAAAAATGTATTTCTGTCATTCATTGCAAACAAGCCAGAAAGTATTTTTCGTTGCTCTTCTTGTCTGAATAAACAAATATGCAGTTTGCTGGAAATAAGCTGTACTCTGACAGTCGTTCTTATGGAGTGCAGTTCAGCTAATAAAACTCTTTCTGCCTTTCATTGCAAGCAAGCCCGAAAGTGTTTTTATGCTTCATACTGGATTGTAAAAGCAAAGTTGCCGTGTGCTGAAAACAAGTTGTTCTTTGACAGTCTTGAATACTGAGTGCAGTTCAGTTAATAAAACTGTCTTTCTGGTGCTCATTGCAAACAAGCCAGAAAGTGTTTTTCGTTGCTCTTCTTGTCTGAATAAACAAATATGCAGTTTGCTGGAAATAAGCTGTACTCTGACAGTCGTTCTTATGGAGTGCAGTTCAGCTAATAAACCTCTTTCTGCCTTTCATTGCAAGCAAGCCCGAAAGTGTTTTTATGCTTCATACTGGATTGTAAAAGCAAAGTTGCCGTGTGCTGAAAACAAGTTGTTCTTTGACAGTCTTTCAATACTGAGTGCAGTTCAGTTAATAAAACTGTCTTTCTGGTGCTCATTGCAAACAAGCTAGAAATTGTTTTTCTGTGTTCCAATTGTTAGTATAAACAAATATGCAGTCTGCTGAAAGCAAGCTGTTCTTTGATAGTCTTTCTTATGGAGTGCAGTTCAGCTAATAAAACTCTTTCTGCATTTCATTGCAAGCAAGCCCGAAAGTGTTTTTATGCTTTATAATGGATTGTAAAAGCAAAGTTGCTGTTTGCTGAAAACAAGTTGTTCTTTGACAGTCTTGAATTCTGAAAGCAGTTCAGCCAATAAAAATGTATTTCTGTCATTCATTGCAAACAAGCCAGAAAGTGTTTTTCTTTGCTCTTCTCGTCTGTATAAGCAAAGATGCAGTTTGCTGGAAATAAGCCGTACTCTGACAGTCGTTCTTATGGAGTGCAGTTCAGCTAATGAAACTCTTTCTGCCTTTCATTGCAAGCAAGCCCGAAAGTGTTTTTATGCTTCATACTGGATTGTAAAAGCAAAGTTGCCGTGTGCTGAAAACAAGTTGTTCTTTGACAGTCTTGAATACTGAGTGCAGTTCAGTTAATAAAACTGTCTTTCTGGTGCTCATTGCAAACAAGCCAGAAAGTGTTTTTCGTTGCTCTTCTTGTCTGAATAAACAAATATGCAGTTTGCTGGAAATAAGCTGTACTCTGACAGTCGTTCTTATGGAGTGCAGTTCAGCTAATAAAACTCTTTCTACCTTTCATTGCAAGCAAGCCCGAAAGTGTTTTTATGCTTCATACTGGATTGTAAAAGCAGAGTTGCCGTGTGCTGAAAACAAGTTGTTCTTTGACAGTCTTGAATACTGAGTGCAGTTCAGTTAACAAAAATGCCTTTCTGGTGCTCATTGCAAACAAGCCAGAAAGTGTTTTTCTGTGTTCCAATTGTTAGTATAAACAAATATGCAGTCTGCTGAAAGCAAGCTGTTCTTTGATAGTCTTTCTTATGGAGTGCAGTTCAGCTAATAAAACTCTTTCTGCCTTTCATTGCAAGCAAGCCCGAAAGTGTTTTTATGCTTTATAATGGATTGTAAAGGCAAAGTTGCAGTTTGCTGAAAACAAGTTGTTCTTTGACAGTCTTGAATTCTGACTGCAGTTCAGCCAATAAAAATGTATTTCTGTCATTCATTGCAAACAAGCCAGAAAGTATTTTTCGTTGCTCTTCTTGTCTGAATAAACAAATATGCAGTTTGCTGGAAATAAGCTGTACTCTGACAGTCGTTCTTATGGAGTGCAGTTCAGCTAATAAAACTCTTTCTGCCTTTCATTGCAAGCAAGCCCGAAAGTGTTTTTATGCTTCATACTGGATTGTAAAAGCAAAGTTGCCGTGTGCTGAAAACAAGTTGTTCTTTGACAGTCTTGAATACTGAGTGCAGTTCAGTTAATAAAACTGTCTTTCTGGTGCTCATTGCAAACAAGCCAGAAAGTGTTTTTCGTTGCTCTTCTTGTCTGAATAAACAAATATGCAGTTTGCTGGAAATAAGCTGTACTCTGACAGTCGTTCTTATGGAGTGCAGTTCAGCTAATAAAACTCTTTCTGCCTTTCATTGCAAGCAAGCCCGAAAGTGTTTTTATGCTTCATACTGGATTGTAAAAGCAAAGTTGCCGTGTGCTGAAAACAAGTTGTTCTTTGACAGTCTTGAATACTGAGTGCAGTTCAGTTAATAAAACTGTCTTTCTGGTGCTCATTGCAAACAAGCCGGAAAGTGTTTTTCTGTGTTCCAATTGTTAGTATAAACAAATATGCAGTCTGCTGAAAGCAAGCTGTTCTTTGATAGTCTTTCTTATGGAGTGCAGTTCAGCTAATAAAACTCTTTCTGCCTTTCATTGCAAGCAAGCCCGAAAGTGTTTTTATGCTTTATAGTGGATTGTAAAGGCAAAGTTGCAGTTTGCTGAAAACAAGTTGTTCTTTGACAGTCTTGAATTCTGACTGCAGTTCAGCCAATAAAAATGTATTTCTGTCATTCATTGCAAACAAGCCAGAAAGTATTTTTCGTTGCTCTTCTTGTCTGAATAAACAATTATGCAGTTTGCTGGAAATAAGCTGTACTCTGACAGTCGTCCTTATGGAGTGCAGTTCAGCTAATAAAACTCTTTCTGCCTTTCATTGCAAGCAAGCCCGAAAGTGTTTTTATGCTTCATACTGGATTGTAAAAGCAAAGTTGCCGTGTGCTGAAAACAAGTTGTTCTTTGACAGTCTTGAATACTGAGTGCAGTTCAGTTAATAAAACTGTCTTTCTGGTGCTCATTGCAAACAAGCCAGAAAGTGTTTTTCGTTGCTCTTCTTGTCTGAATAAACAAATATGCAGTTTGCTGGAAATAAGCTGTACTCTGACAGTCGTTCTTATGGAGTGCAGTTCAGTTAATAAAACTCTTTCTGCCTTTCATTGCAAGCAAGCCCGAAAGTGTTTTTATGCTTCATACTGGATTGTAAAAGCAAAGTTGCCGTGTGCTGAAAACAAGTTGTTCTTTGACAGTCTTGAATACTGAGTGCAGTTCAGTTAATAAAACGGTCTTTCTGGTGCTCATTGCAAACAAGCCAGAAAGTGTTTTTCGTTGCTCTCCTTGTCTGAATAAACAAATATGCAGTTTGCTGGAAATAAGCTGTACTCTGACAGTCGTTCTTATGGAGTGCAGTTCAGCTAATAAAACTCTTTCTGCCTTTCACTGCAAGCAAGCCCGAAAGTGTTTTTATGCTTCATACTGGATTGTAAAAGCAAAGTTGCCGTGTGCTGAAAACAAGTTGTTCTTTGACAGTCTTGAATACTGAGTGCAGTTCAGTTAATAAAACTGTCTTTCTGGTGCTCATTGCAAACAAGCTAGAAATTGTTTTTCTGTGTTCCAATTGTAAGTATAAACAAATATGCAGTCTGCTGAAAGCAAGCTGTTCTTTGATAGTCTTTCTTATGGAGTGCAGTTCAGCTAATAAAACTCTTTCTGCATTTCATTGCAAGCAAGCCCGAAAGTGTTTTAATGCTTCATAATGGATTGTAAAAGCAAAGTTGCTGTGTGCTGAAAACAAGTTGTTCTTTGACAGTCTTGAATTCTGACTGCAGTTCAGCCAATAAAAATGTATTTCTGTCATTCATTGCAAACAAGCCAGAAAGTGTTTTTCGTTGCTCTTCTTGTCTGAATAAACAAATATGCAGTTTGCTGGAAATAAGCTGTACTCTGACAGTCGTTCTTATGGAGTGCAGTTCAGCTAATAAAACTCTTTCTGCCTTTCATTGCAAGCAAGCCCGAAAGTGTTTTTATGCTTCATACTGGATTGTAAAAGCAAAGTTGCTGTGTGCTGAAAACAAGTTGTTCTTTGACAGTCTTGAATACTGAGTGCAGTTCAGTTAATAAAACTGTCTTTCTGGTGCTCATTGCAAACAAGCCAGAAAGTGTGTTTCGTTGCTCTTCTTGTCTGAATAAACAAATATGCAGTTTGCTGGAAATAAGCTGTACTCTGACAGTCGTTCTTATGGAGTGCAGTTCAGTTAATAAAACTCTTTCTGCCTTTCATTGCAAGCAAGCCCGAAAGTGTTTTTATGCTTCATACTGGATTGTAAAAGCAAAGTTGCCGTGTGCTGAAAACAAGTTGTTCTTTGACAGTCTTGAATACTGAGTGCAGTTCAGTTAATAAAACTGTCTTTCTGGTGCTCATTGCAAACAAGCCAGAAAGTGTTTTTCGTTGCTCTCCTTGTCTGAATAAACAAATATGCAGTTTGCTGGAAATAAGCTGTACTCTGACAGTCGTTCTTATGGAGTGCAGTTCAGCTAATAAAACTCTTTCTGCCTTTCATTGCAAGCAAGCCCGAAAGTGTTTTTATGCTTCATACTGGATTGTAAAAGCAAAGTTGCCGTGTGCTGAAAACAAGTTGTTCTTTGACAGTCTTGAATACTGAGTGCAGTTCAGTTAATAAAACTGTCTTTCTGGTGCTCATTGCAAACAAGCTAGAAATTGTTTTTCTGTGTTCCAATTGTTAGTATAAACAAATATGCAGTCTGCTGAAAGCAAGCTGTTCTTTGATAGTCTTTCTTATGGAGTGCAGTTCAGCTAATAAAACTCTTTCTGCATTTCATTGCAAGCAAGCCCGAAAGTGTTTTTATGCTTTATAATGGATTGTAAAGGCAAAGTTGCAGTTTGCTGAAAACAAGTTGTTCTTTGACAGTCTTGAATTCTGACTGCAGTTCAGCCAATAAAAATGTATTTCTGTCATTCATTGCAAACAAGCCAGAAAGTATTTTTCGTTGCTCTTCTTGTCTGAATAAACAATTATGCAGTTTGCTGGAAATAAGCTGTACTCTGACAGTCGTCCTTATGGAGTGCAGTTCAGCTAATAAAACTCTTTCTGCCTTTCATTGCAAGCAAGCCCGAAAGTGTTTTTATGCTTCATACTGGATTGTAAAAGCAAAGTTGCCGTGTGCTGAAAACAAGTTGTTCTTTGACAGTCTTGAATACTGAGTGCAGTTCAGTTAATAAAACTGTCTTTCTGGTGCTCATTGCAAACAAGCCAGAAAGTGTTTTTCGTTGCTCTTCTTGTCTGAATAAACAAATATGCAGTTTGCTGGAAATAAGCTGTACTCTGACAGTCGTTCTTATGGAGTGCAGTTCAGTTAATAAAACTCTTTCTGCCTTTCATTGCAAGCAAGCCCGAAAGTGTTTTTATGCTTCATACTGGATTGTAAAAGCAAAGTTGCCGTGTGCTGAAAACAAGTTGTTCTTTGACAGTCTTGAATACTGAGTGCAGTTCAGTTAATAAAACGGTCTTTCTGGTGCTCATTGCAAACAAGCCAGAAAGTGTTTTTCGTTGCTCTCCTTGTCTGAATAAACAAATATGCAGTTTGCTGGAAATAAGCTGTACTCTGACAGTCGTTCTTATGGAGTGCAGTTCAGCTAATAAAACTCTTTCTGCCTTTCACTGCAAGCAAGCCCGAAAGTGTTTTTATGCTTCATACTGGATTGTAAAAGCAAAGTTGCCGTGTGCTGAAAACAAGTTGTTCTTTGACAGTCTTGAATACTGAGTGCAGTTCAGTTAATAAAACTGTCTTTCTGGTGCTCATTGCAAACAAGCTAGAAATTGTTTTTCTGTGTTCCAATTGTTAGTATAAACAAATATGCAGTCTGCTGAAAGCAAGCTGTTCTTTGATAGTCTTTCTTATGGAGTGCAGTTCAGCTAATAAAACTCTTTCTGCATTTCATTGCAAGCAAGCCCGAAAGTGTTTAAATGCTTCATAATGGATTGTAAAAGCAAAGTTGCTGTGTGCTGAAAACAAGTTGTTCTTTGACAGTCTTGAATTCTGACTGCAGTTCAGCCAATAAAAATGTATTTCTGTCATTCATTGCAAACAAGCCAGAAAGTGTTTTTCGTTGCTCTTCTTGTCTGAATAAACAAATATGCAGTTTGCTGGAAATAAGCTGTACTCTGACAGTCGTTCTTATGGAGTGCAGTTCAGCTAATAAAACTCTTTCTGCCTTTCATTGCAAGCAAGCCCGAAAGTGTTTTTATGCTTCATACTGGATTGTAAAAGCAAAGTTGCTGTGTGCTGAAAACAAGTTGTTCTTTGACAGTCTTGAATACTGAGTGCAGTTCAGTTAATAAAACTGTCTTTCTGGTGCTCATTGCAAACAAGCCAGAAAGTGTTTTTCGTTGCTCTTCTTGTCTGAATAAACAAATATGCAGTTTGCTGGAAATAAGCTGTACTCTGACAGTCGTTCTTATGGAGTGCAGTTCAGTTAATAAAACTCTTTCTGCCTTTCATTGCAAGCAAGCCCGAAAGTGTTTTTATGCTTCATACTGGATTGTAAAAGCAAAGTTGCCGTGTGCTGAAAACAAGTTGTTCTTTGACAGTCTTGAATACTGAGTGCAGTTCAGTTAATAAAACTGTCTTTCTGGTGCTCATTGCAAACAAGCCAGAAAGTGTTTTTCGTTGCTCTCCTTGTCTGAATAAACAAATATGCAGTTTGCTGGAAATAAGCTGTACTCTGACAGTCGTTCTTATGGAGTGCAGTTCAGCTAATAAAACTCTTTCTGCCTTTCATTGCAAGCAAGCCCGAAAGTGTTTTTATGCTTCATACTGGATTGTAAAAGCAAAGTTGCCGTGTGCTGAAAACAAGTTGTTCTTTGACAGTCTTGAATACTGAGTGCAGTTCAGTTAATAAAACTGTCTTTCTGGTGCTCATTGCAAACAAGCTAGAAATTGTTTTTCTGTGTTCCAATTGTTAGTATAAACAAATATGCAGTCTGCTGAAAGCAAGCTGTTCTTTGATAGTCTTTCTTATGGAGTGCAGTTCAGCTAATAAAACTCTTTCTGCATTTCATTGCAAGCAAGCCCGAAAGTGTTTTTATGCTTTATAATGGATTGTAAAAGCAAAGTTGCAGTTTGCTGAAAACAAGTTGTTCTTTGACAGTCTTGAATTCTGACTGCAATTCAGCCAATAAAAATGTATTTCTGTCATTCATTGCAAACAAGCCAGAAAGTGTTTTTCGTTGCTCTTCTTGTCTGAATAAACAAATATGCAGTTTGCTGGAAATAAGCTGTACTCTGACAGTCGTTCTTATGGAGTGCAGTTCAGCTAATAAAACTCTTTCTGCCTTTCATTGCAAGCAAGCCCGAAAGTGTTTTTATGCTTCATACTGGATTGTAAAAGCAAAGTTGCCGTGTGCTGAAAACAAGTTGTTCTTTGACAGTCTTGAATACTGAGTGCAGTTCAGTTAATAAAACTGTCTTTCTGGTGCTCATTGCAAACAAGCCAGAAAGTGTTTTTCTGTGTTCCAATTGTTAGTATAAACAAATATGCAGTCTGCTGAAAGCAAGCTGTTCTTTGATAGTCTTTCTTATGGAGTGCAGTTCAGCTAATAAAACTCTTTCTGCCTTTCATTGCAAGCAAGCCCGAAAGTGTTTTTATGCTTTATAGTGGATTGTAAAGGCAAAGTTGCAGTTTGCTGAAAACAAGTTGTTCTTTGACAGTCTTGAATTCTGACTGCAGTTCAGCCAATAAAAATGTATTTCTGTCATTCATTGCAAACAAGCCAGAAAGTGTTTTTCGTTGCTCTTCTTGTCTGAATAAACAAATATGCAGTTTGCTGGAAATAAGCTGTACTCTGACAGTCGTTCTTATGGAGTGCAGTTCAGCTAATAAAACTCTTTCTGCCTTTCATTGCAAGCAAGCCCGAAAGTGTTTTTATGCTTCATACTGGATTGTAAAAGCAAAGTTGCTGTGTGCTGAAAACAAGTTGTTCTTTGACAGTCTTGAATACTGAGTGCAGTTCAGTTAATAAAACTGTCTTTCTGGTGCTCATTGCAAACAAGCCAGAAAGTGTTTTTCGTTGCTCTTCTTGTCTGAATAAACAAATATGCAGTTTGCTGGAAATAAGCTGTACTCTGACAGTCGTTCTTATGGAGTGCAGTTCAGTTAATAAAACTCTTTCTGCCTTTCATTGCAAGCAAGCCCGAAAGTGTTTTTATGCTTCATACTGGATTGTAAAAGCAAAGTTGCCGTGTGCTGAAAACAAGTTGTTCTTTGACAGTCTTGAATACTGAGTGCAGTTCAGTTAATAAAACTGTCTTTCTGGTGCTCATTGCAAACAAGCCAGAAAGTGTTTTTCGTTGCTCTCCTTGTCTGAATAAACAAATATGCAGTTTGCTGGAAATAAGCTGTACTCTGACAGTCGTTCTTATGGAGTGCAGTTCAGCTAATAAAACTCTTTCTGCCTTTCATTGCAAGCAAGCCCGAAAGTGTTTTTATGCTTCATACTGGATTGTAAAAGCAAAGTTGCCGTGTGCTGAAAACAAGTTGTTCTTTGACAGTCTTGAATACTGAGTGCAGTTCAGTTAATAAAACTGTCTTTCTGGTGCTCATTGCAAACAAGCTAGAAATTGTTTTTCTGTGTTCCAATTGTTAGTATAAACAAATATGCAGTCTGCTGAAAGCAAGCTGTTCTTTGATAGTCTTTCTTATGGAGTGCAGTTCAGCTAATAAAACTCTTTCTGCATTTCATTGCAAGCAAGCCCGAAAGTGTTTTTATGCTTTATAATGGATTGTAAAAGCAAAGTTGCAGTTTGCTGAAAACAAGTTGTTCTTTGACAGTCTTGAATTCTGACTGCAATTCAGCCAATAAAAATGTATTTCTGTCATTCATTGCAAACAAGCCAGAAAGTGTTTTTCGTTGCTCTTCTTGTCTGAATAAACAAATATGCAGTTTGCTGGAAATAAGCTGTACTCTGACAGTCGTTCTTATGGAGTGCAGTTCAGCTAATAAAACTCTTTCTGCCTTTCATTGCAAGCAAGCCCGAAAGTGTTTTTATGCTTCATACTGGATTGTAAAAGCAAAGTTGCCGTGTGCTGAAAACAAGTTGTTCTTTGACAGTCTTGAATACTGAGTGCAGTTCAGTTAATAAAACTGTCTTTCTGGTGCTCATTGCAAACAAGCCAGAAAGTGTTTTTCTGTGTTCCAATTGTTAGTATAAACAAATATGCAGTCTGCTGAAAGCAAGCTGTTCTTTGATAGTCTTTCTTATGGAGTGCAGTTCAGCTAATAAAACTCTTTCTGCCTTTCATTGCAAGCAAGCCCGAAAGTGTTTTTATGCTTTATAGTGGATTGTAAAGGCAAAGTTGCAGTTTGCTGAAAACAAGTTGTTCTTTGACAGTCTTGAATTCTGACTGCAGTTCAGCCAATAAAAATGTATTTCTGTCATTCATTGCAAACAAGCCAGAAAGTATTTTTCGTTGCTCTTCTTGTCTGAATAAACAATTATGCAGTTTGCTGGAAATAAGCTGTACTCTGACAGTCGTCCTTATGGAGTGCAGTTCAGCTAATAAAACTCTTTCTGCCTTTCATTGCAAGCAAGCCCGAAAGTGTTTTTATGCTTCATACTGGATTGTAAAAGCAAAGTTGCCGTGTGCTGAAAACAAGTTGTTCTTTGACAGTCTTGAATACTGAGTGCAGTTCAGTTAATAAAACTGTCTTTCTGGTGCTCATTGCAAACAAGCCAGAAAGTGTTTTTCGTTGCTCTTCTTGTCTGAATAAACAAATATGCAGTTTGCTGGAAATAAGCTGTACTCTGACAGTCGTTCTTATGGAGTGCAGTTCAGTTAATAAAACTCTTTCTGCCTTTCATTGCAAGCAAGCCCGAAAGTGTTTTTATGCTTCATACTGGATTGTAAAAGCAAAGTTGCCGTGTGCTGAAAACAAGTTGTTCTTTGACAGTCTTGAATACTGAGTGCAGTTCAGTTAATAAAACGGTCTTTCTGGTGCTCATTGCAAACAAGCCAGAAAGTGTTTTTCGTTGCTCTCCTTGTCTGAATAAACAAATATGCAGTTTGCTGGAAATAAGCTGTACTCTGACAGTCGTTCTTATGGAGTGCAGTTCAGCTAATAAAACTCTTTCTGCCTTTCACTGCAAGCAAGCCCGAAAGTGTTTTTATGCTTCATACTGGATTGTAAAAGCAAAGTTGCCGTGTGCTGAAAACAAGTTGTTCTTTGACAGTCTTGAATACTGAGTGCAGTTCAGTTAATAAAACTGTCTTTCTGGTGCTCATTGCAAACAAGCTAGAAATTGTTTTTCTGTGTTCCAATTGTTAGTATAAACAAATATGCAGTCTGCTGAAAGCAAGCTGTTCTTTGATAGTCTTTCTTATGGAGTGCAGTTCAGCTAATAAAACTCTTTCTGCATTTCATTGCAAGCAAGCCCGAAAGTGTTTTAATGCTTCATAATGGATTGTAAAAGCAAAGTTGCTGTGTGCTGAAAACAAGTTGTTCTTTGACAGTCTTGAATTCTGACTGCAGTTCAGCCAATAAAAATGTATTTCTGTCATTCATTGCAAACAAGCCAGAAAGTGTTTTTCGTTGCTCTTCTTGTCTGAATAAACAAATATGCAGTTTGCTGGAAATAAGCTGTACTCTGACAGTCGTTCTTATGGAGTGCAGTTCAGCTAATAAAACTCTTTCTGCCTTTCATTGCAAGCAAGCCCGAAAGTGTTTTTATGCTTCATACTGGATTGTA
This sequence comes from Hoplias malabaricus, assembly GCF_029633855.1. Classification (NCBI taxonomy): domain Eukaryota; kingdom Metazoa; phylum Chordata; class Actinopteri; order Characiformes; family Erythrinidae; genus Hoplias; species Hoplias malabaricus. The sequence continues at coordinate 26,180,020 of NC_089810.1, forward strand.
AAAGCAAAGTTGCTGTGTGCTGAAAACAAGTTGTTCTTTGACAGTCTTGAATACTGAGTGCAGTTCAGTTAATAAAACTGTCTTTCTGGTGCTCATTGCAAACAAGCCAGAAAGTGTTTTTCGTTGCTCTTCTTGTCTGAATAAACAAATATGCAGTTTGCTGGAAATAAGCTGTACTCTGACAGTCGTTCTTATGGAGTGCAGTTCAGTTAATAAAACTCTTTCTGCCTTTCATTGCAAGCAAGCCCGAAAGTGTTTTTATGCCTAATACTGGATTGTAAAAGCAAAGTTGCCGTGTGCTGAAAACAAGTTGTTCTTTGACAGTCTTGAATACTGAGTGCAGTTCAGTTAATAAAACTGTCTTTCTGGTGCTCATTGCAAACAAGCCAGAAAGTGTTTTTCGTTGCTCTCCTTGTCTGAATAAACAAATATGCAGTTTGCTGGAAATAAGCTGTACTCTGACAGTCGTTCTTATGGAGTGCAGTTCAGCTAATAAAACTCTTTCTGCCTTTCATTGCAAGCAAGCCCGAAAGTGTTTTTATGCTTCATACTGGATTGTAAAAGCAAAGTTGCCGTGTGCTGAAAACAAGTTGTTCTTTGACAGTCTTGAATACTGAGTGCAGTTCAGTTAATAAAACTGTCTTTCTGGTGCTCATTGCAAACAAGCTAGAAATTGTTTTTCTGTGTTCCAATTGTTAGTATAAACAAATATGCAGTCTGCTGAAAGCAAGCTGTTCTTTGATAGTCTTTCTTATGGAGTGCAGTTCAGCTAATAAAACTCTTTCTGCATTTCATTGCAAGCAAGCCCGAAAGTGTTTTTATGCTTTATAATGGATTGTAAAAGCAAAGTTGCAGTTTGCTGAAAACAAGTTGTTCTTTGACAGTCTTGAATTCTGACTGCAATTCAGCCAATAAAAATGTATTTCTGTCATTCATTGCAAACAAGCCAGAAAGTGTTTTTCGTTGCTCTTCTTGTCTGAATAAACAAATATGCAGTTTGCTGGAAATAAGCTGTACTCTGACAGTCGTTCTTATGGAGTGCAGTTCAGCTAATAAAACTCTTTCTGCCTTTCATTGCAAGCAAGCCCGAAAGTGTTTTTATGCTTCATACTGGATTGTAAAAGCAAAGTTGCCGTGTGCTGAAAACAAGTTGTTCTTTGACAGTCTTGAATACTGAGTGCAGTTCAGTTAATAAAACTGTCTTTCTGGTGCTCATTGCAAACAAGCCAGAAAGTGTTTTTCTGTGTTCCAATTGTTAGTATAAACAAATATGCAGTCTGCTGAAAGCAAGCTGTTCTTTGATAGTCTTTCTTATGGAGTGCAGTTCAGCTAATAAAACTCTTTCTGCCTTTCATTGCAAGCAAGCCCGAAAGTGTTTTTATGCTTTATAGTGGATTGTAAAGGCAAAGTTGCAGTTTGCTGAAAACAAGTTGTTCTTTGACAGTCTTGAATTCTGACTGCAGTTCAGCCAATAAAAATGTATTTCTGTCATTCATTGCAAACAAGCCAGAAAGTATTTTTCGTTGCTCTTCTTGTCTGAATAAACAATTATGCAGTTTGCTGGAAATAAGCTGTACTCTGACAGTCGTCCTTATGGAGTGCAGTTCAGCTAATAAAACTCTTTCTGCCTTTCATTGCAAGCAAGCCCGAAAGTGTTTTTATGCTTCATACTGGATTGTAAAAGCAAAGTTGCCGTGTGCTGAAAACAAGTTGTTCTTTGACAGTCTTGAATACTGAGTGCAGTTCAGTTAATAAAACTGTCTTTCTGGTGCTCATTGCAAACAAGCCAGAAAGTGTTTTTCGTTGCTCTTCTTGTCTGAATAAACAAATATGCAGTTTGCTGGAAATAAGCTGTACTCTGACAGTCGTTCTTATGGAGTGCAGTTCAGTTAATAAAACTCTTTCTGCCTTTCATTGCAAGCAAGCCCGAAAGTGTTTTTATGCTTCATACTGGATTGTAAAAGCAAAGTTGCCGTGTGCTGAAAACAAGTTGTTCTTTGACAGTCTTGAATACTGAGTGCAGTTCAGTTAATAAAACGGTCTTTCTGGTGCTCATTGCAAACAAGCCAGAAAGTGTTTTTCGTTGCTCTCCTTGTCTGAATAAACAAATATGCAGTTTGCTGGAAATAAGCTGTACTCTGACAGTCGTTCTTATGGAGTGCAGTTCAGCTAATAAAACTCTTTCTGCCTTTCACTGCAAGCAAGCCCGAAAGTGTTTTTATGCTTCATACTGGATTGTAAAAGCAAAGTTGCCGTGTGCTGAAAACAAGTTGTTCTTTGACAGTCTTGAATACTGAGTGCAGTTCAGTTAATAAAACTGTCTTTCTGGTGCTCATTGCAAACAAGCTAGAAATTGTTTTTCTGTGTTCCAATTGTTAGTATAAACAAATATGCAGTCTGCTGAAAGCAAGCTGTTCTTTGATAGTCTTTCTTATGGAGTGCAGTTCAGCTAATAAAACTCTTTCTGCATTTCATTGCAAGCAAGCCCGAAAGTGTTTTAATGCTTCATAATGGATTGTAAAAGCAAAGTTGCTGTGTGCTGAAAACAAGTTGTTCTTTGACAGTCTTGAATTCTGACTGCAGTTCAGCCAATAAAAATGTATTTCTGTCATTCATTGCAAACAAGCCAGAAAGTGTTTTTCGTTGCTCTTCTTGTCTGAATAAACAAATATGCAGTTTGCTGGAAATAAGCTGTACTCTGACAGTCGTTCTTATGGAGTGCAGTTCAGCTAATAAAACTCTTTCTGCCTTTCATTGCAAGCAAGCCCGAAAGTGTTTTTATGCTTCATACTGGATTGTAAAAGCAAAGTTGCTGTGTGCTGAAAACAAGTTGTTCTTTGACAGTCTTGAATACTGAGTGCAGTTCAGTTAATAAAACTGTCTTTCTGGTGCTCATTGCAAACAAGCCAGAAAGTGTTTTTCGTTGCTCTTCTTGTCTGAATAAACAAATATGCAGTTTGCTGGAAATAAGCTGTACTCTGACAGTCGTTCTTATGGAGTGCAGTTCAGTTAATAAAACTCTTTCTGCCTTTCATTGCAAGCAAGCCCGAAAGTGTTTTTATGCCTAATACTGGATTGTAAAAGCAAAGTTGCCGTGTGCTGAAAACAAGTTGTTCTTTGACAGTCTTGAATACTGAGTGCAGTTCAGTTAATAAAACTGTCTTTCTGGTGCTCATTGCAAACAAGCCAGAAAGTGTTTTTCGTTGCTCTCCTTGTCTGAATAAACAAATATGCAGTTTGCTGGAAATAAGCTGTACTCTGACAGTCGTTCTTATGGAGTGCAGTTCAGCTAATAAAACTCTTTCTGCCTTTCATTGCAAGCAAGCCCGAAAGTGTTTTTATGCTTCATACTGGATTGTAAAAGCAAAGTTGCCGTGTGCTGAAAACAAGTTGTTCTTTGACAGTCTTGAATACTGAGTGCAGTTCAGTTAATAAAACTGTCTTTCTGGTGCTCATTGCAAACAAGCTAGAAATTGTTTTTCTGTGTTCCAATTGTTAGTATAAACAAATATGCAGTCTGCTGAAAGCAAGCTGTTCTTTGATAGTCTTTCTTATGGAGTGCAGTTCAGCTAATAAAACTCTTTCTGCATTTCATTGCAAGCAAGCCCGAAAGTGTTTTTATGCTTTATAATGGATTGTAAAAGCAAAGTTGCAGTTTGCTGAAAACAAGTTGTTCTTTGACAGTCTTGAATTCTGACTGCAATTCAGCCAATAAAAATGTATTTCTGTCATTCATTGCAAACAAGCCAGAAAGTGTTTTTCGTTGCTCTTCTTGTCTGAATAAACAAATATGCAGTTTGCTGGAAATAAGCTGTACTCTGACAGTCATTCTTATGGAGTGCAGTTCAGCTAATAAAACTCTTTCTGCCTTTCATTGCAAGCAAGCCCGAAAGTGTTTTTATGCTTCATACTGGATTGTAAAAGCAAAGTTGCCGTGTGCTGAAAACAAGTTGTTCTTTGACAGTCTTGAATACTGAGTGCAGTTCAGTTAATAAAACTGTCTTTCTGGTGCTCATTGCAAACAAGCCAGAAAGTGTTTTTCTGTGTTCCAATTGTTAGTATAAACAAATATGCAGTCTGCTGAAAGCAAGCTGTTCTTTGATAGTCTTTCTTATGGAGTGCAGTTCAGCTAATAAAACTCTTTCTGCCTTTCATTGCAAGCAAGCCCGAAAGTGTTTTTATGCTTTATAGTGGATTGTAAAGGCAAAGTTGCAGTTTGCTGAAAACAAGTTGTTCTTTGACAGTCTTGAATTCTGACTGCAGTTCAGCCAATAAAAATGTATTTCTGTCATTCATTGCAAACAAGCCAGAAAGTATTTTTCGTTGCTCTTCTTGTCTGAATAAACAATTATGCAGTTTGCTGGAAATAAGCTGTACTCTGACAGTCGTCCTTATGGAGTGCAGTTCAGCTAATAAAACTCTTTCTGCCTTTCATTGCAAGCAAGCCCGAAAGTGTTTTTATGCTTCATACTGGATTGTAAAAGCAAAGTTGCCGTGTGCTGAAAACAAGTTGTTCTTTGACAGTCTTGAATACTGAGTGCAGTTCAGTTAATAAAACTGTCTTTCTGGTGCTCATTGCAAACAAGCCAGAAAGTGTTTTTCGTTGCTCTTCTTGTCTGAATAAACAAATATGCAGTTTGCTGGAAATAAGCTGTACTCTGACAGTCGTTCTTATGGAGTGCAGTTCAGTTAATAAAACTCTTTCTGCCTTTCATTGCAAGCAAGCCCGAAAGTGTTTTTATGCTTCATACTGGATTGTAAAAGCAAAGTTGCCGTGTGCTGAAAACAAGTTGTTCTTTGACAGTCTTGAATACTGAGTGCAGTTCAGTTAATAAAACGGTCTTTCTGGTGCTCATTGCAAACAAGCCAGAAAGTGTTTTTCGTTGCTCTCCTTGTCTGAATAAACAAATATGCAGTTTGCTGGAAATAAGCTGTACTCTGACAGTCGTTCTTATGGAGTGCAGTTCAGCTAATAAAACTCTTTCTGCCTTTCACTGCAAGCAAGCCCGAAAGTGTTTTTATGCTTCATACTGGATTGTAAAAGCAAAGTTGCCGTGTGCTGAAAACAAGTTGTTCTTTGACAGTCTTGAATACTGAGTGCAGTTCAGTTAATAAAACTGTCTTTCTGGTGCTCATTGCAAACAAGCTAGAAATTGTTTTTCTGTGTTCCAATTGTTAGTATAAACAAATATGCAGTCTGCTGAAAGCAAGCTGTTCTTTGATAGTCTTTCTTATGGAGTGCAGATCAGCTAATAAAACTCTTTCTGCCTTTCATTGCAAGCAAGCCCGAAAGTGTTTTTATGCTTCATAATGGATTGTAAAAGCAAAGTTGCCGTGTGCTGAAAACAAGTTGTTCTTTGACAGTCTTGAATACTGAGTGCAGTTCAGTTAACAAAAATGCCTTTCTGGTGCTCATTGCAAACAAGCCAGAAAGTGTTTTTCGTTGCTCTTCTTGTCTGAATAAACAAATATGCAGTTTGCCGGAAATAAGCTGTACTCTGACAGTCGTTCTTATGGAGTGCAGTTCAGCTAATAAAACTCTTTCTGCCTTTCATTGCAAGCAAGCCCGAAAGTGTTTTTATGCTTCATACTGGATTGTAAAAGCAAAGTTGCCGTGTGCTGAAAACAAGTTGTTCTTTGACAGTCTTGAATACTGAGTGCAGTTCAGTTAATAAAACTGTCTTTCTGGTGCTCATTGCAAACAAGCTAGAAATTGTTTTTCTGTGTTCCAATTGTTAGTATAAACAAATATGCAGTCTGCTGAAAGCAAGCTGTTCTTTGATAGTCTTTCTTATGGAGTGCAGTTCAGCTAATAAAACTCTTTCTGCATTTCATTGCAAGCAAGCCCGAAAGTGTTTTAATGCTTCATAATGGATTGTAAAAGCAAAGTTGCTGTGTGCTGAAAACAAGTTGTTCTTTGACAGTCTTGAATTCTGACTGCAGTTCAGCCAATAAAAATGTATTTCTGTCATTCATTGCAAACAAGCCAGAAAGTGTTTTTCGTTGCTCTTCTTGTCTGAATAAACAAATATGCAGTTTGCTGGAAATAAGCTGTACTCTGACAGTCGTTCTTATGGAGTGCAGTTCAGCTAATAAAACTCTTTCTGCCTTTCATTGCAAGCAAGCCCGAAAGTGTTTTTATGCTTCATACTGGATTGTAAAAGCAAAGTTGCCGTGTGCTGAAAACAAGTTGTTCTTTGACAGTCTTGAATACTGAGTGCAGTTCAGTTAACAAAAATGCCTTTCTGGTGCTCATTGCAAACAAGCCAGAAAATGTTTTTCGTTGCTCTTCTTGTCTGAATAAACAAATATGCAGTTTGCTGGAAATAAGCTGTACTCTGACAGTCGTTCTTATGGAGTGCAGTTCAGTTAATAAAACTCTTTCTGCCTTTCATTGCAAGCAAGCCCGAAAGTGTTTTTATGCTTCATACTGGATTGTAAAAGCAAAGTTGCCGTGTGCTGAAAACAAGTTGTTCTTTGACAGTCTTGAATACTGAGTGCAGTTCAGTTAATAAAACTGTCTTTCTGGTGCTCATTGCAAACAAGCCAGAAAGTGTTTTTCGTTGCTCTTCTTGTCTGAATAAACAATTATGCAGTTTGCTGGAAATAAGCTGTACTCTGACAGTCGTCCTTATGGAGTGCAGTTCAGCTAATAAAACTCTTTCTGCCTTTCATTGCAAGCAAGCCCGAAAGTGTTTTTATGCTTCATACTGGATTGTAAAAGCAAAGTTGCCGTGTGCTGAAAACAAGTTGTTCTTTGACAGTCTTGAATACTGAGTGCAGTTCAGTTAATAAAACTGTCTTTCTGGTGCTCATTGCAAACAAGCCAGAAAGTGTTTTTCGTTGCTCTCCTTGTCTGAATAAACAAATATGCAGTTTGCTGGAAATAAGCTGTACTCTGACAGTCGTTCTTATGGAGTGCAGTTCAGCTAATAAAACTCTTTCTGCCTTTCATTGCAAGCAAGCCCGAAAGTGTTTTTATGCTTCATACTGGATTGTAAAAGCAAAGTTGCCGTGTGCTGAAAACAAGTTGTTCTTTGACAGTCTTGAATACTGAGTGCAGTTCAGTTAATAAAACTGTCTTTCTGGTGCTCATTGCAAACAAGCTAGAAATTATTTTTCTGTGTTCCAATTGTTAGTATAAACAAATATGCAGTCTGCTGAAAGCAAGCTGTTCTTTGATAGTCTTTCTTATGGAGTGCAGTTCAGCTAATAAAACTCTTTCTGCATTTCATTGCAAGCAAGCCCGAAAGTGTTTTTATGCTTTATAATGGATTGTAAAAGCAAAGTTGCAGTTTGCTGAAAACAAGTTGTTCTTTGACAGTCTTGAAATCTGACTGCAGTTCAGCCAATAAAAATGTATTTCTGTCATTCATTGCAAACAAGCCAGAAAGTGTTTTTCGTTGCTCTTCTTGTCTGAATAAACAAATATGCAGTTTGCTGGAAATAAGCTGTACTCTGACAGTCGTTCTTATGGAGTGCAGTTCAGCTAATAAAACTCTTTCTGCCTTTCATTGCAAGCAAGCCCGAAAGTGTTTTTATGCTTCATACTGGATTGTAAAAGCAAAGTTGCCGTGTGCTGAAAACAAGTTGTTCTTTGACAGTCTTGAAAACTGAGTGCAGTTCAGTTAATAAAACTGTCTTTCTGGTGTTCATTGCAAACAAGCCAGAAAGTGTTTTTCGTTGCTCTTCTTGTCTGAATAAACAAATATGCAGTTTGCTGGAAATAAGCTGTACTCTGACAGTCGTTCTTATGGAGTGCAGTTCAGCTAATAAAACTCTTTCTGCCTTTCATTGCAAGCAAGCCCGAAAGTGACTGTCTGTGAGGAGTGTGGTGAGATCTGGAGATCTGGCAACCCGTTTGGCTGTTTCTGTACCCGTTTGGAAGCTGTTTTGATCGCTCGGGTTTTCCTGTTTAATCGTTTCCATTGTTATTTCTATATTTATATCTGTTTTTATAACCTACTAACCATCCATAGATCTATCTCTTAGATTGTCTCCGCAGGAATATTCATTACAGAGGCACTAAAACTGCCACCGGACCCTGGAGTAACGTTCTTGGTGTAAGTTACTAAAATTCACTAAAAGCGGTAAGTACCTGCAATTCCATGGCTACTACTGGCTGTTTTGCCTGTTCAGAGTGTGGCATGTTTAGTTTAACGCCCTTTTCCACCTCTAGCGATAAATATAGTGGTTGTATTTGTAGTAAGTGTCAGCTAGTTAGCTCTCTGGTGGATAAAGTGGACCAGCTAGAAGTGCGCATCCGGAGCTTATTATTGTTGAGGGATAAACAGCGAGATTCAGTGTTAGCAACTCCGGGTGCTTTAGGGAGAGTTAGCACCCCCACGACTCCGGCGTTAGAGCCCTCACAGCGGGGTGAATGGGTGACGTCTCGGCGTCATAGCCGGAAAGCTAAGGCTGATGCTAACGCTGAGGCCAAAGCTAGCCCACCGGGACACCACGCTCCTCCGATTCGCGTGTCAAACAGGTTTGCCCCGCTCAGCGAAGCACCCGCTGAGGAGCCTGTTAAGAGTGCTCTGGTTATAGGAGACTCTATTGTTCGGCACGTGAAACTAGCTACTCCTTTAGGGGCGCCGGCAGTAACAGTTAGCTGTTTATCGGGAGCCAGAGCGCCGGATATTAGTGGCAACCTTAGACTGTTAGCTAATAGGAGATATTCGAGGGTAGTCATTCATGTAGGGGCCAATGATATTCGTCTGCGGCAGTCTGAGGTAACTAAGGGTAATATTACAGAGGTGATTAAACTGGCCCAGACGATGTCCGATGCCGTAATCTGCTCTGGTCCCATACCAATGCGGCGTGGCGACGAAGCTTACAGCAGACTTTCGGCGTTAAACTGCTGGATGTCCAAGTGGTGTTCCGAAAATCAAGTGGGCTTTATAGACAATTGGTTACGTTTTGAGGGCAAGCCTGGTCTTATAGGTAGGGATGGTATCCACCCCACGCGGGAGGGTGCTGCCTTACTTTCTTGCAGTATAGCACATAGTCTTTTAGTTAGTCGGCAGAGTAGTGTAGATAGCTGCTGACAATCCAGAGCCGGGACCAGGCCGCAGACAGACAGGCTAAACCGACCGTCTGCGAACTGTCTTGAGGCGTCACCCAGGTTCAACTGTATTGAGACTGTGTCTTCCCCCCGAACTAAATGTAAAAGTAGAAAAACAAAATCAGCCTGTTTCAGCAACCTAATCAATATTAAATCATACACAACACCTAGCAGCAACACCTCAGAACTAAAATTTGGGTTACTCAACATAAGATCGCTAAACTCAAAAGCACTCATCGTAAATGATATTATAAGTGATCATAAATTCAATGTTTTCTGTCTCACGGAAACGTGGGTTAAACCAAATGAATATTTAGCACTAAATGAAGCCACCCCCCTAGGCTATAATTATGCACATAGCCCAAGAATATCAGGCAAAGGAGGTGGAGTATGTGTAATTTACCAAAATACCCTAGAAATTAGTCTTAAACAATGTGACACCTTTTCTTCTTTTGAGGTTCTCTCCACTATTATTACAAATCCGGTCACAAAAAAGGACGCATTTTTATTATGCAACATTTACAGACCACCAGGGCCTTACTTAGAATTTCTGAAAGAATTCAGCGATTTTGCTACAAACCTAGCGGTGTGCAATCATAAAGTTATAATTGTAGGAGATTTCAATATCCATTTCGAGAAGGAAAGTGACCCACTAAAAAAGGCATTTACCTCAATCTTAGACTCTATTGGTATTACTCAAAATGTAACAGGGCCTACACACTACTGCAGCCACACTTTAGACTTAGTTCTGACACTAGGTCTTAACATTGACAAAATTAATATCTTACCGCAATCCTCAGCAATCTCCGATCATTACTTAATTTCATATGAGCTACGTTTTATCCATAATCTATGTAAGAACCCTCGCTATTCTACAAGGCGTATAATAAAACCATCTACCGCCCTACAATTTATAGAAAACCTACCAGAACTATCGACCCCAGTTCCAACTCCATCAGACCCAATGGACCTAGATGTACTAACTGACTACCTAGAAAATACCTGTCGATCTACTTTAGAAAAGGTAGCACCACTTAAACATAAAAGTATAAGACAGAAAAAGCTCGCACCATGGTATAACGATAAGACCCGTACTTTAAAACAAACATTACGAAAACTAGAGCGGAAATGGCGATCAACCAAGCTTGAAGTGTTTCATTCTGCCTGGAAGGACAGCCTTATAGAGTATAGAAATGCCCTCACTAAAGCTCGCTCAGCATATCTGGCCTCGCTGATCTCCAATAATAAAAATAATCCGAGAGCACTGTTTAGTGTGTTTTCTAGAATTACAAAAAATCAAGCAGGTTCTGAACAACTAATTCCAGCAACTCTCACCAGTAAAGATTTTATGGACTTTTTTAATAATAAAATTGAGAATATTAGACAACAAACTCTAGCCACAGGATCAAATCCATCCTGGCTGCCACCTGATGTGAATGAAATAAAACATAATATAACTGTAAAAGAAAGACTTGAAACCTTTTACCCACTCCCACAATTAGAACTAGAGAAGATTATCACCTCCGCAAACTGTACAACTTGCACACTTGACGCAATTCCCACAAAGTTGCTCAAAGAAGTACTACCAGCTATTATTGATCCTCTTTTAACTATAGTAAACTCATCGCTTAGTCTGGGCCATGTACCCAAAGCTTTTAAACTAGCAGTTATTAAACCTATGATCAAGAAACCAAATCTTGATGCTAGTACACTGTCTAATTACAGGCCTATTTCTAATTTGCCATTTCTGTCTAAGATCTTAGAAAGAGCTGTGGCCCAACAACTTAGTTCATATCTACATAAGAATCATATATATGAAAAATTCCAATCTGGATTCAGGCAACATCATAGTACAGAGACAGCTCTAGTCAAGATAACAAATGATCTTCTTCTTGCCTCTGATCAAGGCCACGTATCCCTGTTGGTGCTTCTTGACCTAAGCGCAGCCTTCGATACAATAGACCACAATATTCTCATAGAAAGGTTAGAAAACATGGTTGGAATCACAGGGACAGCCCTATTATGGTTCAAATCTTACTTAACGGAACGTTATCAATTCGTAAAAGTAAACAATCTAAATTCAAATTATTCTAAAGTAAGATTTGGAATTCCACAAGGCTCTATTTTAGGACCATTATTATTTACATTATACATGTTACCGCTAGGCACAGTTATAAGAAACCATGACATTAACTTTCACTGTTACGCAGACGACACACAATTGTATATTTCAGCCAAGCCCGATGACAAACACAGATTAAAGAAAATAGAGGACTGTGTAAAAGACGTGAAAGGCTGGATGTTGCGTAACTTCCTCCTTCTAAACAGCAACAAAACAGAGGTCCTGCTTTTGGGTCCAAAAGTGACAAGAAATAAATTATCAGATTTAATTTTAGATCTAGCTAACTTTCCAGTTAAACCTGGTTCAGCAGCAAAAAATCTTGGTGTCATAATTGACCCGGATTTATCATTTGATCAACACATAGGTAGTATCACTAGGACAGCTTTTTTACATCTTCGCAATATTGCTAAGATTAGAAATGCCTTATCCCTCCAGGACGCAGAAACATTAGTACATGCCTTTATTACTTCAAGGCTTGACTACTGTAACGCACTACTGTCAGGATGCACCAGCAGCAATTTAAGAAAACTTCAACTAGTTCAAAATGCTGCAGCTAGGGTCCTCACTAAAACTAGAAAATTTGAACATATCAGCCCAGTTTTATCATCACTTCATTGGCTGCCTGTTAAATTCCGCATTGACTACAAAATTTTGTTATTAACATATAAAGCTCTACATGGGCTTGCTCCTGAATATCTTCAAGATACAATTTCCTATTATGAGCCTCCACGTTCACTCAGATCACAGAATACTGGATTTTTAAATGTTCCCAGAATTCAGAAGGCCTCAGCTGGGGGAAGAGCCTTTTCTTATAAAGCCCCCCAACTCTGGAATGATCTTCCAAAAAATGTTCGGGACTCAGACACAGTCGCAATCTTCAAATGTAGGCTAAAAACTCATTTGTTTAGTTTATCATTTGGTAGCTAATGCTCCCCCATAGATAAAGGCGGCAGATCCGGGGGGTCCATGGACACAGGGAATTATAGTATACTGAGACGCTGGTGCTGTCGTCCCGCCGCTTCTCGCGATCACTCAGGTTTGTTGACGGTGGAGCGGAGGGATGCCAGTGTTTCAGGATGCTCCCGTGTCTGTGTGTCCTTCTGGTTCTCTCCTTTTAGTTAATGCTGTCATAGTCAGATCTGCCGGAGTCATTAGCCACACTCTGGAAATTTTCATATTTTCTACTTTACAAACACAAAACAGTTCAAAACTAATTCCATCCCTTTACATCTTTCCGAGTAAACGACTGCCCACCTGTCTGTTTGGACACTGATGGATGACTGTCGAGATCCTCCTCCACGCTTCAGACCAGCTGCCCACGCTCCAGCAACCACCAAGTGCCTTGAAGCTGTCCCTACACTGAAGTTCTCATGGACTACTAACTATCATCACCAGTAGATTGACCAGAGGAGGATGGGTCACCCCTTGTGAGCCTTGGTTCCTCCCAAGGTTTCTTCCTCAGCTGGGGGAGTTTTTCCTTGCCACTGTCGCCCCTGGCTTGCTCACTTGAGGGTTTTACATTTGTCTTTACATTTCATGTCAAATCTTGTCTTACTGGAATTCTGTGAAGCTGCTTTGTGACAACACCAGTTGTGAAAAGCGCTATATAAATAAATTTGATTTGATTTGATTTGAAGTGTTTTTATGCTTCATACTGGATTGTAAAAGCAAAGTTGCCGTGTGCTGAAAACAAGTTGTTCTTTGACAGTCTTGAATACTGAGTGCAGTTCAGTTAATAAAACTGTCTTTCTGGTGCTCATTGCAAACAAGCCAGAAAGTGTTTTTCGTTGCTCTTCTTGCCTGAATAAACAAATATGCAGTTTGCTGGAAATAAGCTGTACTCTGACAGTCGTTCTTATGGAGTGCAGTTCAGCTAATAAAACTCTTTCTGCCTTTCATTGCAAGCAAGCCCGAAAGTGTTTTTATGCTTCATACTGGATTGTAAAAGCAAAGTTGCCGTGTGCTGAAAACAAGTTGTTCTTTGACAGTCTTGAATACTGAGTGCAGTTCAGTTAATAAAACTGTCTTTCTGGTGCTCATTGCAAACAAGCTAGAAATTGTTTTTCTGTGTTCCAATTGTGAGTATAAACAAATATGCAGTCTGCTGAAAGCAAGCTGTTCTTTGATAGTCTTTCTTATGGAGTGCAGTTCAGCTAATAAAACTCTTTCTGCATTTCATTGCAAGCAAGCCCGAAAGTGTTTTTATGCTTTATAATGGATTGTAAAAGCAAAGTTGCAGTTTGCTGAAAACAAGTTGTTCTTTGACAGTCTTGAATTCTGACTGCAGTTCAGCCAATAAAAATGTATTTCTGTCATTCATTGCAAACAAGCCAGAAAGTGTTTTTCGTTGCTCTTCTTGTCTGAATAAACAAATATGCAGTTTGCTGGAAATAAGCTGTACTCTGACAGTCGTTCTTATGGAGTGCAGTTCAGCTAATAAAACTCTTTCTGCCTTTCATTGCAAGCAAGCCCGAAAGTGTTTTTATGCTTCATACTGGATTGTAAAAGCAAAGTTGCCGTGTGCTGAAAACAAGTTGTTCTTTGACAGTCTTGAAAACTGAGTGCAGTTCAGTTAATAAAACTGTCTTTCTGGTGTTCATTGCAAACAAGCCAGAAAGTGTTTTTCGTTGCTCTTCTTGTCTGAATAAACAAATATGCAGTTTGCTGGAAATAAGCTGTACTCTGACAGTCGTTCTTATGGAGTGCAGTTCAGCTAATAAAACTCTTTCTGCCTTTCATTGCAAGCAAGCCCGAAAGTGTTTTTATGCTTCATACTGGATTGTAAAAGCAAAGTTGCCGTGTGCTGAAAACAAGTTGTTCTTTGACAGTCTTGAATACTGAGTGCAGTTCAGTTAATAAAACTGTCTTTCTGGTGCTCATTGCAAACAAGCCAGAAAGTGTTTTTCGTTGCTCTTCTTGTCTGAATAAACAAATATGCAGTTTGCTGGAAATAAGCTGTACTCTGACAGTCGTTCTTATGGAGTGCAGTTCAGCTAATAAAACTCTTTCTGCCTTTCATTGCAAGCAAGCCCGAAAGTGTTTTTATGCTTCATACTGGATTGTAAAAGCAAAGTTGCCGTGTGCTGAAAACAAGTTGTTCTTTGACAGTCTTGAATACTGAGTGCAGTTCAGTTAATAAAACTGTCTTTCTGGTGCTCATTGCAAACAAGCCAGAAAGTGTTTTTCGTTGCTCTTCTTGTCTGAATAAACAAATATGCAGTTTGCTGGAAATAAGCTGTACTCTGACAGTCGTTCTTATGGAGTGCAGTTCAGCTAATAAAACTCTTTCTGCCTTTCATTGCAAGCAAGCCCGAAAGTGTTTTTATGCTTCATACTGGATTGTAAAAGCAAAGTTGCCGTGTGCTGAAAACAAGTTGTTCTTTGACAGTCTTGAATACTGAGTGCAGTTCAGTTAATAAAACTGTCTTTCTGGTGCTCATTGCAAACAAGCCAGAAAGTGTTTTTCGTTGCTCTTCTTGCCTGAATAAACAAATATGCAGTTTGCTGGAAATAAGCTGTACTCTGACAGTCGTTCTTATGGAGTGCAGTTCAGCTAATAAAACTCTTTCTGCCTTTCATTGCAAGCAAGCCCGAAAGTGTTTTTATGCTTCATACTGGATTGTAAAAGCAAAGTTGCCGTGTGCTGAAAACAAGTTGTTCTTTGACAGTCTTGAATACTGAGTGCAGTTCAGTTAATAAAACTGTCTTTCTGGTGCTCATTGCAAACAAGCTAGAAATTGTTTTTCTGTGTTCCAATTGTTAGTATAAACAAATATGCAGTCTGCTGAAAGCAAG